>NC_139020.1:13108445-14308445 GCF_964662115.1 Mustela nivalis
GTGGGCTCTGTTTGTAAAGGACAGGTTGTCTAGGGGTGCCTGGGTAGCTTAGTCGTTAAGTGTCTGCCTTTGGCTCAGGTCAGGATCCCAGGGTCCCAGGATCAGGCCCCCCACTGGGCTTCCTCCCCAGGGGGAAGCCTACTTCTTCCTCTCCAACTGCCCCTGCTTGTGTTCCCTCTCTCACTGTGTCTCTCTCTGTCAAATAAAACACACACACACACACACACACACACACCCAGGCTGTCTAAAAGGCAGTCATCAGTCCCTGCCACAGATGAATGCGAATCCTCTAAGGGTACATCTTCTTATTCAAGAAGTGAGCAGCTTGGCTGAGTTGCTAAAGGGAGAAACCCTCTGGAGCTGGTTACCTTACACCCACGAAATAGGGTGACTGGGGAGCAAGCACGGAGGGCTGATATACATCTTTTCAATGAGACCAGCCTATAGCAGAAGTCTTTTGGAAATTTCATTCTTCTAGGGTAAGAGTTTCCCCCCACTCCTCTTTATCTTTGGTTTTTAGTAGCTTTTGCCATAATGTGCCTAAATGTGGTTTTCTATGTGTTCGTCTTATGTAAAGAGCATTTTGAGTGCATGGTTTAGTGTTTTTCATCAGTGTTAGAAAATTCTCATTCATAACCTCTTAAAATATTTTCTTTTCCCTTTCTTTTTGGGATCTCACTTACACATGGTTTGGGCCTTCCATACTTTGTTCCAGACAGTCAGTCTGCTCTGAAGCATTTTCTGTCTATCACCTCCCAACCACATGCTTCATTTTGGCTATTTTTTTTTTTTTATCTAGGAATATTTTTTAGTTCATTAATCCTTTCTTCTATTTATCTAATGTGATGTTAATCTTATTTCTTTAGTTATTAATTTCAGCTCTGGCATTTTTTATTTTAAAAAATTTCCATTTGCTTTTTTCTTAATATATTTCAGATCTCTGATGAAATTTACCATCTTGCCATCTATATTCTTGACTGTATCAGTCACATTTATTTTAAAGACATAATGAACTATGAGTATGTCTCTGTGGTCCAGTTTTTTTTTCTTCCTCTCCCTCCCTCTCTCTCTCTCTCTCTCTTTCTTTTAAAAGATTTTATTTATTTATTTGACACAGATAGAGCGAGGGAGAGAGAGGCAGAAAGCAAGCACAAACAGGGGGAATGACAGGCAGGGGAGAAGCAGGCTCCTGGCTGAAAAAAGAGCTTGATGTGGGGTTCGATCCCAGGACCCTGGGATCATGACCTGAGCTGAAGGCAGATGCTTAACCAATTGAGTCACCCAGGTGCCCCTCCTTTTTTTGTTTTTCTTTTTCTTTCTCTCCCTTTTTCTTTTTTTTTACAATCACTTGGTCCTATTTCTTGACATGCTTGCAATTTTTGATTAAATATTGGATATTACATATAAAAAATTACAGAGGATTGGATGATACTATCTTTCCCCAGGGAGGCCTTAGCTTTCTTCTGGAAGGCAGGTGCAGTAAAACAGGTCATCTTGATCTAGTCAGTCTTCGGAAGGTCCAGGTCTCATTCTGGTCTCCTTCACTCCTAGGATGTGGCCTTACTGACTTGAACACCAACTTTTGTCTTGCAGGCACTTTGAGCCCTGCTTAGCTTTTTGGATACTCAGCTCCCAGTTTTTCCTTGCTTTTTAGCCCTCTTCCTTGCTACTGAGAAGTTGGCAAACAGCTGGAGGAGAAACACGGCAGAGAATCAAAAGATCACACCAGTGTATTTTCTTTCTCTCTTGATCTTGACCCGTTAAGTCTTGGCTGCCTTCTTGATCTCCCATGGTTTCAAACAGCTACTTTGAACAAAATTTCAGCTTTTATACTTTATTCAAGGGGAAATTGGTTTGCTATAAGCTGTGCTGTCATTGCCACAACTTGTAATTTCCCGATTTATTTAACTTTGTGTGAGGGGAGACTCACCCCACATCAGAAAACACACTTTAAGGCATCGTGAGGGTACAAAGAAGGCTTCTCACCAAACCTGAGCTGGGGAAGGCAGCACCCCACAATCCTTTCCCCTTGGTGGGGCAGCACTCCGCTAAGTCATGGCAGCAGCTCTTGGTGAAGAAATCTTCCCGCTAAATTGCCCCCTTTTACACTTTTCTATTCTTGGAATTGGTGAGTGGAGTCAAGAGTCTTGGAATAGGTCTTCATCTCTCATTGTAAATTTTCTCTGTGAAAGTCCCGGTGTCACAATCACACCAGTTCTGTTCCATGGTGCCCATGTCAACATGTGGCAGGAAAGCCACATCCTGAGACCCTGTTGCATTTTAATATACAAATACTGGCTTCTGCTTGGCATTTAAAGAAAAATGAGAACTGAAAGAGGTTTTAAAAATTATTTTCTCTTCTGGGGCACCTGGGTGGCTCAGTGGGTTAAGCCTCTGCCTTCAGCTTAGGTCATGGTCTCAGGGTCCTGGGATCAAGCCCCGGATCGGCCTCTGTGCTCGGGGTGGGGGGGGGCAGCCTGCTTCCCCATCTCTCTCTGCCTGTCTCTCAGCCTACTTGTGATCTCTCTCTCTCTGTCAAATAAATAAATGAAATCTTAAAAAAAATTATTTTCTCTTTTGAAGTACATGAACCCTTGTTCCCAGGACTTCAAATTCAGCTTTGTCTTTGGAGCATGGCAGTTCAGTGATGTCATGGATGAAACAGTTTTGTTTGTTGGGACCCACACAGGATTCTGACTTTCATTCATAATATTGTTACCGTGGGAAAATGCGGAATCATCATGTAGCTGATGTATAAATAGTCCGCAGAATATAATCTGTGTGGAAAGTCTGGATTGCCTTTGTTAAACTTATTAATTCAGAAAGTTGAAGATTTGGAAAAGGGAAATGGGCCCCTTTGGAGAAAACTGTGCATTTTCTGAAGTTATTTTCTTCATAACCATCTGAATGTGGCATTATTTGTGTCTTCTTTAAGCTGTAGCTAGATAAGTGAAATAAAAAGAAACATACATTTTTTAATCCTGGTTCATACAAACTTCTGGATCCCACACAGAGGAGCAGAAGCTATGTTCTGGAGTACGATGGCTAATTGTGTGTGTCACCTTGAGAGGCTAGACCAACATGATCTCTGGGGGTGTTTGGGAGGGGGGCTTCCGGATGAGACGAGCGTCTGAATCAGTGGATGCAGGAAAGCAGATGGCCCTCCCCGGTGTCAGTGGGCATCTTCCAATCCAAGGAGGGCCTGCATAAAACAAAAGGTGGAGGAAGGAGGAATTCATCCCTTTTTTTCCTGCCTCACTGTTTGAGTGGAGACACTTCATCTCTTCTTCTCCTGCTCCCCGACTGGGATTTAAATCCCAGGCTTCTGGGCACCTGGATGGCTCAGTAGGTTAAGCATCTACCTTTAACTCAGATCATATTCCTGGAGTCCTGGAATCGAGCCCCTACATCCGGTTCCCTGCTCAGCGGGGAGTCTGCTTCTCGCTCTTTCTCTGCCCCTCCACCGCCCGGTCCCCTCTCCCACCCACCGGTGCGCTTGCGTGCTCTCTCTCTCTCTCAGGTACGTAAATGAAATTGTAAAGAAAAAATAAACCACAGGCTCCTTTGGTTTTCAGGCTTTCAGCTTGGACTGAATTATGCCCAGTGCTTTCCTGGGTCTCCACTTGCAGAAGGCAGATTATGGGGCTTTTCATTCTCCATAACTGCCTAAGCCAGTTTCTCATAATAAATCTCTATCATTATACACATAAAGCTCTATATGTAAATGGATATATCCATTTACATATATACACATATATAGTATATATACATATATATATCCATATATAAAACATACTTATATAAAATGCATATCTATCTAGATAGATAAAGGAGATTATACACACATACATATAGTTAAAGATTTATTTATTTATTTGAGAGAGAGACAGAGAATGCTCAAGGGCTAGTGGAGAGAGGGGCAGAGAGAAAAACTCTCAAGCAGACTCCCTACTGAGTGTGGAGCCCGACTCAGGGCTCCATCTCACGACCCCAAGATTATGACCTGAGCTGACACAAGAGTCAGACACTTAACCGACTGAGCCATCTAGACTCCCAGGGAGATTATATAAAGGGTATATAACGTGGAGATGTACATTCTATATATATGTTATGTATATTATATGCTATTATATAACAGATAGGTAATATTGATATATTCCCTATTGGTACTGTTTTCCTGGAAAACCCTAATACACATAGTAGCATAGGAAAGTCAGCTTCTGAGCTGGGATGGCCAGTGGTTTTGAGCTTAGCTACATAAACATTCTTGGCTAACACTTGGAAATTTCAGGTCAGGGAAATGATAGAATTCCTAAGGCTTTTGGGTTTTGACGTGGCTGTAGATGAGTGAGTTTTGGTGTCCTTTTAAAGGTAATTTACTCTGATGCTGTTTGCTTGAGTCTATGGGGAGACGCTATGGTAGCCATATGACTCTGAGAGGTCATTTGTCGCATGTCCTGGATGAGGCAGGCCAGGGGTAAATCAGAGCAGAGGTATGCACGGGCTACTTTGACTAGCTTGCTAGAGCTGCTGTAACAGAGTCCTACGGACATTTATTGTCTCACAGTTCTGGAGGCCCGAGGTCCCAGATCTTGATGTAGGCAAGCTTGTTCTTTTCAGGGCTATAAGGAAAATCAGTTCGGTGCCTCTCTTTCAGCTTCTGGTGGGTTGCTGACAATCTTTGGTGCTCCCGGGTTTGCAGACACATCACGTCAGTCTCCTTTTCCATCTTCATATAGTGCTCTCCCCATGTCCATATTTGTGTCCGAATTTCCCGTTTTTATAAGGATGCCAGGCATGTTGGATGAGGAGCGCCCCTGCTCCGGTATGACCTCATCTGAACCAGCTGTACATGCAAAGATAAATTCTATTCCCACATTATGTCACTTTTTGGGGTCCTGGGGGCTAGGACTTCAACATAAGAATTTTGGGGGACACATTCAAGCCATAAGGCTTGTGTTGGTTTGAGATTCCCACTCTGCTCCTAGCCTGCCAACACCTTGCCAGTGAGAGTTAAGAATCTATGATACAGCTCTTCACATAATTAGCTATCATGATCTGCTCTGGGCGCGGGGCATTAGTTCCAGACCTTTCTGGTAGTAGGAGGGTTAATCTATTATGCAGTGAAATCGTCCTGAGGGCCACCGTTTCCTGGAATCAGGAACCTGCCTCGGGAAACTTTTATCAGGTGTGCACAATTGTGTTGATTGATCTCCTGTTTTTAGAAACTAGATTTTGCAGCCATTCATTTTCAATCTGGTAATCAGGCTGATTAAACTTTGACAAGCATAAAGGGGAAAAAAGGAAATAATAACTCTTCTGCTAAATTTTAACTGGAGAAGAAAGCTGACAGCCCTAGGAGGGAGCAATGATGGGTATTTAAAAAATAAAATTCGAAAAAACAATCGGCATCTGGAGGGTCCTTGTTAAGATACTTGTTAAAGTAACGAGTGAGATAAAGCTTTGAATCTCAAATCTTCTCCAATTTTTTTTTTTTTAGCTTGATTAACACAAAGTGTCTGGAAATCAGTCATGAGGTTTTGGTTTTTTCTTTTTTTTCTTTTCCTTTTTCTTTCTTTCTTTCTTTCTTTTTTTTTTTTTTTTTGTTTTCTTTCTTTCTATTCCTTCCTTTCTTTCTTCCTCTCTCCCTCCCTCCCTCTGTTTGTTTGTTTCTTCTCTTCCCTTCCTTTCTTTGTTTCTTTCTTCTCTTTCCTTCCTTCCTTTCTTCCTTTTCTTTCTCTCTCTCTCTTTCTTTTTCTTTCTCCATCAGCTCCTCACCACTGAGCTGGGATGACTTTCTAATCACTTTGCTCTTTTCCAGTGATTCCCAACAGGAGGCAGTTTTGCCCCCCAGGGGATATTTGACAATATCCAGAGGTGGTTTCGGCGGTCACGGTTTGGGTGGGCACTGCTACAGGCATCCACCACGGGACGGAGACTGGGACTGCTGCTTAATGTCCCATGATGCCTGGGGACACTAAACCCATCTTCCCTCCTATTGTCTTTTCTTCCCTTTTTTAAAATTAACTAAACTCTACACCCAGCATGGGGCTCGAACTCACAACCCTCATACCCCAGAGATCGAGAGTCAAGTGTCTACCAACAGAGTCTGCCAGGCACCCCTTCCCTTCCATTATTATTCTCTCTCTGTTCCCCCCTCCAAACCAGAAGTGGAAGTTGACCTCCCTGCTTTTTTATACTCATGAAAACCTTCTTATGAAAGGCATTACTGTAACAGACACTGACTTTTTCCCGTTTTTGTTTCTTTCTTTTCTTTCTTTCTTTTTCTTTTCTTTTCTTTTTTCTTTTTTCTTTGTGTGTGTGTGTGTGTGTGTGTGTGTGTGTGTGTGTGGTAACATCTTATCTTGGATGAGGGAATTTATTTTTTGTAGTCACACAAGAACAGTCTATGAAAATTTCTTTCGTCATCTCCACGTGTTGCTTGGCCATCTTCCTTCTTTTGCACAATCCCCTTCTGTAGTTTTACAAAACCTCAACCTGCAGGTGCTGCAGTGAGATCCAGTTCCCCTGGTCTGAGCAGAATCATTTCGAATTCCAGGTCCAGCTTGGCTCGGGCCCTCCCTCTGCGTACCTGGGACTCCTGGCTGAGTGCTGCTCTGCAGGGGGCCACCCCCCCCCCCCAAGGTCCTGCTTTCCCTCTCACAGAGATCAGTTGAAAGTTTTGACCTTCTGACTTCTTCCTTTCTTGGACTCAGACGGTTTCTAAAGGAGACAGAAGAAAAAGGAGAGCCGTGTACCCCGCTTCTGCAGACCGTAGACTTGTCTTTCTGCTTCCTCTCCCCTTTCCCCCGTTGTCTGCAGGACTATTTGACCCTGGGAAAGTTACACAACTGTCCAGTCAAAGAAAGTACAGCCTGAAGAAACCCTAGAACACACCCACTGTGAGCTTTTCAGTCTAGAAGGAAGGGGATTGTCTCGGATTAAGCCAAGGCTAATGGGTGGTATCCAGTTACTGAATCCACACATTTGTTTCCTGGCACTGTCTCACCATGATGACTGGGAGGAATAGACCCAATCCCAGTGTCCAAGGAGATCTCTGTGTCACCCTGAGCTTCCCTGTCCTTGCTGGAAAAAACCAGGAAGGGGTGGGCTTAGAGGATCTCTCAGGTCCTTTTCACTACAAGCAATCAAATAATTATCAAAGGTAGTTTAGAGAGTCTCTGAACCTCACAAATTAGCAAAACCAACAAAAATGTTTCTTCAGCCGTGATGAAAAGCTTAGCTGTTCACCTATGTGACATTTTAAAAGAGACTTAACAGTATAAATGGATAAGAGCACCTAAACTATCTGGATGGGATTCCTGGCTCAGCCTCTCCCTAAATAGGCTGTGTGATCTTGGGCAGGTCCCTTAACCTCTCTGTGCCCTTGTTTCATAATCTTTAAAATGGTCTTGCTAATCAGAATGCCTATCCAAAGATAGCTCTGGGGATTTAATGAGTTTAGGAAGGCACTTAAACAGTGACCAGCATATTTAAGTACCATGTAAGTGCTGACTCATTGTTTCCAACGTCTGCAATTGGTAGACTACAGATCATGAAATAAAATAATTAGGTCAGAACAGAAAGATTACAGGGATACACTCTCCACTTTACGTATACTTCTTTTCTTGTATTTTAAGAACCAAAGAGAACTGCACCAATTTATAAGAGGCTCTTACAGTATTATTTTTAGACCGGAGAGGAGAAACTTTTAATCATACTCTCACTGGAGAAGACAAATTATTCATGTCATGAGAATGTGTCAGCTTTGAGGGTGGGCTGCAAACATCAGGATTGTGCTATGTAAGCACTTTGGCTTGTGTTGTTGGGGGAGGCTCTTTGGAACGTGTTACAGACAGTTTATGTTTCCTGCAAAAATCCAGAGGAAAGCCAAATGTTTTGCAAGCTGGGTCTTGATAGCATTGGTTTTTGAATGCCATTTTTCTAATCCTTGCCGTCAGAAGAGATGTGTTTTGCCTGGGGAGGCCCACCTGCATTTAAGTTAAATTATTTTTTCATTAGTTTCAAATTATTTTCCTGGGAGGTCTTAGACCTGAAAATTCCTGCTCTCTCTCTCTCTCTCTTTCTCAATAATCTCATTCAGAAACATCCAGTCAGACCTGCCGACCCAACCTTGGGCAAGAGTTTATCCCAAAGTCATTTGGTCTTAGAATATGTGCCAAATGAGATCCAAAGGTGGTAACAGCTTGGGGATGGTTCTGGAACAGAAGTCCCCCCAGCGAGGGCCCTGCCTGATCCAACACCTGGTGACTGCTTCCGTCAAGTGTGATGATGGAGGCGCGCGTCTCTTGCCTTCCTCCTTCTGCAGTTTAAAGAGGAGGCCCGAGAGCGGCAGAGGTGGGGAGGTGAGCACGAACCACCAGCGGCCGCAGCCCCTGCCAGCAAGTCGAGGGGCCAGCAAGCAGGTGCCGTGAGTCACAGGTGCAGAGTCACCAGGCAGGCAAGAAAGAAACGTTTCGGGTTCTACTTGGGTCCTCTGTTGACAATGAAGGACAGCCAAGTCACAGGGTGTCACCTGTTCTGCTGAGACAGTTTATACATAAATCAGGCCCCGTTAGGGGTGAATTTCAGATGGAAAATGTGCCAAGCCACTGAGTCTGCTCATTGTTGGGCCAGCTACGAATCTGGGGCTTAAAAAGAAAAATCCAAGCCCACAGAGAAATGTCAAAGCCAGAACAAGGTGGCTCAGAGGGAGGGCTGGGCTTCCCAAAGCTTCTGAAGACTCTTCAAATGTTCTTTCTGGTGCGCTAACTTCTGGGATTCCTGTCCTTCTTTTAGAGGCCAATGGCTTCGCATTCTCCATGTATCCAGAGTTGTTCGTTTCCATGGTGATCAAGGGGCTTCACGTCTCAGGCCCCTTTGCCTTAATGCTCACATTCTTTCTACATTGGACCCTGATTTTGATCCTAGACCCTCTTTGGCAATGGCATTAGCAGACCACTGTGATGGCTCTGTGGAGATGTCCTCATGTCCCTAAAGATAAACCCACTGGTCTAGCATGACCCTTTGAAGACCCTTTCAGAAAGAAATTTCTTTTCTTTAAGATTTTATTTATTTATTTGACAGAGAGAGAGATCACAAGTAGGCAGAGAGGCAGGCAGAGAGAGAGAGGTGGGGAAACAGGCTCCCTGCCCAGCAGAGAGCTCGATGTGGGGTTTGATCCCAGGATTCTGGGATCATGACCTGAGCTGAAGGCAGAGTCTTTAATCCACTGAGCCACCCAGGCGCCCCAGAAATTGCTTTTCTAAACTTGGATCCCAGGGGCGTTTCCAAGGCTTTTCTGGGACAGCCACGGAACACTTTGGAAAGAACAGGGGCTGCAGGAAATGGAATCCTGAGGCAGAAGACAAGAAGCTGAGCAGGGCAGGAAGTTGATCTGAAGACTTGCCAGAGACCTCCAAGGGATGAACAAACTTGAAGGAGTTCAGATGTTCCTGGACCTTTCGATTCTCCAGCAGATTATATCATTTAATCCTGAATGTAACATATGGGAATTATGTACACCGTTTTATAAATCAAAGAGAAACTCAAGAGTAGATGGGACGTACCCAAGAGTGTTCTACTCCCTGGGTCCCTTGGGGGGTAAAGGGAGTGAGAATAGATTCTCTCGCTTCTGAAGAACATGGCGTGGGACTCTGACTGACTCCACCCCTGCCTCACTGACAGCTCCCGATGCTCCAATCTGTCCATGTCTGTAGAGCTTTGCTCAGCACTGCTGGGTGGTCACCCACTGCTCCGTGGGCCCCGGCCATGCTCAGCTGCCCTTGGTACTGTGTACTTGCTTTTCTTAGAGCCACCACATGTGGCAAGGCTTTGCTCTGTTCCTTGGTCTGCCACTAGAAGGTAAATCCTTCATGAACTAGAATTGTACCTTAGCCTTCTCTGTGTTTATCCTTAGGCCTCATATGGTACCTGGCATACAGTGCGCACCATTTTGTCTGTTCCATAAAAACAAAGCTATTCTTCATTTTCCATGAAAGCTGAGATCTTGCCAGCATTAATTAATTAATGCAATTCACTTTAAAATTAACATTTACTTTGAAACACTCTCATTTTGGGGGGGCTAGGGAAGATAGAATAGATTATAATAATATGTGAATGCTCAACACTGGGTAAAGTGCTTCTCTAGCAATATCTTATTTAATCCTGAATTTAATATGTGAAAATTATTTTCACCATTTTATAACTCAAGAAACAGAAACAAAACAGAAGGGGCATACTCAAGGGAGTGATGGGGTTCAGTTTCAAAGCTAGTTCCTGCTAACTCCAAAGACTGAGCTTTACTATTGTCCCATAAGAACAGTGAAGAATTTTCAGTGCATGATTTAGTCAATCCTGAATCAGACTTTTCTAACTGGGCAAGTCCTCATTTCTAATTCCTGCAAAAAACTGCTTTAAGCCTAAGAAACGTAGTATGTGTGTGCAATATACTTCAAAACGTACGTGTGTCTACAGAAATTCATGCCTACAGTTCACAAATGAAATTAGGCCCCTTCCTAAATGAAATTCTTTTTTCCCCCTCTATTTAAAAAACAAAAAACTTTTTTTCTCTAAGCCAAGTTAGAAGCAGAGTAGAAGGGAAGATCTCAATAGTAGACCATTAGATCGAGGAGAGTCATTTGTCTTCATTAGTGTTCCACTTTTTAGTATGCAAATTGTATGCACTTTTTCTTTCTGTTATTTATACCAGTGGCAAATTGTAATTCACTCCCACTGAAGGAATGTCACTGAAAATGAAAAGAACCTAATCTTTAAAAATTAGCCAGACTTTCTCTGATTTAGGTGGGTCTGTAGTGGCCTGCCTCAATGCATGGGGTCAGCTGAAGGACTTTTCAAAGGTTGTTTTCTAGTCTAAGAGCCATTTAATTATTCTGATTCCCTGAAATTTTTCCCATCTCACATTTTAATATTTATCAAATCTGGACGCATCTTCTTATTGAACAGATTTTTCAAAAGAATTTTCATCAATTTTTTTTATTAACATATAATGTATTATTTGCCCCAGGGGTACAGGTCTGTGAATCATCAGGCTTACACACTTCACAGCACTCCACATAGCACATACCTTCCCCGATGTCCATAACCCAATAATCAGATGTTTAAAGTGTTGATATTTCTTTACTTCTCCCCATTTCTTTGGTTGTGTCTTACAACTGATGGCATCTTAGAAGTGAGCCAATCTAGGAATCTGTAGGGGTACATCCATGAGCTGTTCTGATTCTCTGTAACCTTCTCTCCCCTCCAAGGACTGGAGGACTTCCTGGAATGAGGACTGCTCTGGTAATATTTCCTTCCAAATTTTATCCTGGCTGGGTAATGTCACAACTCTCTATCGTCCGTTGGTTGCTTGCCTAATAAACAATATGTCGTGATAACTTGCCATCTCTGACATTTTGGAGTTCTCTTCCTTTGTTGAATGTGCAGGATCTGTGTCATTTGGAATCTTTTCTCATCTGTTGATGCTGAGGGTGAAGAATTCAAATGACAAATCATAGAGACGAGCCACACAAGATCCTTGCGGTTCCGGAGAAGGAGAGCCGCAGGCACAAACATCGCCAAATTGGGGCCAGTCCGACTCCTCCTGGTTGTCTTGGTGGTGGGAGGCGCCTAAGGCAAGAGACAGTTCGGGAGTGGGTGGCCTCACTCAGGGGCCAGGCTTGCTCTGTGAAACCCACCGGAAACTGAAGCTTATTTCAGATGAGCGAGTCAGGTTTGCGGGAATCATTTAAGAAGATTCCTCTTCTTACTACTGAAACTGACCAAAAAGCTCTCTTGTTTGCCCAAAACGCCATCAAGAAGGGGGAACAGAGCTCAGCCAAGGCACATTGGAAATGAGGGACCTAGGAAAATAAAGCCTATTCCTGATGGAGTCTCATCAGGGTTCGTCATTCAGTAAGCTGGTCACTCAGCTGAGGTCATGGACGTAGACGTTAGGGACAAACTGTCAACTCCCGCAACATTGCTTTCCTGAACTGCACCCACTGTTAGGGATTTAAGGGGCTGCATCTTCATTCAGAAGCTCCTCACATTGCCTGGTGGGACATCATTAACCTTTCTTGGAGTAAGAAATAGAATTAGGAAATAATTATGAGAAATTATGATAACATAAAACAAACATTATGATACGGTAATAAGACCTGATATCTAACAATATCGAGGGACAAATCTGGTTGTCCACCATGGGGTGGAGGGGAGCTTGATTCTCCTAGAATTTGGGGTATAGAAACCAGCAACGCTGTTCACCATCCTACAAAGCACAGGAGAGACCTCTCAACAAAATGTCAGTAGCACTGAGGCTGCGGAACCCTGCATTAGGCCCTCATATATTTATCACAGGGATGTAGCAATATTGCTATATTAAAAATAACCTGAAAATTCAGAATAATTTTAGGTTAACAGAAAAGTTGCAAATTCAGTGCAGGGAGTATACCCAGCGTCCATATGCTCTAGGAGTACGGTACATTTATCACAATTAATGAGCCAGTATTAATACATTATTACTAACCCAATGTCCATACTTCATATAGCCTTAGTTTTTTGTTTTTTTTTTAAGATTTATTTATTTATTTATTTGACAGACAGAGATCACAAGTAGGCAGAGAGGCAGGCAGAGAGAGAGGAGGAAGCAGTCTCCCCGCTGAGCAGAGAGCCCGATGTGGGGCTTGATCCCAGGACCCTGAGATCATGACCTGAGCCGAAGGCAGAGGCTTTAACCCACTGAGCCACCCAGGCGCCCCCATATAGCCTTAGTTTTTACTATTATCCCTTTTCTGTTCCAGGATCCCATGTTACATTGAGTTGTCATGTCTCCTTAGGCCCTTCATTTAGACTGCTGTAGTTTTTCAGGCTTTTCTTGATTTTGATGACAGTGACAACTTTGAGGAGTCCTAGTTAGGCCTACTGCAAAATGTCTGTAGTTTCAGTTTGTCTGAGGCTTTTCTCATGGCTAGACTGGGGTTTTAGTCTTTTCGGAGGAAGACCACAGAATTAAATGTCATTCTCATCACATCGTCTTGGAGGTACCTGCTGTTCACAGGACTGGCCACCGTTGATGTTAACCTTGATCCCCTGGCTGAGATAATATTTGTCAAGTTTCCTTGTGCAGTTCCTCTCTCCACCTCTTTCCATGCTGTATTCTTTGGAATATGTTCACTATGTGCAATCCACATTTAAGGAGAGGGGAGTGTACACAACCTCTTTGCCGAGGGAGAAGGTATCTATATACGTTATTTGGAATTTTAAGCTCTAAAGATTTGCCTACCCTCCCTCCCCCTTTATTTATCTATATATTCAATCATTTATCAGTGCAGTGGATTGAATGGCGGCCCCTAAAAGAATCTCCCCACATCTTAACCCCTGCAGCCCATTCCGAAAAAGGGTTTTTGTGGATGTAATTAGGTAAGAATCTTCAATGAGATTATCCTGGATTTTTGGTGTGTCCTAAATTCAATTTTTGGATTGGCCGGTCCAGTTTTATAGTGTTTCAAGTGTGCAGCGTAGTGGTCTGACATTAGTATACACTATGGAATCATCACCATGATAAACGATAAGTATTTTTATAAAGAAAGAAGACACAGACACAGAGAAGAAGACCATGCGAAGACAGGAGCAGAGGTTGGAGGGAGCCCGCCACAAGCCAAAGACCGTTTGGGGCCACCAGAAGCTGAAAGGGGCCATGAGCACATTCTCCCAAAAATCTCCACATGGAGAACAGCCCCACTGACATCTTGATTTCCAACTCCTGGCCTTTTTAGAACAGTGAGAAAAGAAATTCTAATTGTTTCAAGCCACCCAATTGGTGGTCACTTGTTAAGGCAGGCACGTTTTATTGCTCAAATTGTTCCAGCTTTGACCCCGGGGAGCTCTTTCCTTTGGCTACGGAAACTTTTCCAGGGCATCCCCACTTCCTGTCCTGTGTTTGTCACCGGTCCTCTGAGTGCCACCTTGGAGGTCCAGGGCCTGATCCTGCTTGCAGAGCCCCTGAGTTAGTTTTGCCTGGAATCTGGCCATCTCCAAATCCTATCCAGAAAGTGACCTTAATGCTTTATTACTCTTTAATCATTCTGCCACCTATCAGTGCACCTAGGAGTTTAAGCACCACGTTCCAGAAGGCTTGCCAGACGAGGAAAGAATTAATCAAGAATGCTGGTACTTGCATAGCATTAAGGAGTGGAAGCAGAAGCAAAAATGTGCTTCGAAGTTGGCCTGTTTAACGGCTAGGTTTTCACAAGAAGATGGGGGGAAGGAAAAATTTTCTGTTGGCAAATTTGAAATTTCTTTAGCCAGCCTAGTTTCCCTTAAGGATTTTCTTACCGATTTTGAGGATTACGATCGAAGTTGCTCTCCAGATGTAATATGAAAACAAATCAACAAACAACACACCCTTTTTTTCATTTTAGACTTCCTCTTTTTGTAAGCTGGAGGGGTTTTGTATCTAGTTGCTACACATTTTATGGAATTACTATGTACATCTCCTTCACAGCAGACTGATTTGTTCTGAGACCTGGAAGTGAGAGCAAGAGTGGAGATGGTGTTGGGAGGTGATGGGAAGGGCTGATCTCTGTTCAGCCAGACCTGCACCCCTTGGAATTTCTCAAGTTCCTAAAGCCTCCTGGCTCATGAGCCTTGAACCTCGGCTGTCACCTTTGGCCACTTCTTTCCCGGCTCCTCCTTCATTCTCTTTCTGTCCCATCCACACACCAAGTATGAGCCATTTGTCCTTCTCTAAGTCTCCTCTACCTGTCTGGTAATTTTACGCAGCACCATCACCCTTCTCTAGACCTTCATCTCTTTATTTCTGTAATGTTAAGATACTTTTAATTTAATTACCTCCTTTAGGCTCTCCGGTATGTTCCCCTATGCACACTATACACAATTGGATTTTCGAAAACACAGTCTTGTGTCTTGTTACGCCTCAGCTCATTATCTTTCAAAGCTTCTTCAATGCCTGAGCCAGAAGGTGCGCAGTCTTTACAGTTACTTTGAAGGTCTCCCAGATCCCCGGCTTAGTGCGCCTGTCGAACGGTAATTCTTGTAACAACAATGGCGTGAAATCTTTGTGCTCACTGAACTGATTATTGACCCTGGGAAGATGCCGATTCTTATTCTAATTTTTTTCTCATTATGCCTTTTCTTCTTCTTTTCACTAAGTAACCCATAATTTAGATGCTCAGTCCTAAACCTGTGCTCCTCTCTTAAGGGTCCACATGTTGTCTCAGCTTCAGGTGATGGCTTCCCTCTTTAAATTCTTGTTTTCTCAGTGGCCATTCCAATATTTTCCAAACAGAGCTCTGCAGGAGCATGCTATGGGAGTGGTTCTCGAACTTAGGCATACATTAGAATCACCTGGATGGCTGCTGCTACTGCTTCTTCTCTTTCTTCTCCTTCTTCTTCATTATCATCATCTTTTTAAAAAAAATATTTTAGTTATTTATTTGGCAGAGAGAGATTGAGAGCACAAGCACGGGGAGCAGCAGGCAGAGGGAGAAGCAGACTCCCCGCTGAGCAGGGAGACTGATGCAGAACTTGATCCCAGCCTCATGTATGGCTTCTTAAACAGAGCTTGCTGAGTCCCTGTCAGAATTTCTGGTTTCATAGGTCTGTGGTGAGACAGAAAACGGGCATCTCTACAGAGACCCAGGTGCTTTGCGTGCTGCCGGTCTGGGGACCACACTCATGGAACTGCCCTACTATGGTCTTAAATTTTTCACATCCATCAGCATCCCTTGGGGTGCTAGTAAAAACAGTAGATTCCAGGGAACTCACCTTTAGGGTCTGGATTGGGTCAGATCTTTTTTTTAATCAGACTCGGGATAATTCCGATTCAGGTGGTCTACATGTCTGCCTGAAAAGTCTTGTTCTGGAGAATGCAGGAGTTCTCTTTTCTGAGAACAGTGGTGATCCCATGTGACTTTTACCACTTAATGTCTTGGAGTGTTTGGTTTATTTTTCAATTAGAGCTGGTGTCTTGGGAAGGGTTTCTTTTCATTCTCAGGCTCTGGCGCGATTGTTCCCAAGGGATGGATTCTCGAGACAAATATTTTAGATTTCACTCAGAAAACATACGCGTTGTGATCATTCGTTCCTATGGATTCTTTTGACATAAGTAAGTAAGAACTAAATTGCTAGGGCGGTGGAAAGGAGAGCTGGGGCTGCGCTTTGTGCCAAAGACTCAGGCCATTCTGAATTCCTAGGCGTGCCTCCACTTTCTGCATGTGGGCACCCGAAGGCCCTACCTCACAGCTCTCTTATCGCTCGAGGTGAGAGCCAACTCGCCACTCGCCTGTGCTGAAGGCACATTCGGATCTCAAAGTTAGAACCACGCCATTTTGTCCTGTGCTTTCAGATAGTTTCTTACGAATGATAAACTATAAGAAGTGAATCCAAATGTCACTTTTGTTTCAGCTTTAAGAGTAAGAAAGATTGAGGGCACAGGAAAGGTAAGGAAGATGAATTTTTCCATCTGTCTTGAGTGATGGCTTAATGTTTGATCAAGAACAAGGAAAGTGGGATGAAGGGGCGTGTGGGGAGGGAGTGACGGGAGCGCTGGTAGCATGGTCCCTTATCTGCCCCATGATGCTGTGCGCATGGTAGAGGGTTTGGAATATGAGGTTCTCTCTTTCTGGCTCTGACCAGACTGCACAGGCATCTCCGAGACTTAATGGAGAAGCTGGGGGAAGAGATCAGGAAGTAGTCACCTTCACAAGGAAATCAGAATTTAATAAAATGATATGGTTAGTTTTAAACAGAATTTTCCCAGGCTTACTGTGGTCACGAGTTGCATTTTCCTGGACAGTCTTCCCCAGAAGGGCCTGTAGAAAATCTGTGCCAATGTACATAATGACAACTGAATTTCTGAGTTATAGTGATGGAAGTGTGCTGGCACTTTTAAACCCTTAGTTTAATTATTTTAAGGGAGTTAAGGAAGTCTGTGCATGCCCTGTTTCAAAGAAGAGTTTTAGGACATTCTGATGCTCCTCAGGAATAGCACAATGTTTTTAAGTTCAAATCCAAAGTAGTTTTAAGAAATTCAATTAAATAAATATTTATTTTTTTGACCCAGCATTTTTTTTTTTTTTTTTAAGAACTGAATTTTAAGGGCGCCTGGGTGGCTCAGTGGGTTAAGCCTCTGCCTTTGGCTCAGGTCATGATCTCAGGGTCCTGGGATCGAGCCCCGCATCGGGCTCTCTACTCAGTGGGGAGCCTGCTTCCTCCTCTCTCTCTGCCTGCCTCTCTGCCTCCTTGCGATCTCTCTCTGTCAAATAAATAAATAAAATCTTAAAAAAAAAAAAGAACTGAATTTTATTTTAGGCGATTTTCAAATTTTAGAGTTGGGGGGAAGCTTTCAGTTGCAAATTGAGGCCCAGATGAGTGGAGTGGAACAAGCTTGAATGTTCACAGGTAGGAAAATGTGGGGGGAAAATCAGCTCATGTACTAATGCAAGGGGATCTGACACATGTATTCAAAAGAAGGAGAATGAGTGAGAAGGTGATCGGAGGCATGTTCTTATGCATTTTGAGTAACAATGAAGAAAATTGCAAAGCAATATGTATAGTATGATTTCAACTTTGCAAAACAAGACAACACCAAAACCCCAAAACAAAACAAAAAGCAAAACCACACGTGAATAAACATGTTTTGATAGGTTTGAGCGTCAGAAAAAAAGCACGAAAGAATACTTCAAAAGGTACTGGTTATTGAGGAAGGGGTGAGAAGGAGGCTTCAGTGTTCCTTTAAATGTTTCTGGGTTGTTTGCTCGGGGCACTGACTCTATATTGCTTTTGTAGATAAATGGAAAAGTCAATAACATATTTCTTTTAAAAAACATTCAAGAGAGGGAGGCCTCAACGTGTTCCAAAATATTTTGTTAGAAAAACGACTGTTTTTTCCCCCTCCCCTCTAAGTGAAGCAGGATGAGCCGTCAACTGTGAAGGAGACAAGATCTCAGAAAGTTCTTGGGCGCACTTGGTTTGTCCCCAAGTATGGAATGTTCTTCCCAGAGATGTTGAAATGGTTAACCTGTGTTGTGAAGGGGGACTTTCAAAGCAAAGGTGAAGCTTACTTAAATGCCCCCTAAATTATCTAAAAAATTGCTTGAAGTGTTCTGAATATTGAGGTTGGAAATGTCTAATTAGATGATCCTATGTTACAGCAATTTCATAGCACAACGAATCTACTTAATGAGTGTTATTGTGTTAGTTCCCAGAGGGAACCCAAAGCAGTGGCCTGAACATTGTCCTTGGTCTTTAGAAGGTTTATCATGGAGAAGAGAAGACTAAATACACATAAAAATTAGAGAATGTAGTGAGACAAAATATAATCCATCTGTGCATTGTCTACTGTCAGCACTGTAGACATTGAGAAAATGGACAGATCAGTGAAGGCTGCTGGATTTGGATGAACATGACAATGCAACTTTTTGCATAACTAGAAATAGATAAAATAAAAATCTGAGTTTGTGCAAAATGCTACAATTCCTTCAAGGAAAAAGATTCATTCAAAAAGCCAAGATATAAAGGAAGTGGAATTCCCTTTAAAATGGAGCTAGTGGGGGGGTGCTTGGGTGGCTCAGTGGGTTAAGCCGCTGCCTTTGGCTCAGGTCAGGATCTCAGGATCCTGGGATTGAGTCCCGCATCGGGCTCTCTGCTCAGCAGGGAGCCTGCGTCCCTTCCTCTCTCTCTGCCTGCCTCTCCTTCTACTTGTGATTTCTCTTTGTCAAATAAATTAATAAAATCTTAAAAAAAAATAAAATGGAGCTAGTGGGCAATAGCTACCATTTGACCCTCTTGAAGTCCTTCTTATTCGCATTCGTTGTGATAATGAAGGTGACTAGTCAAGTGGCTGAGCGTCTGATATCATTTCTTCTAGGGACTCGGAAGGGGACCACTTCTGTAAATGTACACATGAGATTGGTGCGGCAAATATCCATTAAGGATGCTCAGTGATTTCCCTGGCAATGTTTGTGTTTTCTGCGGAACTCCCCGAAATCATCTCAAGAGCTTTGTAGGCTTGCCTCCTTTTCTGGGCAGGCATCCAGCTAGCGCAGGGACTTGAAACATTCAGTGCCTAGCTCTTTGGACGCTAGTGTTTTCCCTGCCAAAGCTGTGTGTGTGTGTGTAAACTCCTTCCCGGATGTTGTGATTACCTAGAGCACCATTTGCAATGATAGGTACTCATGTAGTCTTCTCCACTTGCAAAGTGCTTTACACTGGTATTCACTTATTATTTATTAGATGTTAATGCTTAATTACAGGATGCCTTTGCCAAGCTTTAGAAGGGAATGAAAGTGGGCTCATCCAGTGTCCCTTCCTCAGCACAGCACACCACCAGCCCCTTGTGTGTCTGTGCCTTGATGACAGGAGACGGGAGAACAAAGCAGGGAAAACCTGACCTGATCCTGGGCTATGTTCAGTCCTTCGGCACGAGGTTACCAACTTCTACTATGAAGATTGGGTACTTATGATTTTTCTCAGCAGCAGGGACCACCTCCTTCCCTTGATTCTGAAAAATCACTTGTGATTGCAGTCACTAGGAAATAATTCTCCTGTCAAAGACATATGGGTAGTTTAAAAAGTATTTTTTCATATAGTGGAGGTACTTACTATACTGCAATGTATATTTTGTTGATGAATGTATATCTTTTCTAAAAGGGGCCGTTTTTCCTCTAAATAAACAAAAGCCCTTCCTCTTGCCTTATTATTTATCCACTTTCTTATTGCTGCAGAGTTGAAGCAAAAGGGCTCTGCACACTTCTCTCCCTTCATTACGAAGGTGAACATGGCCATTTAAGCCTTTCCTCCTTTAACGGGAGCCTAATCGTCTTGCTGTCCTCCGCCATTTTCCTACACTATCCAAGCTACCACAGTTCAGTGGGACCAGAGTGCCTGTGTCACGGTGTCACGGAAAGGATGTCAGGGATGATGTGGACCTCAGTTTCTTCCTCACTGGTTTCCATTCTGGAAAGACTCAAACACCTTGAAGAAGTGAAGTACAGTGTTGTTCCTCTATGAAATGGGATTGACCATGGGGCAGTTTATGACATATAATTCCTGGAATCATAATATTTCATGATGTATTTCCTCTCTAGTGTAATAGTGATATCTATATTAATTTTGTAATTTCTTCAGAAAGGGGAGGCACCTCCAGATTGGACATTAGTCTAGCATCTGAAAATAACCTCTAATTTGGGGAAAGCTTAAGATTAATGGAAGTAGAACCCTGATTCCCAATGACAAAGTCTGTTCCAAGGGCTGTTCTCTCATTCCTTAGCATCTAGGAAACAGGTATTTGACCAGGGTCAAGCTTACTGTATTCTTACTTTAGACATTAACTCTGGGACAGAGGTTCAAAGAAATAGGTGCTGGGTGTGAAAATTTTTCTTCTACGTTTTAAGGTTCTTCTAGCTGGTCTAAGAATTACATTAACATGAGACAGATTAACAGGAGAAAAAAACCCCAAAGTTTAATTACATGCACATGGAAGCCTGATAATAAAGTTGAGACTTAAAGAAGTGACCAAAACATGCAGTTTTTATGCCTTTTAGATGAAGAGACAATAAATTTGTGAGTAATTGATGGGGAAAATAAAAGTTATATTTGGGAGCTTCAATTAGTGAGGAATTCTAAACAAAATTTGGGGTGGGGTAGTAAATTAGTATTAAGTAACAAGATTTGTTTGAACACCCTTCTCAGCTCTAAATTCCCTATCTCTATCCCATGTCTCTTTATGTCCTGGTACAGGGGAGGTACCTTCCACAAGGGAGATTTATTTCCTGCTTTCTGGAGATAAACCTGGGGTCAAAGTGTTCTTTTTATACTGGCTGTTTCTTAAGTAAATTTTAATTAAAAATAATATGCCGAAATGGTAGATTTTGGGGTGACCTGACCTTAGCCCTGTACTGGGGCATTCTAGAATTTATCTTAGAGGAATGGTTGTGGCTTCCAATGTCTAGTGGCATCATTCTCTGTTCAGGGCCAGCATGGGCCTGGTAAAATGGGGCCACAGTATCCTATGCAGCGTCTTGATTTTGCTATGATTTTGACTATGGCACTGGCCTCCCTATTTTGCTCACTTTCTGTGCCTGGTTGGCTAGCCTTTGTCTGAATCTTGTGATCTATCCCATATCCTTCAGATAAATTGCCTTATGCCTTCAAGTCATCAGAATTAGTTTCCATTGTGGAGCCAAGAATCCTGAATAGCACCGTTGCTCTGGGCCCAGGATATTGACTACCAGGGTTAGTAAAATCTATCTGGCTCAGCACCTCTTTTTAACAATAAGAGAAAGTATTCTTTGACCTTGGGAGTGAGAATTTGTGTCAGTGAACATGGGTTCCAAATGAAGTTTCTGAAGCAGAAAAGCCTTTAGACACTGTGTTTTTATTATTTTAATGTCTGATGCTCTCAGTGACTAAGTGCATGTTGTACACAAATGTCGATGGCACAAAATTCCTCCAGATTCTTAATGCTACAGGTTCTGCTAATGCCGCTTGTGGCTAACCCTGCTGCAGCTGCCTGTGAATTCATGCTGTGATGAGAGGAATTCTATAAATATTCCTGGCTTTAGGAGGGAAAATAATTTCTAGTGGAGGGTTATCCAAAGAACATCTTCACCATTGCTTTGGAGATGTATTCTTTGATTTGTCTGACTCCCAAACACTCATCCGGATTCAACAGTTGAAAACGGTCTATGGTGTTTCCCTGGAGTTTGATGCCCCCTCCATGCATATTTACAAATGGATTCTATTTACTTGTCATTTTTGGGAACTTTTCACAGTGCTCATTTCATAAGCACTAAATGAGCATGACAGATGCTCATTTAGTGAATGGATATTATTTGGGTCCATGTGGCACAGTGTTTTTGGATTAGTCTTTAGGGACAAGGCGGTATGTCCATTGTATTACATTCATGTGTACAGAATTCCTTTTGTATTGTGATGTAGATTCTCATTTAAATTAATATAACCCTATTAAAATATACAAAAATATCCAGAATTATGCTATGAATTAACACACAATTGTAATAGGAATTGAAAAATAAGCTCTCTGAATAAGTGATACTTTTTTTTTTTTTTTAAAGATTTTATTTATTTATTTGACAGAGAGACACAGCAGGAGGCGACACAAGCTGGGGAGAGGGAGAGGGAGAAGTAGGCTTCCCTCTGAGCAGGGAGCCTGATGTGGTGCTCAATCCCAGGATGCTGGGATCATGACCTGAGCCGAAGACAGACGCATAACGACTGAGCCACCCAGGCACCCTTAAGTCAAACATTTATTCAACCAGTTTTTATGATAGCCTCTTACCAGGTTCTAGGCTCTTCGAGCTGAGCAGAAGCAATATGCATCTCACCTTTGAAGGAGTATTATTTCAACTGAGAGAATTTACAGTTTCAATGGGAAACTTGTACTCTCATGGCAATTATGGGTTAATAGTTAACCTACTAGTATGAACTCCTTGTTGGTTTACATGTTCCTGACAAATCTTTGGAAGGGGGCATTTGGACACAGAAAGGTAATATCCTTTCAAGGCTTCAGATCTCTAAAACTAAAGTCCACAATATTTCAAAACTGATATTCTATGGCTGACTTTTCATAAACAGGTTAACAGTAAGGTTTTGAAAATCTGAGGCCTAATGAGAATAAAAACAGAGAGGAAATCAGAGCTACTTTGACTAGTTTGCACAGGTAATCTGACTTGATCCCTTTGGTTTACCAGGAGACCAGGGTTTCATTTTTTTAAAATCATTTGTATGTGAGAAACAACTAAGGCAAATCTCTTGATTTTTTTTTTTGTTTTTTAGATTTTATTTACTTATTTGACAGAGAGATCACAAGTAGGCAGAGAGAGAGAGGGAAGCAGGCTCCCCGCTGAGCAGAGAGCCCAATGTGGGGCTCGATGCCAGGACCCTGTGATCATGCCCTGAGCCGAAGGCAGAAGCTTAACAACTGAGCCACCCAGGTGCCCCTCCCAGGGGCTGTTTTAATTTAGAGTAGAAGACAGAGATGCCAATACTAATTTGGAGATATCCACCATGGAGCGAATTAGGACACAGACTACCTCTCCCTACTGACGCAGCAGCCTTGTCCATGGGATTCTTAATAACTATAGAGCAGTGTTTTCCTTCTCTGTAAAGGGACAGAAAAAATATTCTAGGTTTTGTGCACCATAGTCTCACTCGCGACTACTTCGCCCTGCCCTTGTAGTGAGAAAGTAGCCATAGACGATAGGCAAACAAATAAGCATGGCTGACGGCCAATAAAGCCATTTATAGAAACTGAAACTTGAATTTCACATAGCCTTCACATGTCACGGTTCTTTTCACCTGCTTAAAAACAAAGTTACTCTTGGCTCCCAGTTTGTTCAAAAACAGGCAGCAGGCTGGATTTGGCTGGTGGCCAGCAACATGCCTGTCTGTGTTGAAGGGAATCATTAGGGAATGTCTCGTGTATGTACCCTGATGAATCCAGTTGGAGTCAGTGCTCAGAGAAAAGCAGCAGAATGAAGACATAATCATTTCGACACTAACTATGATCTCAGCATTTCTGGAATCCTTGTTTTTCACATTCCTAGATGTAGAGATGATCGGTGGTGGCCCAGACGCCTGCACAGCGTGAACCAGCTTCCCATGACTTTGTCAACCTCTCTTTTCTGTGTTCATTCTGGTATCCAGAGCTGCTGAACTGTGCCCATATTTATTTCTGCACTAAACATAAATAAATTCTTCTTCTTATCTTTCTTTCACCTCCTATTTGAGATTCTCCTCGGGTGTCTGTCAGCATTGGGGGAAGGCGGATGCCTGCTCGTCTGAAGATCCCTCAATCATCAAGGAAGCTTCCCAGGGGAGAATTTGGGATGGAGCTCCATATAAAGGGGTGACCACGTAGTTGTTGGCGGGGTTTCAAACTGCTGAGTCATCGCTGTGTCATCCTTTATAGGTTGCTGTCTTTATTACAAGGCAAATACGAGGGTGTGTGAATTTACATACACTTTATAAGATCAAAATCATGATACATTTGCCCATAGCTTTATGCGGGGTGGATCAAAGTAAAAAATCCAGAAGCCTAGAGACTGAAAAGAAAAATCAGATTAAGATTTCGTCATGACCCCAGATTTTAGCTGCTCTTCAAAGAGCAGCTTCTTTTAAAAACATGCTTAAGTGGGTTATTATATAATTTATTTCCCAGAATGAGGATTGTAAGTGCTGATAAACTGGAGACATTATGAGAAAACCAAATTTTGGTCTTTTTTTTTTTTTTTTTAAATTTATTCTCAAATAAAAACATTACCCGGTAAATTTAAATGTGTGAGGCCAATTGTATGCCTTTGACAAGAACTCTTTCTTATCTCATTTTTTGGCTGCGCCTCCAAGGTAATTAAGTCTCAACTTCTCCCATGTTCCAAAGCGAAACTCAAAGGCTTTCTCATCAGGACTTGCAAAGGAGGGAGGCAAAATCCCATGTTATGTCCTTGAGCTGGCTACCACTGCAGCCTATGAATGGGTCATGGAATCTGAGAGAAGAACCAGGAACTTGGAGAGAATTTATCTGGGAAAAGCTGGGCTTTGCATTTCATGTTTTGCCCATGGTTTATACTCCTGCCACCTTCTCACCTCGCAACATGAAAGGGATTTTTCTCTCTCAAGGCAAGAAAGAGAGCTTTAAGGAGCTCTTTGCAGAGTGATCTGCGAACCTTGTAGTTAATTACCTACAAGAAAGCCGGCATGCTGAGAGGCTGGCTGGCCTGGCCTGCGCTTAGCTGGCCTCATCACAGCAACTGCTGGTGAAGGGTCCCCAATTTGGAGATGTTGTCCGAATAACCCAGAAAGCATCCCCCAATAGAATCAGCTTTAAACACCAACGAGAACCATAAGTAAAGCACAGGGGTGTCAGTTAATGATTTCTTCCCCTTCTCCTTACCTTTCTTGGCTTCTCTTGCTCCAGTCTGGTGGAGGGGGGGGGGCAACCACCGTGGAGAGGGCCTGGGAACTGGAGATAGAGGTCCTTTCTCCCTTCACCTTCAAACGAACTCCAGAATCCTAGCTCCTGCCTCACCACAGCATCCCCAGAGCTGTCATCGCACGAAGTTGTCAGAAAAATGGTTTCCAGAGGGACACGTTGGCGACTCAGTTGGTTAAGCGCCTGGCTTTGGCTCAGGTCATGATCCCAGGGTCCTGGGGCTCCTCGCTCAGCAGGGAACCTGCTTCTCCCTCTGGCTGCCCCTCTCCCTGCTTGTGTGCGTGCATGCTGTCTCTGACAAAGAAATGAGTAAAATCTTAAAAAAAATGGTTTTTAGAAAAAAAGGGATTTCATCAAAATAATGAAAAATGAAAACAGTTCAAATAAGCAAGTAGAAACTGTATATACCTGAACAGAACTTTCTGTTTTTATTGTTTTTAACTTTGCCTCACCAAGGCAAGATTTTGTGGGTGACAAGGAAGGCAGAAGCAGACAGGTGATGTCATGATGGGAGAAGTCTAACGGTGAATATTTTAGTATCGAAGTGTGAAAAATAACTTGGAAGCCTAAGTATGGGGATTATGACTGTTGAGAAAAGAGAGAACAAGTTCTTCCTGGGGGAGCGAGCAGAGGCCTGGAGACAAATGAGACAGTGCGTAGGTGAGATAAACTTATTTCATGCTTCTTCTTTAATTTTCCAGATTCAAACTGGAACTTTTAATAAAAGGAAAAACATGCAATGAATTAAAATGAGGGAAAAAGAGCATTAGCGCTGGTGGTACAGGGTGATTGGGGTGGAGTTTCCTATACATTTTTAGCTACTGGGCACTTTTTTTTTTTTTTTTTTAAGATCTATTTATTTATCGCAGAGAGCAAGTGAGAGTGAGCATGAGCAGGGGGAGGGGCAAGGGGCAAGGCTGGGACAAAGCTGCATTGTATTAATAAATTTAATAGAAGGGAAGTAGACTCTGAGCTGTGCTCAAGGCTCAATGCGGCTGGATCCCAGGATCCTGAGAACATGACCTGAGCCCAAACCAAGAGTTGGTCCCTTAACCCACCTGGCCCACCCAGGCGCCCTGTATGAAATTTTTATCATAAAAAACTGAGCCCCGGGGCACCCGGGAGGCTCAGTGGGTTGCAGCCTCTGCCTTTGGCTCAGGTCGTGGTCCCGGGGTCCTGGTATAGAGCCCTGCATCGGGCTCTCTGCTCCGCGGGGAGCCTGCTTCCTCCTTTTCTCTTTGCCTGCTTCTCTGCCTCCTTGTGATCTCTGTCTGTGAAATAAATAAAATCTTAAAAAAAAAAAAAACTGAGCCCCATGATGTGAGCTTAGATAATTTCTGATGATATTATCTTATGAATAATCAAACCTCACAGGATCTACAAAATTTAGTTTGTAATTAAAATTGAACCCATAGTTTCAATGGTCATCTTTGTCATACCTTTCCCTGAACTCAAAAGGACTAATACTAAACAGTTAAATTTTATCTTGTCATTTTCTGGAATACAAAATTTCCCTTTCAGGACCCATCTGGATCTCCCTGAGTTCACCGGAGTACTCCGAGTCTGCCAACCCCCTGTAGGATGGACTGGCAATGTTTTCGCCAAGAGACAGGCAGCACAGGCTTAAGGCTTTGTGAGCTGTTACCTCTGTCGCAACTGGTCAGCCCTGCCTTGTGGCATTAGGGCGGCCACAGACACTGTGTAAATGGATGAATGGGTGCTGCTGGGCACGAGTTACACTTACAGATGCTGACGCTTGCATTTCACGTAATTTCCATGTGTCGTGAAACAGCATTCTTCATTTTTTTCCCCTTCAACCACTGAAAAATGGAAAAGCCATTCTTAGCTTGCCAATTGTACAAAAACAGGTCATGGGCTAGATTTGGCCTATGGGCTGTTCTTTGCTGAGCCCTGACTTGGAATCAGGAAGGGGGAAAAAAAAATGAAAGTGATTTTTTATCATGGAACTGCTTTAAAAATTATTTTTTGTCCTTGAAGGATCAAGAAGTAGAATTTTTTTTTTTTTTTTAAGTTACTGTAATGGTAACAACAGTTAATACTTGTGTAGCCCTTTCTATGTGCCTGGTGCTTTTTTTTTTTTTTTTTTTAAGATTTAATTTATTTATTTGAGAAAGAGACAATGAGAGAGAGCATGAGTGAGGAGAAGGTCAGAGGGAGAAGCAGACTCCCAGTGGAGCTGAGAGCCTGACGCGGGACTCCATCCAGAGAACTCTGAGATCATGACCTGAGCCGAAGGCAGTCGTCCAATGAACTGAACCACCCAGGCGTCCCTGCCTGGTGCTTTTTGAGGTACTTTACCTCTATTTACTAAATTTTCATGAGAAGGCAATGAGGTAAGTTCTATTATTACTATGCCCATTTTACAGGTAAGGAAACCGAGGCACAGTATTTAAATAATTTGCTCAGATTCTCAGTGTTAGTAAAAACAATAGGGCCAACATGGGAACCCAAGCTGTCATGTTCTAGCATGAGTGCATTTGACTCCAATAAACCCTTGAACAATGTGGGGATGAGGGGTGTCCACTCACCTCCCCTGACCTTGTCAAAACTCTGTGTATAAGTTTCGGCTCCTCTAAAACTTAACTACCAGAAGTCCACTCTTGACTAGAAAGCTTACTGATTACATAAAGTCAATTAACTTGTATTTTGTATGTTTATGCATTATGTACTGTATTCTTACTGTAAAGTAAGCTAGAGGAAAGAAAATGTTATTAAGAAAATTATAAGGAAGAGAAAATACATTAATGATCTTGTACTGTTATTTATTGAAAAAAAAATCCACATGTAAGTGGACCCACACAGTTAAAACCTGTGTTGCTTAGGGGTCAACTGTATTCTGTTTTTACTTATTTCAGTCACATACCCAGTGAAGCCTGACACATGTTTCTCAGCTTGAGTATTCTTTGCGAGGCCTGGACAATTTAGTAGGATATTATCATCTGGAACCTATCTTAAAGGTGGTCTCTGAAGTCAGAGGGATAGAAAAATGCTGAGCAAACTTTTATTTCAAGCCAATACATATTTAAAAAAAAATTCTTGCCTGGGGCACCTGGATGGCTCAGTGGGTTAAAGCCTCTGCCTTTGGCTCAGGTCATGATCCCAGAGTCCTGGGATCGAGCCACCGCATCGGGCTCTCTGCTCAGCGGGGAGCCTGCTTCCTCCTCTCTCTCTCTCTCTGCCTGCCTCTCTGCCTACTTGTGATCTCTGTCTGTCAAATAAATAAATAAAATCTTAAAAAAAAAATCTTTCCTAAAAAAATTCTTCTAGTGTTAGCAGATAAATCAACCAACACATGGAGGATTCCAAAATTTTTTTAAAAAATGAAAATGAAAAAAAGCAAGCTTTCTTTGATCAGTTAATTAATTGCTATTGAAGATAGGGCAGGCTTCAAGGGTTTGTGTGTCTATTATTTGAATTAATAATAAAATGTTCTGTTGATGTAGGATCCACTGGGGACTTGGTGGCAGTGGTTGTCCTTGGGGAATTACCAGCAGAATGTTTTAATTTCAATCAAGTTGCAAGTTGGTGAAAATAAAAAGAACTACAGGCTATAAGGAGAAAATTGGTAATTGAAGACCCCAGGCCTGTGAACATTTTCTCAGATATATGGCAAATTATAATCAGTTTCTGAAATAAGCTATGTCTTAGGGGTGTGTGTGTGTGTGTGTGTGTGTGTGCACACTTGTGTGTGCTGAGGAAGGGCCACCCTTCGTTTATATGGGGAAAGACTAGATGTGCCCCGTGGAAGCCTGTTGGTGCCACTGAATTCTAGCTGCACCACTTTTGAGTTAACATTTGGCCAATTCCTTTCCCTCTCTAGTGGTCAATTACTTCTCTGGAAAATGAAGATGATAATATTACAAAACTCCAGGCTTTCTGGAAAGATTGAATGAGATAATGTATGTGCATTGTAAACTATGAAAGAAATATATATATCTTTTAATAAAGCCAGTGGAAAATGACAAATTGAACTGTATCTTTGGTTTAAATGCAAAGGAACTGTATTACTTCTTACATCAGCAAATTCTGATAAGAGATTTGCTATTTATTTATTTTTTCAACAAGAGCTGGAATGCCTTCTAATGATACAACCCCTATCACAGATGATTTTGAAGATCTGTGAAACTGGATAGACAATGTCACTTCATAAATGTCTTAGGGTATAGCTATTATTAAAATATGAGTTTTATATTACTTTCAATGACAAGCATTTTCCAGTTTTGCTCTAAACTTTTTATGTTTTGAGAAGAGAACTCAATTACTCAAGTTAAAAATGTGTGTGGTGGCCTCCTGGAGGAGAAGGCATGCTATTCACGAAAAATCTCAATACTTTAGGTAGTTCTTATCCTAGGGTTAGCATCAAGAATAGATTGATGTTTGATCTTTCTTTTTGGTTTTTTAAAACTGTCTTGTTTATTGCAACATTAGTTGTAATAGCCAAATTATGAAAGCATAAGGAACAGTCCATGTCCATTGATAGATGAATGGATAAAGAAGGTGGAAGATACACACACACACACACACACACACACACACACACACAGACACACACACAGTATGTATCTCTACAATGGAATATTACTCAGCCATCAAAGAGAATGAAATCTTGCTATTTGCAATGATGTGGATGGAGCTATAGAGTTTCACGCTAAGTGAAAGAAGTCAGTCAAAGAAGGACAAATACCATATGATTTGACTCATAGGTGGAATTTAAGAAGCAAAACATATGAACAAAGGGAAACAAATGAGACAAACCAAGAAACAGACTCTTAACTATAGACGACCAGCTGAGGTTCCCAGAGGGGAGGTAGGAGGGGGATGGGGGAAGTACGTGATGGGGATGAAGGAAGACCCCTATCTTGAGCACTGTGAAACGTACAGAATTGTTGGATCACTCTATTGTACATCGGAAATTAACCTAACACTATAAGTTAATGACACTGGGATTAAAATAAAACAAACAAAAAACAACAAAACTGTCCATGTTGCTTTTTTCCAAGGTCAATTATTATTTTTACTAACCCAATCTGTCACATCCAAAATTAAATTATTGGCTTTCTTCAAAAATTCTCTTATATTTTCATTGGATAAAATATGCCTTTCTGTGGTTTCAGGATGGATAGGGTATACATAGGATTTGTGTGTTATTTAGAAGTGTAGCTCTTGGGATGCCTGGGTGGCTCAGTGGGTTAAAGCCTCTGCCTTTGGCTCAGGTCATGATCCCAGGGTCCTGGGATAGAGCCCCACATTGGGCTCTCTGCTCAGCGGGGAGCCTGCTTCCTCCTCTCTCTTTGCCTGCTTCTCTGCCTACTTGTGATCTCTGTCAAATAAATAAATAAAATCTTTAAAAAAAAATAGAAGTGTAGCTCTTTGGGGGCAAGGATGACAATGAGTGATTTCTGCCATAAGCAAACACATACAGAGAAGAAAGAGAAATGTGTTGCACACCTGTATGTGCAGGTGTGCTCAGACTTCCGTAACAAAATACCCCAAACTGGGTGGTTTAAACAGCAGACATTTCTTTCTCATAGTTCTGGAAGCTGTGAAGTCCAAGATCAAGGTTCATGCCCGTTTTGTTCTTAGTTAGGACTTGCTTGCTGGCTTGTAGATAGTTGCCTTCACAGTTCTTATTTTGTCCTTGCATGACAGAGAGATGGGGGTAGGAGGGATTGGAAGTGGGGGTTGGGGGGTTGGGGGTTGGTGAGAGAACAAGTGCTCTATTTTTTTTTTTATAAGAGCACTAATTCTGTCATGGGACTCTACGCTTGTGACCTAATGATTTCCTTAGAGTCCCAGTTCCTAACACCATCACATTGGAGGGTTAGGGCTTCAACATATGAATTTTAGGTGGTGGGGGCCGGGGGGACACAATTCAGTGCCTCGCACTGTAGAGACAGCTTCTTTGCAGCAGATCCTCAAATGGAGTTGTTCCTTCTTGTTTTGGAGACAGAACAAAAACAATTATTCTAAAGCTAGTTGAACAGTCACCACAAATTGAACTGATGTGGAGAAACCACATAAAATTTCATCTACAACTTTTGACCACAAGCTAAGTGGTCCTAGGACTCCCCTGATACAGGGATGATTTGAGTAGACAATAGCTTGCGAATCCTGGTAAACTCTTATTTTAATGAATTTGAGGGAGTTGCAAGTAGCTTTGTTACATTCCAATAATATTTAAATGGAACCCATTAAACAGAGCTCAGAGGTAGTGTTATTTACTTGATTTAGTTTATTTGAATAAAGCAGACATTTCATATCTAAGTCCTGGTTTTGCTATCTCTTTTTCTAAATAATACTTTTTTTTTTTTTTTTAAATCTCCCTTCCTCTGTACCATATTGAGGTACCTGCCTTGAAGATATTCTGTCCCTGACCTTCAGTTCTGGCAATTTCCTCACTCTCATTCCTTCCCAACCTTCTTTCCTCCTCTGAGACCCTAATATAACAATACTGTAACAGTATAAAGCACTAATTCTGAACCATAGCAGTGTTTTCATTAAACAGATCAATGGCTATGTGGACAGGGACTTGTGAACACATCTGTTCTACAGGATTTTTCATTTAATATAATTTTCCGAAACCACATCACATCAGCAAAGTACTATTATGATAAGCCATCCCCAAAGACATGGATGTAGTTTTGCTAAACAGAAATCTAAATTAAAATGCTATATAATCATGGGGTTCTGCTCGTATTCACTTGCTGCCCTCCTTATATGAAGGTAAACTCTGAGCTAGTGTTATTTAGATACGGATTTCATGTTTTGTTCTCCTCGAGGAGTTATGGGGCTGTGTCTCTGTGGACTTGCTTGTTTTCTCTTGCAAGTTCCCTCTGGATCATTCGACGCACAATAGCAAGGCTCTGGGGCTTGGTTAGGGAAGAAAACTTGTGGAAGAACAAACTTTTTTAATGCAAAATAACTATTAATTGGTCACATATAAATTGTACCTGTTTTAACCCCATTTAATAAAGTTATGATTGAGTTTACAAGAGCAAGAGCCAAAAACGGAAACCATGTCACTTCAATAGTTTTCCACTGGTTGGCTTGATGGATAGCATTATTTCTTGAGTAATACCCCTTATTCCTTTCCCTAAATCTTATAAAATACCTCTTAGATAACAAAGGTTTCTCATGAGAAGAAATTTGACTCTAGGTGGGCAGTCCCTGAAGTCTTTTGGATGGACTTTAGCCATGTCAGTTGAGATCTATGGTTCTTTATTTGGAGTAATTTTGTTCCTTTCCTTCTCTGCAAGGGACATTTGGCAATGTTTTTGGTTGCTGGAATCGGGAGTGGTGGTGTATCTGGTGAGCAGTGGTCAGGGATACTGCTAAACAGCTGTAATGGACAAGACCATCCTGCACTGCAAAGAATGGTATGACCCAAAATTCCCATAGAGCTGAGTTGAAAAAAACCCTTGTTTTGAGAAGGAACACATTTGAACCTTAGCAGTCAAAAGGCTCAATAGCTCTGACAGTTCATGCTATGGACTGTAAAATAACTATTGAAGAGTGACTTAGATCCATACGTCTTAATCTGTAAAGCTGTGCGTGGTGTATGAAGTGAATCAAAACAAATTATCAAGTGATAATATTAATTATTACAGCCAATCTTTACAGAGATGTTTGTTACTCTTGGTCAGGCATTGTGCTAAATGTTTTCATTACAACGTCCCATTTAATTCTTCCAACAATATGGCAGAAACATTATTAGTAATCCTTCCTTATAAATGAGGTCACGGAGGCATGGAGAGATTCGATGAAGTTACCTAAAATCACACAGATGGTAAGGCCTCCAGAGTTCATGTACCTTATCTCCTCATCCATATGCATGGAGTCAGTTGGATGGTACCAAAAATCTTCTAAAAAGCAATAGTCTCTCCCCTACCTCTCTCTAAGCAGGGATTCCATTCCTCTGAGAAAGTCCTTTAATCATTTTTGTTTTACTTCTGTTTCTTAAGTCCAAAACTCAAAATAGTTACTTGATTAAAAAAAATTTTGGTGCAGTTTATTGATTTATTTACTCCTATGATGAGAAAGGTTTAGATCAGACAATGTGATCCCCTTTCCCCTCCTCACAGTATTTTTTTTATTATTTATTTTTTATTTATTTTCAACATAACAGTATTTATTATTTTTGCACCACACCCAGTGCTCCATGCAATCCGTGCCCTCTCTAATACCCACCACCTGGTTCCCCCAACCTCCCACCCCCTGCCCCTTCAAAACCCTCAGATAGTTTTTCAGAGTCCATAGTCTCTCATGGTTCATCTCCCCTTCCAATTTCCCCCAACTCCCTTCTCCTCTCTAACTCCCCATGTCCTCCATGCTATTTGTTATGCTCCACAAATAAGTGAAACCTGACTCTCTCTGCTTGACTAATTTCACTCAGCATAATCTCTTCCAGTCCCGTCCATGTTGATACAAAAGTTGGGTATTCATCCTTTCTGATGGAGGCATAGTACTCCATAGTGTATATGGACCACATCTTCCTTATCCATTTGTTTTTTTTTTTTTGTTCTTTCCACAGTTTGGCGACCGTGGCCATTGCTGCTATAAACATTGGGGTACAGATGGCCCTTCTTTTCACTACATCTGTATCTTTGGGGTAAATACCCAGGAGTGCAATTGCAGGGTCATAGGGAAGCTCTATTTTTAATTTCTTGAGGAATCTCCACACTGTCCTCACGGTATTTTTGTGTATTATTTACTTCTATTGGTCATTGATGTAATCTTAAATTTTAGTGGGGTATTTCATTTTTGCATTTTGTAAACCTTATCACACCTCCCCTCTCTGTATAGTCTATATTTTAATGCTCCAGACTTTCCCCCAACTTGTTCCCTTGTCTGCTCACCTAATTGCCAGGATATTTAAGTTTTATGTGGTTCTACAGACATCGTGTTCTCCCGGTGTCTGGAAGTTAATGTGGAAAGGTAAAAGCCACTAGCTGGAGTTTACAGAGCTGTGGGGAGGAGTTATTCCTGACCCCTGCAGAGGCTACATTACATTTCCCTCCATGCTCAACTTCTCAAGCCTGTCAGGAAGGGAGTGACTAGGGTTTGGGTGCCAACAGGTGCTGTTCAGAGTAAAGACCATTAGAGAATCCCCAGTTTTCAACCATTTTCCTAACTCCTGTTCACTCTGCACTCATATCCGCAGCCTCCTGGGTTCCAAAAAGCCAATCGTCCCCAAATGTGTCTGTGGTCTCTTCATGGGCTTAGTGCTTTCAAAAACTCCATAGAAATATGTATTTTACTTTCTTTCACTAATATTTTATTTCTTCACATTTAAATTATTTTAATGGGTAACAAAGTATGTAGAAGACAGCTAGATTATAGCCTCCCAGAGGGGAGTTTGGATGTCTTTTTTCACTTTGATTTGTGAGCCCAGCATGGTCCTTTTTATTACTTTGGAGAGAATTCCTCAGGGTCCTTTTGAACTTTGAAGAAGTCTCTGTGGAGACTTGACAACCACATTTCTAAGATAGCTGCTCTTGGCAACCATTAAATTAAAAGCTGGAGTGTTCCCTTAAGATAGTAACATGGTGCTTCAGAAGATTCCCAGGTGAAGGGGATTTGGCTCTGTACAGGAAGACTGTGCATGAAAGCCTTGGCATCCACTGTGCATCAGTTCTGACCTTGGACTAGTCTCCATGTAAGCCATGTCATGCCCTGCAAAGTGGGAGGAAACCACACCAGGAGGAGACCCCTGGGGTTAGCTTTTCACAAACTTCCCTCTCAGAAACAGACAAGCAGTCCTAAAGACTTCTGTAGGTTCTGGAAAAGGAGGCTTGAGAGCCCAGCTATCCTAAAGTGGATGACTGTAGGTGTGGGAGGGGATTTAAACTGGCTGGGGAGATGTTTCTGTTCCTGCTCTTCCACCCCCGCTTGTAAAGAATCCCCTATAATGATTCATAAGACATTCTATCACAATTAAAAAAATAAAAAAAATTCTATCCTAATTCTCCTGATGTCAGCAGACCTTGAATAAGTGCATTTAATTTTTAAAAATTTATTTATTTGAGAGAGAGAAAGAGAAAGCATGCAGGAGGCAAGGGGCAGAAGGAGAGGGAATCCCAAGCAGACTCCACACTGAGTATGGAGCTTGACATGGGGCTCCCTCTTATGACCTGAGATCATGACCTGAGCCAAAATCAAGAGTCTGATGTTTAACCTACTGCACCACCCAGGCACCCAAATGCATCTGATTTCTATTCAGAAAGATTTTTCAAAAGGTTTCCTAATATATAGGAACCTTTTCATCACGGTGGTGGTGGGGAATCTGACAATGATATCTCTAAATGGAAGTTTAGGATGAAATAGCATCTTATTTCCTAGTTTATTTATCTAGACAGCACATAGTAAACTGTCACAAACAAGCACACACACACACACACACACACACACACACACAAAGAGAGACTGAGAATAGAACACAAATGATGTACTGTGACCATGTTGAGCTCTGGTCTCTGGCGAAGGAGGTCTCTCAGCCCTGGGAGCAGCAGAGGAAGACTCTTGTTGACTTCACTGAGAAGAGCCAGTCACCATCTTGGAGGAGCTGGGAACCATTCAGCAAGACTGACAGTTATGAGGACCAGGTCATCTGTGTAAATTTCCAGAGTGACATCCATGCATCAACATATCTCCTCTCACATTCCCTTTACACTTTCTTTTAAAGTTGTAATCCTTTGGAGGACTTTTGGGACACACTTTCCAGTCATCAAAAATCCTCTAGTGAGAGGGCCAGGGATAAAAAAGAAAAATTCTCTCACCGTCTAATTTTAACTTTCAGCATCATGTAATTAAAAGGCCTCTGACTTTGAAAAGCCATTTCTCCCATGTTTGAGGTTAAAGTCCTTTTCTTAGGATCCTGGAAAAGGAATTTAGATGGAAGCTCAGAGTAGGTAGTTATCTAATCTGAGTGAACATTCCAAGGAGATCTTATAAGCTTTCAGAATGACTCCTCCTGATTCTGCTTCTTGGTAAGACCACACTGGCATGTCCCAGAACAATAATTTTTTGACCTGGCTGCTTATCAGAATGACTAGTGATATTAACAGAATTCTGAGCTTGAGATTTCACTTGAGACCCAGACCTACTGAATCAGAATCTCCAGCTCATAGGGCGCAGGAATCTGTACAATTTACAAACTTCCCAAATGATTGTGAAGTGGAGTTGTTTGTGGATCACTGTCTTAATATATATTGACCCTGGTTAGCAATCTTTTATAAGCCTTCCAAGATCACGATACTATTTGATGAGCTTTTGAATTTTATTTACTCTGAGCATCAGGACTGACTACATAATTTGCAAGGCCCAGTGCAAAATGAACATATGGGGCCTCTTGCTTAAAAAGTTATTAAGAATTTCAAGATGGGGACAGCAGAGCATTAAACCAAGCACAGGGCTTGGGGCAACTGTACAGGTGGCAAGCCTATGAAACCGGCGCTGCTAAGCATCTATTAGCTGGTGATGATGATAGGAGACATGAAGGCTGGGATTAACTATACTTCCAAAATTCAATTATCAGCCAATCTGGAAGGTGAAGACTATCCATGGGCCATTTCATAGAAGATAGCCCCCCTGTGTGATTGAGAAAAGCATATGGCTAAATCAGGCTAGCAGATAGAGAAGGGTAGGTCTGCTGTGCATAGCTCTAGAAGACGTCAATCTGTGTGATGTCATCCATCATCTTGTGTACACAGTGCTCAGCCACATGTGATAACCCTAAAGATAAATACTGACCCATAAGCAACCTGTGGGACATGGCTGGGAAGAAAAATGCATGCACATCTCTGGTCAGGGTTTCAGTTGATTGATTCTTTAAATTATTTAACCAAAGAGGTAAAGGATCTGTACTCAAGGAACTACAGAACACTCATGAAAGAAATTGAAGAAGACACAGAAAGATGGAAGAGACTTCCATGTTCATGGATCGGAAGAATAAACATTGTTAAAATGTCTATACTGCCTAGAGCAAAGTATTCTTTCAATGCCATCCAATCAAAATTCCATTGACAGTTTTCAAAGAGCTGGAACAAACAATCCTAAAATTTGTATGGAACCAGAAGAGACCCCTAATTGCTAAGGAAATGTTGAAAAGAAAAACAAAACTGGGGGGATCATGTTGCCTGATTTCAAACTTTACTACAATGCTGTGATCACCAAGACTGAATGGTACTGGCATAAAAACAGACACATAGACCAGTGGAACAGAGTAGAGAGCCCAGATTTGGACCCTCAACTGTATGGCTAAATAATCTTCGACAAAGCAAGAAAAAATATCCAGTAGTAAAAGGACAGTCTTTTCAATAACTGGTGCTGGGAAAATTGGACAGCTATGTGTGTAGAAGAATGAAACTTGACCATTCTCTTACGCCATACACAAAGATAAACTCAAAATGGATAAAAGACCTCAACGTGAGGTAGGAATCTATCAGAATACTAGAGGAGAACATAGGCAATAACCTCTTTGACATCAGCCACAGCAACTTCTCTCAAGACATGTCTCCAAAGGCAAAGGACACAAAAGTGAAAATAAACTTTGGGGACTTCATCAAGATCAAAACTTCTGCACGGCAAAGGAAACAGTAAAAAACAAACAAACAAACAAAAAAAAAAAACAAAGAGGCAACCCATGGAATAGGAAAACATATTAGCAAATGACACTATAGACAAAGGGCTGATGTCCAAGATCCATAAAGAACTCCTCAAACTCAACACACACAAAACAGATACTCACATCAAGAGGTGGGAGGAAGACATGAACAGACACTTCTCCAAAGAAGACATACAAATGGCTAACAGACACATGAAAAAATGTTCATCAGGGACATTAGCCATCAGGGACATTCAAATCAAAACCACATTGAGATACCACCTTACACCAGTTAGAATGGCCAAAATCAACAAGACAGGAAACAACAAGTCTTGGAGAGGAAGTGGGAAAGGGTAACCCTCTTACACTGTTGGTGGGAATGCAAGTTGGTGCACAGCCACTTTGGAAAACAGTGTGGAGATTCCTTAAGAAATTAAAAATAGAGCTTCCCTATGACCGTGAAATTACACTACTAGGTATTTACCCCAAAGATACAAATGTAGTGAAAAGAAGGGCCATCTGTACCCCAATGTTCATAGCAGCAATGGGAACAGTTGCCAAACTGTGGAAAGTACCAAGATGCCCTTCAGCAGATGAATGGCTAAAGAAGATATGGTCCATATATACATTGGAGTATTATGCCTCCATCAGAAAGGATGAATACCCAACTTTTGTATCAACATGGACGGGACTAGAAGAGATTATGCTGAGTGAAATAAGTCAAGCAGAGAGAGTCAATTATCATATGGTTTCACTTACTTATGGCGCATAAGGAATCACGGAGGACATTGGGAGATGGAGAAGAGAAGTGAGTTGGGGGAAATCAGAGGGGGAGACAAACCATGAGAGACTGTGAACTCTGAGAAACAAACTGAGGGTTTTGGAGGGGAAGGGAGTAGGGGTTGGGTGAGCTTGGTGGTGGGTATTATGGAGGGCATGTATTGCATGGAACACTGGGTGTGGTGCATAAACAATGAATGCTGGAACACTGAAAAGAAATAAAATAGAATAAAATGAAAAAAAATCATTTAAAGTCACTATTTATTTATCTCTCTGTGAGATAATGAGCGAAGACTTCATTGAAAATGATTACATCTCCTTCAAACTTGTTCTTTTAAAATATGACCAGATGTCTAACAGGAACCTATGAAAACTTCCTATAGTTCCTATAGGAAACTATGAGGAGAGAGACTGAGCTGGAGTCAAGACCTACAGTTTCTTTAGGAACATGTTGAAATCTAAAGAACGTCCAACACTGTGCTCGAGGTGTTTTGGAAAGGGCTTCTGCACTAATAATACCAATTAGCATTCACATGATACTTTCAGGATGTTCTTCTCTTATACCATCTTACTTAATTATATTCATATTCAGATTTGCCACTATCTCCTTTTGATAGATGAGCAAATGAAGGTTCAGAGAGGTTAGATGTTAAGCAATGTCTGGAGGGGCTCTGAAGCAAGAAGTGGGAGATCTGGAGATGGACCTGAGATGCCCTGATATCAGACCCACTTCCTTCCCTTTCAGAGATTCTAGATTTTTTTTCAGCGAAGGCAGTGGCCTCACCCACATTAAAATAGCAGATCATTCATAAGAAACTGGATAGGACCTCAGGAAAAATCTCTTACCATGAAAAGAGATTATTTAGATCCTATCCAGAATGGTGGATCTCAATCCTTGCTAACTTAATTTATTCTAACTTAGAACCCCCCTGGCATAATCCTCTCAGACTATATACGATTGTACTTTATGTCTTAGTGCAGACTGCTATACAAAATACCATAGGCTGGGTGACTTAAACAACAGACATGTATTTCTCACATTTCAGGGGCTGGAAGTCCAAGATGGAGATGTGGACCTTCTCACCGTATGGTCACAGGTCCTTTCCTCAGTGCACACACATGAACAGAGATAAGTCTCTTCCTCTGCTTCTTAGGGCACTAATCTCATTGTGACGGCCTCACCGTCATGACCTCACCTATATCAAATTATCTCCCCAAAGCCCCATCTTTGTCAAATACCATCACCTTGAATTTTTTTTTTTTTTTAAATACCATTACCTTGAGTGGTAAAGTTTCAACATGAATTCTGGGGGGGGGGGTGAAAACACGAGCACATAGCACTCGGTACACACACACACACACACACACACACACACACACACACACACACACACTTTCTGATTCCAAAATTGCCTTATCTACATTCATTTTTGCTTACATTACTGAGGGCCAATATTCTGATAGAATTTTTTCTTAAAATTTTTTTTTTTAATTTAAATTTTAGTTAACTTACAGTGCAATTTTGCTTTCAGGAGTAGAATTCAGTAATTAATCACTTACATACAAAACCTTGTGCTCGTCACAAGGGCCCTCCGTAATTCCCATCACCCATTCAGCCCATCCCCCACCCACCGTCTTCCATCAGCCCTCAGACTGTTCTCTACCCTTAAGAAAGAGTTTCTCATGGTTTGTTTCCCTCTCTCCTTTCCCTACCATATGTTTGTCTTTTCTGTTTCTTAAATTCCACACATGAGTGAAATCATGTGGTATTTGTCTTTCTCTGACTGACTTATTTTGCTTATTAGCATAATACACTCTAGCTCCGTCCATGTAATTTCAAATGGCAAGATATCATTCTTTTTGATGGCTGAATAATATTCCATATTATCCATATCCAATATCCATATCTGTGTAATAGCATATATTATATATACCTGTCTTCTTTATTCATTCATTAGTCAATGGACCTTTGGGTTCTCACCATAGTTTGGCTATTGTTGATAATGCTGGTATAAACATCAGGGGCTATATACATCTTTGAATCCATATTCTTGTATCCTTCGTGTAAAAACCTAGTAGGTACACTTGCTGGATTGTAGGGTAGGTCTATTTTTAACTTTTTGAGGCGCTTCCAAACTGTTCTCCAGAGTGGCTGCACCAATTTGCATCCCCAACAGTGGTGCAAGAAAGTCCCCCTCTCTGCATCCTCACCGACACCTGTTGTTTATTGTGTTATAAATTTTAGTCATTCTGGCAGGTATGAGGGGATGTCTCATCATGATTTTGATTTCAACTTCCCTGATGATGAGTGAAGTCAAGCAGATAGATGTTTTTCTCAAGTACTTCATGCACATAATTCATTTTGTCCCCATGACAAGGCTGTGAAGTAGTTACCATTACTACCCCCACTTCAGGGAGGAGGACATTGAGGCACACAGATTAAGTGATTTTCCCAAAGGCATACAGCTAGCAAGGGTTTGAAACCAGGATTGGTACTCAGGCAGCTTTTAAAAGCATGTATATTAACACTGCTTCAGAATCACTGTCAATAGAGGCAATCTTTTAGCAAATCAATTTTCAGTTTTAAAGTGCAGAGAGTAGCGATTTGCAACTTTGGCTGCACATCAGAATCCTTTCAATAGCTATTAAAAAAAACCTATGCTGGTGCCTCACCTGAGATTAAATCAGAATCTCTAGGGTCTTAACCTTCATTTTTTAAAATACAAAATTTAAATAATTGGAATACCTGTTGGATTATTGGATGTATGCACACCCCATTTAATGTCTCATTTCATCCTCTTTAAGCGTACCTGGGCTGGTCACACAATCATACAGTGGAAGAATATAAAAGCATCTGAAGGTAAATCACCTTGTTTCCTGGATCCCTGTAAATTAATACATTTCTAACTTGAATATACATACAGATCACCTGGGGATCTCATTAAGATTCAGATTTTGATTAAGAAAATCTGCAATGGGGCCTGGGATCCTGTGCTTCCTAGATGAATCTGGTGTTGTTGGAATCCATAGCAAACTTGTAAGCAGTTTTTGCTGTTCTATTTCTAGTCTTGCTTCCTCTGATTCATCAGCCTTCTTTCCGCCTTTGTTTGGCTTCACACTTGAATTTCCATTCTCTAGCTGTTCTGTGTTATTGATGAGCCTGTTTACAATTGATACCCCTACAATATTTTCATAGCACGTAAATTCTAATATAACCCTTTGGTTCTAACAACTTACCAGGCGTATTATTAACCTTATTAACCTCACCTCATGGTAACATGAGGAACATCTTGGACACTGTTTAGCTCCCCAGGCCTGCTTTCCATCAGTTCCCAATGGGGAGAAGAATGGCTCCACCAGAGCAAACAGGGATACAGACGTACTTCTTCATGCTGATGATCCGATTTTCATATTTTGATCTACATCAATGTTATTGATCCTGGCTGCACATATGAAATCACCTGTAGAGCTTTAAAAATGCTTGATGCTCAGTAAACACCAATTGGTCTGAAGTGAGGGCTTGGTGGTAGTAGTTGTAAAAGCTGCCCAGGCAATTCTGTTGTGCACTCAGGGTTGAGAATTGCTGGTCTATGCAAAGGTTTAAGAAGCTACTGAACATTTGGGCTTATTGTCAATGTATCATTCAGCTACTGCTGTGTAACAGACAACCACAGAATCCCACAACAATAAGCATTGTCTGCTCATGCATCTCTGAGGGTGATTAGGTAGCCCTTGTGGTCCCAAAATAGTTGATTGGGCATGGCTTCAGACCATGGGTTGAGTTTGTCTTGGGTTCATGTGACTCTCTCTCTTTGGGGACCTGCAGGCTATCCAGGGCATACTCTCTTCATGGCAACGACAGAATTACAAGGGAAGTGAGTAGAAAGATGTGATATCCACTAAAGCCTGTGGTCTGTATTGTCACACTTTCATTTCTTCCCATGTTCCCCTGGCCAGAGTAAGTTACATGACCTAGCCCCACACCAGGGGGCTCTGTAAGCTAATAGTATCCTTAAAAAAATTTTTTTTTATCATGAGAGAGAGAGAGAGAGAGAGAGAGAGTGAGATAGAGAGCACACACGTGTTGGGGGTAGGGGCAGGGAGAAAATCCCAGGCAGACTCCCCACTGAGTGTGGAGACCAACATGTGGCTTGATTCCATGACCCTGAGATCACAACCTTGAGATCATGGCTTGAGCCAAAATCAAGAGTTGGACGCCCAACCAACTGAGCCCCGTAGGCACCTCTAATAATAATTTTAAAGTACTTTCCTTGGTCATGGTTCTCACTGGAGGTATTTTGAGTGGAGTTACAACTGAGTTATTATCTCAGGCTACAATTCTGTCCCAGGCTTAACAAGACTCTAGGAAGGCAATTATTGTTTCCTCCATCTAGTGAAACTTGTAATTTAAAAATAATCTCCCAAATCACCATCTTTCTACTGCCATGTATTCACCCTCTTTTATTTTTTTTTTGAATTATTAATTTTTTATTTTTTATAAACATATATTTTTATCCCCAGGGGTACAGGTCTGTGAATCACCAGGTTTACACACTTCACAGCACTCACCAAAGCACATACCCTCCCCAATGTCCATAATCCCACCCCTTTCTCCCAAACCCCCTCCCCCCAGCAACCCTCAGTTTGTTTTGTGAGATTAAGAGTCACTTATGGTTTGTCTCCCTCCCAATCCCATATTGTTTCATTTATTCTTCTCCTACCCACTTAAGCCCCCATGTTGCATCACCACTTCCTCATATCAGGGAGATGAATGGATCAAGAAGATGTGGTATATATACACAATGGAATACTATGCAGCCATCAAAAGAAATGAAATCTTGCCATTTGCGACAGTATGGATGGAACTAGAGCATATCATGCTTAGCGAAATAAGTCAAGCAGAGAAAGACAACTATCATATGATCTCCCTGATATTCACCCTCTTTTTGTTAACTCTCCATTGATCCTGTGCAAAACCATATTGGATCCTGAAGCAAAAGGAAAAAAAATTAATAACACTAATTCTGTGTTTATTAAGCTTCTAATATTTTATCATGAACTTATTTTTACCACTTTTTATTTTTTTAAGCACTGCATTAAAAATGTTATTTATTTTATTCCTGAGTTTTTGCCTCCCCCTCGGTTTTGGCCCTGCTCTTCAGAAATTTGAATCTGGGTGAACTGTGGCTTCCAGACATCTGGCCCTGGTCCCTCTCAGAGGATACTGCTGAGTATACCCAAGAGATTTCTTTCTACCCCAGCTTTTTGCATAAACCACTTTTCTAGAACAAAACTCTGAAGTCTTTTCATTTGACAAACAAATATGTCCATGTGCTACGGCCTCCCTTTCTGTGTTAAGATTAGAAAGGACACGCTCCCTCAGTCACTGCAAGGCTGACCTCCAGAAGTTCTGGTGTCTGAACTCAGGAATCTGGAAAACTCATCTGTCAGCTGAAAGAGTTCTTCATATGTCCCTCCACAGGGCATCAGGGCATATGGTAGGTACAAATTAAACACAGTAGTAACCTGGATAGCTAATTATTCCCCGAGGCAAATATGTAGATCAAGCATGCTGATAATGCTGGGTATATACTGAAACCCTTTGCTATTAATTTTACAAAATATGTATAGAGAGAAGCTTCATTTTAATAACCTTCAGAAAGGTGACTCTTGGATAAATCAAGTCCTGTGGTATAATGACACAACATGGATTTGGGAGTCAGAAAGAGAAGAGTTTGTATCTTGCATCAATCAGGTATCAACTGCGTGACTCTGAGAAAAGTTCGTAACCTCTCTGCATCTCAGTTTAGTGGAGATAATGCTCTTTCCCTTGGAGGCGGAGGTACACAGGGAAATAGCTCGTGGCATATACCGGAGCTTAAGAAATGATAGTTATGAAGTAGCTGAGTTTTTTTTTTTTTTTTAAGATTTTATTTATTTGTTTGACAGACAGAGATCACAAGTAGGCAGAGAGGCAGGCAGAGAGAGAGGAGGAAGCAGACTCTTGCTGAGCAGAGAGCCCGATGCGGGGCTCCATCCCAGGACCCTGAGATCATGACCTGAGCCGAAGGCAGAGGCTTTAACCCACTGACCCACCCAGGCGCCCCAGTAACTGAGTTTTTGACTAGAAACAATATTGTTGATTTAAGCATCAAAGCTTCTTAAAAGTGTAACCTTTTAGATAAAAGTCCTTAAAAATTTATTACACATTCACATTCCTCCTTCCCTGGAATGGACTGAGTTTACTTTATCTCCCTGCTCCAAGGCTGTTAGTAAGCACAGCTGTTCTTGGGTTCTGATGAAATGCCCCAGGACCTATTGATTCATGAAGGCCAGTTTGTCCCTGTGAACGTCGCTTAGGATGTCAGTGTGCTTATCTGTGTTTTCTGCTCTTGGGCCTTCCTGCGTGCTGTCGCAAGTCTGCTGTCACTTGTCCTTGCTACGTTTGCCTCTTTCCACTTGCGAGTCCAGACTTGTGGTAGGTTTGTAAACCCGACGGCTAACTTGAAGACAGTTACAGGCACATAAAAAGCATTACTAGGCCCTGAGCGAGGACCGAGGAAATCCCTTACGGGGAGTGCATGCCTTTTCTGGCACCTATTTTGCAAGGAGTTTGCTTCTTGGCTAGGTCCTAAATAGATAGAGCGGTCAGGTACCTGGGTTTGGGAGGGCGGAAGTGGAATTATAACATTTCATATTGGTTTGAATGGACGGAAGGGTCCCAGGGAGGTGGCTGGCTGCTTCGTGAGAGCCAGGACTCTGCCTTGGGTGACCCGCCATCCTTCACGATGCCCAGCGTATTCTGTATTCATGGTAGTTACTAAATATAGTTGCTGCCTTAAAGTAGTTTTAACACACTTTTCTAGAAAAAAGTAAGTGCCTTCAAATCATATTAGCAGAACGTTACAAAAAGCACAAATGTGTGAAAGGGACTTACTTCTTTTGAAAATTTTAACAATGATTAAGGAGAAACCCTGTTTGGGAAGTGGTGTTTATGGGTACAGAGGTGCCACCTCTTACCTGTGGTGTTGAGTTTGTTGCTAAGTGTACTGATTGATATGGAACGGCCCCAGGCAAGAGAAATTTTCAACTGGCACAGCAGGGAGGTCAAATATCCTGGCCTTAAATCACTTCCTATGTCGTTAGAGGTGGGTAAAAGTGAGCTATTGAGTTGTCCTGGAATTCAGGTGGCATTCCGTGCCCAAGTACGCATCTACAAAAACTCATACTCCTAGAAGAGTTACATGCTTATAAATGTTCCCAAATGGAGAGTATGTAAATGTCCATCAGTAGTGAAATGGGTAAATCATGGTACATTCACCCAATGGTACGCCATGTAGTTATGAATATTACATGATCGACTTGCACAATAGAATATTGAAAAGTCACAGTCGAGCGTTCACCCTCCTTGCTTTTACATAAAGATAATGGACAAGCATACGGAGCTGTATTCTACTACAGCTGTACTCACTGGTGATGAAGCTGTTTTGAGACGCCGGGGATGGTATCTGTCAGCCTACGCTCTATTCTCCCGCAGCTACCAACAATCTCAAAACTTCTGTGGCTTAAAGTAAGTTTTATCTCCATTCTCAGATTGTTAGTGTCTTCGTTTTAGGATCCACGTGGATGGAGCAGCTGCCATATAGACCACTGCCTGAGGCAGATGGAAAGAGACGGTGGAGAAGCACACACTGACTGTCTAGGCTTCTAGCCAGTCACGTCTGACCACATTTCATTTGCCAAAAAAGTGGCATGGCCAAACCAAACTTTGAATGCATGTAGCTCCAGTCCTGCAAAGTGGCTGAAAGCAGAGAGCCAGAATAATTGTGAGCACATCTGTTGACTATCAAAGGGACGATTTACCGACAAGTCAACATACTTTTGAGAGGCTAGAAAGGAAATGCCACCTGGGAGGGGCATCTGAGGTCTTCTGATATAACTTGATGCTCGGTTTCTTGATCTGGTTGGTAAGTTTATAAAAAAGTGAGTTTAGGGCGCCTGGGTGGCTTAGTGGGTTAAGCCTCTGCCTTTGGCTCAGGTCATGTTCTTGGGGTCCTGGGATCGAGCCCCACATCGGGTTCCTTGCTCAGTGGGGAGCCTGCTTCCTCCTCTCTCTCTGCCTGCCTCTCTGCCTACCTGTGATCTCTCTCTGTCAAATAAATAAATAAAATCTTTTTAAAAAGTGAGTTTATATTAAAAAAAAAGCTTTCTTTCTTGATCTGGTTTGTGAGTTTATTAAAAAAATATTCTTTAAATTGTACGTATATATTTTCTCACATTTGTTATTTCTCTGCCATGTTTTGTAATAAAAGATAAATTATAACAGAAGAACCACTTAAGATATATAGATTATATATATGATAATATAGTGATAGAAAGTATTTGGAAGTATTTAAGAGATCCTGTCAACTCAAGGAGAGGAAGGAGTATTGGGAGGTGAAATGGAAAATTTTGCATATCCTATCATCCTCTTCCGTTTAAATTTCTTTCTTATGGTGTATGTAGTTTGCTTATATCATGAAAGACTAATTTTTTTAAAAAAATGAAGACATAGAATAAAAGTATGTTCGTGGTCTCTGTGTGAGATATGTATGTTTGCTCCCCAACTCCAGGTGATGATGGGCTGGAAGCAGAGGGGAGAGGTCACTGAAAGTTTTCCCAAAACGAAGAGGAAAGAGTGGACAGTCCTCATAGTGGGTGGGAACTTGCACATCAGCCACAACAGCAGGAAGAGGTGTGGATGTGATTTGGCACCGAGCCACCCTAGAGAGCGGACGTCTGAAGAACCATCGGGGGTGGCGGGGGTGGCAGGAGTCGCTGTCCAACACTTCAGAGCCTCACAAGGCCACAGGAAGCTGAAGATGAAGGTCTTGGTCAATTTGTGAGGACGGGCTTCTGAAAAGACAATCTCCTCCCGGTTCTGGTAGAACTGAACTGCCTCTTCAGGAAATTTCCCTACAGCTGGAAGAGCAGTGGATATATTACACTTGTAATTAGAAGTTCATTTGCATAGGGCACCTGGGTGGCTCAGTTGGGTAAGCAACTGCCTTCAGCTCAGGTCATGATCCCAAAGTCCTGGGATCAAGTTCTGCATCAGGCTCCCAGTTCCATGGGGAGTCCGCTTCTCCCTCTGACCTTCTCCCCTCTCATGCTCACTCTCTCAAACAAATAAAGGAAATATTAAAAAAAAAAGAAGAAGTTAATTTGCATAAAATTAATTGAATCTGTCTTTGTTCTTGAATGTTGTGTAAATCTGTCAGGAGGAAAATTAAAAAAAAAACTTCATTTAGACATAGACACTTAAACCCAGGTTGTGGAGAGCATGATGTTTGAATTATTCCTCGAGCTCTACATGGGGTTTATTTTAGAGAAATGGGGTGGGCAGAGAATTCTAGTCAAGAAGATGTGGTGACATGTATGTGGGTTGTTTGACAGGGACAGGGACTCCACTGTGACTGCCCGCAGGGGGGTCTGAAGACAAGTATAGAGAGAAGGAGGCCTTGGGTCCCCGTATTAGTTTCCTGTGGCTTGTGTAACAAATTGCCACAAACTGGGTGGTTTCAGACAACAGAAGCTTACTTTTTCATGGTCCTAGAGGCCCAAAGTGCAATCTCATTTTATTAGGCTAGGGTCCAGGTGTGTGCAAGGCCATGCTCCCTCTGGAGGTGCTAGAGAGAATCTGTTCCTTGCCTCTTCCAGCTTTTGGTGGCTGCCAAAATTCCTGCGTCAGAGGTGATGCCTGCTTGTGCCTCCTTCCCTCCGAACTCTGCCTGCGTTCACACTGCCTCTCCACTCCGCGCCCCGTCTCCCTCCGCTTCCCACTTAGAACGACACTTGGGATGGCATCTAGAGCCCAACCCGATCATCTCTCCATGTCAACGTCACATTCATCACATCTGCAAAGATCCTTTTTCCTTATAATGTGACATTTATACGTTCCGGGGATTAGGACCTGGAGCCTTGGGGACCATTATTCAACCTACTAGAACCCAGATGGTGGAAGTGAGCCCTTGAGCTTTCCGTGCTTAGAAAATGAGGATTTGGACAATGCAAGGATGTATGAACATTATTATGATGTCATCTGGTAAATAAATCCTTCTGTAGCCACCTTGGACAGATATTTTCTAGTGGCTTACTGTGCCTGTCTTGTGTCTTTGGGCAACAACAGGTATGTGGTTCTTGGACCCTATAACCCCTTACAGTCACTCTAGGCCTGGGAAAGAGTTTTTATTTGCTAGCTCCTGGTGCTATTATTATATCTTTAGAAACAGGGTGGGGACATTCTTTTTAGACTCGATTGGGAGCCAGCTGGTGTGTACATTTAAATGAAAGGGCACAAATCTTTTCTGAGTTCAGCTTCCTTGTAAATGAACATAAAGCATATTTATTTAGAATCATAATTGCATTCGTCAGCAGAAGCACAAGGGCTGGTACAGGATGCTGGGAGATCCTGGCGTACATATTCCATTTATTTCTGTCCCGGTTGGGATCAGTAGTGCAGCTCATAAATAAGAAAAACAAAAGCAATTTTGCTAAACATATTAGTATGGAAAGACAGCTAAGTGTTGAAAAAGAGAATAGAATAATTGTTTGAATTGTTTGTAGGCAGGAGCAAGTGATATATTTCTCATCGCGATCAATTTCTGATTCAGTAAAAAGTTGCTGCCTCTTCCACTATTGTTTCTGACGCCTCAATCTTCATTCTTTCTGGAAATAATTTTGTTCATCTCTCTGTTGAACGTCTTCTTGCAACTCCTAAAATACTATAGTTGGCAGTATTTTGTGTGTGGGGGAGTGTAGGGGGAGAAGATTAATAAGGCAGAAATGAAATTGGTTCTTGTTTTCAGTGTTTCCTTGGTTACACTGGTTGAAAGTGCATTCCTTTTGCATTTTCAGGGCTTTCAAAACACACACCAAAGACTGCAGATGAGACATTGCCGGTTAATACCACAGACCTTGCCCTCGCGCAGCCCATGAGTAAGTGAGCAAGATAAGAGTCCGTGGGATGCCATGTGGATAAAAGGCCAACAGAGTGGAATGAACAGCCCTTGTGAAAATTACCAAGTCCCAGAAGATGTTGCATGTAGCAAAAGTATAAAATTAAAAAATGTTTCAGTATCATGGGAAAATAATTTTATTATAAATCTGCAACAGGAAAGAATACGTTTTTATTGTGTTCCCCAGTTTATAAGTTTCTTTTGTATTTGTATATATAGTAATCTGAAATGTACATTCATCCAAGTCTTCAAGCAGTGGGTGAGTCAAGGTAGAACCCAGTGTTCTTTTCACTACATTATACTCCTGTGATGGTGGACAAAACCTGCCTCAAAGGGACGCCTGGGTGGCCCAGTTGGTTAAGTGGCTGCCTTCAGCTCAGGTCATCATCCCAGCATCCTGGGATCGAGTCCCACATCGGGCTCCTTGCTCAGCAGGAAGCCTGCTTCTCCCTCTGCCTCTGCCTGCCACTCGGTCTGCCTGTGCTCACTGTCTCTGACCAAAACAAAACAAAACAAAACACCCTGCCTCAAAGACATAGCACTGTGCACCTCCCACATCCCTACCTTTATAATTGTTGTTTAAAGCTTTTTTGAAATGAAGATTTTATTTATTTATTTATTTATTTGACAGAGAGAGAGCAAGCACAAGCAGGAGGAGCAGCAGAGGGAGAGGGGAAAAGCAGGCACCCCAGTGACCAGGGAGCCCAACATGGGGCTCGATCCCAGGATCCTGGGATCATGACCTGAGTTGAAGGCAGACCCTTAACTGACTGAGCCCCACAGGTGCCCCTGTTGTTTAAATGCTTTGACTAGAATACACAACTTGGCCCGGTAAGGATGGCATGTTGTAACAGGGAAATGATCTTTGTTCCTTTATCCAAAAAGATATCAGGGCAACATTGCATCACATGATAAAGAATTTCTTCCTCTGGATGAGTACCCCTCAAGAATTACCCGGGATTCTTGCTAAACATGAAGATTTTCCCTTCTCATCTCAGATCTCTGAAGCAGATAGTAATGAAGCACACTAACATTTGAGTAGCACTGTCCTTGGCTATCTTGTTCTGTGGTTGATATATATATTCTTTCCCTGTTATCTACAATGTCCATTGGAGACACCACTGCTGCTATGGCAGTGATCAACTGTAGACTTATTTTCCTGTGGGCATCCATCCCATAACTCCTTCATGTTTAACCAGTGATAGGAGAAACAGTTGCAGTCCAATCTAAAAGACCTGTTGAGTGTGCTGGGTGATGCCCAGGCATCCTTGTGGCAGCACCCCAGCAGCCCCGCGGGCACCAACTCCTGAGTCCATTTCTTGGGTGCATTCCACCTAGAGGGTGGGGTCAGACTTTGGTGGGAGGGGCAGATAAGAGGGAGTCTCAGGGAGACTCTGGTAGTTATCTGGGGACTGAGGTCTATTTTGATTCCTACATATGCTTCTTGTAAGCAGTGTCCTTTTAGGTAAAAAAGACAAATTTTCTTTTGTTTATGTGACTTATATTTGGGATTATCATTTTTTTTTTTCTATTAGAAGTTCTGCTACTACCTCCATTTCAGATTAACTCCCCCCGACCTCTTGCCTCCCCTCACCCTTGTTAACCAAATGCTATTTCACACAAGTTTCTGCTCTTCATGGGAGAACAAGTTTTAGAATCAACCTCAAGGGAGGAAAAATGGTTGGTCTAAGCCAATCAAGGAGGATCTGTGCTCCTTGCCAAAGACTGGCCCAGTCAAGGTCATGTGACATCATTCTGGCCAATGCCATACAAAGGGAAGTCTGTGGAGGGGCTTTCTGCAGAAACATTTTCTTAATTTTCAAAAATAGATGCTTAGGAAGAAGAAGATATTTTCTGCTGCTCACATTTCTGTTTATGCATGTGATGCTTGGAGCTGTGACATTCATCTTGGGATAATAAAGGAATCCACCTGAGGAGACCATGCTAAGTATGACTGAGAGGAAATGTAGAAGGAACCCTGGGTCATTTCAAGCTCATGGGGCTGTCTGATTGACTAAGAGTACAAACTCCTCTCCAGACCTCTTGTCATATGAAAATCAATTCTGGTTCATGATCTAGGTTGGAAAGAATATAGCACCTACTCGCATTTGAACTTAAAGGACACGGCTCAAAAGTTTGTGGAGACAACCTTTACTTTAGCATGGAGATTTCAAAGCAGTATTTTCAAAAATTTAGTATGTATTTCAATCTGAGGAACTTGTTAAGGCAGAGATATGAATGAAGAGTTCTGGCCAGGACCATAAATTCTGTGTTTCTTGTGTGGTCCCAGCAGATACCTCTGCTGTTGGTCTACAGACCACGATTTCAAACATTGAAGGCTTAAAACTCATATAACTCAACTTTCCTCTACCAGGGTTCCTTTTGGGTCAGGCCACTGTGAGCCAACTACTACCCTGGGGGTGGGGGGAAACAACCTTTTTTTTTTTTAACAGAAAGTTTGAGATTGGGTTAAATGCTATTTAACTCAGAGAAAAGAAATCTGAGAAGTCTTATTTTGATTTTACACTATTTTGTATCTGTGACAGAGCAAAATTCTCACCTCCCAAAAAGAGAAAGATTTTTAAAAAGTAACATCCTTTTCTTTCTATGCATAGAATGCAATAGGAAATGAGTGAGTACACACCAGCAATTGAGGGTAAATGTTTAGACAGCCATATCAAACCTAGAATAATTGATGTTTCAACTCTAAGAAAATATGTTGTTATTTAAACTCAAGGATAATGCCACCATCAGTCCCTAGGAATAACACCTTTTTCTGAGTAGTGGTGAAGGAATGACACAGAGTCATTTCATATGAAATCTGACTCGTCTCATAGAAGTTATGGGGGCATTGGACTGGTCAAGGGTGCAGACACTGTTATTAAGGAAAATGAAATTTATGTGTCTATATGAATCTTGAAAGTGTGACTTCAGTCTCAGGAACACTGTGGTTTGACTAAATTATATCCCTTCATTTATTCATTAATTCATTGACCAAATATTGAGAATTTTCTATGTACCAGATACTGTGCTAGGGGTTATAAGAAGATATAAACAGATAAAGTCTCTAATCTTGAGGAATTTAAATGCAGTCTGTGAGAAAGGCTGAGATGGAGGCATGTCATAGTAAGTTATAGTGAAGGAAGCATTCAAGGCTGTCATAGGCGAGCAGGCAACAGTCCACCAGTTAGTAATGTTTGAGCTGTGACTTGGAAATTATTAGAACATGGCAGACAGGCTAGAGTAAGAAGAAGGTTAGAGGAAGTCATTGTAGAAAAAGAGAAAATTGTGTGCAATGATGTGTAGGCTTGAGGAAGCTGTATCCAGGCAATAGAAAGTAAAGAACAAGGAAATAAGAAATTTACATGAAACTCATGCAAGTGCTTAGTTTTTATTATTTCTGTAGTTTCTATAATATGGCACCCAGAAAAACAAGTTTAGTGATAGAAGTCTTAAATGCACATTTGAAACAAGCAGATTGGCACATGGGATGTTCATTGAATATATTGTGTGAACTCTCCTGGGGCAGACAGGAATTGTGAGCTATGGGATGACTTGGTATAAGGCAATTTGAAGAGGTAGAACCTGTGGGGTCTGGACAGCATTTGCCTCATCTAAAGGCACTCAGTGGAAATGAAAATTAAACTCTCTCCATCCCATATTGCACAGCACATCAGCAGGATTTGGCCCATAGGTGGCTTATATTTTGGCTTCTCTTTTGGCTTAATATTATTTTAAGGAGGAATATCCTGAAATTAATCCCTGCTTTGCTTGAGGCTAGGAGCATTAGGTAGCTTCAGCCAGAACTTGGGGAGTCTATTTTGGACTCTGTGATCAAATTGGAGTCTAGAGATAAAAGCTGAGTGATCAGAAATCTTGAAACTATGTTGGACTCAGTAGATTGGCAAATGGTATCATGGCTGCCAGTGGGCTCTTCAGAATTTAAGCTAACATTCTTATCCTTTATGAAATAAATTTAATAACACGACTCTCATCATCAGAGTTACTTAGTAAAGCAACAACCGACTTCTGTCACAGAATGTTTCAGCATTCTCCCAGGTAATATGCAGGATTTCTTAATTCTGGGTATCTGACTGTCCTGCTGATGTGATGGAGAAGGGACCCAAATACCAAAGGGTCTAAATCCTTCAGTGCATTTGAGCGATGTTAGGGAAAGATCATAATGAAAACGTAAGAAAGGACCTCCTAGGAAACAGTCTTTGGATTAGGAGACACCTACAGTGTTTAATAGGTGATGGGGATTAAGGAGTGCACTTGTGGTGAGAGCACGAGGTGTTGTATGGAAGTGTCAAAGCACTGTATTGTACACCGAAACTAATATTATACTGTATGTTCCCTAACTTGAATTTAAGTAAAAACTTAAAAAAGCAAAGAGACACCTACCATGGCAATGTGATCAATTCATTCCACCACTTGCTACCTTTAGTCATCTTTCTTTAGGGACTTGAATCTGGGAGAAATTGTAAAATGTACTGGAAAAAGTAATTTTTTTCATTCTTATAAACTTTGTTAAGACATTGGAATACAGTCATATCTTATATCCTGTGGAGTTGTAGGAACTAGGATATTAATCAAGTCCAGCAGGTTTTCACTATCCAAACCAGTCTTTTTTTCTCTGAAGTTATCCCAGAAACCCGCAGGGCCATGATCCACAGAAAGAGGATCAATGCACTGCTGTAGAGTAGGGCTGCCAGATTTAGCAAATAAAAATATGAGACAGCCAGTTAAATTTGAATTCCAGAAAAATAATAATTTTTGCATAAGTAGGTTCTACATATTGCATAAAACCCCACTAGACTTCGGATTTTTGATTCTCCATGACATTCTTGTATTCTACAGAGGTCTAACTAAGAGAAATTGACCTGAAAGCCATTTGGACTTTGACTTTCACCTAATATGGGAATTAGCTACCAAGAGGTTCCTGGAATTGTAATTACCCATTGTAAACCAGAGGGCTTTCCATCACTCATGTTCATAGAAGGAATAAACCTTTTATGCTACAGAGGGGCCTTTATGAAGGAGAGTTGACCTGACTTGTAGAAAGTGTAGGAGTCAGTAATTAGGATGGTTTTATGACCTCCTTTCTCAGGAAAGAAGAGCAGTTGACAATTTGGCTTCTGATCCCCATTTATAAAAGATGGCAGGAACTACTGTTTTGGGGTTTGTAGCATTAACAATTTTGTAAGATTTCCAGAATCTTTGTGATTTCCCATCTCTTTTATTTTAGTAATCTCTGTCTGATTTCCCAGAGTAACTGGTAGTGAAACCCTTAAAAAGATTGAAGAGTGGGTTTCTGGCTCAGGCTCACAGTGAAGCAGATAAACTAAAATTTTGCTACTACAAGGCTCAAAAGTGTGTGTGGTAACATCGAATGCAAATACTTCTAAATGCATAGCTGAGAAAAGCAAGAAAATAAAGTCTCAGGTGTTGGAAACTAAGCCAGAGCTGAAAACCAGAGCAGAAAGCAGAAAACCACAGCAGAATATCTGTGGCTGACTGCACTGCGACGGTCTGTCTTGATGTTATGGCATGGTTTTTAACAATTGTGAGGTGAGAAGGGAAGAATGTTGTCCCTTTGTGAGGTGGGTCTTGGAACTTACACATCTGTCTTAAGTTGGACACTTAAGTGTCCCACCCGTGGACTAGGAAATTATTGCCGTTGGGGCAAGCCAAGCACAAGGTATTTTTCCTGTTTGCTGGGCTCTTGGTAAGAATTCAAAACTATAGATCTCAGTCTCCATCGTTTAGGGGTTTGAATTTTATAACAGACTTCAGTTTACTATAGAAGTGAGCAAAACAGATTTTGGTGGACATTTAAGCAATCTTCTCTGAGTTATTCTTTTACATTTTAATAGTTTCCGAGTGTAGAAGGCATTTTTATGTAAGTTGCAAAACCCTTAGACCATTAAGTGAATTGATTAATTTAGCCTCATAAATATAAAAAAAATATTATCTGGAAAAATCACCATGACTGAAGTCAAAAGATATAATTATTCTTGGAAAAATACAACTCATTTGTCAGAGAAAGGCCTAACTCCCGAATGTATGAAGATGGTCTGAATCAAAATAAAAGAATTATATCTATGTATTATTCTAAGAATTTTATAGTTTTAATTCTTACATTTAGGTCTTTGATAATTTATGAGTTTATTTTTGTAGTGATGTGAGGTTGGGGTCCAACTTTATTCTTTTGCATGAGGCTGTTCACTTGTTACAGCACCATTTGTTGGAAAGGTTATTATTTCCTCATAAAATTTTCTTGAAATCTTTGTCAAAAATCAGTTGACTGTAAATATAAGCATTTAGTTTGGACTCTCAGTTTTATCAAATAGATCTATATGTCTACCTTTTTTCTAGTACCACACAGTCCGGATTATAGTAGGTTTACAGTAAGTTTGAAATCAAGAAGTAAGTTTGAATCAAGAAGATTTTGAAATAAAAATCTTCCAACTTTGCTCTTTTTTTAAACTATTTTATCTATTCTGAGCCCCTTGCACTTCTACATTCATTTTAGGATAGGCTGGTCCATTTTTGCAAAAAATATAGATAAGAGTTTAGTAGGGATTGCATTGAAGGTGTAGATTGATATGGGAAGAATTGCCATATTAACAATATTAAGTCTTTTGATCCAAGGACATGAAATGTCTTTGTGTTTATTTAGGTCTTTAATTTCTTTCAACAATTTTTTTTTGTTTGTTTTTAGCTGTCAATTTACACTTCTCACACTTCTTTTGTTAAATTTATTCCTATTTTATTCTTTTTCTTTCTCTTTCTCTTTCCTTCCTTCTCTCTCTCTCTTTCTTTCTTCCTCTTTTTTTTTTTTTTAAGTAGAGAGTGTAAGCAGGGTGAAAGGGGTAAATGGAGAGAGGGGGGAGTGAGAGACAAGTCCAAGCAGGCTCCATGTCCAATGTGGAGCCTGACATGGGGCTTGATCTAATGACCCAAGATCATGAACTGAGCTAAAATTAATAGTCCAACACCTGACCCTATTTTATTCTTTTTGATGTTATTATAAATATTATAAATGTTTTCTTAATTTCATTTTCTTAATATCAGTTTTCTTAATTTTTAATTATACGTGTATAAAAATTCAGTTGATTTCTGTATATTAACTTACATCCTGCAAACTTGCTGAATTCATTTGTTAGCTTTACTAGTTCTTTGTGGATTTCTTAGGATTTTCCACATAAAAGATCAGGTAATCTACAAATAGAGATAGTTTTACTTCTTCTGTTTCAACTGGGTAGCTTTAACTTATTTATATATTTACTTTTGCCTAGTTGCCCTGGCTAGAGTCTCTAGTACAATGTCAGATAAAATGTCAAGATTAGATAAGAACATAATACGTGGCATTGGTTAATTTTTGCATATTGAACCAACACCCTGGGATAAATTCCACTTGACTGTGGTGTATAATCCTTTTATGTTGCTGAACTCAGTTTACTGGTATTTTGCTAAGAATTTTTTCATCTTTATTCTTTAGAGATATTGGTCTATAGTTTTCTTATAATGCCTTTGTCTGGTTTTGGTATTGGGATCTTCTATTCTTTGTAAGAATTTGTGAAAGATTGGTGTTAATTTTTCTTAAGCATTATATAGAATACACTAGTGAGGCTGTCCAGACCTGAGCTTTTCTTTGTGGGGATTGTTTTGATTACTAATTGTTTCTTTACTTTTAGGTATTTATTCAGATTTTTATTTCTTTTTGAGTCAGTTTTAATTATTGGTATATGTCTAGGAACTTGAACATTTTATCTAGGTCATCTAAATGGTTGGCATATAATTGTGATTAGTATCTTATTTTCACAGGCAGTTGTAAGAATTGCTGAAGATGCACTACAGGAACATGTGAAGAAAATAGCTATGGATGGAGAAAAGAAAAGAGAACTCACCAGAATTAATTTGTCTAAAGAAGATAGGGGGAAAAGAAAAAGTGTAATTCTAATATTTCAGAATGTTTGGGGATTAGCATGGTATTCACACGCAGTTGCCATGCAGTTGTACAGGTGTACCCACTGTTTACAGTGTGCATCCATGGGAATTGTTTACTTCCATTCAGATTGGTTAGTGTCTGCACTGTACCAATTAAAAATTTTTTTAATATGACCCCTGGATAAAAACTAGAAGCAAATGTAGGATAATTAGAATAGCAGAAGTGTTTATTTAGTAGAATTCTTCTATACTATATGACGTGAAGGACTAGACATTACAAATTCATTGCTGGACAAAATGAAAGTGCACAAAACATTAGACCACTGATAGAAGTGGGAGAAGCTACTGCTAGAAACTAGAGCAATAAGGAGCATTTAGAGTATGTAGCCTTGTTAAAGGGGAAAATAAGCAGTCCTTAGAAAATGAGATTTTTGAGAACTTTAAAGAAATAAATGTAAGATGGCAAGTTAGTAGAGAGTAGATGTAATGGAGGCAGCAGAGCTCAACCTTGTTTTGTATGTTGATGAGGTTTCCCAAGTAGGGTTGCCCTTATATACTACACTTAGGCTTCAAGAAGGTAAGAGTTGGATGGGACATTTGAAGTCATGAGACTCCTCTATCTCAGATGGACAATATATGGTTTTAGTTATAAAGACCAGCTCCTGACTTCCACACTTTCCATACTGTGTGAGGCAATGTGCTTTTGGTTCTCACCTGTGGTTGAAGGATCTATTAGACCTTTTGCTTTATGTTTAATATTTCATTTCTTTGAATTTCTTTTCAGCGTTCCAGAATTCATTATTTATGCACCACACCCAGTGCTCCATGCAATCCATGCCCTCTGTAATACCCACCACCTGGCTCCCCCAACCCTTTACCCCCTCCCCTCCAAAACCCTCAGTTTGTTTCTCAGAGTCCACAGTCTCTCATGGTTCATCTCTCCCTCCACTATGTTTACTATTTCTTAAGTCTTTCCAAGGGAAAAGCCATCTTTGCTGTGATTTCTACATCTCAGTACTCTATTGAAGATTAACATATTACTAACTTTCTTTTTTTTTTTTAAAGATTTTATTTATTTATTTGACAGGCAGAGATTACAAGTAGGTAGAGAGGCAGGCAGCGAGAGAGAGAGGAGGAGGAAGCAGGCTCCCCACTGAGCAGAGAGCCCGACTTGGGGCTCGATCCCAGGACCCTGGGATCATGACCTGAGTCGAAGGCAGAGGCTTTAATCCACTGAGCCACCCAGGTGCCCCTATTACTACTAACTTTCTTACAATGAGAATAAGGAAGCTAAGAAAATGAACACAAAGCACTTTGTGATTTGTCCACTTCCTAGAATAGCTTATTTGTCTTAAATCTTGAAAAACCGAGCTACTACATGTAACTAAGCTTTCCCAAATGTTATTTGTTTAGGTATCATACCTTTTCATTTTAGCCGTATTGAACAGTATCTTTCTGAAATCTATTACACTTGTCAGCCTTGTTGAATAGAATATATAGAACATGGTTTTATCTTTTCTTTTTTCAGAATGCTTTTATGATTATCTTTTAAAAGCCTTTTTGCTCACATCACTTAAAAATTATATATTATTCAATTGCATGAAAATTTATAATTTACATAATAGTTTTTCCATTATTGGATAATAAAACTATTTCAACCTTTTCCCCCCTTTTTGTGAATGCTGCTGTGATGAGCACCTTTATATGGGCTATTATTAAACACACATATTATTTGGTGTTACTTAAAATCTGGTGCTTCCAGGTCACTGAAGAACACAGGGTTATTTGACACTACACTAAAAGGCATAGTATGTTATGCTTTTATTTTCATAATTTCCTGTTTTAATTTTTTCTTTTCTCCCTTGGTGTCAGATTGTTCCTCACTCTAAGCATTCCTGCTTTGTTAAAAATTTCCCCTGAATTCTGTTTTTCCATATTTCAAATCAGTTGTAAAATAAGAAACCAGGTAACCGAGTGTGCTATACTTGTATATGAAGAAAGGTAGGTACAGTGTAAGTACCTTGTCGGAGAAAATACCCAAGTTTTATTAAATAAAATTATTTACCCAGACCAGATAATTTTTTTAAAACAAAACTTCAGATTTGTTGAATGAAGTTCTTGTTACTCAATTAAATTTTTAAGAAATAAATCTAAAAACAATAATAAGATTTCAGTTAAGACATGCCCTTGGTAACAAAGAAGTCCACTGAGATTTGTGAGCGAGGGAAAATATCTTATTTTTTATGACTGGGTGAAGTAGTATGAATTCAGGAGGGTTTAAGAAGCAGGGAAGCATTAGAATTTATGGATTTGAGGAAATGGGATGATCTGCTTGGTTGCATTCCAGCACCACTCACTCCCTAGACATATAAACTGCCACCCAGTTTAATGTGTTGTTGAATAGTCATTTCATCCAGGGCTCCATGACATTTATTCCATGACACACAGGCCTCTACCTGATCTATTTGGAATGTAATATATTATCAGTCATGGCGGCTCATGCTAACTGCTGAATATCAAAGCTTATAAGCTAGCTTCCACCTCTTAGGTGATTATCCCAACAGTTCACAAGGGGAGGTACAAATGTACAAATCATTACACATGACTTTGAACTTGCTTGCAAAAACCCTGGGGTGGTATTTTTGACGTTGTTTTGGCTGAATACAAGGCCCAGAACTGCCAAATGTAAATTTGAAGATTGGATGCCTGGGGGCTCATCATGGCTAATGGCACATAGAAAGCTTTTCCATGAGAAACCAGGACCATCTTCTAGAATAGAGTTGACTAAAAAAGCAGGCTGGGATGGCCAGAGAGTTCATATGGAGTCTGTCTCTTGTCCTCAATAAGCCCCATGTTTAGACATCTCTGTTATCAGAAGATGCCCCTAAATTAGTTTGGATGGGGATGTGAAATATATAATGGTGTCTCTGAGTAGAAATGATATGAGAAAATGTTATGTAATAGGAGAAGACAGACTTTGGAATATTTTACTACATGTGAAACACACATACACGTATACAAATACACACACACACACACACACACACACACACACACACACACACACACCCCAAACCAGGAGATTTGAATTTTAGTCCTGGCTATAGAAATCATCCATTCTTTGATCTTAAGTCATTTAAATTCTCTGTGTCTCATCTATGACATAACTAGGAATGGATAATGGGCAACAGTTCAATTCATAATGTATTAGAAACTGTGTTAACCAGGGAGTAGGTGGAATCATTATAGCAAAAAGATATTATTGGACTTGCTTTAAAATTTATGGGGGTGCCAGGGTGGCTCAGTTGGTTAAGTGTCCAACTCTTGGTTTTGTGCTCAGGTCATGGGTCGGAGTCATAAGATGGAGCCCTTCGTTGGGCTCTGCACTCAGAGGGGAGTTTGCTTCTTTCCCTCTCCCCTACCCTCTCCCTCCTCTTCTCCCCCCACTCTATCTCTCTATATTAAATGAATGTCTTTTAAAAATTATGTAAAAACTTTAATTTTTCCAGACTGTTACTTGACAAAATTCCATGGTGAACTACTCACTAGGGTGGTGAATTGTCAGTCTGGTCTTTATTGACCTTATGATCGTGCTATTCTTTTTTGCTTTTGTATAAAATAATAATGTTCACAGATTCACTTATCTTACTACAGGCACATTTATAATCCATATTCATGTTAGGTCTGGTCATCCTTTATGTTTACATTGTTTGGAATTCTACCATTCATAGTACTTTAAAAATATCTTCTTTTATATTCAAAGGGCTCTCCTTTGAGTCATTAATCCATGTATTTTATTTGGGTGGAAAATGTAACCTAAAGGTAATGATAAAATAAAAATTTACCCTCAAATAAGAGATAAGGATAGGTCCCTCACAGCTGAGATGACCTGCATCCTGTTGACTAAATCTAATCCAAGGCAAAGTGACCAAACTAGTTCTTGCAGTGTATACACACCCTTTGAGAAAATGACAATTAAGTAATTAATGAGATGTCTGTGCAAATAATAAGTGCATTTACATTTACATTTGTAAAACATGGTTGTACAAAATACTTTCATTGCCTTTCTCCTCTGAAACCACTCTTTTATCCACCACAGGCAGTTAATAAACACATGATACCTTGAGACAAACAGGAAGAAGCATTGAAATCACTGTTATAGGTCACATGGTCAAGTTTCATGTAAACCAGCGGTTTTCAAACATTCCTTCATGGCAGAACCCTGGGAGAGCTTCTAAAAATATGGATTCCTGAGCCTTACCCCTTTCTTCTGAGTTTGAATCTTGGGTTGTTGGGTCGAGAAATCTGTACATTTTTAGAGGTGGGAGAGCTAGCCTAGCCCTTGTCTGCATGTCTGCATGGGATCCATTATCCCAGAACTTTCTGGAAAGATAGGTATATACATTATTTAGAAAAACTTTTAGGAATTTTTAAGTTCCCTCAGATAACTTCGGGGGCATGATTTCAAATGTAACAACTCCTATAGTTTGGAAATTCTTTTTCAGATATAACCCATATCCTCATGCTCAGATTAGGTCTATTTTGTTTTTGGGGACTGAAGAACAACTGATGATATTCGGGCATCATTTACATGTGGGAGTCTGGCATGGAGCAAATAGCTGGCAAATAGCTTCACTGTTTCTTTTCTCTGGATAACTAGTTTTATTTCCTTTATTGTTGCCCATCATTTCTATTTCCTAACTTTTAAATTCTTTAATATTCGCTTTCAATTCTCATTCTTCTCCAGCTAGAGAGAAAGAGGAGGAGTAAAACAAGCAAGGGACAAGACCCATAAAGCCTTCCATATCTGAGTCGCTAGCCATTGTATTTTGTCAAGTCATTCATGTAATCATTCATTCTTTTGAGAAATATACATTGGCTTGCTATTGCATAACAAATAATCACAAAAATCTCAGCGGTAGATAATGAAAAACATGTACTTGGCTTACATATCCATGGTGACTGCTGATCTCTGCTGAGTTCGCTCATGTGCCTCTGGGTTGGTTCAAGATTGCTCTTGAGTGGCTGGGTCCAGCTAATGTGGTCCTGCAATACTTGTCTCTTGTCCGCCTGCCTGGCCCTGTGGACTGCTCTGGACATGTTCTCATGGAGATAGTAGAGGGGCAAGGGAACTAATGGAAATATACAGTGTCTTTCAAATCTGGAATGGTGTTGAAACAATAATTTAATTTACCACTAATGTCTACTCTCTTCCAGGGCCATTTCCCTTTTTTTACCTTTTTCAGCCCATATTTCCTATTTTATGAAACTGAGCCAGTGATACTTACTGTTGATTCTCAACTTTGGAGGTTTTTTTTTTTTTGGATGAAATCTGAAACTCATCCCTGTATGCAGAAGGCAGGGAGAGACCAAAGAAAGAGATAGGCCACTGCAGATCAGTAGGTAGCAGATTTTTTTTTTTTAAAGGGAGGATGGAGGGAGAGAGAAAGACCCAGAGAGAAAGGGAGAGAAAGGAGGGACAAAGGGAGACAGAGAATCTTAAGTAGGATCCACACCTAGCGTGGAGCCTGATGCCAGGCTTGGTCTCAGCCCTGAGATCATGACCTGAGCGAAAATCAAGAGTCCGACACTTAACCAACTGAACCATCCAGGTGCCCCTGTAGGTGCCCTGTTTAATAAGCAAGGAAGTTGACATGCAAGGCTTGTCTTGGGGGGCTGCAAGTGAATAGATGTTGGTCCCTGCCTGCCAGATCTTAAGTTTATATAGAAGCCTTGATGGGGTTCATTCATGTACACTTCAGATGAACTGAACAATATATTATTCTCTCAAGGCTGCATCTTTGAAAATGGCTCCATCTGTGGGGATGGTAAGCGGAGTATGCATTCCAGGACAAGGCAAAGTGGGGTGGGGGCGGTGAGGGGTCCCTGATTGCCTGCATCTGTGGGGATAGTAAGCGGCACCTACATTCCAGGATGGGGAGGGTTGGGGGACGGTGAAGAGTGACTGATTCCCTGTGTCCAGCTCTTGGGTCAACCAGAAGTCAAGTCCTCTTGATATCCTCCTTCAACACCTGCTTTGGGAACTTCATAGTTTTGTAATAAGGCTTGGAAAAGATGTTAAAGAGCTTAGTCAGCTTTTAGTATGGAATCTTTGGGCTTTCTAGACCTGGTTTCCAGCAGAGACTGCCAAGGAGAGGAGGCAGAGCTGCCAGATGCTTGGTTGATAATGGTCAGGATGGAGGTTCCTCACCTCATGGAACTTACAGAGAGACACAGATCAGAGACTCATTAAAGAAACACACACACAATTTAAGGCGCCAGGAGAGTATATGCTGGGAGTGATTGACCTCCTAACACAGAGCGGTCAGACTGACATTCTACAGGCAATTGCTGGTAGAACTGAGCACTTGGAGTTCTTTAAGGACTCGCTTAATCAGAAAGGTGGGCTGGGAGGGGTGGGGACCATCTGGTAGAAGCGTGGTATGAGGAGACTAGGAACTTGGGTGAAACTGAGAGGTGAGGGGACCACAAAGCATGAGGCCACGCAGGTGAGTTGGAGGGGGGAGATTTGAGGGATATAGATGGCCACCTTTTGGCCTGTAGTGTGAATCCTAATAGACTGACTTTTCTAGACTGCATGCTGAGATGCCCTAGGTTGTCATTATGGATTCACAGGGGCGTCATATTTTAAAATTTTGAGGGAAACAGCAACATCTGTTGGGCATCATGTGAACTACTCCTCTGACTTATCTGTATTAATTACTTAATAAATGGAACACTTAGGTGTTCTTTTTGGCCTAGGGGCTCTGGAAAAAAAAAAAAATGCTGAGACACAAAGTCACTGTGAGCAGAACAATTTGGAAACATGTCCTAAGGGTGATGTGAAGCCACTGAGGGTGACTTGTGTCCCAAAGAGGGTGCAGATCAGATTTGCATATAGAAAAGAGAACTCCAACGAAAGGTGGGGTGTGGCTTAGGAGGAGCAGACAGATGTGGAAGCACAGGACAATGGGAGAGGAGAAAGAATGAGGGTGGCCTGGGAGTCCCCAAAAGCCAGGTCAAGGGTATCCTTGGCTTCTCCTCTATGGCCCAACATAAGTCCTGATTGTTATTAGACCTGCACAGAAGGTGTGTCATAATATTTTTGGTTTTGATTTATAAAATAGGAAACTTTATCTTGGGCATTTTTTTGCCAGATGTAATCTGGAGTTGGGTCGAATTTGACTGAAATATGCTTGCAGAAGTCCTAAGTGAGCTGGCGGAAGTTTCTATGGCCTACACACAATCTTCTTTTACCCACAGTAAGGAATAGGACATGGGGAATATAACATATTCCAGACCAGATCCCATGAATTGAAATTCCAGCTCTGCCTCTTATAAACTTTGTCACCCTTGGGATGTCATTATCCTCTCCTGGCCTCACGCACTTCACGGGGCTGTTGCAAAGATAAGAAGACAGCCACTTGAATTGATGAGAGCAGAATCGGGGACACTGTTAGGATTTTGCAAACACTAGCCATTGTCATTGTTATGATCATGATTACCTCCCCTACCTGCCTCCTCAGGTCTCATAAAAATTCCAGAGACATATAGGGGTGCCTGAGTGGCTCAGTCGATTAAGCATCTGACTCTTGATTTCAGCTTAGGTCATGATCTCTGGGTCATGGGATCAAGCCCTGCATCGGGCTCCATGCTGGGTGTGAAGCCTGCTTGGGATTCTCTCCCTCCCTCTCCTTCTACACTTTCCTAACTCACTCTCTCTCTTAAAAAAAAAAAAAAATCCAGAGGCATATAACACCATGTACAACCTTATCCACAAATGAGAAATGAGAGTTTGGATGGATGTAACAAGGTAGGGGTACTGTTTTGGTTATGGGTTTTGATACCAAAGGTCAGGGCTGTCTTCCTTCTGGGCCAGGTTGAGGCAGATTATTCCATGAGTTTGAGGTGCCCACCACACACCACAGTGTGGTAGAGGTGGCCATTAGGACCCCATGTTCACTGCAGTGTGGGCCGCACGTTTGGGCATTTTCATTTGGGCAGCCAGCTTGCTCAGCTCTGTACGTATGAGACCATGAAAAATAACGTCTGCTGTTGTTCTGTTTTGGGAAAACGTATTATTGCTTTGCTTCGATCTGTGAGATTACAAAGGATGCTGTGATGTGTTCGTGTGGTTAAATTAGGTAATTATGACGAGTGGAAAACACCAGGCTCCTCACACTCCCTATGAGGATGAATGGGGCTTGATTAGAATTTTACCCAAGCATCTTTACCTCCATCAATCCTTCCCCCAAATCTCCTAAAATAATGGGAAAATAGCATAAAAGTTCCTGATACAAAAAGGAGCGTAAATTCCCTTTAAGAATAAATCTCTACAATTGTTCTTAATATTTAGATACATGAGAGGTGTCGGATAGGAGAGTCTCAATATATTCCAGTCACAACGGGTGGGTTGAAGTCTCGCTTTTCATTGTTTGTTCTTTGTTCATGACCTTGTGACCAAGATTAAATAGCGTAAGAGTCAGCAAATGCCAAGGGTGACATTTTGAGAGGGCTGGTCTGCCAGTGAAGAGCTCTTGCGCATCCTTTCACACTGTGCAGCTTCTCCTGGCCTCGGCCAGCTGCTTGGCTGTTAGATATTTTTCCTGTGGAAAAAAACCAAACAAATAAGCCTGACCCTTGGAATGGTAAATAGGAACAGGCGATCATTGAAATCGCAGCTAAAAAGAGAAACCATTTGAAAAAAATTCCAGAAGAACAAATGACCTTGGACATAGTCGCCTCACATATGGAATGAAGAGAGTTATGTTTTTATTATTTTTACTTTTATTTATTATTATTTATGTATTTATTTGACAGAGATCACAAGTAGGCAGAGAGGCAGGCAGAGAGAGAGAGAGAGAGAGAGAGACCGGGTGGGGGGGGGCAGGCTCCCTGCTGAGCAGAAAGCCCGATGTGGGGCTCAATCCTGGGACCCTGGAATCATGACCTGAGTCGAAGGCAGAGGCTTTAATCCACTGAACCACCCAGGTTCCCCGAGAATTATGTTTTTAGAGTAATGGTTCTTCATCCTGGGGTGCAGGTTGGAATCATCTAGGAATTCTTCAGAGCGCCATAGTGCTATGAAGTCAAGGCTGGGGTTGGGGGAGCAGGAGGGGAACAGGGTCATCAGCCTTTTGTAAAAGCTCCCTAGGTCATTGTAAAGTAACCAGGGTTGGGTGCCCTTCCTAGTCCAGGAACGTTTATAGAAGGAAGAAATACATAGTAACCGAATGTGGAGCATCCTCAGATCTCCAACATAGAGAAGGAGGAGGCGTGGTTTAGCCTTCTGGAGTCTAAATCCTTATTCAGCTGATGATTAGCTGAGTTACTGTGGGAAATCACCAACATCTGTTAGCCTCAATTTCCTCCTCCATAAAATGATATTAACTGGCATAAAAATGCCTATTCCAACAGGTTTTTGGAGATTTCTGTGAGATGTGGCCAGGGAAGTCTCTGGTCTCCCCCTCATATTCACCTCAAAGCAGGACTCTGGCATTTTCTGTACTTTGTTACACACCCAAACCAAATCTAAAGTCACATAGCATGAGCCAGGGGGAAAGATTTTGCTGACAGCCTCTTAGGAGTAAGAATGATGTGGGAAACAAAAGCAAAAGAAAAATTAAATTTCCTTACTACCTACAGCCCACTGACAAGTCCTTAAAACAGGCAGAGTGACATTCTTCTAGAAACTCAGCTGTCTCGATGTTAATACTTTGCGGAGGGCAAAAGGCAATCTTAGCCCGACCCCCAGGATCTGTAAGTCTACTTTAACATGTAAAAATTCCTTTGGAAACTTCCATCCTCCAAGATACATTTTGGCAGTCATCCCCCAAGCATATGGCCCACAGATACATCTCTGAAGGGTCTCATGACTCAGGTTTTATTAGATGGCAATAAATGACCATTCCCCAACAATAGCTAGCCCCCTCAAGGTTCTAGAAAACTTGCTTCCAAATTCTTTAGAGGCTTTTGCTATCCCTAACCCCCTCCCAACGAGAAAGTATATAATGGGCCACTCCTCATGACCTCAGTGCAGCTCTTGCTGTTCGCAGGTCCTGTCTCCCCATGCTTTCATAAAACCACCTTTTTGCACCAAAGATGTCTCAAGGATTCTCTCTTGGTTATTGCTTCATACCCTTAAGTCTTTCCTATATCAAGAAGATGTGGCTTTCATCTTCCTCATGCAGCAAAACATACTATTAACTCCCATGTGACCTTTCTGACCTTCTCCAAATCTCACAGCAGCCCCACCTCCTTGACCGGGACGGTGCCTCCAGGTGCTCCCAGTCTGCTCCGAGGCCTCTCAGCTCTCGGCTGTCTGTCCCGCTCCCCACCCTCCGCATACCTGGCTATGTGGGTTGTGAGCCTAGAATAAAAAAAATGTGAGGTACAACCTAAGAAAATGGAAGGCCTGAAGGTTTCCTCTTTCTATTCCTTAAACATCTGGGAGACGTAGAGGCATGAAGAACACATTTTTCCTGTAGGGCGTGGATTCTCAGCAGTGGCACTGTTGACATTTTGGAGTGGATAATTATTTGTTGTGGAGGCGGGGGGATATCCTGTGTATTTGTGTTGGTTTTCTACAGCCCTATAAAGAGTTACTACAAACCTAGTGGCTTAAAACCACATCCATTTATTATCTCACAGTTACTGTGAGTCAGAAGTGCATGTAGCTGGGTGTCCACTCACGGTTCACAAGACTGAAATCAAGGTGTTGCTCAGGACAATGCTCATCTGAGGCTCTGCACCCTCCTGGTTGTGAGACTGTGACCTCTACTTCCTGGCTGTTGCATGGGACTTGCTTTCAGCTCCTCAAGGCCACCTGCACTTCCTGCCTCGTGATCCTCTCTGTGGGCAGATCTCAACATGGCTCTTGGCTTCTTCAAGACCAGTAAAATCCTGTTAGCTGCTGCTTTTTGTCTCTTAAGGCTCACCTGGTTTGGCAAGGTCCACGCAGGATATTTTCTCCTTTGCATAATTCAAAGTCAGTTGATTAGGGATCATAGTTATAGCTCCAAAAATCCCTTTTGCCCTATCAAGACACATAATTGCAGGAACCATACCTCATCATATTTGCAAGTTTCACCCCTAGTCAAGTAGAAGGGTTGATGCAGAGCATATGTCCCAGCAGACAGAAATCTTGGGTGCTGTCCACAGTAGCATTCTAGAATGTTTAGCAGCATCCTTAACCTCTCCCGAGATGTCAGGATCAACTCTCCCCCCTTTCCAAGCTGTGACAACAAAAGTGTCTCCAGATGTTGTCAAATGTCCCCTGAGAAACCAAATCACCTTAGGTTGAGAACCACTGTCACAGGGTTTTAACCTGTTGAATAAGCAAAGGATTCTAAAAGCTCTAAAAGGAAGTCACTTCCAAGATGGCCCCTTCACCAACTCAGGGACAGACTAGCAAAGTGACTGCCATGGCTCAGAACGAGATGCAAATGGGCTGAGCTTTCCTGAAGCATTCATAGCAGGCACAGCACTCTGCATCTCTTGTCTGCTCCCACAGGGGATGTCACCACTCAGCCTCGTTGGTGGGGCAATGTCCCACTACACCTGAGGCCAGACACTGCCTGGAGGGCATGGCAGAGACTCCAAGGTCTCAGGAGTCAGACTGTTCAGAAGTTCCATTAGGCAGTGACCAAAGCAAGAGGAATGAGAACTTGGGTCACACCAGCCACCAAATCCAGCCACAAATCCCGCTGAAGAACAAGGAACATTGGCCCAGAGACGATAAGGAGCCAGAAGACTCCTTCATTGCCAAAAAGTCATATGAGCCACCCGTCTTCAGGAAAGCAATGCTGAGAGACTTAGCACTATAGTTAAAGAGGCTGAGAAGTCCAGAAGATGTGATTTTTTTTTTAAAGATTTTATTTGTTTATTTGACTGAGAGAGATTACAAGTAGGCAGAGAGGCAGGCAGAGAGAGAGAGGAGGAAGCAGGCTCCCTTCTGATCAGAGAGCCCGATGCAGGACTCGATCCCAGGACCCTGAGATCATGACCTGAGCCAAAGGCAGCGGCTTAACCCACTGAGCCACCCAGGCGCCCCAAAAGATGTGATTTAAATCAGCTTTGTTAGGGATTGGATCCTGAACAAACGTAACTGAAAAGAGACAGTTTCAACCAGAAAAGACCAAGATGTTGATTAGCTGTTCTGATTTGGTCCTATGCACACAGACGTCACTGAGAAGCATAGGGGATAATAAGGAATGGGGGCTTTTTGTGAATAGGCTTTTCGTGAAAAAATACAGATATGCATTTTTTTCTGAAGTTTTATGTGCACTGTGATTAACTTGTGACCCTGTCACAGTGTGATAAGTATTGTTAGAAGAAAAGTTCTGTGTAATAAATAATAGACAGGTAACACTCCATTGAGATTTGATACCATTGCTTATATTCATCAGGCATCCTTCCAGCTGAAAAAATAACAGAAAGCGCACTAACAATGGCTTAAACGAGTGGCTTCCAACTTAACTTGCGTCAGAATCACCCGGAGGACTTGGTAAAGCTTGGAATTCTGGGCCCCATCCTCAGGGTCTCTCATTCAGCAGGTGTCAGGTGGTGTCCAGAGATTTGTGTGTCTAGTAAGTGGCCAGGTAATGCTGAAGCTGGTATGAGTACCTGACTTTCAGAATCTGGCTTAACTCACAGGATATTCATGGTCTAATTAGCAAGAAGTCTGAAGATGACTGGTTCTCAGAGTTGAGGGATCAGCTCAGTGAGTTATCCGGGACCCAGCTTTCTATGCTTTGAGTATACCAGGCTTCATGGACTAGCTTTTCATATCACATATCCTGTGATGGTTACAAAAGAGCTGCTGCTGCGCTGGTCATTACATCCCTACCCAGACTTCAAAGGTAGAAAGAAGGGAAAGGAAGTGAGAAAAACCCATAAATCTTTTTCAGCCTAGTTCCCTGGATACAGTGTAATTGGAGACGACTAATGAGGCCATTTTGGGACTGGCAAATTATCACACTTTGGTCTCATTTTTCTGGGAAGAGAGGGTAAAATTGAGTTATTAACTGATCTATGGCCACATTGCTTTTACGGAAGCTGCGTTTACCTCCCCTGCTATTGTCTTGGATTTATGAGCTGTTGATATCCCCGAAGGGACTGACCCCGTCAGTGGCTTCCCATAAGTTGGAGTCTTTGGATCTTTTTAATATAGCCCTGAGAACATCCTTGAAATGCTATTTCTGTCCTTATCTTGAACAGACATTGATTGAATTGGGAAAATAAAACCTCTTTGAGAAAACCTCTTGATACATGTACTAAATTTTATCATATGCCACATCTTAATATCTCATGTTTTTAAATCAGAAATAGTCTCTGGCTTGTTTTGGTTTTGCTTCTGATTTTTTCTTATCAAAACACTGTAAACATTTTTCTCTTAATCTGATCAAAACAGGCTAAGTCTGAAATTATAAATCTTGTTTTTATATTTTTGGAATGTCATAAAATTGTGCTGTAGGCAGAAGGCTGTGGAGTGAGAAGATAAATCTGTTTGAGAGGAAAGGGAATATAGGGTCTCTAGACTTCATCATTTTATGAAAAGACAAACTGACCTGTGCCTTTAAGATTCAGATTAATTCATAGGTTTCTGTTCAAAAATTTAAAGGGGAAATGTGTCTTTGGGTCAGGCGTTTTACTTTCTGGTTTGGATTATTACCAGCTGGAGAAAATGCTGCTCTAGCAGTTTACAGCCAGATTGGAAGCCTAGGATCTGTGCACTCTTCTGGGAAAGTGTTGTCTTGAAACTCCCAGTAGCTAGTATGCATTCAAGCTAAGAGAGGGACAGGAACATCTGGCTGGAACTAGTGTGTGTTTCACTGCTGGTAGAACCCAGCTAAGCTGGAGCCAACCACTACATGCTCCTTGGCTGCTCATGTGGGAACCCTGAGGAATTGGTGGTGGCCTCGACTGGGGGCCACTGAGGCAAGGACTGTGCTTAGTCCCAGTGAGATTTCTTTCTGTCCTCTCAGAAGCCTTACGGCAACATTTCTTTAATGGACTCATAGCATCTCCTGTCTTGGGAGAGGGGAGGCCACTTCTGAAGATGGACTGGGAACTTGGCTTCTCATTTCTAGTTGAAGTCTTCCTCACTCTGATTCTGCTTCTCAGCTTGAGATGCAGACTCACAGACAAGTTTTGTCTTCTCTTTTGAGGAAATCTGTTTTTATTGACTCCTGTGGTTAAAGACATTGGATATTGATTGAAACTATAGGGAAGAGGACAGAACCCCACACTCACAAACTGGTGGAGAAACTCATTACGGGAGACTCGTAGAAGAAAGAGGTAGGTCAGTGGGGAGATTTCTCTGGGGGAAATCCAGAGGAAGGAGCCTAAAATAGTGTCCTTTCTAAATTGTATTTGTGGAATTAGAATCATAAGGGTGCTCCTTTAAAACAAAACAAAAAGAAACTCACAAAAGACCTCCATCTCAGATTCACTTGATCAAAATGTGGGGGATGGAGTCGAGTGTTTTATGGGCTGGATTATGTCCTCCCAGAATTCATATGTTGATGCCCTGAGCCCCCGGACCTCAGAATTGGATTGTATTTGGAGATAGGGTCTTCAGAGAAGGCATTAAGTAAGTTCAAATAAAACCATCAGGATGGGCCCGAATCAAAGCAATCTGGCTTTTGTCTTTATAAGAAGTAGTAAGACCCCATGAGGACGCTTTGAGAAGGAGGCCATTCACAAGCCAAGGGGAGGGACCTCAGGGGAAACCAAATCTGCCAACACCATGATCTTGGACTTCCAGCCTCAGAACTGGGAGAAAATTAATTTCTTTTTTTTTTTTTAAGATCTTACTTATTTATTTGACAGAGATCACAAGTAGGCCGAGAGGCAGGCAGAGAGAAAGCAAAGCAGGCTCACCGCTGAGCAGAGAGCCCAATGTTGGGTTCGATCCCAGGACCCTGGGATTATGACCTGAGCCAAAGGCAGAGGCTTTAACCCACTGAGCCACCCAGAAGCCCCGAAAATTAATTTCTATTTTTTAAGTTATCCAATCTGTGGTACTTTCTATGATAGCCCTCACAAACTATTACAGGTGGAAATGCATTTTTAAGATGTTATGCAAATGATTTCTATGCATACTAAATTTAGATAATTAGGGGCGCATGGGTGGCTCAGTCAGTTAAGCATCTGCCTTCAGCTCAGGTGATGATCTCAGGGTCCTGGGATTAAGTGGGGCTTTCTGCTCTGCAGGGAGCTTGCTTCTCCCTCTGCCTGCTATTCTCCCTGCTTGTGCTATCTCTCTGCAAATAAATAAATAAATAAAATCTTTAAAATAAATAAATAAATAAATAAATAAATAAAAGAATGAGCATTTTAGGGTTTAGAAAATGGATTTGTGGGGCGCCTGAGTGGCTCAGTGGGTTAAAGCCTCTGCCTTTGGATCAAGCCCTGCATCGGGCTCTCTGCTCAAGCAGGGAGTCTGCTTCCTCCTCTCTCTCTGCCTACTTGTGATCTCTGTCTGCCAAATAAAAAATAAATAAAATCTTAAATAAATAAATAAATTGCAGGCTTAGTCTCTCCCTGGTCCAGGCCTTTGCACTCTGTGATGTCAACTAGTCCATTTCCCTCCAAAGATATTGCCCACTGTATGTTTATTTTTGTAGATAAGGAAGGCGATGTCTCTGTCCGGTTGAGTGAGTCTTGGAGGGTGGCAGGGACACCGTGTCCTGGGAAGCTGAAACCCTTTAGGTTTGTGGGTCTGGCATCTGCTAATCCCTGGTTGTTTTTGGAACTGAAGACCAAACAAAACTCAGCCTGCTTGTTGACTGGGGTCATACCTTAAGTGAGGGTTGGGGGACAGGTGGGGACAGTGTCTCCACCCATTCTTTGTGCTTTGTCCTGGCAGCTTCCTTGCCATCTGTCCTGCTGTGTTTGAGAGGGTGCAAGGACTCTGAAAAACAATCTGAGGGGTTTGAAGGGGCGGGGGGGTGGGAGGTCGGGGAACCAGGTGGTGGGTATTATAGAGGGCACAGATTGCAAGGAGCACTGGGTGTGGTGAAAAAATAATGATACTGTTATGCTAAAAATAAATAAATGAAAGCATTGTCATGAGAAAAAAAAAATAAAGTCGGTTGACTGGAAAAAAAAAAAAAAGAGGATGCAAACAAAAGCTGGCAATGGTTTTTGTTGAGTTTCTTGTTGGCTGGGGTGTGTTTCTCCTGCACCGTGAAGACTAAGTTAAGGATTATTCAGTCCAAAAACCAACCCCAAAGAGCCTTCCACGTTCATCTTGTTAGTTCTCAATATCAGATCCAACAGTAATGATCATAGAAGTTTAAGGGGCCTTAAGGATAATTGAGCTGAACCCCTTATTTTGTGGATGAGAAACCTGAGACCTACAAAAGGGAATTAAGACACCAGGGCAGCATACGAAAAAGAGGGGCTGGTGACTGTTTAGACAGGCCAATATTTCCCGTCCTCCACTAGGCCGAGTCAGAACGTGCAGATAGCCCAGTGGTTTCTTAAGGAATCTAATTGAATTCTTTGCATGTTAAGGCCCAAACAAGAAGGCATACTCATGCCTCCTTGATAGGCCTCGGATCCACCTGTCTTCTCATGGGAGGTGCTTCTGAAATACACTTGAATAAGTTAATGTGCTACTCTCCTTCTCAGCTGTCACCAAATAGGTGATTCCTTCTAAGAATAAGCAAATGTCTTATTTCATTAAAAAAGAGTGAAAGAATTGCCCTGGGTATTGTCCTGAACTATTGCATCTAAAGATGCATGATTGCCCTAGAGGCAGGGGCTTGTACCCTGCTGTAGTCCAGGAGCCTGCGGGCTTGCTGAGACCCTGGGGACAGTGCTGTGTGTTTTACAGGCTGGGGTTCTGTTGATAAATCTTATGCTTCAACTTGACTGGGCTAAAGGGTGGCCAGACAGCTGATAAAACATTATTTCTGAGTTTGTTTGCCAGGGAATCTTTGGAAGAGATGAACGTTAGAATCCGCAGATTGATAAAGATGAGGCGTCGCCCTTATGGTGGGTCTCCCCCAATCAACCCATCAAGGATGGGAATAGAATAAAAAGGCAGTTGTGGGATTCTCAGCCTCTGTAACTGCTTGAGTTAATTCTGCATTAAAAAACCCTTTGTCAGGCGCCTGGGTGGCTTGGTGGGTTAAGCCGCTGCCTTCGGCTCAGGTCATGATCTCGGGGTCCTGGGATCGAGTGCTGCATCAGGCTCTCTGCTCGGCGGGGAGCCTGTTTCCTCCTCTCTCTCTCTCTGCCTGCCTCTCTGCCTACTTGTGATCTCTCTCTCTGTCAAATAAATAAATAAAAAATCTTAAAAAAAAAAAAAAACCCTTTGTCCATCTCTCTCTCTTTATATGCTATTAGTTCTGTTTCTATGGAAAACCTGAGTAATCTCCATTGTTTGTTTCTTCCCATTTCCTTCTTTTTCATCAGCACTGAACGTGCCTTCACAAGACAATGTGTAAAAATCATGCCACGAGTGGTTATTAACAGAAGCAAAGGAAAAGTTTATTTGTCTTGCAGATGTTTCACTCCGGAATGGGGAAGTCTCCCTCCCTGCCCCAGTGTGAGGACTCAAATTAGCACCCCTGGACCTGAAATAAGGTGCAAACAGCCTCCTGAGCCCCAGCCAGGGAGGATAGTGCCAGTGGTGCAGTGGAGTAGAAAAAGAAGAAAATTCGACCAGAGGACAAGAGCTTCCTGGTGTCCATCCAAGGGGACCCTGCCTTTGATTGAAAGACTACTGGTTGGGGAGAGTAAGGAAATTTTGCAACATTTTCTGAAAGCTGACTATGTTTGTGACTAGTTCTGTCACCAGGGAAAATAGTATGCTATAGTGGTTTCAGAGTGAGGAGCACAGAACTAGATCCATCGGGTCTGAATCCAAATTCTGCCCCTCACTAGGGACATAACTGGGGCAACTCATCCAGCCTCTGTGTACCTCTAATTTCTTATCTGTGAAATGATAATGACTCTAGTACCCAGACCTCATTGGATTGTTCTGAAGCTTAAGTCAGGGACAACACAGAACTTGGCACACGAGAAGCAAACAAATATTGGTTATTAAATTGCAAGGAACAATGACATATATGCATTGGTCCTGAGAAGAACCATCATTAATTCTGTAAAAATACATAGTCTCATTAAGTTTTGCACCCAAGTTTTTTTTTTTTAAGACTTTATTTTAAAAATAATCTCTATATCCAACATGGGGCTTGAATTTACAGCCCGGAGATCAAGAGGCATGTGCTCCCTCCACCTCAAGTTTTCAAGTTAAATGACGTTATTTTGTGCCTCAATAAGGCAGTTTAGTTTGATGTTTTAAAAAAATTCTCATTCTGAGTAGCAAAAAGGATTAGAAAAGAGGCCCATTGTATTAACCAAATGCATTACTTTGTCCTCATAACCTGGATTCTCCGAAAAGAGGAAAGTCTGGTGGCAGATTTAAGGGCTTATTTCTAAGACTGTTGAAGGGTTATTTCTCAATCAAGTTCTGGCAGCGCTGCCAAAACCACTGAACTCTCCAGGGCAATTCTCTTTATCCTGCTTTTGGCCAGTGGGATGCCCAGTGGGCGGCTGACACAGTAGCGCTGCCTCCTTAATCCTCCATAGAACTCCGTTCCTGACTTCCCTCCCATCTGCAAGCACCAACTGGGATGCAGTTAATTAAGTTTGCCCTTTGGAAAACTCCAGAGGTCAGGGAATTTAACCTGCTCTCTCCCCCCTTTGTTCAGGTATGGAACCCAAGCTGCCAGGTTTTAGAACACTGAAGCAGGTCACACCATACCACCTGCTCCTTAAATGTCAAAACCAGCAGCAATGTTTACAGTTTTATACAACAGACACTCTCTAGCAACCCCAAAAGCAAATTTCAGGGCGTTATGTATCCACTACCAGGTGAGAAGGTTAAAAGACTAAGAACCACAAAAGTAAATATTTGGCCGTCTATGTGCACAGAATATAAAAATCCTCTTTTCTTCACAGTAGCAGTTTTAAACTGAATTGTTTTATTGACGTTGACAATATTAAATGATATATTTCTTTGGTGTTTAATTTTAAGACATATAAAAAGAAAGGTAGTGTCCTGTATTTTGTTTTTATATAACAGTCTTGTTCATTTTCACCCTTTGCTTTAGGGCTGGGCAGAGTCAAGATAGCTCTGAAACTTGAGGAAATGAATACCTTTTCCATGCTGCCTCTGGTTTATTGGTAACATTTATGTAATGAATAAATTCTAATGCTATTTGACCCAAGGAGAACATTCCAATTTTATGTAGTAAGTCTGTACATCATAGATGCTGTTGAGAAGGAGAACACCTGGGGACAGACACAGGACAGATGTCCAGCCTGCCACCCTTCTGCATGGGTTTTGGGAGCCTGTAGAGAGTTGCCTAGAGCAGGTTTGGTGCTGGGGGCCCAAGGTCAGGTCAGGCACTTACTTTACTTTTTTTCTCTCCTGGGGAGGGTGTCTTTGTTCGGAATGGCCTGGGCTTGGGGGAGTGTGAATCTATCAGTGAGTCCTTTCTTATTTCTCTTCTTCATCCCTCACCTGGAAACCTTGATCCTTGTACAGGTTTTTCCTTCATGGCTCGTTGTTCAAGTTGATATTTCTGGGGCTTGGTGGCGGGGGAGGGAGGACAAGCCCTGGAAATTCCTATGCTGCCATTTTGCTCACATCACTCTTGTACAAAAGATTTTTGGGAGAGTGTGGGAAGCGGCAGGAACTGATATAGTCACAAGGTTTCATGGCAGGGGTGGGGCTTGTGTCAAAGCTGGAAGAATAATTAAGACTATTAAGGGAAGTGAAAAAACATCTTTTGGACTTGAGATCAGCTTGAAGAACAGTGTGGGAGCGGGAAGGAAGACGGAAGTATTTTTGATGAAGGCTATTGATTGAGAAGAAATTGCATCATGGGAAACAATGGCCGATGACAGATGACAAACAACCTTGAACCATCAGGCACCATTGTTTGAAATGGGTACAGAAGATAAAAGGTGCCATTTTGGGGTTCTTCTTCTTCTTTTTTTTGTTTAAAGATTTTATTTATTTATTTGACACACACACACACACAGATCACAAGTAGGCAGGCAGAGAGAGAGAGAGAGGGAGGCTCAGAGAGCCTGATGCGGGGCTCGATCCCAGGACCCTGAGATCATGACCTGAGCAGAAGGCAGAGGCTTCACCCACTGAGTCACTCAGGCCCCTCCATTTTGGGGTTCTTAACTTTTGGGGAGAGGTGAGAAATCTTGTATTTCAGGGAGAATACTATGAAAGTGTTACTCAGAATATATCTCTGATGGAGGTGGTAGGGGAGTGTCTGGGATAGTGGGTAGAGAGACAGGTAACAAATATGTCTCCCCCAAGCAGCATTCTTCCCAGCAAACTAATTTTATCAAAGGGAGGTACTTTTACATCTTCTAGGCAAGAAAACTTGGAACCATATTTCCTTCTTCTCTAATCTATATTTTCTGAAACAGCAGAGTCGCCAAATAGTTTACTGTGGCACCTTAGCACATACATCTCTTTTTGCTCTTTCTTTCCCTTTCTATTGTCCTGGACCACTTCAAAGTAGTTTAGTTAGGATGAGAAGTTCATTTGCAAGGGAGGTGACATCGAGACTGGATATTTAAATGGAGGCTCCTCTAAAGAGTTAGGAATATGAGGTGTAATTGCAAATGGTATTTTCAGACAGGAGATAAAGATGTGGGAATCATCCCACAGCTGCTGCTAGAGGAGTAGCTACATTGACTGGAGGGTGGCTATGAAGGGGATATTTGTCCTGACAGACACCTGTATCCTGTACAAAGCTTGTGTAGAGAGGCCAAAGTCCTGGCAGAAAAAAAAAAAAAAAAAAAAAAAAAAAAAAAAAAAAAGGAAGGCATATAGAAAAGTTAAAGGAATAGAAGGACCATATAGAGCAAAAAGAAAGGGGAAAAATAAATTAGAAATACATTTGATGAAAATGAAAAGGAAATCTCAAGTAAGAAGTTAAGCAAGAGTTGAATGTTTCAGAGAACTGAGGAAAGTGATGATTCAGGAAAGAATACTAGGTTTTAAAACCAATATGTTTTTATTCTCCAGCAATGAACAAGGTAATTTGAATTAAATCTCACACTAAGAACAACTAGAAAATTTGGACAAAATTTTTAAAAAGTGGTTTATCTACTTAAAGTCTTCACAGAAACAACTGGGTTGACTCATGCTAAAAGGTGAGCCTGACATTTAGGACTATTTTTCGTCAGACACATTTGCTAAATCTGGAAGGGATAATTGAGAAGCTGAGATACTGGGCAGAAATTTTGAGACCTTTTGTGATGAGGGACAAGAAAATTAAAGTCCAGAACCTTTTGGTAAGACATGGTAAAAGTTCTTCATTTGGGGTTAAGAACCCAAATGATTATACCCTGGGGGTCAAGGAGAACTGGATGTAGATCAGTTCTGGAAGGGACTGAAGTCATGCTTTGAATGATCTCAATTCTTGAAATTAAATCAAAGGCAATTAGAAATGGAAATTAACTATATGGGACATCGACAGCTGCAAAATGCAAAGTGAAGTATGAAGAGTTCCAGTTAGAAACAGGAGAAGAGACTGTTAACAGTACTGCCAAAAGGAATGAGCTGGAGCCCCAGGAGCAGCAGGGAAGACAGATAATGGGCTGGAAGCACAGTACAATATGATCAAATCTGAGAATTTTCTAAAGTTAGCAAAAAATGTTGTTGCATATTCAATTAACTTTACAGATCTCAAGCAGGAGAACAACCAATAAACCAACCAACTTAGGTTCCTTAAAATATAACATCTGAAGGATGCCTGGGTGGCTCAGTCTGTTAAGCATCTGCCTTCGGCTCAGGTCGCGAGCCCAGGGTCCTGGGATCGAGCCCTGCATGGGGCTCCCTGCTCAGCAGGAAGCCTGCTTCTCCCTCTCCCACTCCCCCTGCTTGCATTCCCTCTCTTGCTGTCTCTCTGTTAAATAAATAAATAAATGAATAAATAAAATCTTTATATATATATATATATATATATATATATATATATATGATCTAAAACCAAAACCAAAGAAGAAATCACAAAAACATCCAGAACCAAACTGCTCCCAAGGAAGCAACTATTAGAATGACAAGCTGACTTCAGAATAGAAACAATCAAAGTTCGAGGGTAATGAAATGTTATCTTTAAAGTGTTCATGGTAAGTAAGTGCTGCTAAGAATTCTGTAGCCAGTGAAAATATCTCCCAAAAATAGATAAATAGCATTTCAGACAAATACTGGAAGAATTTATCACCTGTAATCTACACCAAAGACAGAGAGAACATTATTCAGGCTCCAAATTTGAGATACAGGAAAAAATAAAGGACAGTGAAAATGAGAAACAGATGAACAGATTTAAATGAATAATGATTATGTTAAAAAATAATAGTAGAACCTTATGAGAAAATATGTCAATATCATAGAAGAATAAGGGAAAAGAATACAATTAAAATCTTCCAAGTTTTTTGCATTGATTTGGAAGAGAGAAAAAGTACCAAGGAACCTGGCACACACACCTATACCTGACAATAATGCATTTTAGGGAAAAAACATAAACAAAATAGAGTGTTCAAAATAATAAAATATTCACTTCACTGAGGCTCTTTCACTGAGAAGATATAAAGATTTTATTTCTGTGTATACCTAATAACAGAGACATACAAAGCAAAAATTAGAGGAAGTGGAAAAATTGCCAATCATAACTGATAATTTTATGTTTTTATTATTATTATTTTAAAAGATCTTATTTATTTATTTGAGAGAGAGAGGGTGGGGAGGTGGGGGGAGGAGCAGAGGGAAAGGGACAAGCAGACTCCATTCTGAGCACAGAGCCTGATGTAGTGATAAATTTCATGACCATGAAATCATGACCTGAGCCCAAATCAAGAGTCAGTTGCTTAACCGACTGAGCCACCCAGGCTCCCCCTAACAGAGAATTTTAAAATGCCTCACTCAAAAAGTGTTTGGAAAAGCAGACAATAAAAAAGTAAGTAAACAGAATATTTGAAAAACATGAATAACTACTATACTAACTAAAGGTATAGAAACTATAACCAACAGCTATGGAATACACATTATTTCTAAGCATGCATGGAAAATTTACATAAATTGATCATACGTAGGGCCATAGAGCAAGTTTCAACAAATTTCAAAAGATTGAAATCATATGGAATATATCATATTGAATACAGGGCAATTGAACTATAAAAATCAGTAATTCAAAGTTAATGAGAACATCTCCACTTTCGGGAATGAATACATTTCAAATGACTTACAGGTCAAAGATGTCATAAGGGAAAATAATAAATATTTTGAAATGAATAATAATACACTACTTATCAAAATCTGTGCAATGCCATTAAAGCTGTATTTAAAGGATAATATAGAGCCTTAAACACACATATTAGATAAAAAGAAAATTTGAAAGTCAACACATAACAATTTCCAAAACATGTCTCTGACAAAGGGTTTGTATCTAGAATGTACAGTGACTTCTTATAACTTAATAATTAAAAAATAACTCTAATGTAAAATATTCAAAAGATGTAAGCAGATACTTCACAAATAAAAATAGCCAATAAGCACATAGGGAAAAAAATGCTTGCTGCCTTAAGTTATCAGGGAAATGCAAAATGAGATATTATCATACATTAGTGAAATGGCTGAAGTTAAAAAGATCGACAATACCAAGTGTTGGTGAGGATGTGGGACAATGTAGTTAGTAGGAATACAGAATTGGTACAAGTACTTTGGAAAACAATATGGCAACATCTTATGAAGTGAAACTTATAATTAACATAGTACTCAGCACTCAGCAATCCTATTTCTAGTTATTTATCCAAGAGAAATGGAACATATGTGTATATATTATGTACAAGAATGCACATAACAATTATTCATAGAGGCCAAAAAAGTGGAAACAACTCAAATGGCCAAGGTGTGAATGTATAAACAAATAATAAACAAATTGTGGTGTCTCTATACTATAGAATACTAATCAGAAGTAAAAAGTACTAAAATATTAATGCAGAAGAAAAAGTAGTAAAATACTAATGCTTGCAATATATATAGATCTCAAAAATATTATGTGAATTGAAAGAAGTCAAACAAAACTGACTACCTAATCTATTATTTCATTTGCTTAAAACTCTAGAAAAGACCAGACTATTGTGATATCAAAATTAAGATATTTAATAACCTAAGAAAACAAGAGTGGCATTAAGAAACTGTAAAACAAGAGTGACAGAAGACATTTATATGACTAATAACTGACAAAGGGCTTGTTTCCAGATTATACAAAGAACTACCACAAATCCATAAGGAAAAGAAGATCTCCAATGGCCAATAAACATATAGAAAAGTGCTTTGCTTTATTATTTGCAGGACATTGCCAATGGCAGGAACAATGAGATACAGTGGGCACTGCAAAATGGCTAAAGCTACAGTAACTGACAATACCAAACACTGGAGAGTCCTTGGGACAATAGGAACTTTTGCGTGGAAGTAGAAATTAGTACGATTGCCAATTATCTCTTAGTGTTAATAGATGGTCCTGAAATTTTGCTCCTACTTATTCAACAGTGATGTGTGCACATGTGCATTAGAGACTGTACTTGAATCCAAAAAAGAAAGACCAATAAGAAGGTTCATAGCAACATTGTTATAGTCCAAACTAGAAACAACCTGAAAGTACATCTGTAGAAATATGGGTACAAAAAACTGTGGAGTAGTCAGTCATATAGTGCAAATACCTGCCCAACAATGTGAATGGAGGGACTCATTCTTTACATACAGTGCATCCAATGCCATCGGTGAATCCCACCATCGGAAGGTCGAGTGACATTGAGTTGAGTGAGCCCAACACCGTTCCATAATAAGGCAGACACACGATTCTGTTCTTACAAAGCTGAAAAGCAGGAAAAACTACACTGCAGGGTTAGCATAAGGGAGATCTCTTTGTGGGGAGGATGAAGGGATTAGGGATCGAGAGGAAGCATGAGGGATACTTTTGGGATGTTGCCCAGCTGTTTTCTGTGTGATAAATTATTGATGTTTTCATTTATGCACTATTCTGTTTGTGTTATACTTTACAATAAAATAAGGGAAAACCATAAGGCAGTCAGTCCTTGGTGATCTTTAAGAGAATGACCTCAGCAATGTTCCAGAGACAAGTTCATGTAGGGGAAGGCTAGGCAGGGCATAGAAACAACAGTTAACAGATCACTGGTGTTTGGCTATGGAAGCAAAGGACAGAAATAAGATTTGCTATTTTCATTAGCGCAGAATGTTTTAGTTCTTAGCTAAAAATCTTTTTTGTCCCAAAGTGGGAAGACCTAAATCTGCCTTCTTAATTCCTGATACTTTTCCATGAAACCCTAATGGTGTTGGTTCCTTATCTTTTATTTGAATGTCTATACAAGCTGCACTAATATTAGATTTTGGAAGAAGCAGACCTTCTGTTGTAAAGAGCTATTTTACATAACTTTTCTCATTCTATATGACAGCGGGGACTGCCAATTGAGGGAATGCAGGGGATATCTCAGCCGTACAAAAGAAAGATACATGGTCAATTTTTTCCATTTTCCCTTTGAGGATTCCTGAAAGGACTCAATGTTCCCAGCCATGCATAGGATTCTCTCTGGGCGAGGAGACTTTGCCATATCCCGTGGACTCTGAAAGCGCCTCAGTCCAACCAGCTGTCTAGAACAATCCATGTGCTGATAACAAGGGAAATTGAATAGAAGGGTGCCTACTGCCTTTAGGGCTCTTATCACGGTGTATTATGTGAACCACTTCCATATTTAAGTCTCAAAAAAAAAAAAAAAAAAGGTAACGTCAGAGGTAAAATTGGTCTCTCAGCAGTTTCTCAGAGAAAGACTTCCATCCTGGCTTGAAGATAAAAACACAGTGAATTAAGAAGGAGAAGAGAATCGTCCCCGAAAACCAGCCAGAACAGAACTGGGCGGGAAATGGGGTAGAATTCTAAGGCCTCAACAGAAGAACTGTTTTCTTCAAAGTCCTTTTGGTTGGAAGGAGCATCATTACCATGACTTTACTGTTTTGATCAGAGTCAGGAGATATGCAGAATCTAATCAACTGTCATTGAATTGTCTCTCTGCCTCGTGGCCCACCCAGCCAGCAAGAACTTCATCTGAAGGAACATCCAAATCAGGCGATTAATTTAAGAATTGTGTCAATGATCAAGAAAACTTATTACTGATTTTCTTACAAGAACATCAATATTAAGAATTTGATTTATTCTATCATTTCCTACAATAGAAACACTGATGCCCTCCCGAGCCATTTGGGCTTCCTATCACAGCAGATGAAAGCGGGAAATGCACTCTAAATTATAACTCAAAGATTTATTTAACCCAAGATATTTGAGTCATATGCAACTTTTCAGAGATACAGTTTGATCTCAAATGAATCCATGCTAAGTATTCTGTGTCAAACATCAAACATCTGGAAGGAAGGGACAGAATTTGCTTCCAAAGCACTCAGTGCAGCTTGAGCTATGAGAACCCTTAATGTACTGATTTCCAATCACTGATGCATTCCCAATCATTATTGTGAGGAAATATATCTTTGATTTCTAATTGACTTTTTCATGTCATTATTTAGAATACTGACAACTTTTGGGTTGTACTTTGAAGAGTGATTTTATGTTACCATTTCTGGGGATCTCACTTTGTTGCTTCCATGAAACTTGTGTGTCTGCCTCAAGACACAATCGTGATTTTACTCTCACTCTTATCCAGGACTTTCTCTTTAGTGAGAGAATGATCTTGCATTGCATCCGATTAGAACAAAGATGGTTTTACCACAATCTCATGTGTTGTTGAGCTATGAGCTAATTTTGTTTACCTATTGATAATTAAATTTCATCTATTTGTAATCATGGGTGAGTTGACCAGATATTTTCGTGTGAGTGAGTAGTTCTAGATTTTGGGGCCTCAATCAGGGATTAGGTGTGTTATAAAGTAATTGGCCTACTCAGGATAGTGACTCATACAGCAGATGAGCTGACAATAAAGGAGTATAATAGACTGATTGCATCAGTGGCCCCCATTCTCCATCTCTCTCTGTACCCACTCCCTTTGCCTTGTGCAATGCCCTCTGAATTGGGTATTCTAACCCACCCCTTGACTCTGGGCTCAGTGTGTGTCTTGCTTTGGACAATGGCATATTAGCAAATGTGACACATTCCCCTCCACCCTCTGCCACAGGGAGGTCTCAACAAGTGCTTGCGTACTTTTCCTTGTTCTCTAGCTCCTCTGTGATTGTGGTGACCAGATGCCGGCTGGCCTGCCCTAGGATGAGACATGTGGACCAGAGCAATGTTATTCCAGACTCCCAGCTTGAGGCCATCCTAGATCAGCCAATAGTGCTCTACCCCAGACTTGAGAGTCAGCCCAGATGACAAAAAGTAGTACTGTCAACATGTAGTTGTTGGCTCCATTGGTGATGGACTCAATCATTCATTTGTTCATTCATTAACTCATTCACTCTGCTTAACCTCATGGCCTGAGTGGGTGAGTAGGGACCTTCCACATGGTGGAAACTTAGTCACTTGGAAGGGCAGGAATGGAAAGCAAAGATCCCTTTGCCCTTTCTCAACCTCAGCTTACTCCTGGGGTTGTGGGAAGATGGGCGTCAAGTCAGGTGATGAGGGACTCCTCCCTGAAGCTGTAGGCTCTGTCAACAGCTCAGGGGCAAGTCCAGGTGAAAAGTGGTCATTCTTCCTTTGTGGCTCCACGTACTCCCTTCTTCATTGACCTCTTCGGTTCACACGAAGAGAAAACTACCAGGAAGTCTTTGAAATGTGCACATCATGTCTTTCCAGCTGCTAAATAATGATTTCAGCATGCTCAGCTCCTCATGGAGAACCTGGGGCCTCATACATTTTAAGATTTCAGACTTTCAGAAAGATGTTTAATTCCATCACGATGATTTTCAAGTGCAATGTGGAGCACGGTACAAATGCATTATCTATCAGTGCGTTCTTATTTAGTGATAATGCTAATACTTATCTTATTTCTTTTTTTACCTATTAGCACCATAGGTAAAGCTCCATGTACTCATCTGAGTTAAAATTATTAAGGAGAAAGGAAAAGCAAAATCCCCAAATAACCTTGAGAAATATTGTTTGGGTGATTCTGCTCACAAATCATCTTATTTCACAAGATTCTGGAAAGCATCCTCACTCCCTGCTGTAACTGGGCCATTTTGCAGCTTGAAGTTTTGAGGTGACTCACCCGCAAATGGAGCTAACGGCAGTCTGAATGAGAAGGCTCAGCAAAATGACAGATGTGATGTGCGCGACTTACCAAGAGAGGCTGCACACAGTGTTCTCTGGACCTCTCTGTCACTGCTTATCTGTCTGCAGGGCTGGTCCACTTGGAGAACTTTGGAATTTCTAGCTCATTAGGTGGTTTAAAAGTATTTATGTTTTGACTTTCAGGTGATGACAGCTGTGATCGTTTGTACACTATGACACTCCTATCTTGACTGACCGAGTAACGGGAAAAATAGAAAATTATCAGGGATCAGACATCACCACTGGAAATTAGAAAAAGGAAATGTTAAAAGCTGGGAACATTTCTTTTCTATTTAATGGAGATTTTCCCAAAAACGAGACAAGGCAAGGAGGTTGCAGGGTTGATTGATACTCTCAGAAATGTTCCACCAGTGGCCATATTGGGGGGTGAGCTCTACAGACCATGGGAACATTAGGGAAAGTCAGCTATGTCACTAGATGCCTGGTCATGGTTGCAGAGCCACAGCAGAGGAAAACACTGTAGGAGGGAGACTTCAGAGTTCATGCAAGAGTCCCATCAAGCAGAAAGCTGCCAGTGAGGTGAAATTCCTTCCAGACACATTTTGTTTTCTATTTGATGTGGTAAACAGCAGCCCGGGAATGCAGATTGGGCAAGATTTTCCACAAACCTGGTGTTATGGATAAACCAAAGAGAAAAGTCCAGAAGTTGACCCTTAGCAAAGTGGATCACCAGAAAGAGTTTCTTTTCCATTTCCTCATTCTCTGAAACAGCCAGCTGCACGTGGAATTTATAGAAAGTAACCTTGCTGTCTTATATCTGCAAAGAAAATTTTAAGACAAATAGAAAAGTCAGAGAGGAGGATCCAAGGAACATAAGCCATCCCTATTAACTATGGGTATACTGTGACAGAGCAGCTCAGCGTGAGACCAAACCAAGTGTTCCGAAGCCTGAAAGGAAGAAGATGCACATGTTTTATTTCTAAAAAAAATAAATTTCCATAGGAGGGAGAACAAATTCAGAATAAGCTCTTTTTGTTTTCAGTAAAACTCTAGAAAATATAAGCATGCAGTAATAAAACAAGAGATCCGAGGTTAAAAGGGGAGCCAGCTGGAGGTAGCTCAGTCAGTTGAGCAACCGACTCTTGGTTCTGGTTCAGGTCATGATCTCAGGGTCGTGGGATGGAGCCCCGTATTGGGCTCTGTCCTTAGCAAGGAGTCTGCTCTAGATGCTGTTTCTCTCTCCCTATGCCCCTTCCCTGCTCACATGCCTGCTCTCTCTTCTTCTTCTCAATAAATAAATGAAATCTTAAAGAAAGAGGGGACAGCTAAGAGACAGAGCACAGAAGTACAACATGATTGGATGAGGTAGGGAAAGAAGAAAGGCAACTAACATATAATAGCTGATTTCAAATCTGAAAATAAGTCAGACAAATACCATTTGATTTGGAATCTGAAAAAAACAAAGCAAATGAATAAACAAACAAAAAGCAGAATCAGACTTAAAATACAGAGAAAAACTGAGGGTTGCCAGAGGGAAGGAGGATGTGGGGGGCGGGCAAAATGGGTGAAGGGGAGAGGGAGGTAGGGCTTCCAGTTATGGAATGAATAAATCATGGGAATAAAAGGCACAGCATAAGGAATAGTGTCAACGGTATTGTAATAATGTTGTACGGTGACAGATGGCAGTTACACTGGTTGTGAATATAGCATAATGTATAAACTTCTCAAATCACTACGTTGCACACCTGAAACTAATGCAACATTGTGTATCCACTATATGCACATAAAAATTTTTTAAAAATTTGCCTGGGATGGACTAAAATTTGCATTAGGTGGATTAAAATGGAAAAGCTTTTTCCATGATGCAAGGAATCATAATGGGGAAGACAAATTTGAAAAACTTTTCCAGAATTCAGATAAAGATAATAAAGGGATGACATTGAAGAGGGAGAAGATGATTTCTAGGAACACTGAATGTGAAACTATGTTTCATATTTGAATGCATGCCCAGATTGAATGCACAGTGTTCATGCATTCTGGAGCTATAATAGAAGAACCATGGTCTTTTGAATGTCCTCATACTTGGAGTCTTCCTTGAAACAAAGACTGAAAGAAGAAATAAATGAATCAAGACTTTCAGATTTTAAGGAAGATATATTTGTCCCAATAATTTTATACTTGAGTTTTCATTCAAATGGGAATGCAAAGTACATTTTCAGATATTAATTGGCTCTAAAAAATGTATACCACTCATAATGCACTCATTTTAAGCCATGAGAGAGTTTAAGAAGATAGAGAAAGAAAGGCAAACTCAAATTTAGAATGGGATTATTTTTACAAAAAATAATTAATGGTAAATATTGAAAAAATTTGAAGCAATGAAATCTAAAGGATTATTGTGCTTATAGTGAAAATCAATTGAATATGTCATAAATAATTATTGAAAGATGATAAAAAATTTTTAAAATTAGAAATGAGGTTGTACTTAAAAAAAAAAGAAAGGAGATGAGGATGGGGTATAGGTAGAAATATAAATCTTTTCAAGTCACATGTAGGAGAATACATAGGTATATATTTTCTGATGTAATTTTTTAAGGTAACAGTTATATGTGAGATTATTTTTTCATTGTGAGTAGAACATTCTATACATAATTGTGCACACAATAGATGTGAAGGGTTTAGTGCATAATTATAATACAGATACCAGTGTAACCACCAGTCACTGAAGAAAGAGCTTTATCCCAGACACCCAGAAACCGGCTTGGGTCTCTGATCACATTTCCTTTCCTCTCCACTACCTTCTCATCTGAACTTCTCTTGCTTCATATAAAATAGCATTGCCATCTACACAATATGGTGTCATTTTCCTGCTTTTTAGCTTTATAGAAATAGAATATAAGCATTATTTTGTATTTGACTTTTTTTGTTCAACAGTTTTTCTCATCCATATTGTTGGTATAGCTCCGTTTGTTTGCTTTTATTACCTTATAAGATTTTATTGTCTAGTCATACAATTTCTTAATTCCTTCTAATATTGATGAACTTTTGGCTTATTTTCAGTTCTTGGCTTTTATGAGAGGAAGGTCTTTAAATATTTTAAGAGGCAATGACAGAGAATGGAAAATGAGACGAATAGTTGAAAAAATGAAACAATTTATACATCAAGATCATGATAGAAAACAGTGAGAAAATTTAAAATAGGAGTTATAAAATGGGATGACAAATGGGATGACATATGGAATAAAAGAAAATGTTACTCTTTATTGAAAGGTAAATACTGGGATTGGCTCACAACAGTATCTGAAGGAGAGTTCTGATCACAAGTACTCATAAAATGAAACAGTTTAGGAAGTCTGAGTGAAAGATTCGGAAAGTCTACAGAAACAAAAAGCAAACAAAACAACTGGAGTTACCATAATAATATTAAACACTTAGGATTCACTGTGAAATCATTAAATAGGACAAAGAAGGTTCATAACTTTTTAAAAGGGTAGAGTAAAATTGTATGCTTTGAATTAAATAAAAACAAATTACATAAAAACCAAACTGTTAGAAATTCAAGAATAATTTTAAAATACAATAGAAGTAGAAGATGCTAATATGTTTTTCTCAGTACTTGACAGATGAAGTAGGAAATAAATGCCAAGACATTTCTGAATAATAAAATAAATTCAGATAATTTATTAGATATGTATATATTGAGTTATTTTTCTATAACAAAGGATAAAAAGAAAAGATATTTGCTAGATAACTAAAAAATTAGGTATAGAATAACAAAATATAACTTAAAAGGAGAATGGAGAAATTATGCAGACAGCAAAAATTAATGAGGTTAGAAAACATAAAAAATAAAATAATTGATGCCTCACTACAAAAGAGAAGGACAGACATAAAAAATTATCGGCAGACAATCTCTTCAACAAATAGTGCTGGGAAAATTGGACAGCCACATGCAGAAGAATGAAACTGGACCATTTTCTTACACCATACACAAAAATAATCTCAAAATGGATGAAAGACCTAAATGCAAGACAAGAATCCATCAAGATCCTAGAAGAGAGCACTGGCAGCACCCTCACTGACCTTGGCTGCAGCAACTTCTTGCTAGTCATGTCTCCAAAGACAAGGGAAACAAAGGCAAAAATGAACTATTGGGACTTCATCAAGATCAAAAGTTTTTGCGCAGCAAAGGAAACAGTCGGCAACACCAAAAGACAACTGACAGAATGGGAGAAGATATTTGCAAATGTTTCATCACATAAAGGGTTAGTATTTGAAATTTATAAAAAACTTATCAGACTCAACACCCAAATTCAGTCAAGAAATGAGCAGAAGACATGAACAGACATTTCTCCAAAGAAGACCTACAAATGGCCAACAGAGACATGAAAAGGTGCTCAACATCACTCATAATCAGGGAAATACAAATCAAAACCACAATGAGATACCACCTCGTACTGTTCAGAATGGCTAAAATTAACATGCCAGGAAACAACAAATGTTGGTGAAGATACAGAGAAAGGGGACCCCTTCTCCCTGTTGGTGGGAATGCAAGCTGAGACACTCTGGAAAACAGTATGGTGTTTCCTCAAGAAGTTAAAAATAGAACTACCCTACCACCCAACAATTGCACAAGTAGGTATTCACCTCAATGATACAAATATAGTGAGCCAAAGGGGTGCCTGCACATTAATGTTTATAGAAGCAATGTCCACAATAGCCAAACTGTGGAAAGAGTCCAGATGTCCATAGACAGATGAATGGATAAAGAAAATGTGGTAGGTATATACAATGGAATACTACTCAGCCACCAAAAAGATGAAATCTTGCCATTTGCAACAGTGTGGATGGAACTAGAGGGTATTATGCTAACTGAAATATATCAATCAGAGAAAGACAATTATCATATGATCTCACTCATATGTGGAATTTAAGAAACAAAACAGAGGATCATAGGGAAGGGAGGGAAAAATAAAACAAGACAAAACCAGAGACAGAAATAAACCAGAAGATAATCATAGGAAACAAACTGAGGGTTGCTGGAGGAGAGGGTGGTGAGGGGATGGGGGAACTAGGTGATGGGCTTTCAGGAGGGCATGTGATGTAATGAGCACTAGGAATTATCTACAACTGAAGAATCACTGACTTCTACCTCTGAAACTAATAACACATTATGTTAATTAATTAAAATTAAATTAAAAATATTAGAAGAATAAATAAAAAATAAAAAGCAATTAAACATTATAAGCAAATATTATTTGTGATTCTGCCCTAAGTAATTTTCAAAACTCAAAAGAATGAGTTTTGAAAATTTGAAATAAGAAAAAAAAAATAGAGAGTCAGAGCATATAAACCAATACTTGAGCTACATATTAAAGATGTTTGTCAAAAATGACTTTCTAAAGGGGTGCCTGGGTGGCTCAGCTGATTAAGTATCAGAGTCTTGATCTCAGGGTCATGAGTTCAAGTTTTGCATTAGACACCACATAGGTGTCAGTCCTACTTTAAAAATAAAATAAAATGAAATAGAAAATAAGTATGTGAAATGCCTAGGTCCAGAACACCAGAGCTCTGTTACTCTGAAAAGGACAGTTAAAAACATTCATCAGTGCCATGCTGTATGAGCTCTGCTATAGCACACAGATAACCCACAAACTAATTATTTTACAAACTAGTATTACCCAAATTGGGTCATGAAATTACAAAAGAGAAAGCAAAACAACCAATCTCATTTACAAATATGATATCAACATTCTAAATAAATTTATGATAAGTTAAACTTTGGAAAAGATCATAGTTACATGTTAAAAAATAAATTTATTAAAAATCTAGTAAAAAGTACAGAGTGGGCATGGTCTGTTTAAACATGACAACAAAGGTAGAAACTATTAAAAATAGTTCATAAATGTGTATCAGCAATAGAATGATCCAAATTAAAGTATAGGAGCCAAAGAGGAAAATAAATCATAAAGCTCTGTCAAAGCACTCATATGTTTAATATATAAAGAGCTCTTACAAACTAAAAAAAAAAAAAAAAAAAAAAAAAAAAAGGCCTCAATAAAAAATTGGGCAGATGCAACCAGAAAAGTCACCAAAGAATTAATGAACATTATCAATAAACTAACAACTTAGCTTCTCTAGTCATTGAAGCATTAGAAATTCGAACTTCTTGGTATCGATCTGTGGTCAGTTCATTTTGACCTTGTGAAAGTTCAAAGTCAGACATATTCCTACGGTTTATATTTGCAAGTCATCCTTGACTCTGGGTTCCCATTTCCAGGAGTTGTTTTGGGAATCTATCTGATGCATGCTAATTTTGTCAACATAGGGGAAATTAGACCCTTTTCAACAGACAGACAGACAGACACACACACACCCATGCATGCGTACACATACATACAACTTCCTCCCCCTTTTGGTGGTCTTTTTCAGAGAGATGCCTCAGCAATACAATATTGGATTGTCTTATTTCTTTCTCCCCCACCTGCACTCTCTCCTTTTTCTCTACCCCATTCCTTTTTCCTCCCCAGAAATTCCTCCCGTGCTAGTGGCAGAGTAGGTTAGTAGTCCCCTGTGTTGGATTCTGCTGACAGCTGTCCTGTGAGAACCTCATCTTCTACCCAAAGGAGTTTATCAAAGCAGTGTCCTAAGAAGACAGTTCTTTAAGAAGAATCCGCTGTTGGTCGTTGGGATAATAATGCTTCTGCACTGTATTAAGACCGAACACAAGACTTCAAAGAAAATATTTGCATTGGCCATGGGCTGCTTTAGATGACCTTTCATGGATTTCTACCAATATTTCCTGGGGACATTTGTTTGCTCTCTACTGTCATTAGAATTACTCTGGGCAACTTTAAAAATCCCCAAGTGAGGGGCGCCTGGGTGGCTCAGTGGGTTAAAGCCTCTGCCTTCGGCTCAGGTCATGGTTTCAGGGTCCTGGGATAGAGCCCCACATCCGGCTTTCTGCTCAGCAAGGATCCTGCTTTCTCCTCTCTCTCTGCCTGCCTCTCTGCCTACTTGTGGTCTGTCTGTCAAATAAACAAAAATCTTAAAAAAAAATATTCCCCAAGTGAAGTATTATTTACCACTTCAGGAATCTTCTTTCAGAACGTTGGTTCCTAAAGTTTAGGAGGACCACCCTTAGCCCTGTCCCCATGGTGACCAGCGACAGCGTAGTGAGCTGCACTTGGCCATATCTATGAAGATTATCAAGGGATCTAATGCTCTTTAGTTACTGGAATTAGAGGACTTGTGTTGGAATCTTGAGTCCTCTTCATGCTCTAACAGTATGGAACTGTAACTATTAAGCATTCCAGGCCACTTGGGTTCTATATTCATTAAATGCACATATAGCCAAAAAGCTATATGTGATTAAGAATCTGCTACAATTTAAGTAAATCAAAATTTTTATTTGGGAGAAATCAGACCCCCTTCAAAGCCTTGACTTAAAGAAAAGAGGAAGGAGAATGGGGAACGATTATTTCCTGGTTATCTAAATGTCCCAGGTGTTGCTTGATTTAACACTCACACAAACTCTATGTGGAAGGTCCTATTATCATTTCCTTTCACAGATAAGGAAAGAAGTTTGGGGAGGTTACTGCCTCGCTCAAGGTCATACTGCTAGTTAAGTCAGACAGCCTAGTGTTTTTTGGTTTTTGGGTTTTTTTTAAATTTAATTGATTTTTTTGTGTGTGTGTTCCAAAATTCAGACAGCCTAGGTTCTGTATGTAATCTTCACAGAAAACTTTAAGATAATTTAGATAGACAATGGTTTTTGCTTGCTTCATCTAAATTACGGAAATGACCTGGATGATTGGGTTTTCTGTAATGAAAATCTGGAAAGGCTGTTGAAAACCTGGAATTTCCCCCATTTTTCCAGAAGCCCACTGGTTATCCTGAGTCTTACTGACTACCTTTGCTATATGTGTGTGTGTGTGTGTGTGTGTGTGTGTATCATTGTATGGTCGCTTTTAAAAGATTTTTTTCCTTTTTTTTTTTTTTGGTTCTTTACTTACTGCTAACTTCTAGCCCCATTCTGTCTATTACAGCCAAGACACTGACATTCACCAGTAGATCACAGCAATTAAAACACCCTCTTAATTGGAAGAGGGTGAATGTTAATCACTTGAATTATTATTATGATATTTTCAGTACCAAGAGTTCCCAGGAGGCTTTTTAATATGGAAATCTACCAAATGGTAATAGGAAAAAATTTACTTCTTCCCTGTGCAGTTATAACTTTAAGGTGAAAATAAGTACAATACAGCTAAATGGAATTATTAGTTGGTGTTAAACACTGTAACTTTACAAGCTATGAATAATGAATTTCCCCACAGCCTCTTCCTAAGCTGTTTGTGGGACATTGAAAGACCATCACAGATACCTCATTGTCACTTTTATATAATTTATAATTTAGTTATTTTAGATTCAATGTCCTCGACTATAAGAACAAACCTACCAGGATTAGCTCTTAATTTAGTTATCCGTAAGACATGAAAATCATGGCTCCAGCTTCAGGAAGTGTAAAGTCAACACCAGATTTCGGAAGGTGGCTGAAGACCAGCGATGGGTCATTTGAAAGTGGCATACTTTCTTCTTGCCAGATCCCAGAGTTTACTTAATGTCCTCTTCAGTTTTACCTCTCCTTGTATGCATGTCACTGTAAATGACAATGTCAACGTAAATGATATTTCCAATTTCTAGAAACAAACAAACGAAACCAACCACCATGCATCAGCAGGGGCCCACCCCGGTTTCCTATCTTTTGGAGGTTTAGGATATTCCTCTCCCCTTCCTTGAAAATAATTGGGATGAAAATTGTTTGTAATGCTCAATGACAGCTTGCTCTCTTATTGTGCCTTTTATGTATGAATCACAAAGCCTTTTATAAACCATAACTCGGTTCTTGCTGCTCCCCAGAGAGGCAGGTCCCATTAACACTGTTTTACAGATGGTCATGAAACAGGCCCAGGGAATTTCAATGAGCAGCCTAAGGTCAGGCAGTGAGTCAGTGGGAAAGTCGGGGGACAAACTTGTGGAACTTCTGACATGTACCTCGAATCAGATGCCTCAAGAAGGGTGAGAAATTAATAAATGAGCAAGATAAATGCTCCACTTGAAGAACTGTTTTGCAATAAGCAATCATTGTTCCGATGAATCACTCAGATTGTGTCTTAGCTTAAGTGAATCTGCAGTTGCAGAATATTTTCCCTGGCAACCTACCATGGCATACAATTTTTTGGTAAATTGACCTTTTGACTTTCACATTTAACTTTATAAGTATATAAATGGGAGGTCACAGCATCATTACTACTAGGGTGATATTTGGTGGTTTCTGTTATGTGATGTAGATAGCTAAGGAGGAAGACCTTTAAAACATGCAACAGTAGAAAATGCAGTGGGAAACACAAAATAATTTCAAGTGATACAGTATAATATTTGGAGAGGTAGCAATAAACAACTGAAAAACTGGACGCCATTTTTTTTATACAGGTCATTTGGTCAGTCCAACTTCTGCTACACTTAAACCATTTTACTTAAAAGAGGATTCTATTTGCTAAGAGCACTCGGGGAAGGAGTACGTCATTAGATAATGCTAGAAAATGTTCTCCTAGTGAAACGTGCAGCTCTGTCTGTTACAGGTAAAGCGAGTCGGTCATTGAGGGTGGTCGATGGGCTATCTGGATCGAGACTGTTATCTGTACTTCGTTCAGAGTCATCGGAGGGTCAAGGTCTGCTGCTCAACTTTGCACGCTGGGCCTTTTGGTTTTGTTAGTTTACCAAGGGTTAGCAGGCTCTAGAGGACTGAGTCAAGTTAGCCAACCTTTAAGAGACTGATGTTTAACCACAGGGACCCATTTAATTCGCATGAAAATCAGATCAGCTTATTTGTGCTGGATACTTGGCGCATTCTATTTCTAATAGGCTAGGCCAATTGGAAAACCAAATTAATATCAGAATTCTACTTCAAGAGTCCAGTTTGAGAGCTGAATGATCTGAATGACATGTTTATTATGTCTGAAAAAGATTTATTTGTCCAGTGGACAATGAGAGCACCTGCTTGGCTCTCAGGTGCCCTGCAGGTCTCTACCATTCTGCAAAGACTGAATTATCCTTGATATATTTGCATTAGTTGAAGTGCAGTTTCTCTAATGGTAATTATCATTCAGCCTCAGTGTAGAATTTTTAGAAGACAATTTAGTGTAAAAAAAAAATGTTTAGAAGCCATCTCTTCAAAAATTGCTTAATTCTGAAGATGTCCACACATTTAATTCTTTTTATCTCTTTCATTTTTGATGGATTCTGATTAAATTCTATTTCCATGCCCATCTTCTGAATTATAGCTCCAGATTCTGGGACAGCACCAAATTGGAGACTACTGTTATTCTTGAATTATACATAATACATAACCTAATCCCTCATATTGAAACTTAATCATTCCTTTTGGCTCTTTCTATTTATTTTTTATTTTTTTTTCTCCTGTGCCCATTATCCTCCAACACATTAGCTATTTTTGTATCCTTTTTAGAATAATATCTCAATCTGAAAGCTACAGACTGAAAAGTCATTTTGGCTATGGAGACCCCACTATTTTTGCCTTCCAGGCAAAGAAAAAAATTATATTATATTAATATAGATATTAATATCTATAGGGGAAAAGGATGCTTACGTCAAGGGATGCTGGGAAAGATGAAATTGGCTCTTAGGTCTGGTTGATTCTTTTCCTATAAGGTCATTTTTAATCAACCTTTAGTTATTTTGTTATTTAGCAAAAGCAAGTGCTGGCTTTAGGTTCACTTTATAGTTCAGTATCAGAGATAACAGTGGTCAGAAAAGCAAGAACTAAGCAATAGTCTATGATTAGTCTAAGAAGACTGAGCCTTGACCTTGAGCTGTGATCTTGACTGTGGCTAAGTTGCATGTGGGGAAAGACACATGATCTTGAAGCACAGAAGATTTTTTTGTCTCACCCTTGCCCTAAATAATGGGAGTTCAGTAACAGTAAGAGCCATCTTTGAGGACACCAACTTTTAGTATATAAAATTGAGGCAAAAAATGGAAAGCAGTCTAGTTTTTGGGAACATTTCACTCTTTCTAGCATTGCTGTTGATTTTGATATTTCCAATGTTAATTCCACCTTCATAATTTTCAATCCACAACAAATTGCAAAACGATTTCATCTAAAATATAACACTGCATGGTCTTCCAAGAGCTGACCTGGACTGGTAGGGTCCCTACAGTTTTGAGTGACTCCCAGGCTCCCTTGTGTCTCACTACTTCTTCTGTTGGGGAAGGCTGCGAATGCATATTTTCTCCATAGATTCTGGAGTTTCATGAGAAATAGAGAAGAAAAGATTACTGAGGGACTGAAGCTGCTCAAAGAACTGAGGATTGCCTTTAGCCAGACTTCCTGCCTCAGGAGCATATCCTGCAGCGAAGTGGCTGGTATCCCGTCAATGGCTTGTCGAACTGGAGAGTCAATGAGCTGTTGACTGACAGAACTGGTAGTCATTCTTACAGGAGTCCCCTCACAGGAGATTCACAGAGGTGAGGAGCCTCCCATTCCCTCTGAACATTCTAATACTAAAGAATGTGAAACTCAGATTTCCTGAGAGGAAACAAAGCCTGTCACAAGGATTTCTAGTTCTGGCATCCTGGCAACTCTGGGAATATGGTTATTTTACTTTCATGGCCAAAACGATGTTTTCAGTCCCATCCACTCTGCCAGAATTTTGTTCCTCCCTCACCAACAAGTGGAGTTTATTTCATCTTCCCCCAGACATGAGCCTTTACGACAGAACGTGTGGAGAATGAGATGCCCCATGACTGTGGGGCTCAGGCCAGAAGAAAGGCTAAAGCTTCATCCTAAGTCTATCTTCTGGGATTCTTGCCTATGAAACTGCCACCATGTTGGAGAGGTCCTGGCCGCATGAAGAGGCCCCGCGTGGTTATCCCAGCTGCCAGCGACAGTGAGTGAATGAGCCTTCAGACAATGGCAGCCCCCAGATGCCCCGGCTCCTCCTGTGTGGGCACCAAAGTGTTGAGCCCCAGAACCCTGGGACACAATAATAGCCACTGTTTTAGCCACTATTTTTTTTTTTTCATTTTTAAATTGAGTTTATTTCCCAAGGTAAAATTACCCACAGAAAATAATTACTATACATTTGAGTTCTGATCAACCTATACACACATGAATTTGACACATCAAAATATGGAACACCGTCATCACCCTGAAATCTTCCCTCAGGTCCCTTTCATCAGTTCCTTTCATTCATCACAGAGGCAAGCACCACTCCAATTTCACCAGATTAGTTTTACAGGTTCTACTTCATAGAACTAGAGTGATACAGGGTGTGTGTGTGTGTGTGTGTGTGTGTGTGTGTGTGTTTCCTTCTGTTTGTGTTGGGTTTGCTTTTCTACATCACTCCCCCACCAGATTTTAAAGCTGATCACTTAGGACATTTATATTTACATGTTACTTTTTTCTAATATAAACATTTATAATTACAAATTTTTATAATAGCCGTGCTTTAGCTGTACCCACAAAGTTTGATATAAGGTGTTTAAAAAAAATTTTTATTAACATATAATGTATTATTTGCCCCAGGGGTACAGGTCTGTGAATCATCAGGCTTACACACTTCACAGCACTCACCATAGCACATACCCTCCCAATGTCCATAACACCACCGCCCTCTCCCTACCCCCCAACCCCCAGCAACCCTCAGTTTGTTTTGTGAGATTAAGAGTCCATTATTGGCCACTAAATTTGGGGGTAATTTGTCACAAAGTAATTAATAAGCAGAAGAGAAAGCAAGTCTTTTGGAATATATAGACATATGTGAATGGGTCTCATTAGGTGGTCACATTTTCTGAACATAGAATGAGTTGAATTTTTAAAAATATTTATGGAACCACTTAAAATATTTGTTATTTAGACATTTATTAAACTGTCTTAGTACACCATTAAACCATTTAAATATTTCTTAAACCACCACCGTGATTTTTATGCTGATAGTTTTGCCATATTTTTATATCAAGCTCCTCATTATTCAATTAATATTCTTATTTATAATAACTCACTTTCTAAACAAAAAGGCTTGCTTTAGCCTCAAACTATGTAATGATTCCTATAAAATTATGGCTTGGATAATCCAGCCATATTTTATTAATACATGTAAAAATAAATATGTGACCATGAAAAGTGGAAAAGTATTTATTAACTAAAATGATCTTGTATTTCATTGCTAGCTCACATCTTGCCTTGGGAAAATGGGTTCTCCATTTTGGAAAACAACTGTGATATCAAACTGACAATAATAATGTCTTTGGGGTATAATTCTTAGGGAAACAACACAGTGTGATTGACATTACTTGGAGGGAATCTTTATAATCTGCATACAATCTAGCTATGTTTAAGAACTCTTGCCATTTTGCATTTGGTCTCAAACTACAAAACTGTTCTAAACATCCAAATATTACTTGTTTGATGCTCAGTTTGTATACAAGATCTTTTCCCTAGAACATGAGACGATTTGTTTGGAAATTTTATTCCAGGGAATGCGGCACAGGGGAAGTGACATGGAGGAGGTGGAAGCAAGTTGACCACAATCGTGAACAACTCATGTGCAATTCCATGGGACTCTTTGGAATAATTTCACACCTGTCTACCTGGAGTTCAAAAGGTGGGAGCACTTGCCCTTTGATTTGCATTCCCCATTGCTTAAGCATGGGCCCATTTCTGGGTGGTACATACATGAGTGTAGAGTGTAGGTTGGCATAGGCTTCCCTTGCTATGACATCAAAGACCCAGGACAAGAAGTAAGAGGTTGGTTAGTGGCCCCAAAGTGAAGCAGCAGTGTTCAGGTGCACCCCCATGGAGCTGGCAGAATTGTGCAAGCAGAATACAATGGAATGACATGAGTTTGAACTAGTGCACAAGAATGTCAGATACACTTGCCAAAGATACTCTCTGGGACTTACGCTCTCCTCCTTCAGGGGACAGAATTGGACGCGAGGACTTTAAGACCCAGTCCTGATAGTCTAATTACTAGCCTGAGATAGTACTGGTCTACCACAACCCTCCTCATCAGGCAGATGGGACCGGGGAGGGAGGGTTGCGTCTGAAGCGCCTAAGCGTGGGTGTTGGGGAAGGTCATCGAAAAGACGTGACCACCAACTGACCCGGGAGCTGGACTCGAGCTGTCGGAGGCTCCTCACCCCTTCCCCTTGATGTGGGTTCCACTGTCCTTTCCCGCTCCCAGAGGCTGCTTCAGGGACCCAGCCTTGAGATAATGATGTGGTGTTGAGAACACCTACACGATGCATGTGACTGAACCCAGCTAAGGCCTCTTTATCAACTTTTAAGATTTGGTGGGTGGATGCGAAGATCCATTTGTCTTGTGGCCGCCTGAGACAAGCCTTGTATATGCGCTCCCTTTGCTCATTAAAACAGGCCACCGACCAGCCTGGAGTGGCGTGCCTCATTTTTTGCTCTCTCCCTGCCTTGCCCAATGGGGGACCAATTCGGGGAGCTCTGAGAGAGCTGCCTATCAAGAACGGGTCAGCGAGGTGATGCTGAGAGCCGACCTATCTTATACCTCTGTCTCCTTCATCGCTGCTCGCATCCTGACCAAGCTGGGTACCTAGTAGGCCCTGAGCAATTCTGAATCAGGGAAGGATAACACATCTAGAATGACTTGGAGTCTTCTCTCTCAGGCCCTGTACCTGAACATGACTCATGTCTGATCACAACTGGGTTTACCTCTTATATTGAAAGACAGGGACCGGAGCAACGCCAACAGCCTACACATGGCTTTTCCCACATGACAATTTGTTGTGGCCCCCGACTTGGGATTCTGCTTGTTTTTATTGACAACACCCTGATATTGATCTCCAGTGCACCTATGAAAAAGTACACGCACTTGTAAACAGGCATCAGGAGGAGAAGGAGATTTAATTTAGGATTTCTCAACCTTGACACTACCCTCGGAAGGTTTATTTTTATAGACGTTGTGTAGCTGGTGACTGGTATTTTCAAGTTCTAAAAGCAGCAACTTTGGGTTTCACCTTCTGCTTTCTGCCCTCCGGTTGCCGCCAACCCCAAAGACTCAAATAGTCCATGATTAATCCTTTTTCAAAAGAGTTTGGAAAATAAATTTCAGTTCAGTTTTGTCGTGCAAATCACACAGCCTTTAAGGGTTTATAATGTCTTGGTTAATAAGGATTCTGGAGATTCAACCCAGAGGTTGGTGTGAAGTGGAAAAAAAAAAAAAAGAGAGAGAGAGAGAGAACAATTCAGCCAAGATGTATTTAATTTTTGAAACAACCATTATGTTCTGTGCTTAAATTTTAAGTTCCTTTTTTATATTTCTTAAGAGATAATGAATAGCTTTATTTTGAGAGTATGAATATCCTGGAAAAATACAGAATGACAAAATCTCATTTTATGTTGATTAATTTTTCAGCAAGCTCTCTCTTCTTCCATTTGATGAGACTAAGTGGGTTTTTTGAACTGGCATTGGTCAACATTATTACCAACTTTGTGATGAATAATATCCTTCTTGCATATCAAACGTTCAGCCTCCCACACATGGCTTAATTCATTTTATTCTCAAACGCTTGGCTGTGTAAGTGATTGCTGTGATTCAGTTTTGAATGAAAGAATTGCTCAGTTGCAGCCTGTGATAATTATTGTATAAGGCTTAGATTGTTCTTTACAAACGAGAGCAAATTATCCGTCAGTGATGAAGATAATGGGTAGCAGGTCTTTAATCTCTCCCTACCGGCTCTCACCACACCTCCCTCACTTCACACTCTGCAGACTGGAGGATAACCTTCATAAGGCTTTTCATGGAGTTAAAGCTTCATGTTGCATGTAGCTATGTGGTGATACCTGCTGGCCAGATCCTTCTTTACATTCCATTGAATAGATGATCTGTTGATTTCATTTAACAGGGTTGTAAGTTTCTTCAAGATTCCCAGGGCTGTCAGTGTGAATTTCCACATTGTTGCAACTTACAGTCAATCAAAACCTGCCTCTTTATGCTTGCATTTCAAAATAGAATGCAGGAGGGTATTAGCAGTTTTCCTCCTTTTAGGATGGATAGTTGTGCTGTTTCCCAGAGAGCCTGCCTGCTATTTTACTGGTGTCAGATAGAAAGCAATCTGTTGAGTAGATCCCTTAGATTTAACTATTGAATGAAATAACTGGTTTTGGGGGTACTTTGTGACTGGAAGAAGACTACTCATGAAATATCATTTTAAAGTGATCTCAGAGTTTGTGAATTCTGTTTTTTTTTTTTTTTTCCAGAAAGGTCTTGCAGCTTAAACTTGCAAACTCATTTCACTTCTCTGCTGTTGTTGAACAATGAGTTGTCTATCTTCACTGTAATAGATAATTATAATTTCAAATTGTAACTTCAAGCTATTGATGGCTCTCTGCCTCTTGTTGCTTTGTTTGTAGTGACCTTGCATTTCATTCTAATGAAGTAAAAATTGTCAAAGGTATAGAAACGAAGCAACACATGAAGTAAAAGGACAGTAGTGCTTGTAACTTATGATTTAAAATCTTTATTTTTTTGTTATTGAGAAACTGGAAGAGAAATGAAGACTACATTCTTTGTAGTACCATTAATAGAACATTCGTCGATTGATTCTTTTTAGAACTTTATGCTGGAGCTTTAATGAAGACATCTCATCATGTTTAAATATATCTAATACAGGTTGATAGTTCATGGCTCTGTCTTATTTGAATCTCAACTCAGTCAAATATAAACTGCATGAACTTCGTAAGCCATGCAACCTCCTTGAGTTGTAGCTACTTTGTGTGACATGACACCTACTCCGTAGGGTTGCTGGAAGCATTTAATATGGAGAATGGAGAGTCTCTAACTCCATGCCTGGAACAGGGTCAGGCACACACAAAAGTGTTCATTTCCTTTTCTCCTGAGGCTGATGCAAGATATTTTCTAAGATCCTTTTCTGTGCAATGTTCAACTTGCAGTGGAAAAGAGAACTCAAGACAGAGTAATGATACATAAACATCTCTACCATCTCAGAAATGTGGCAATGGGTACTGCAAACTTATGTGTAACTTTACTACCGACTCTACTTTTTGCTTTTGTCACTTGATTAATTTGCATGATTAAGTACTTTTCCATAGCAGGCAATGAATTCATAGCTGGTAGAAGCCTGTAAACCACTCATTTGAACCATTTGAAACAAGCAAGCCAGCCCCTGTGACCAGGGACTCCAACCTTCAAACACTAACTGGGACATTCCTCGCCGGGGTAAGAGCCTAGTTAGAACATTGTGGAAAGCAGTCATCTTGTTAATTTCTCCCTCTACCTGAGAACACGCTGCGAGTCACTGAGGGAGAGGTGGTCTGATCCCTGGGAATTATAATACAGCCCACAGCACAACACCGTCTTGTTTGGGTGTGTTCCTGGCTTCCAATTAGAAACTTGGGGAGCTTCTGGTATGGCTTTCGTGTAATGAACAGAGATGGATGAAGCATTTTTCAGAGGGACTTCCAAAGAGTTCTAAAAAAAGCTGTTTGCTCTGCGGATGTCTGAACATAGTCTGTCTGTCTCGTCCTCAAAGATATGTAAATTCATGATTGTCCCTCTCTCCTATCCCATGTAAGCGAGTTTACGACACAAGTCAGATCTTACAGCTGTTTTGATACAGAAATATCACTGACCATTTAAACTATGTTAAAGCGAACTATTTTGCCAGAGGTAAAATGTTTGTGGACAGGTGGGTGGACAGAATCGGTCATACAGGTGTTCAGAATTGATGTCTTGTAGCGCAATGAGATAAAGGAGAATGATATCTTTATGTGGTTTCCCCAGGAATAAAAAAGAATAATTAAATATCATAGTACACTGTTCACACATTGATTCATTCATAACCAAATATTGATTAAGTGCCTGCTTCCACATGTGCTTCTCCCCCTATTCCTGATGTGGACCATCCTTTCAAGAGCCTTTGGTTTGTCCGTGATAAAAATGCATGCTTTCTGTAAGTGTCTGTGTGGGAAAAAAAAAAAATAGCTTTTGAGCATCTTGGGAGAAAATGTACCCCTTTAAATGAACTTTATAGTAATTTTAAAATTTAACTAAGCCCATTCCACTGGTATATTGATGAATCTTATGAATCCCTCTTATCCATAGTTATGGAGTAAAAATTTTAGGCATAAAGCTCATCCAATTTATTTAGAAAGGGACTTGGCTACAAACACACTCCCACTAAGTTAGCTTCTAATTTGTTTTGCCTGAACATAAAGGGTGAGTCTCACTGCCCTCTACCCTTCCTGAATGTGTCTTGTTTCAGTCACTTGGTTAATTTTCTGAGCCAGCTCGTATCCTAAATATAAGTCCTTGTGTCTTGTTTCCCGACAGGTGTTGTCCTTGTCACCCTGAAGCATATTCAAGGAGGTTCCTTGTCCATGAGAAGCCCCGTTAGCTATGGAAGAGTGGCTGATTAAGTTATGCTTAAAACATGTTAAGTGCCGACAACAAACAAAACGAGTCCTGGTCAGAAGGGGGAGAGTGTGTGACGGCAGGGCGGTGGCATGTGTGGTGTTACTGTCAGATCGACACTCAGTGTATCCAAGCGAGATGAATGAGGGACAAAGTGTGGGCTGGGATGACCGATAGCTTTGAAGCTGTCAAGTAACCTTAATCCTGGGACTAAGTACAGTACAGAAGCCTTATGATTTAGTTACCAAACTACTAAACTGTCTTTATGAGGATGAAGGCTTCTCAAGAGACAATTAACCTAGAGATTCACAAGATGTTCTAAGGCACGCTGGTCTGAGCCAAAGAAGCCAGGCGGACCAGGGCGGGAGCCCCACCCACCAGCAAGGATATATAAAAGCTCAGGGACCTGAAGGGACATTCACAATTCAGCAGCTAGCTTCAGCAAGTTACCCGCAGCTCTCTGTCTACACCATGTCCTACAACTGTTCTACAAGAAACTGCTCTTCCAGGCCTATTGGAGGACACTGCACTGTCCCCGTGGCTCCGGCTGCCACAGCTTCTTCCCAAGATGCTGACTGTCTGAGTGGCATCTATTTGCCCAGTTCCTTCCAGACTGGTTCCTGGCTCCTGGACCACTGCCAGGGGTCCTCCTGTGAGTCCAACGCTGGCCAGCCAACCTGTTACCAGTCCAGTCCCTGCGTCTCCAGCCATGGACAGGTGACCTGCTCTCGGCAAACCACCTGTGTCTCCAATCCTTGCTCGACCACCTACAGCCGGCCACTCACCTTTGTCTCCAGTGGCTGTCAGCCCCTGGGGGGCATCTCCACGGGGTGCCAACCCATGGGAGGAGTCTCCACTGTCTGCCAACCAGCCTGCGGTTACTCCAGGACGTACCAGCGGTCCTGCACGTCCAGCTGTCGAAGAACGTGCTAAGTGTGTAGGAGCCAGTGAGCGAATCAAGACTCCAGGACCTGCCAGCGGCGTTTCCAGGCTTGTCCAGCGTGCTGCCTGTCCCCGAACAACTCTTCATTGCTGACCACTGTTCTGACTGCTTGGCCGCTAGCTCTGAAGAAGCTGCCTCTGGCAATCGACGATCTTCCTGGCTAGCACCAAGCTTCGTTTAAGGGTTGATCACTGGTGTCGCATATGTCTCTGGATGTTTCCAGAAACTTTACTTCCCCAACCCCTGTCTCTGGTGGTTTTGACATGTTTTGACCTTGCTGCTGTGTCTTCTGGCTTCTGCTTTTGTGCCTCTGAGGAAGGGAACTTGTCTCGCTCTGTATTTTCTCAATAAACCTGCTTACTTGGCATTGCAAATGTCTGTCTCAATAGAGTTCTTTATTTGCAAGGGTTTTTGCTGTCTGTGAGTCATCCTTGCCGATCATATCCGGACATTCTTCTCTGAGCATAGAGCATAGAATAGGGGTCTAGTCATTGTGTTTCATGACAAGCAAGGGAATATCTGATATTTTACTTGGTTAGAGAGCCTTTGGACATGTAGTGATCTAGAATGCCGTGTCCTCTGTATTTATTCTAGTTCGTATGGGCACACAGACTAACTTCCATGTAGGAGAAAGAAAGGTCACCCGGGAAACCAAGTCGTTTGGGGAATTATACAGAAAAGGAGGCAGCAGAGTCCGTTAGAGTCTCAGATTTACCTTACATGAGGACCGCAGTGGAAAACTGCACAAGACCCCTCTGTGATCAGACAGGATGGGTGGAGAAGGAGGAAGGGCAGGGGAGTTGTTTCCAAGGACTGAGATTTATGGCATCAAAACAGGGGCGGGGGAGTGTTCTAGCTTTATATCCCCTCACTTGCTGAAGAAGTTTGGTAGATCTCTCACGCCCTCCTCCTTGGCCAAATGCTCAGAGTAAATCAAAGCTCCAGGTTTCAGTAAATCTGGGCAGGAGAGACTTAAAAGCAAACTTCAGAAACACATGGTGGTTTATTTTAATAAGAGCCTAATTTCATGCTTGTTCTCCCCTGGAACCTGTGTACTGATAAAACAAGCCATCTGGACTGGGGGTCCACATGCTAACTCCCCCCACCCTCCTTTTTTTTTTTTTTTTTTTAAGTGAGAACTGGCTGCTGACCGGGTTGATTTTGTCCTTCTTTATTCTCTGTTACTTCCAGAAACACATCTCTGTATTTCCTTTACAGAGTGGCTCTAGGAGAAACAGAAAAGGAAGATTTTTTTTACAGAAAATGGAGGCATACGAGGTGTGTATGCCATGAACAATGGGCGGCTTTTCTCCTAACTGAGGAGCTTGGTACCTACCTGGTGTGAACTCTGATCAGCAACCTCTTTTGTCAGCAAAATGGTTTTCTTACTTCACGAATGGTTTTTCAGAGAGGTATTAGATGATTTCTGGGAGATGGCATATTTTCAAATTTTTCCTACTATTCACTCTACTCTTAGAATTAAGGATCCCTCTAATCAAAGACATGTTGGGGTGAATGACTCAACCATAGTATCTCATTAAAGTAAGACATGGTTTTTATTGTATATTACTCCCAGACCGACTGTCTTTATTTATTTTTATTTTTATTTTTTACTCTATACAGAATTTTAATGGATTTGATGGTACCCACGTACACAGAGACCATGGATGCAAGTATCAATCTCTCCTACAAACAACATCACAGACGCCCAGAGAAACAATGTTTCTGTCCCAGTCACTCTGACACATAGAATTAACCATCACTCATCAACCTCCTGTAAACATGGGCATCCATATACATCTTCTTAAATTGTACTGATTCTGAAAATAAAGAAAATTGCACCATCATAATTTCACCTTATATGACCCAAATATCCTGCATACAACCAAAAACACTATACACCCTTCCCCAGAAGAGGAAGTGAAGCTCTTTTTTTTGTAAGTTTTGACCATTTTTTTCTTTTTTTAATCTTTTCTTTCTAATTTTTTTTTCAGCATAACAGTATTCATTGTTTTTGCACCACACCCAGGGCTCCATGCAATCCGTGCCCTCTCCAATACCCACCACCTGGTTCCCCCAATCTCCCACCCCCTGCCACTTCAAACCCCTCAGATTGTTTTTCAGAGTTCGTAGTCTCTCATGGTTCACCTCCCCTTCCAATTTCCCTCAACTCCCTTCTCCTCTCCATCTCCACTGTCTTTAAAAGTAAAACTCTGGGTTTCAGATATGTTCTGGTTTATTCTAAAATAGAAGCACCGGGAAACCCTCCATGGCTCCCTCAAAGCTGTTGCTTCCATGACTCTCAGGGATTGCCGATCTCAGTCATGTCACATAGGTCTGGGAAATTCAAAATTTTTCAGAGATTGAAAAATTATTTACTTTTTTTTTTTTTTATTCTTTAGCTTTCTAGGTTTCAATACAAAGTTACAAGGATGAAGATGGCTTCCTTTTCTTTTTTATTAAGATGGATAATCCTCTTAATAGATTCACATGTTAGGAGCACCCGGGTGGCTCAGAGGGTTAAGCCTCTGCTTTCAGCTCTGGTCATGATCTCAGAGTCCCTGGGTGGAGCCCTGCATTGGGCTCTTTGCTCCTCAGGGAGCCTGCTTCCCTTCCTCTCTCTCTGCTGCCTCTCTTCCTACTTTTGATCTCTGTCTGTCAAATAAATAAATAAAATCTTCGAAGAAAAGGAAAAAAATAGATTCACAGATTAGTAATTTACAATAACAGGTTCTATGGGCTGCTATGAATAAAGTTTTGTTTGGGCTGGTTCTTGCGCTGGTGTAAACATCTAAGGGTGATGTGCTGTCCTGCCAAGCTGCTTCCTTGTCTTTATTTCTGAAGGGGGAATGATTCTGTTTGTACTTGAACTTTGGAAGTTCTCTTCATTCTTTGCTTTACTTCACAATAAATGATAAAGTTTCTGTGTGCGCCTTTGAGAACCGTCTTTTAAAAGATAGGGCATTGATTTCTTCTTGGTCTAGGGCCTAGAGAAATGTCGTTGTATGTATGTAATATTGTGGAGCTGTAGGGAAGCAGTTCGAGGGCCTTCGGTTCAAATCCCAGCTCTGTCACTTGGCTGCAGGTTTTCGAAGCTCTCTAAACGTTAGCCCATCTGTCAAACAGATGCGATGGTAGCATCTCATGCCCCCCTTTGCAGGAATAAACTGAGGTAACATGTGTGCCTCCCAGATGTTAGCTGAGGGGTGCTGCTGTTTGATATTAAAGTGAACCTGGTATTCTTGGGACACCTGGGTGACTCAGTTAGTTAGGTGTCTGTCTTTGTCTCAGGTCATGGTCTCAGGGTCCTGGGATTGAGCCCTGGTGTCCTGTGTGTCAGGCTCCCTGCTTGGGGAGGGAGCCTGCTTGTCCCTCTGTCTAAGCTCCCTCCTGCTCGTGCTCTCTCTCTCTCTCTCTCAAATAAATAAATTAAAAAAAATTAAAGTGGTGTGGTGCATAAACAATGAATCTTGGAGCACTGAAAAAAAATAAAATTAAATTAAGATTAAATAAATAAATAATAAAAGGAAAGAAAAAAAATAAAGCGAACCTGGCGTTTTCAACTTCTTCTCCTCTTCAGTGGAAGTCTTGGCTACTCCTGGCATCTCTGAGGGACCTGAGTCGAGAGAGGCTGGGAGGAGGTTCCTTACTGTTTTCTTTCCTTATCCCTCTGGCTCTGAACTTGTACTTTAGATAATGAGCTCATTTTATGGATCCTCTTCCTATTCCATAGTCTGTTTCTGTTCAGACTATAATGATTTAGACAGTACTGCTTCCTTCCCTTGACGTCTGCAAAACCCATTTACACAAAGCATCTGTGTGTCTAACAGGCTTTACAGAAAGTTTGGGACCTAGATGGCATTAAATTCTAGTGAGAGAAACAACTTAAAATTGAATTTCAGACATTAAGAAGTTCCTGGACCATTGTTTCTGGGACATTATCATATCAGTTCAGAACCAAACCTCTCTTTCCCTCCCTCCCTTCTTTCCTCAAACCAGACCTCTAATGTTCTGGCTTCTGTGCTATGTGCTGGTTTTGTGGTGGTAAACAAAACCACCTTGGGGCACCTGGGTGACTCAGTAGGTTGAAGCCTCTGCCTTCAGCTTGGATCATGATTCCAGGGCCCCAGGGTCCCACATTGGGCTCTCTGCTCTGTGAAGAGTCTGCTTCCCCCTCTCTCTCTGCCTGCCTCTCTGCCTACTTGTGATCTCTGTCTGTCAAATAAATAAGTAAAATCTTAAAAACAAAACAAAACAAAACAAACCACAATTCTTGCCCTGATTTTCTCCTGTATCTTCCCCTACAAATGCTTGTGGGCCCTTACCAAGGTGCTACATCACATATGTTCTCTGAAAAGGTAGGTTTTTCTGCCCATTTTCATATAGGATGCTTATTTATATTACAACAATGATAAAAAGCTGAAAGTACAACCAACCTCTGGGATATTTGGCTTTAAATCTAGGAGACATAAAGCCTATAAAAGTCAGGGGAATGTGTTGATAATCAGTTGAATATCGAGAATGAACGGTTGACAAATTAAGGTGCAGACCCAGATGGGTTCCATCTAAAAGGACACTCTGCCTTCAGAGAAGGTAGTGTCTGCAACTTGACCTTAGTCTTGGCAAATATCTACTTGGTCTCCTTATATTTTTTGGAAACTGCAATTTCCACTGAGGAATTTATAAATGCCTTCATGTCTGAAGGGTCTTTTTTTAGTTTTTGTGGGGCCGGGATCCTTCTTTATTAGGCTTGCTAGCTCCAACTTCTTTCTTATGCTCTACTTTCCTACATTTAGCTGTCTGCTAGGCATTTCCAGAAATATGTCTTATAATAAAATTCAAAGAAATTTTCAAAACTCAAATTGCTCTTAATGTAACTTATTAATTAGAGATATGATTTATGTTGCAAGCTTCAGATTGTATAACAATTGTGATCAGGAACTAGCTCCCATTAGCATAGGCAAAGAGCTATTATAAGCAAATACGAAGGCTTTATGGAAGTTATTCTGTGCTTTATTATGGAAATAGATGCTAAAAGGGACAACACAGTTTAAGAATTGTGCTGATGGTAGTTCTAGGGCAAAGGCTGGTGATCATTAGGAGGAAGAACTGGGTATGATCAGTGTAGGATTTTTTTAGAGGTGTGTCCATCTCATAACCACAGACTTTCTACCATAAAACAGTTTACTATTGAAATTCCTTCAGAAAAAGTGACTTTATCAGCTTGGATATGAAAGTCCATCTTTTCTCTTCATTAAACATTTTAATACAAGTTTTCTGGGGAACACATCAATTGCATCATGGCAGAGAAGAGATATCACTCAAATGAAATATTCTTTTATAAAACCTTCTCATTATACTGACTCTTGCCTCTTGGTTAGTGTTGCCACTCTCTTCCAAATCACCTGGGATAGAAATCCCATCACCTAGTTTTATTTCTCTTTCCTGTAACTTTACATATTTAATTCCTTATCAATGTAACAATTCTTTGTTTTTTTCTCAGCATTTTCTCTGTCTCAGCCTGCTGTGGGAAGTCATACCTCCCGCATGTGTGAGAAGCCTCTAGGTGGTGATTCTAGCATTTTGATGTCTTTTCTGGACAGTGTGGAGGCCAAGAAAAACAAGGCTGTACCCACCTCGAGTCTAACCCTGACATAAGTGCAGCCATCTTGATGTTCTAGATTATCACAAAATATTTCTTGGGTTCTGACCTACTCAGGTTAGCACTTTAAACAGTCTCTCTCTCCTTTAATGATTGATTTTAACCCCTGGATTCAGCTGCCTCCATCTTTTGTAACTCCCCTACACATTCCTTAACTGATCAATGTTGTCCCTACCCTAATCCCAGTAGGTAGGGACAAATCTATGCCCCTACTCAGCAGGAAGAAGTTACAGAATATGAGACCTTCCACCTTCAACAACCTTAAAGAGGTCAAAATTGTTCAGGGGGAAATGTGGAGGCTGAGAAAATTAAGGCCATCCCACCTCAAGTTTAGCTGATGTGGGAAACAGAGACAGAAGAAAATCATTAAAATTCCTCACCTACTGACAAGCCCTTGAAACAGACAGAGTGGCTCTACCCTGGGGACTTAACTGCCCTCACCTTGAGGTTTTGCTAAGGACAATCCTAGCCTGACCGACCCCTTACCCCGACAGGCCCAACCAGAATCTTGTAAGTCTACTTTAAAAATTCCTTTAGGAAACTTTATCTCTAAACCTCCAAGATAGTGTCGAGAATCATTCTTAAGTATGTGGCCCACTGATACACATCTAAAGGGTCTCACGAGAAGATTTTTATTATTGGTAATAAATAACCTATCTCCCAACAATAGTTAGCCCTTCAAGGTGCTGAGACCTCGCTTCTGAAAGTCCTTAGAGACTTATGCCATCCCTAATCCCCTTTGTCCTCACCCACTGCAGAGTCCACCCCTACTCTGCCTTTAAAAACTCTGACTGTAATCTTGTTCGGGGTCCAAGTTCCTACTCCATTGTGTCCGGTATACTTGGGCCCAAGCTTAAGCATGTCAAATAAACCCTCGTGTGATTGCATCAGTGCTTGGCTCCTTGGTGGTCTCTCAGACACGAAAACTCAGACGTAACAGACAGCTCTATCAAATCTGTCTGTATTAGCTCACCAGAGCAACCACAGAAATATCACAAACCAGGCAGCTTGAACCAAAGAAACTGATGGTCTCACAGTCTGGAGACTAGGTGTCTGGATTCAGGTGTCAGCAGGGTTTGTTTCGACTGAGGCTGGGAGGGATAACCTGTTCCATTCCTCTTCCTTAGCCTCTGGCGGTGTGCTGGCAATCTTTGGTGCTCCTGGTTTTTTAGAAGCACCCTGATGTCTGTCTTCATCTTCACATGACATTCTCCCTGTGTGTGTATGTGTGTAGGCTGGGTCCAAATTTCCCCTTTTCATAAGGACACCAGTTATGCTGAATTAGGGGCCCACCCTCCTCAAGTATGACCTCATCTTAACTATCTCTGCAGTGATTCTATTTCTGAGCAAAGTCACACTCTGAAGCTCTGGAGGGGAGGACTTCAATGTAGAAATGTTTGGAGGCGCAAGTCAACTCATAACACTATCAAGGCACAGCTCCAATAAAGTCACTTTCCGACTCAAAACTATCAAAACATGTTTATTGCCTAATGAATGCTGTTTAGATGTGCTGGCCTAGCATTCCTAATTCCCAGCAGCGTACTTAATAAATGCTTGGTAAGTGTAAGACGAATATAATGCTTATATTTTTGAGTTCTTATTCATTTCTTTACTTGAAAGTCTAATTAATGGTTGATATGTTATATTCCTCATGGTTCTCCAAAGAAGCACAACCAGCAGGAATATATATATATATATATATATATATATATATATACATACACATATTTATATTTTTATATTTGTTTCTTGTATATAAAGAATAACATATAGAAAAGCTCTTTGTATAAGAATACTTATATAAATAAATACAAATATATATATATATATATATATATAATTTATTATTTACTTATTGAGTATGTGAATGGTGGAGGGGGGGCAGACGGAGAGAGAATCTCAAGCAAACTCCCAATTGAGTTCAGAGCCTGACACGGGGCTCAGTCCCACGACCTGGGGATCATGACCTGAGCTGAAATCAAGAGAAGGCCTCTCAATTGACTAAGCCATCCATCCATCCCAGGAGTTGTGTGTTTGTATTTGGTGAGTCAGGCAGCCCTAGATATGGCATCTACATCTAGTGGCAGGGTATACTTAGGGAACTACTCTGCTCTAGAGGACTTAGCTAGCTATCCAACCACCGAGGCTGACCGACTCCTCCTGATATCTGGCCTGCTCTGTTTGATTTGACCTTCAATAGTCCTCAGGGACACATGATGGTGCAGTTAGGCTAAAGTGTCAACCAGCCAACCAGAGGCAAGCTGATCTAGCTGAAGATTCTATTGTAGCTTGTTCTCTTAATCAACTCAGGACATCTTCCCTAAGCACTTCATCCTCTGCTGTGTCTGTCTGTATAGCTAGACTTAGTCTTTTTAAAATAATTTTTTTAGTATTGGCATGCCCCATTTGGTTCAAGTTTTGGGATAAACTTATGTTAACATTTTGTTGCTTATCTGAAATTCATATATAACTAGGATCCTGTATTTTATTTGTAAAAATCAGTGGAAGTCTTATTTGATATTGTATTAATTTGGGAATGGAAAAAAGGAGTTCTGTAGGGCAAGTGTCTGAGAAGTTCAGATCCAATTAATTTACCTGATTTAGTTCCTCATTCCTTTAAGAGTTTTAATATTGCTACCATGTGCTGTGAAAGACATATGATGCAGATGTTTGTTCTATTATCTATCTATCTATCTAATCTATCCATCCATCAACTTTCTATCATCTCTCTGTCTAATATTTCTTTCTTTCTTTCTTTCTTTCTTTCTTTCTTTCTTTCTTTCTTTCTTTCTTCCTTCCTTTCTTTTTTTCTTATTTTTTAAAAGGTTTTATTTATTTATTAGAATAAGAGGGGGAGGGTGAGGAAGCAGAGGTGGGGGGATACAGAGTGAGAAGCAGACTCCCCCCTGAATGCAGAGCCTGATGCAGGGGTTCGATCCCAGGTCCCCAGGATCATGACCTGAGCCCAAGACAGACTCTTAACTGACTGAGCCACCAAGGCACTGTTTGTTTGTTTGTTTGTTTGTTTGTTTTAGTGAAATACTTTTATCTCAGGATATCTGGTGAGACTATCATTTTTGTGAAAGATATTTTGGAAAACACCTGATGAAGAACAGCACTAGGTGACTCAGAGAAGCCAGGCTGCAAGGTGAATTCTACTCCTTCTGTGATGTAAGATGAGAGTGCAAAGACCAGGACAGTTACACAAATCTTCAGAAGAAAAATAGAAATATCCAGATGACTTGCACAAAAGCCAGTATAGCAAAATGCTGGTGGATCTTTAAATCCTTCCATCCTCTACCCTGGGTAATATGAAGGGTTAGAGACAGGCTGGTTGATTACATTCTTCTCGAATTCAAAGTGAAGGCTGTTCCACAGGTACTGCTAAGTTAGCATGTCTAGACCGTGTTCTATATGCATGACTCTCTCAAGTTATTCGAAGCTGTCTATATCTCTGGTGCAATGGTAATTGGAAGAGCAAACTGCATTTATAAGTGAGTAGTGCTGACTGAGCTGTGTAATATTTTGATGGGTACTTCTGGGCCCTTCATAGTGAGATGCAACATTCGAATGCCAGATAAACCCGTCGCCAAACAACCCCAAACCTTTGGCATTTTAGAGTAGTTCCCTGATTCTTTTCCTGCAAAGAGTTTTTTCTATGCAGAGTCTATCAGGTGAGTGATTTTTCAAAGCTGCTGACTGGTCTCTTCAAGGTCGAGGGGGAAAATTGATGGTTTAGAATTATGATTAGATTCTCCGCCTACTCCTTTCCTTCTTTTATTTCTTATTTGATGGCTTTATTTTCTCATTTTTATCTCCCAACTTTGCATATTTCCCTGAGATAGAAGGTGGCCTCAGAGACTTATTGAACAGAGAGTTTCCAGTAACTCCGAGGTGTCATTTACACATTTAAAATCAGGGGACACCAGAATGACTTTATAGTTTAAAGCAATTGTTCAGTTAATAGCACATTCATCCAGCTAATATTTCTGAATATATGATAGTACTTTGACAGTCTTTCTCACTTATGAAGAGTCAAATATAGTGAGGAAGCAGACATATAAATAACCAACTAACATGAAGTAAGTGCGGTAATAGGGAAGCACATATAAAGTGAAATAAATTTGAAAAATGCTGGGGGAATGGAAGGTAAGCTGATTACTTTACTGTAGATGTTACCCAAGTTTTAATATGGTAATATACACTGTGACTCTCTAAGGGTGGAATGTAACTTGGAATGTATCCTAAACATTTCCCCCCCAGAATATCTGGAAGGACCAGGGTCCTGTTAACCACACTCAGTAAAGCCACACTTTACCCCAAAAGCCACGAATATACCCAATTGGACATGGATGATTTTTGTTAAAATGTGGTTTTCTATGTTAGCTATCATTTTTTTTGTTTTTGAGTTTTCAAGACGTATCCAATCTCAATACTTTAAATTAAATATTAATAATAATAATTACATAATTAAACATAAAAAGTAAGGTTTTTAAATTTCAGGGTTCAATCTTAGCTTACTCACTCTCTCTTACTCTGCCAGACCAGCAATGTTTCTTCTAGTCTCTTTCAGTATGTGTGGTATATGTCAAGGAAAGTCTTTTGCTCATATAGGTATAATATATTCTGATGATTGAACACATACATACATGTGCACATGTTTGTGTCTAACCAATTTTAATCCTAGGATCTTTTGTTAAGTTTCATATAAGATAAATCCTACCTGATGCAAAAGTGAGGTTAGGATTCTTGCTAGCTAGTCCTTTGAGGAAAAATAAATGTGTACCAAATTGCCTGAAAGATCTCACTAAATGGATAAACAAGAAGAAACATACTATATTTCAGTAGAAATGAATGCAAATAATATTTATATAAAATTTAAAATAAGAAAAGGATTTAAAAGAATATGACAAAATTTGGGAAGACAAGAGACACACTATTTAAAATATGTTGGCTCTTTCTCAACATCTCCTTCATGTGCATTCATGTATTGGCATTAATACCACCTTGACTTAAGCCCCTTATTATCTCATACCTGGCCGTTATAATAGCTAGCTAATAAGTTTCCCTAATTATAACCTCTTATCCAAATTAGTTTTCTTACTGCACTGTTGTGATCTCATAATCAAACTTTATTAGCTCCTAATAATTTATTAAAATCATCAAGGTATAATGGATAGGACATTGAACTTTGGAGTGGAAAAAGTTATGATTTTGACAGCTACTCCTGAGCTGTATAACCTTGAGCAGGTTTCTGCAGCATCTAGAGGCAAAACTCTTTCTACCTATAAAATTCATATAATAATACCTTTGCTGCCTATGTAATAAGTTAGCTATAAAAGTTAACGTGAAGGGCCTTTATGAATTTTGAAGCAAAACATACATATGAACTGCTACTGCTTTTGATCCACAAAATCTATATTTCTTAGGCTGACAGTCAATGCCTTACCAGACCACAATGATCTTTCCATTATATATTGACCATTTCCTTCCATGACTAGGACAATTAATTCAAACTAGAATGGCCTGGGCTTTCATAGCTGTACATCTCTGCTAGTTCCTTTCCTTTTTCCTGCTTACTATACTCTCATCCTTGTAATATCTACATGATGCCTTCTATGCAATTTTCCTATGGCTGCTGGAGCAAATTATTTACACACTGGATGATTTAAGACAACAGAAATTTATTCTCTCACAACTGTGGAGGCCACAAGTCCAAAGTTCAGGTGCTGCAGGGTCATGCTCCTTTGGACGATTCCAGGGAAGAATCTTCCCTTGCCTTTCTTTAGCCTCTGGTGGCTCCTGGAATTCCTTAGGTTGTAGAAACATCTCTAGCCTCTGTCTCCATGTCACATATGGGCTTTTCCTGTATCTGTGTCCTCTCCTTTGCTGTCTTTTACAAGGATAGTTGGTCCACTTGGAGTTATGGTCCACCTTAAATCTAAGATGGTCTCATCTCAAGATCCCTAACCTAATTACATCTCCCAAAACCTTATTTCCAAATAAGGTCACATTTATGAGTATGGGGTGTCGGTATTCAATATATAATTTGGGGGTCACTATTCAAACCACCACATCTTCTTTGGTCACTCCAATCTGATTTTTTTGGCTTGCATATACATCATAAGCAATATTGAAATAGCTGAGAGGAAACCACTGATGATCAGCTGATTAAATGGGCAAATTGTTAGAACTATTTACGAAGAGTTTAGAGTTTGGTTCATCTAACAATTGCATTATGTTTTAATTTTTAACAGCTTTAAAAACTGGAAAGAAATTTTCTCATTTTCAACACATAATTGGCAAAGTGGAACCAATTAAAGCATTATGGCTTGGAATTTTAAAAAATAGATTATTATTATATTATTATTAGAAAAACTCATGCTATAACACTCACAAAATTATCTCTGAAACGGGCACAAATGAAAAGCTCAACCTTGGCATTGACCTTTTATTGAAATAGTATAGACTGCATTAGCTCAATATACTAGAGATTCATGCAATAAATTGTGAACTCAAACCCATTGCAATGGTGGCTAGAATCCCTCCCTTCTGTCTGTCCTCATCCCATGGTGGGTGCGTTTCTCTTTGGTGGCATTAAAGAGAACAGAATACATCTATGGCAACAAGCCACCAAATTATTCCTAGCCCAAGCCAATTTACAAAGCTTAACTAGGTTTTCCATACAAAGCTGATACCAGGTAGAGAAGGAAGCCATGTGTGCTATGATTATTTTGTTTATTTACATGGGATATTCCAAAATTCTTCTTGCTCAAGGAACTTAAGGAGCTTGCTTAAACAGCACAGTCTTTCTTATTTGTTATAGATTTATGATCTCACCCTTTGCTACATTGCTAAACCATCCCCCATTTTTTTTTTTTTTTCACTCACTTGCCCAAGGTAGAGCAGGCTAGGCAACACGGCTCAAAAGAACCATGGGGTTTTTCTTATGATAAGCTCAATATGCTATGTTCCTTTTACTGCAGTTCATCAAAAGTTAACATTTTCTTCACTCACAAGAATGAAAATACTTAGCTTCATCTTGTCTTTCTCCTTAGGTCTTGCTAAATATGGAGAAAGAATCTTCTGGATTTACTTAGCTAATATTATATTTCTACTAATATATTTCCAAGAGCTTTTCCAAGTGTCCATAAACATAATTTTTAACTTTACACAACCCCTGGTTAAACAGAGTGCATGGCTTTAGTTACTCTAATTAAGTAAGTTTCTCTTTGGTTCAATTCTAACAGTTCTTTTTTTTTTTTTAAGATTTTATTTATTTATTTGACAGAGAGAAATCACAAGTAGATGGAGAGGCAGGCAGAGAGAGAGAGAGAGAGAGAGAGAGAGAGAGAGAAGCAGGCTCCCTGCTGAGCAGAGAACCCGATGCGGAACTCGATTCCAGGACCCTGAGATCATGACCTGAGCCGAAGGCAGCAGCTTAACCCACTGAGCCACCCAGGCGCCCCATAACAGTTCTTTTTGATCTCTTTCCTTTCCCTCTGCTGAAATGTAGGGAGGTGTTGGCTAGAGGTGATGGAGTCATGAAGAATGGTGTCTGGCTGTTCATGATGATGGGCTTCATGATGATATTTTAAACATTATCCTCTTTATAGTGAGAAGTGGGTGCCTGGAGAAGAGAAGCCAGGGAGCAGGTAGAGGAAGCAAGGCCCAAGTGCATCTTCTTCTGTTCCAGCCACCAGAAAACCATGTCAAATCCCTAACAGGAATGAAGTGCAGAGTTCTTACTCACATCGTTTGAGAATAACACATCATGTTAGCCTAACTTTGAGTTTCTTGTTTGAACATATATTTACACATACCATTGTGTTTTATTTACTTATTAAATTTATTAAGTTCAGTTTTCTACCATATTAGCATCATTAGTTTCTGATGAAATAGTCAATGATTCAGTAGTTGTGCATAGCACCCAATACTCACCACATCACGTGCCCTCCTCCTTAATGCTCATCACCCTGTTAACCCCATTGTGTTTTAAGATGTAACAAGAGGGAAAAATAAAGTGCAAGTATGCTAGCCAAGGGATTAAAAAATCAGCTTCTGAGGAAGGGCAGAATAAGTGTTGTGCCTCTGCTTCCTGGAAAGGCAAAGATTAGTAGATGTTTTGTTCTTTTGAATGTTATATATTTGATTTATAGAAGTTAATAATTTTAAGTAAAGTCCAACTTCACTCTTGAGATTTTTAAATTGATTTTATACATTAAAAAGTATTTCAAAATTATTTTTAAAATTTTTTGGTAGCTTGATATTTTTTATTTAACTTCAAATCGATTTATAATTTGACATGTTTTATTGTGTAAAGGTATTTTTTCCCCTTCAAATGTTGACCAGTTATTTCAGCGGCATTATATGAGTAATATCCTCCTTTTCTTACTGATTTATGATTCTGCTTTTGTCATATTTTAAAATTTAAATCTATGAAAGTATATTTGTGTGTTTTGAGGCTCATAATCTTAAATAATATCATAATAAATCTTTTCTATGTCTTCTCCTGATCTTTAACTAACAGTAAAATATGATAATCAGCATTTAAAAAAACATTCAAAAATTTAATCTAAATGATCATGCAAATTAAGCAATTAAATAGCACAGGCTGGCTTTTATATAAGGCAAAAATTCTATTCCCTACTCCTCCACAGTCTTGTTCCTTAGGAGCAGCCACCTTATATTATTTTAGATAATTTCTTTAGTAGTTATTTCTGTATCCTTAATTAATATAATGTGCTTTTATTTTTTCAGATGTGAGATTATCTATTGACTTCCTATATGATGGCTGAAAATTTAGCTCTCTGACAAGGCCCATTTCTTGATAACTCCCCATTAACAAGTTCTTCCTATTTTGCTCTTATTTGGTAAGACAATAATCATTTTTATAGTTATCTTGTAGCACACTATGAGTATATTGCCTTGTAGTATATTGCTAAGTAGCACACTATGAGTATATTGCCTTTCTTTTTTTTTTTTTTTAAAGATTTTATTTATTTATTTGTCAGAGAGAGAGAGAGGAGCGAGAGTGAGCACAAGAAGACAGAGTGGCAGGCAGAGGCAGAGGGAGAAGCAGGCTCCGTGCAGAGCAAGGAGCCCGATGTGGGACTCGATCCCAGGACACTGGGATCATGACCTGAGCCGAAGGCAGCTGCTTAACCAGCTGAGCCATCCAGGTGTCCCGTATATTGCCTTTCTTAAATAGCTTTTTATTTTTCCTATACATTCTAATGATCTTATTTTTTCTTGCACTATTTCCTTTATTATATCTTAATTATTTTTAGTGTCTCTTTTTTATTGAATTGGTTTCCTTTTCCTTCCAGTAAACTCCCTTTTCTCTTCTATCTTTCTGCTCCAACTAAACTGCTGCTCTTTCCAATGCTCTGCTGTCATCCTAGGATTCCATGCTTTGGTTAAATCCTTTGGTTTGTTGGGCACGTTCTCAAGGCAGTCTCTAAGGGAGTGTGGAGAATAACTTTCTGAACCACTGGGTGCATCTGACAGTGACTTATTATATTTCATACTTGAATGATAGACTAGTTATCAAATAATAGGTTGAAAATAATTTTCTATTCCGTCATAGATAATTTTCCTTTACTGTCTTTAACGCCCCGTGTTTCTGATGTGCCATCTGTTGTCAGACTGCTTCTCTGTCCTTTGTACTCACAAAGTACCCAGTCATTTAAAAAAACATTTTTCTCTGGAAGCATTTAGAGCTTCCTTTTTTATCTTGGCATTCTGATATTTCATACTGATGCATATAGGAGTTCTTATTTTAAAACATGGCCCTCAAATTCTTTGACAATTTTTTTTTTTTAATCAAGAGATGAGGATCTTTGATCCCTCCTCTTGAATCTGGATAGGATTGGGACTGCTTCCACAAATAACGTCCACTGAATGGCTCCTGAGGCTTGATTATAAAGATCTTGTTCTTTTACCCTGGTTCTCTGGAATGCTTGCTCCCTGGAAACTCCAACTTGGGTTTCTCCTGCTTGGAACCTTAATCGCCTTATTGTAAAAAGCCAAGACCATGAGGAGAAGTCATATGATCTATTGGTAGCCTGAACTGAGATCCCTCATTGAAGTTATCCCAGGCCAAGTGCCAAACACAATGAGCGGAGAAGCCTTTACATGATTGTATCCTCCAGCTGTTTGGGTCACTCTGAACCATTCAAGTCTTCCCAGCAGAAGGAAGTCTTTCCAGACATCGGCATAATTTGTCAAGCCATCCTTGATGTGCTCTGTCTGAGTTCCTGACCACAGAATCATGAGCATAATAAAGTGATTCTGGTTTTAAGCCACTGATTTTTGGGGGGATGGAGGGTGGGAGGTTAGCAATAGATAACCAAAATACTAGATATGGGTAGTTCATAATCTTAAAGCTCCTCCACTCATGTATCTGGCACTTGGAGTGTTATTCAAAATATTTGCAATTAAATACTCAGGCTTAATATTCTACAAAACAGAGCAATTATCCTCCTTGACTTTATTCTCCTCATGAACTTAATATTACTCCTCTTCTCCATCAGTTACGCCATCTTCCAGAAATATGTTGAAACATTATGTCCTTTGATGGCCCCTAAGAACCTGTTCTGCATTATTGCAGACCCATTATTGCAGCCTATTATTGTAGATCAATGGCTGTTTTATTCCTTTACCATGATTTTAATGCACTCTCATAAGGAGAAGAATATAAATTTGGATCTTCCGAAGATTGCATAACAGACAGCAGTGTGTTGGGAATTATGGCAGACTTCTTCCATTCTCTGTATTTTCCATGACCTCAGAGTTTACCTGGCATGTGGCTGACCCACCAAAAGCCTACATGTTTCAGCTTCCTTTGGAACTAAATATGGCCACCTGACCAGGTATTGACCAATAGGATTCAAATAGAAATGATATGTCTTCTTTCTATAATTGTTTTTTAAAAAATTAATTTATTTTTTTCAGTGTTCCAAAACTCATTGTTTATGCACCACACCCAGTGCTCCATGCGATACATGCCCTCCATAATACCCACCACCAGGCTCACCCCACCCCCACCTCCCTCCTCTAAAACCCTCAATTTGTTTCTCAGAGTCCAGTCTCTCATGGTATGTCTCCCCCTCTGATTTCCCCAACTCACTTCTCCTCTCCATCTCCCAATGTCTTTTGTGTTATTCCTTATGTTCAACAAGTAAGTGAAACCATATGATAATTGGCTCTCTCTTCTTGTCTTATTTTACTCAGCAAAATCTCTTCCAGTCCTGTCCACGTTGATGTAAAAGTTGGGTATTCATCCTTTCTGATGGAGGCATAATACTCCATAGCATATATGGGCCATATCTTCTTTATCTGTTCCTCTGTTGAAGGCCATCTGGGCTCTTTCCACAGTTTGGTGACTGTTCCCATTGCTGCCATGAATATTGGGGTACAGATGGCTCTTATGTTCACTACATCTGTATCTTTGGGGGAAATACCCAGTAGTGCAATTGCAGGGTCATAAGGTAGTTCTGTTTTTAATTTCTTAAGGAAACTCCACACTGTTCTCCAAAGTGGCTGTGCACCAACTTGCATTCCCATAAACAGTGTAACAGGATTCCCCTTTCTCCACATCCTCTCCAACACTTGCTGTTTCCTGTCTTGTTGATTTTGGCCATTTTAACTGGTTTAAGGTGGTATCTCAATGTGGTTTTGATTTGAATCTCCCTGATGGCTAATGATGATGAACATTTTTTCACGTGTCTGTTAGCCATTTGTATGTCTTCTTTGGAGTAGTGTCTGTTCATGTCTTCTGCCCATTTTTTTGACATGATTATCTGTTTTGTGTGTGTTGAGTTTGAGGAGTTCTTTATAGATCTTGAATATCAGCCCTTTGTTTGTAGTGTCATTGGTGAATATGTTCTCCCATTCCGTGGGTTGCCTCTTTATTTTGTTGACTGTTTCCTTTGCTGTGCAAAAATTTCTGATCTTGATGAAGTCCCAAAAGTTAATTTTTGCTTTTGTTTCCTTTGCCTTTGGAGACATATCTTGAAAGAAGTTGCTGTGGCTGATGTCAAAGAGGTTCTTGCCTATGTTTTTCCCTAGGATTTTGATAGATTCCTGCCTCATGTTGAGGTCTTTTGTCCATTTCGAGTTTATCTTTCTGTGTGGTGTAAGAGGATGGTTGAGTTTCATTCTTCTACACATAGCTGTCCAATTTTCCCAGCACCAGTTATTGAAGAGATTCTCTTTTTTTCACTGGATATTTTTTCCTGCTTTGTCAAAGATTATTTGGCCATACAGTTGAGGGTCCATATATGGGCTCTCTACTTTGTTACACTGGTCTATGTGTCTGTTTTTGTGCCAGTACCATGCTGTCTTGGTGATCACAGCTTTGTGGTAAAGATTGGAATCAGGCAACATGATGCCCTCAGTTTCGTTTTTCTTTTTCAATATTTCCTTGGCAATTAGGGGTTTCTTCTGGTTCCATATGAATTTTAGGATTGTTTGTTCCAGCTCTTTGAAAAATGCCAGTGGAATTTTGATCAGGATGGCATTGAAAGTATAGATTGCTCTGGGCTCTGGGCATTGAAAATATAGACATTTTAACAATGCTTATTCTTCCAATCCATGATCATGGAAGTCTCTTCCATCTTTTCGTGTCTTTTTCAATTTCTTTCATGAGTGTTCTATAGTCCTTTGAATACAGATCCTTTCCCTCTTTGGTTAGATTTATTCCCAGGTATCTTATGTTTCTTAGTGCTACAGTAAATGGAATCGATTCTCTAATTTCCCTTTCTGTGTTTTCATTGTTAGTGTATAAGAAAGCAACTGATTTCTTTTTTTTTTTTTTTATTTCTTTGACAGAGAGAGATCACAAGTAGGCAGAGAGGCAGGCAGAGAGAGAGGAGGAAGCAGGGTCCCTGCTGAGCAGAGAGCCCGATGCGGGGCTCGATCCCAGGACCCTGAGATCATGACCTGAGCCGAAGGCAGCGGCTTAACCCACTGAGCCACCCAGGTGCCCGCAACTGATTTCTATACATTGATTTTTGATGCCACATTACTGAATTTCTGTATAAGTTCTAGTAGTTTGGGAGTGGAGTCCTTTGGGTTTTCATATAAAGTATCATGCCATCTATGAAGAGAGAGTTTGATTTCTTTTTTGCTAATTTGAATACCTTTTATTTCTTTTTGTTGTCCAATTGATGTTGCTAGGACTTCTAGTACTATGTTGAGTAACAGTGGTAAGAGTGGACATCCTTGTCATGCTCCTGATCTCAAAGGGAAGGATCTCAAAAGTCAGTTTTTCTCCATTGAGGATGATACTCACTGTGGGTTTTCCATAGATAGATTTTATGAAGTTGAGGAATGTTCCCTCTATCCCTATACTTTGAGTCTTTTTAATCAGGAACAGATGCTGTATCTTGTCCAAAGCTTTTTCTGCATCAATTGAGAGGACCATGTGGTTCTTTACTCTTCTCTTATTGATTTGTTCTGTCACATTGATTGATTTGCTAATGTTGAACCAGCCTTGCATCCCATGGATAAATCCCACCTGGTCATGGTGGATAATCTTTTTAATGTACTACTGGATACTATTAGCTAGGCTCTTGTTGAGAATATTGGCATCCATATTCATCAGGGATATTGGTCAGAAATTCTTCTTTTCGGTGGGGTCTCTACCTGGTTTGGGGATCAGGATAATGCTGGCTTCATAAAAAGAGTCTGGAAGTTTTCCTTCTGTTTCTGTTTTTTGAAAAAACTTCAGGAGAATAGATATTATTTCTTCTTTGAATGTTTGGTAACATTCTCCAGGGAATCTGTCAGGTCCTGGGATCTTATTTTTTGGGAGATTTTGATCACTGTTTCAGGCTCATTACTAGATTTGGTCTATTCAGGTTGTCCATTTCTTCCTGATTCAGTTCTGGAAGTTTATAGGTTTCCAGGAATGTATCCATTTCATCCAGGTTGCTTAACTTAATGGCATATAACTGTTGATAATAATTTCTGATGATTGTTTCCATTTCCTTGGTGTTAGTCATGATCTCTCCCTTTTCATTCATCATTTTATTAATTTGGATCCTCTCTCTTTTCTTTTGGATTAGTTTGGCCAAACGTTTATTGATCTTATTGATTATTTCAAAAAAACTAGCTTCTAGTTTCATTGATATGTCTACTTGTATCTCTAGTTTCTATCTCATTGATCTCCATTCTAATTTTGATTATTTCCGTTCTTGTGTGTGGGGTTGATTTAATATGTTGTTTATTCTCCAGTTTTTTGAGGTGTAAAGAGAGCTGATATATTCTGGATTTTTCAATTTTTTTGAGGGATGCTTGGATGGCTATGCTTGTCCCCAAGCACAGGGCACTTTTGTTTTGGGGTATTACCTTCCATTGGGTCACTTGGTGGCTCCCTCCCCTGTCTGTTTATCCTCCAGTATCAGTCTGATGGTTCCCAGTCCACTTTACCTCTCCCCCTGGTGTCTTCTGTCCCCATAGAGATCCAGAAGTGTATAATCCTACACATCAGGCTGATTTCATGGGTGTTCAGAGTGTTCTGGTAGATAATTAGCTCACTTTAGGGGACTAGTTGAAACAGGGTCTCCTCATTCTCTGCCATCTTGCCCCTCCTCTTCTTTCTCTAGTTCTTAAATGAACTGGGTATGTGTTGCAAGCTTCTTGTTTGCTGAGATGTGGTGAAAGTTAGGAGCAGCTGACTTGGGCCTCCATGTGGACTCTATCTTTTGAGGATGGTACAACTGTCTACCAGCCTTGCCTACATTTGCGCTGTTATATGAGAGAAGAATAAACTTCTAACCTTTGAATCATACTTATGTGACCTCAGTAATAAATAACTTACATCATGCAAGTATAAACCTCAGTAATGTACTGTTTTGTGACCAGAAGTTAGAGGCAAACATTAGGATATTAATGATAATAACACTCAAAGTAGTGATGATAGCTAGGACTAATTTAGAACTTACCATCAGCCCCACACTGTTCTAAGAGCTCTAATGGATCAACTAACTTAATATTCACAGTCTTACCCTATAAATTAACATTGTAATTGTTCCTATTGTGCAGATTTTAAAAATTGCAAAGATGGTAAAATGCTGTGCTCAAACCTCCATAGCTAGCATTGGGAGAGTTAGGCTCAATAGGTAATCTGGTTCTGGAGCCCAAACTGTCAATCACTTTGATAGAATATCTGTTCTTCGTGTGGTATCTGGCCTTTATAGACTGAAAATAAATGCAGTCAGGAGCCATTTTACCAAACGTTGTAGTCAGATATTAATTTGAAACCACTAGTGATAAGGGAACAGTTACACACAGGGAGCTACTGCTAAACTTATTAAATAAAGGCTAATAGAAGTTAATGAATAAGAACATACTGGGTCTACTAAATTACTCCCATGAGGAGTGAACTGCGAGTTTATACCTGTCCACTTTTTATTTTATTTTAATTTTATTTTAGTAAGATTTTATTTATTTATTTATTTATTTATTTATTTATTTATTTGGGAGAGAGAGAGAGAGAAATAAGGAGCACAGGGAGGACAGAGGGGGAGAGAGAAGAAGACCCCTCACTACGTGGGGAGCCCAATGTGGGACTCTATCGCAGGACCTGGGATCATGTCTGGAGCTGAAGACAGATGCTTAACCAACTGAGCCACCCAGGTGTCCCTGTCCACTGACTTTTTAAACTGCATCAAATTTTAAAATTGCATCAAAATATAACATGAAAGCAAAAAAGTATGTTGTAAGTTTGGCAACACAGTCAATTTTCCCAACGTGAACATGCTCAAGTCTTTGGTACCCAGACAAAGAAACAGAGAATGACCAGCTCCCAAAGGATCCCCATGTCCCTTTCCAGGCAATACATGACGTTTTTTCGGAAGGGACATTCCTAATTTATTTTGTCAGTAGTTGAAATTCTATCTTGTGCATTTGTATAAGGTGTGTATGTATTTCTTGCCTCTTTAAATGGACAAATCTTTAAATAATCAGATATGGATATTGAGGAAAAAATGGCTTCCAGTGAAGTCACATCTCCAGAGCCTGAGGAAAGAGTTCTGATAACCTCCTGGCTCTACGGACCTCCCCAGCTCTTGATACTCAGAGCCAGACCTCATCTTCTGGGAATTCCATGCTTTTATGACCATTTTCTCTCTGCTTCTTTCATCTTGGGTTTTCTCTATGCTGATGCTTGTCATCCTGGCTCTGTCAACTTTGCAGGTTCTTGCCTGCTTTTTCTTGGGCTATCTATCGTTTTGAGTTTGGCAGCATTAGCTCCAGTTTTTGTGGCCTTGGCTCCTGGTTCTAGGAAAAAAAAAAAAAAAGAAATTATGGCAGTGTTTTGTCAATAGGATCTGGCTCTGGCTGAGGATATGGCAGTTACTGAAAACTGAAGATTCAGCTGAATTTGTGCCAGTGGCAGCTACTAAGCCCCACACTTTAGATTCCAGAGATTCCAGATACATATAAATTTATCCAACTGTTTCCTGTTTTACAAACTTCAACAATCATTTCTTAGCTTATGACAGACTATCATCCTGGTCTTGCCAGTACAAAACGTACAGTCTGCAGCTGTCAAAATTCTGGATTTTATTTACTCAAAACTGAGCTGCATGTATGTTGATTAGTAAGGGCGCTTTTTTTCCTTTTCCTTTTTCTTTTTTTTAGAGAGAGAAAGAGTGTGAGTGCAGGGAGGGGCTTGGGAGAGGGGAGAGAGTCTCAGACAGGCTCCACACCCAGTGCAGAGCCCAACCCAGGATTCCATCCCAGGACCTGAGATCATGACCAGAGCCGAACTCAAGAGATTTAACTCTTGATTAACCATCGGAGCCACCCAAATGCTCCAATAAAGTCACTTTTCTAGAAGGAAACTTGGAACATGGCATTTCTACTTCATTTCTACTCAACTTCTTAAATAAATATATTGACTTCATCATACTCAGAAAGATAATCATATTTATCTTTAGTTAGTTTCGTTAGCAGATATTGTGTTTTCTTTGTAGGAATTTACAATGTGATAAGGGAAACTGACCAGAACCTTGCAGGAAGACTTTCTAATTGTGGCTATGGACACTTGCTCTGTCTCTGTCCAGCATTTCAGGCATTTCAGAAGGTATAGGCTCAGGTTCTTGCCATGGCCCAAACGGAGGTTGCAGGAGGTCGGGTCCTGCCCAAAACTGACAAGGCAAGGAAAAGAAATAACTGTGAGTTCGGCTGGAAGCCCAGGAACATCAAAAGGAGCCATGAATTCTCTTCTTTTTCTGGGCTTGGTTATTAGCCAGATCTCAGTTTTCGTATTAAAATGCTGAGGTTGACATTCTCAAAAGAGACATATAAAATAAATGGTTTCTCTTTTAACTAACAATGCCCTTGATATACATATCAAGATTACTAGAGGTTTTGCTGTGGAAAGTTTCTATTTTGTTCCTGCCAAAATCTTAACTACAAATTTCTTGGTCAGTGGTCTGAGTGTAAGAGATCAGCTTCACCTTATTCCTTTAGGTCTGGGGCCACTAAACTCTTCTCTGTGATATTGGGAACTGCAAGTCCATTCATTTTAAATGGAGCTAGTTTTGAAATCAACATCGTATTCAGTGTTGATCACATAGTACATGTTTTTTTTCTTTTACTTGGGTTTCTGAGTCCTGCCTTTTTATTTTACCACTTGATTAGATACAGCTAATTTGTTCAAAGTGAGACTGTGAATTCTCCTCATATTCTTCCTTTTGGCCAAATCACAACTTATAGATCATAAAGTACAATCCAATTGGATTCCACATATCTTTTCAGACTCGGTCCCTCTGATTCCAAAACTAAAGCCCAGTTAAAGAGAGCCTATCAGGAACTCAAATTCTATGCTCGCTATCAGTTAGCAGGGCTTCAAGAGGCTGCCTTCACCCCACCGTGTCACATGAATGTTGTTTGCAAACTATATTTTAGCAGCCCTATTATATTATATATGCATACTTCTTTTGGAATTAGTTCATTAATTCATGCCATTTTAGAAGCAGGTATGGTCATACACTTATAGGAAATAAATATGTGAGATATGTATATATGGGATTATAGATATTATAGCTTTATACTATTGTTTTATGTTTTGTAAGCTTCAGTGATCATTTCTTGGCTAATGACAAACAGCTGCCTTGGTTTTTCTCATATGTATATAGGAGGTGTGTGTGTGTGTGTGTGCGCACACACGTGTGCATATATGTATATATGCATGTATATACATACACATGCACGCACACACATGTATGCATATATAAGTATATACATGCGTGCGTGCACACACACACACACCTCCTATATACATATGAGCAAAATACACATATATGCACATATATATATACACGCATGGGCACACACACACTTCCTATATGTATATACATATGTATGCATATATATGTGCATACATATGTATATACATTTATATGCATATATGTATATGCATATGTATATACACATACGCGCGCGCGCACACACACACACACACACTTCCTATATACATATGAGCAAAACCAAGACAGCTGTTTGTCATTATATGTATATATATACATATAATGGAACAGAAAGATAAGGGCTATAACATAAAAGAAATTAAGTTTTGACCAGGGGTGAAAAACTGGCAGACAGTGGCCTCCATGCAGCTCATCTGCATGGTTTTTGGTGTACCAATATGTACAAATACGTACAAATACGTATTTGTGGTAAAGTTTGACTTCTAAGGGTGTATAGTTAGAGCATGTTCTCCCACTTGCTGGAGTCCCTGAAGCCTTAATCATCTTTCATTGACCACAATTCAGGTATTTCTATTCTTGTATAACTCTGACAGGTGTTTGAGTTTACTATCAGTGTTCTGGGCTTTTTAATACAAAAGCAAGCTTTTTTTTTTTTTTCCTTTTTTTAATATTGAGGGTGGGATTGCAGAATACAGTGTTTTATTACTTCTCTTTTCCAATATGTTGTGGTTTGTTCATTTTCAGGCAGAACTGGGAACTAACTATTCTTACTTTTTTCTTCCTTAAAAAACAAAACAAAACAAAACAAAACAAAACAAAACTACTGGAGCAATTTTCAAGTTCATCCTTTGTTATCCAGATTTACTTTTCTGTGCTGTTAACCTGCTCCTGATTCAATGTGATAAAGATGTAAAGGCTACTATTCCATTTTGGGGGGTAGTAGTTTATTATATTTTTGGCAAAATTTTTGTCACAACTTGCATCTCAGAAAAGCTCCCTACTCATGTCATTTTGTCTTTTATCTTATTTCCATCTTTTACTTTCTATTTTAATTATTTCATTTTGTGGAAAGCACAACATTTGCATTCTTTTAAATTTTCTTCTCTTTCCTACAATAAATCATTTGAAAAGACTTGGCTTTCTTTCTTTGAGTGCAAGAATTTTTTTTTTTCTCATTTGTTACAGAATTTGTTCATAGGGAATAAAACAACTTCATTTTGTGGTGAGATTTTAGCAAAGTTTCTAAGACCAGCTGTGTTTCATCTGTCCATTTATAGTAAATCTGCAATAAACTTTTTGCCCTAAGTTTAGGCAACAGCTACCATATATAACTTTTCATAATACAAATTGTATCCATCTGAAGAACAAAATTCACTCTGTGTTGAATAAGGATTTGTTTTTTCCTTTTCAGATTTAGCATGTGTCTATTTCTTTCCTGCTTTTTTGGGTTTTGTGAATGTTTGTTTCTCAAATAAATGTGCTAACTCCAAAAATGCCACCCTGGGTGTGCGTATAATATGCTATATCCCTGTCATTTGGGCAAAATTTATGTGGGTTTTGGAAGCAAATGATAATTCATCTCTCTTCCTCTCACCATGTTATATAGAGCCAATTACAGAAAATAAATAGGTTGTTGACAGATGGTAATTTAAGCAAAAGTCACGGCTTTGTGACTTATAAATGAGGCCGCAAAGTCCAGCCTAGCCACACCTGGATTCTAATTCTTCTCTGCTGCCACCTGCAAATAATGTTTCTGGCATGGTTGCAGGTAAATGCTGGACAACTGCAAGTCACTGCATCGTGCAGCTGGAAAGCCACCAAGTAAAGGAGAAGGATGTATGTCTGTTCTAAGACAGAGCTCAGCAGGACCAATTCTCAGGGTGCATGGGTGGCTCGGATGGACAAGCAATGGACCCTTGATTTTGGCTCAGGTCATGAGCTCAGTGTCTTGGGATCGAGCCCCACATCAGTCTCTATGCTCAGTGAGGAGTCTGCAGTCTCTATGCTCAGCGAGGAGTCTGGTTGAGGATTCTCTTGCTCTCTCCCTCTGTCCCTCATCTAATTCTCTCTCTCAAATAAGTAAAGTTTTAAAAAAAAGAAAGAAGGAACTGATTCTCTCCTGTATAGGTTTTAATTCCAGCCTCATCAATAAGATAATCAAAGTGAATGAATGGAGCTGGAAGTGTGGTTCCTATATCTGTCTCTCCCCAAAAGGGAAAGTTTTATTATTGTTAAGGAAACAGGAGGATTAGGAGATAATTGCTCTCCTTTAGAGCACAATGGCTCATTTATTTTTAATTAGCTGTGGGGATGTTGAGTGACACTGCAGCAGGGGAAGTCTGACAGGGCCCTTTGAATGTGTCTCATGGAAGGACTTTTAGCATGCAGCATGCTTGTGTGTTTGTGTGCTTGTGTGTGTCAGAGTGAGAGTGAAAGAGGGAGAGATATTTATAATTTTGTTTCATATTTTAAGTTTTCAAGAAGACAGTTTGCTTCCTTCTAGCTCCAAAGCATAATTTCTTCTCTAAGTTACCACGCTAGTAAAAATACAAACAAGGACTGTGTAAATTGTTGCCACACTTCAAAGGAATATACCGTATTTGCTTTACATTGATTTGTAAAAGAAACAAGTTATAGAACCATAAAATCTGAATTGAGAGGGACCCTGAATGTGATGTGGCATAACTTTTCCCTCCCCATCTCATTTAATATTTAAATTCCCTCAACAACATTCATAATGTCATCCATATTCTTCCTCAATATCATTCACTACTCTTCAAACAGGTGAGATCAATGTGTCTGTAGTTACCCGCAATTATTTCTAACTGTCTTGTCTGGGTGCAATTATAATGACTATATAACTATTTGGAAGTAACTGTTATTTCTTCCTTGTTTTTAAAACCTAGACTCAACTGCCCAGTCCCTTTAATCTTTCTGCACATAATATGCTTTCAAGCACTCTGTTCTTCTGCACCACATTAATGTTTATTAATTTTCCTCTTAAAGTGTAATTCCAAGAACTCACCATAGTGCTAAGCTCTTTTCTGGCAAGATCACAGTATAATTTTGTGCATTATGATGCTATAAATGAAACCTAAGGGAGAGAAATAACTAAATCTTAAAGACCATTTTAATTTTTATTCTCTTTATATCATAAAATCTGTTATTAAAGTCTACCTAAATAAAAATTTCATTTATTTTGTCTTTGTTGAGTTTGTATATTATTAATAATTAATTATTAATATAATATTATATATTAATATATAAATATATTACATATAAATGTATTATATACAAATATATAATAAATATATAAATATATAATATGTCATATTATATAATATATTTTATATAATTATATAATATAATATGTAATATATTACTATCTAATTAATAATATTAATTATATTATTATATTTAATATGAATATTATTAAAATTTTATTCACTGACTAAACTTTACTAGATTGTATAGTTATAAAGTTTAGAATTCTTAACTTTGGGTAACATATCTTTGGGTAACATGGTGAAAATTTATCAGACTTTGACTTTTTAGGTTATGCCCAACCTCATTTTCTAGAATCTTGAATATAAGGTTTTAAGACTCATTTTTTTGTCCTTGAGGCTTAAATACCTAACACAAATGAAATTTTATTTGTCAGGCTATAGAACTCACTCATAGGAGTACTGCATTAATTCTGAGCAGTTGACAACAAATTATGCTTAACTCCTTGCGAGACATAGTTCATTCCCATCATCTCATTTAACCGTTCACATTTTCACATTAGAGATGGGCAGACAGTGGCTAGTCAGCGTCTGATTGAGGGAGACTTTGACCCCTGCTCGTCCAGTTCAGACCTGCGCTTTTCCTTCTGCTGCTGTGACCCTTCTGAAACAGGAGTTTGAATTCATCAGTCCATCAGTAATGTCATCAGTGGGATGTCCATGTTAGCTGCTGCTCAGGGGGGGCTTGGTATTGCTGGGCTACTGTGGGTTCTGATGACCTTGAGTCCCAGGTCATGTATGAGGTGTTTCTTTGACTAGCTAGCACCTTTGACTATGTGCTCTCTGCAACAGCATTTTCCAATCTGGCTCAGTTTCAAACATCAATTTTTAGTTAGTGGTTGGTGTCAGTATGTTGGCTGCATTCCTCGTTCTTAGGAATCCAACTTGTCTTTATCCAGAAATTATCTTTTTTTTTTTTAAAGATTTTATTTTATTTATTTGACAGAGAGAGAGATCGCAAGTAGGCAGAGAGTCAGGCAGAGAGAGAGGGTGAAGCAGGTCTCTGCTCAGCAGGGATGCTGAGGCAGATGCGGGGCTTGATCCCAGGACCTTGAGATCATGACCTGAGCTGAAGGCAGCGGCTTAATCCACTGAGCCACCAAGGCGCCCCAGAAATTATCTTTCTTTAATATTGAGTGACCAAGGACAAACTTCTCAAAATTTTCAGAGGCATCTCTTTATCTGTTTTCTCTGTTTAAAGGAGGTCAGGATTTTCTGTTTCTAATAGTCACAGATGGTAAAGTAACTGTGGTGTTTATATCTTTTCACTTACGTTGTTTCAAGTGGTGTACTTCGGGCCTGCCGATTGCATGTAAGTCCAGAAATAGTTTTCTTTCTTTTTTAAAAAAAGATTTTATTTATTTATTTATTTATTTGACACACACACACACACACACACACACACCCAGAGAGAGAGAGAGAGCGCGAGAGAGAGAGATCAAAAGTAGGCAGAGAGCAGAGAGAGAGGGGGAAGCAGGCTCCGTGCTGAGCAGAGAGCCTGATGTGGGGCTTGATCCTAGGACCCTGAGATCATGAGCTGAGCTGAAGACAGCAGCTTAACCCACTGAGCCACCCAGGAACCCCAAGAAATCATTTTCATATCTATTTTCTTCAAAGCGTTTACTCTTAGACGGCAATAATTAGCAGTATGTTGAAAATATATACTTTATATAAATGATAGAGCCTTTGCTAAAATGTGATGGTGCTTATTAATTCTCAACTCTATTTGGTGAGATCTTGGATTCATTATCTGAGTCTCAAGATTTTTAATCTTGAAAGTATAGAAGCAAGTATGTTATTTTAAATGTCAGTGTTCTTCATTAGCCAAGTTTTTGACCAGGCTAATTCAGTTTCTGCTCCAAGCAGGGCATGGAAGAGAGTAAAGAATATTGCATGTTTCTCTCTCACAAGGCCATGCCCAGAGTCAACTTGACTGTGGAAGGTATAGTACCTAGGAAGTGATTTACAGCACTCTTAAAAGTCCTTTGAAATGAAATTTTCACCTAGTCAAATTCTCCCCTTCCTCTGTGACTGAAATTTAATCAATTAAAGATTGATGGTTATATAAATTAATTCAATATAATTCATTTATTTAGAGTCTTTTGCCTATTCCCTAAGTCCCATATCCTTCTGTTCATACATAACTGGCCCTCAGAGAATAGAAATCTTATGAGGAAGGAGAGACACAATTTTAAGTGAAAGCGTTAAGTGTTAAAAAGAGTTGGCTGTTGGGGGAACTACAGTGTCTTGGGGTTTTCTTAGAAGACAAAACATAAATTTATTAATATAGTAATGAAAAAACCTCACTGGCTTAAACTTCTGTTAAGTTCAGTTATGATTCTTACTTGAGACAGACAAGTTTGCTTTATTCATTCATTTATGCCTTAGTGAGTCAAAAAATAATGACTTTGCTAGGATAAAGTACAGTCCACTGAATAGAACTAGACCCTGTCCAAACCCAATTCTGTTTCTTGGGATTCTGAATGTTAGATGGAAAATGTTGGCAAATATTAATTCATTCCTTTAGTTAAGGTATGGTTTTGGAAACATATCTTGAAAGAAGTTGCTGTGGCTGATATTGAAGAGATTACTGCCTATGTTCTCCTCTAGGAGTCTGATGGATTCCTGTCTCACGTTGAGTCTATTATCCATTTTGAGTTTATCTTTGTGTACGGTGTAAGAGAATGGTTGAGTTTCATTCTTCTACATATAGCTGTCCAGTTTTCCCAGCACCATTTATTGAAGAGACTGTCTTTTTTTCCACTGTATATTTTTTCCTGTTTTGTCAAAGATTATTTGACCATAGAGTTGAGGGTCCATATCTGGGCTCTCTACTCTGTTCCACTGGTCTATGTGTCTGTTTTTATGCCAGTACCATGCTGTCTTGGTGATCACAGCTTTGTAGTAAAGCTTGAAATCAGGTAACGTGATGCCCACAGTTTTATTTTTGTTTTTCAACATTTCCTTAGCGATTCAGGGTCTCCTCTGATTCCATTCAGATTTTAGGATTATTTTCTTTAGCTCTTTGAAAAATACCAGTGGAATTTTGATTGGAATGGCATTAAAAGTATATATTGCTCTAGGCAGTATAGACATTTTAACAATGTTTATTCCAATCCAAGAGCATGGAATGGTCTTCCATCTTTTTGTGTCTTCTTCAATTTCTTTCATGAGTGTTCTGTAGTTCCTTGAGTACAGTTTCTTTACCTCTTTGGTTAGGTTTATTCCCATGTATCTTATGGTAATGCAAGTTGGTGCAGCCACTTTGGAAAACAGTGTGGAGATGTCTCAAGAAATTAAAAATAGAGCTTCTCTATGACCCTGCAATTGCATTACTGTGTATTTACCACAAAGATACAGATGTAGTGAAAAGAAGGTCCATCTGTACCCCAATGCTTATAGCAGCAATGGCCATGGCCACCAAACTGTGGAAAGAACCAAGATGCCCTTCAACAAACGAATGGATAAGGAAGATGTGGTCCATATACACTATGGAGTATTATGCCTCCATCAGAAAGGATGAATACCCAACTTTTGTAGCAACATGGATGGGACTGGAAAAGATTATGCTGCGTGAAGTAAGTCAAGAAGAGAGAGTCAATTATCATATGGTTTCACTTATTTGTAGAGCATAACAAATAGCATGGAGGACATGGGGAGTTAGAGAGGAGAAGGGAGTTGAGGGAAATTGGAAGGGGAGGTGAACCATAAGAGACTATGGACTCTGAAAAACAATCTGAGGGTTCTGAAGGGGCAGGAGATGGGAGGTTGGGGTACCAGGTGGTGGGTATTAGAGAGGCACAGATTGCATGGAGCCCTGGGTATGGTGCAAAAACAAGGAATACTGTTATGCTGAAAATAAATAAAAATAAATAAAAAATGGAAAAACAAATCTTTTTAAAAAATTTTAAAAAAGGTATGGTTTTTCTTTGATCATACCTCATGAATTTCCTTTTCTATAGGAACATTATAAAGATAATGACATTAATAGTAAGGAATAAGTGAAGCAATACCTAAAATCTAGTTTTAGCAGAGATGAATTTATAGAAGGAGCTTTCCAGTAAGCAGAGTCAGCTGGGGAAGAATTCTAATGGGACTTAGCAGCTAATGAGAATGTCTACCCAAATCAAACAATGATACACCAATATAGACACAGTGTGATTCTGACTGAACAGAAACACATTGTAACTGGGCTGCTTTGTACCTGCTATGTTCTCACCAACGCTGACCTAATGCCAAAGTTTTGTAAGATGTCACATTATTACAAATGTCAAGCCAAGGCATGATGGAGAATGAAGTGAAGGGGATTATATTGTACACCTTGCAATTCCTAAAATCCCTCTTTTCATCATTCTCTGCTTCTCCAAGCTTCCCTTGCTGTTAGAATTGTCACTTGTGTCTTCTCATCGCCAATGTTTCTGTCTTTTCACCCCTTACTCTGCATCCTTCTCCTCCACTTCCTTCTTGCTTTCTTCTTCTGCCACAATTGTTCCAGCTTCCTTCTCTTTGAGTGCTCTCCTCCATGACGTCTCTTATCCTCCCTGTTGTTAGGTAAGTTAATTCACAATTCTTTCATTTTCCCAAAGTTCCACCCTCATGCCGCAGCCAGTCAACAAAGCAGAAATCATTAAGAGGTATCTACTTTTAGAGAGTTCAGTTAGAGAGGGTAGGTGCGTCTGTTTTTCATTTTTAATTTTTTCCCCTGTTATATAAGCCCCTTTCATTGAAATTTTGGCAAACCCACAACTGGGTGGGTCTAAGCAAAAAGTCTGCAATCCTTCCTTTGAGGAGCTCATCATCTAATTCAGGTAAAGAAAAAACAGGAGAGAGGTACTTGGGTGGCTCCGTTGGTGAAGTGTCCAACAGTTGATCTCTGCTCAGGTCTTGATCTCAGGGTGGTGAGTTGAAGCCCTGTGTTGAGCTCCATGCTGGGTATGGAGTCTACTTAAAATGAAAAAACATAAAAACAAAAAACCAGAAGAGGCACATTTGTTCTAACAGTTGTCCAAAGAGCTTGGAAAAATGAATTCTGAAGGGTTGGTCAGGTTACGTTCTTAGAACAGGGAGTTAAGTGAATCATGATTTAAGTGGGGGATATCTCAAAGGCAGAGAAGAGTTTAGAGAAGGGGCATTCCAGTAAGCAGAGTCAGTGGGAACTAAATTTTTTGAGCAGGAATCAGCAATGCACATGTGGAAATGATAATAATTCTGGTTGCCTGGTGTGCAGGAAGGAGGAGGGATAGTGGATGATTTGCTTCGAAAGTCTGGCTGGAGAGGAATTATAATGGGGCTTAGCAGCTAATGAGAAGTTTGAATTGTAGTAGCAATGAGAAAACAATGATAGCTGTTGAACCTGCAAATAATGTAATGATGCACGAGTTTATGAAGACATAGTTGAATAAATGAAAGTTGGGTAGGAAGAGGAAAGAGTCTGGAGGCAGAGATATTCAAAGCCATTGTGAAATTGCAGGAAATACATAAAATTTTCAATCATTTCACATCTTGGTATTGGTATTTGATATTTTTTCACCAAATGTGAAGAAAAAAGATTTTTTCTTTTTTATTTTTCTTACAAACTGATTTAGAGCTCAAATTTTGGCTTCCTGTTTGAACAGATGTGATGGTTCATTTGTTATTATCTCCTTGAAGTTCAATCATTTACTTGAAAAGATGCTTTAGAAGTTTCATATTCCCTTGAAAGGAAATAGAAGGATAAGACTACAGTATTTCTTAGAATAGTATTTCAAAAGTGAATAAACGACTTCAACAGTACATGCCAAATATATAAAAAGCATAACCTATTAATGGTTGTCAAACTGCTTAATCAGTTTTTCTACTAAGAGATAATATCCAGAAGAGTGTTTCTGGGAGTATTAGAAAGTTAAATGAAAAATCTTTCCCCTTTATTTAAATGTTAGAATATACTATGCACACTATTATGCCTATGTAAGTTCCAGCTGAATTTTTCACTAGGGAAAGTGAAAATTTTAATGTGCAAGGCAGGTTTCTATAACTCAGGGGCTATGAAAACTGAGTCTGGATGACTGTTCATTAAATTAACTTTAATTCACTTATTTGTGAAATAAGGCATTGTAAAAAAAATTTGTTAAACTTTTAAATTTCTCAGAGGGTTCATCATTCGTGAGTAGAAAACAACATATTTTAGGAAATATAATCTTCCATTTAATAGTAAGGTACTGATTTTAATTTTTCACACTTCATACAAAACTCCTCTCAGAAAGGATTCCCTAGTCATTGACAAAAGGGTCGAAGGTCTCAAAGCACAGGGTGTCATTTTGCCTCAATTTTTCAAAGAGAACCTATAAATATTAAAAATTATTAATGAATCACAGAGTTCTCCTTTTGGTGCCTGATACTCTAAATCTCTTTCTGAAATGTTTTGTTATTTTCCTCTTCTACATTATAAACATACATAAAGGTACCACTCTCTTTTTAGTTTTTTTTTAGTACACTCTCATCATCTATATTTCTCTTTGCCTAAATATTTTAATAGGAGTTATATATTCAGGTCGAGTCAGAATGAAAATGCTTGTTTCAATCAGATTCAAATCCTGTGTATAGCATAAAAATGTAGAATTATGTCATTTTCATGTTACTTTATTAATGGTGAGAAAAATGAGCTAATGAGTATTTGTGAAGCCTCAACACTGAAGGCGAATGAAAGAGAAGAGATGGAACTCTCAGAAGTCAACGGGTTCTTGTAATGATAAAATACAACAGCGGGTAGTGCTATTATTTGTATTAAGTTTTATTATGAAAAATTTCAAACTCATACAAAAATAGGGAGACTAATAAGACAAACACTCTTGACTTCTTGTACCCATCATAGCTTCAACAATGATTAACATTTGACTTTATTATATGGCTTCTCTTCCCTCCCTTTTTCTTTGCTGAAGTATTTTAAAACAAATTTCAAGAATAATTTTACTTTAAGTAGCAGATGTTCTCATGTCTCTCTCCAGCGTGTTGTCAACTACCAGGGCCGATAATCTCGGGGCCTGAGTGCTTTCTCCTGGAGCTGGGAGGGAACTGTTCAACTTGCATGGAGCAGGTTGGGAGCTCCAAGGAACAAACATGTCAGCACAGTCCCTAATCAATGATACAAGGAATTTGGTGCATCACAACCCCAGCTTCCTCAGCTCTCTGACAGTTAATTCTCAGGGTTGTGTTTTGCACTGTTTACCGAGTGGCTTACCAGTGTTCCGGTTACTGGCTTGCTTCCTCCACTTCTCTGTATCCCTTCCCTGCTTCTTACCAACGTTACTGTGTTTCCCAGATGAACAACTTGTACTCAAACTGATCACATCTACTGTTTCTGGAGAAACACTAGGAAACAGATCCTCAAGTTCAGATCCTGGATCACTAACCAGTTGGAAGGCAAAAAAGATAGATCTGTTGTTGATGGGGAAGTAGTATGGCGACAACCCATTCTGGATTTCGCCGATTGCTTCCTTGTGTGCTTTACTTCATTCAGTCGTTTGTGTCCTGTAGTTACTCGAACATGGTAGTTAGAATCTAAAGTAGTGGTTCTAAACTGGGATGATTTAGACACTTCTGGGATCGTAGGCTATGTTTGGAGACAGTTTGGATCATCACAACTTGGAGAAAGGGGTGCTACTTGCATCTAGGAAGTAGGGGCCAAGAAAGCTGCTAAATAAACATCCTGCAAAGCACAAGGCAGCCCCCACACAAAGAATAATTGGGCCCCAAATGTCAATAGTGCCAAAGCTGAAAAACCTGATTTAGAGACATGGTTAGAGTGTCTCCCCCACCCCGCTCCGCCGCCCCACCTTTCCTTCCCACTGCATTCCTGTGGGACCGACATCTTAGGCTCATTTTGTACATTTCCTGCTCCGGACCTGGAAAATCATTTCCTTTAGAGTTTCTTTATTTTTTATGCAAATGGTGCTAAGAGCACACAATCTGGATGCTAGGGGTGCTCGTTGCTACTGAGTTGTCATTGTGCACATTTTTAGTAGACAGAGCCACGAAATATTTTTTTTCTTTTTTTCTTTATTTTCAGCATAACAGTATTCATTCTTTTTTCACCACACCCAGTGCTCCATGCGATCTGCGCCCTCTGTAATACCCACCACCTGGTCCCCCAACCTCCCACTCCCCTGCCCCTTCAAACCCCTCAGATTGTTTTTCAGAGTCCATAGTTGGGGGAAATTGGAAGGGGAGGTGAACCATGAGAGGAAATTTTTTTTAACGAGAAAAATAAGTAATGAATTTCTTTCTGATATTTCTAATTCAAATGTAAGGGATTTTATTTAACTTCTTTGGTTTTTAAGGCTTTTTCCTCCTCTTAAGATGAAAAATCTTAATTTTTAAATTTATATTCTTTTTTAAAAATATATTTATTTATTTATTTGAGAGGGGGAGAGGCACAGGGAGAAAGCCTGAGAGAGAAACTTAAGCGGGCTCCATACTTAGAATGGAGCCCGATTTAGGTCTTGATCTCACAACCTTGGGATTATGACCTGACTTGAAATCAAGAATTAGATGCTTAACTCACTGAGCAGCCCAGGCATCCCATTATGGTCTAATAATATACTGTTAATAGTTTCAAAATAACAAAGCAAATATTGCTATTAAAACTAACATTGTTGAATACAATTTAAGGGCTCTTTACATTTCTTCTCATCTTAAGATATTACACTTCTAGGGATATTACATTTCTAGGCACAGCCAAAATTCTGTATGTTTAGAGTCACTTGAAATAATTCTGTTATACTGCCCACCTGACATAATTCAGCTGTTCATTCTGTTATACTGCCCACCTGACATAATTCATTTTTTTCACATTGTTTTCAATTTTAGACTTATTACTTTCAATTTAATTTTTAAAATTGTTTCATGATTCCAAAGTCAAAACTATAAAATGAGGTATGTTCTATCCCCTGTATCCTGTTCTCCTTGTCCTTATTGATTTTTTTTTGTTGTTGTTGTTGTTCACATTTTCTATTTGTTTCCACTGTTTCTTTTAAAAACTTATAAGCAAATATGGGGAGCCTGGGTGGCTCAGTGGGTTAAAGCCTCTGCCATCGGCTCAGGTCATGGTCTCAGGGTCCTGGGATCGAGCCCTGCATCAGACTCTCTGCACAGCAGGGATCCTGCTTCCCCCTCTTTCTCTCTCTGCCTACCTCTCTACCTACTTGGGATCTCTGTCCGTCAAATAAATAAATAAATAAAATCTTAAAAAAATTACAAGCAAATATGGATAAATCCTTGTAAATCCCCATTTCTTATCCAAAATGGAGCATAATGCCAATATTCTGCACTGATCTTTTTTTGCTTAGTAAATTTTGAATTTATCACCTGCTGTTTACTACCAAATTATAGTAATTTGGTATAGCATAACAAATTACTGTAAGCATAGTTCTTCAAGCAGTCTACTATTGGTAGGTACGTAGGTTGTTTCCAATATTTTACCCATACAAAAATGATGCAATGAATAGCTTTATGCGTATGTCATTTCTAATTTTTGTCACTACGTCGTTGGGAATCTCTGAGTCAAAAAGTTAATGCCTGTGAAATATTGCCAGAAAGTGCCAAATCATCCTCCATGAGAGTCGTGCCATTTTGCTTCCCCCATGATGACATGATAAGTCATTCACACTATTAAGCAAGTACTTCTCCGATGAAACTGGCACCACGAAAAAGGCTGTTTTCTACTTCCCAATGTACTTCCCTATCAAATCAGTGTTATCTAGATTAAATTGTTATCCAATTTAACTAGGCTTTTAAAAAATTGTGTTCAGAGGTAGAATGTACTGATTCATGGGTTGCATATAACACCCAATGCTCATTATATCAAGTGCTTTCCTTAATGCCCACCACCATTTATCCCTTCTCCCTACCCACCTCCCCTCCAAAAACCCTCAGTTTATTTCCTGGAGATCATCCTCTTTTATGGTTTGCCTCCCTCTCAATTTTCATCTTATTTTATTTTTCCTTTTTTGTTTCAATTTAATTCGGCTTTCTGAGGTAGCCCAGCATCCATCGCCATCCTTAACTCCTGTCTTTGTCCCCAGGGTTCAGACTTAGGGGATTCACCCATCCCCACCTTCTCTTCCTTCTTTCCAAACCACTGTTTACCGCTAAAAAGTATAATCAAGTCATAATACAAAATACAGATTCACAGGACCCAACTAAAATTTTAACCTTGATTTTGTTCTAAAATATAATTTGTTAGACTCTTGTTTATTCTACCACTTCTTTTTATCATTCCCTCAGACTGTTCTGGCTCTGATATTTAAGAGCTATGGGACCCTTGGCAAATAATTTTACCTCTGTGTTCCTTAGTGTCCTCACCTCCAGTGTGGGAACAATTTAGTAGGTACCTCCCAGGGATTTTGTGAAGATCAGAGGAAATAATGCATGCCAACCACTGAGAGGAGTCCCAGACGAATTGTGTTCAATAAATAAATATTTTTGTTATTATTATTGGTACCATTTTAATATTAGTAATAAGGAGCTTGTTAGAACAGACTGCTCAAATCTACGGAAACTCTATTGCTGTTCCAAATACAGCAGCAGGGGTTTGTGTTCAGAAGTGAAAGTGTAATTATTAGAAATTAGAAAATCCATGGGCAGCTGGGTGGGTCAGTCAGTTAAGCACGTGACTCTTGGTTTCGGCTCAGGTCATGATCTTGGGGACATGAGATCAAGCCTCATGTCAGAGTCTGTGATCAGCAGGGAGTCTGCTTCAGCTTCTCTCTCCCTCTCCCTGCCCCTTCCCTTCTTTCTATTTCTCTCTCTCTCAAATAAATAAGTAAAATAAAAAAAAAGAAAGATATTGAAAAATCCAGGCCTTCATTCTGACAAATGATAATTTTAGCTCTTTTTTTTTTTTTTTCTTCTAGCTCTACCTTTCTTCCTGCTCAATGTTAACAGTGTTAGGAAGCATTTCTGCTTCCTTGCATAAGGGAATAATCTGAGTTTTATAGGTTTTTGAAAATGTCTCAAAAGGTTTTAATATATTAATCCAGTGCTCAGACTGTGTATAGGAATAGTTCCTTTTTCTGTCTATGCCATGAGATAGTGCCCAGCAAAGAAAAGATAAAAACAGCCTGTATCTCAAAAACATTTGGGCTACTTGCCTGGGACTAGTTAGAAGTAAGTATGGTTTTATTGGTGAAGAGCTGTCTCAGTTCTCTGTTAGAGAACCAGGAAGGCAGCTTGGTTCTTCAGGCTTCATATTAATACTTTGTTCCTCTGTGGGTTCATTAATGCAACTATTAGTGTTACTTCAAAGATAGAGTTTTTCATTGTTCATGAGTGGATTGGCTACTTGTGTGTCTCTATCTTATAGAGGTGATATTTTATTTTATTTTATTTTTATTTATACCATGGTTATCATCATGCCATTGTTCCCTACCCCTTCTGCAAACTATTTTCATGAATCTCAAGTCTCTGAATTTCATCCACCCCATTTTCAACCCAAACTAGTGAATTTTCTCCCTAATGGCTCAGGGTGCTCTTATATATTAACACAATTTTGGTCTTCATTTCTCCCCTCTGCCCCTACTCATAAGTTTCTTTGAGATTGCGACTGTACCTTTTACTCTTGATATTCTCAACAGTGACTAGGAAAGTACTTTGCGCACAAAGAATGCTGAATCAGTATTTGTTTTCTGTATCAATAAATACATTTAATTGTTATTTTTCTTTTGAATCATAAGACCCAATGATTCTTTAGAATAGGTCTCTACTTATGCATTGCTGGTTTGGGAGTTGTCTCCAGATTTTTCTGTCAAACTTCAATTTTATAGAGGGTGTCAGGCTCAGTGTAAGAAAATTCTTACAGGTTTGATAAGAGTTGTGCGCCCTGACGAGAGTGTTCTATCGATTCCTGTATGAAAGAATGCAGTGTCACAAGACCAATCACTGCAAGGTGGTATAGGGCCCACTGTTTACTATTGGGGTTAATGTCGAGCATGAAATCAGCCATATTACCTGGCCTGCTAAAAGGGAACATGGAGACCTTTGAGGGCAGGGAAAGTTTTGGAGAATGGTGTAGGCCTTTGGAATGCCAAGGCCTGCGTGACCACTCAGTGGTTGGAATACTGAGGGAAGCTGCCTTCCCCGAAGCTTTCTTAGCCCAAACTGCTACTCTGTGATCTAAGAGATGTATGCATTGTCCCCTAGGCTATGTTTAGCTGAACTCGTAGAACACACAGATTAGCACCTATCTTTTCCCTAAACAGATCGTCCTAGTTCCAGTAAGACCCCTTGTCACACGTCATGTGCTTGAGAAACAGTGACAAGGATGTGTGATTATCCTGAAGGACCAGTAAAAGCGGGAGCAAAGAAGAGCAAAGGGTCTTTGTCTCTGAGTGTTGACCCCCCCCAACCCGTCTTCTCTCTTTCACAGCAAAGTTTGGAGTAATTTTCATCCATCAGGACAAGGATTGCTGGCCATTCCCACAGTTTACAACAGTTAGGAACCTTGATCATCTGTTGCTTTTTAAAAATTTTTATTTTTAAAGTAATCTCTATGCCCAAAGTGGGGCTCAAACTCATGACCCCGAGATCAAGTCACATGTTCTACCGACTAAACCAGCCAGGGACCCTTTTGTTGTTCTTGTTTTTAATTAATTTATTTTTCCTCTTGGGAAACTGGGGAAAGTGGATATTCTTAGACTAAATGAGCCAACAGGTATCTTTCAGTTCCTGTCTAAAGCCCATGCTATGCTGTTCACTAATTGAGGAAGGAAGAAAAACATCAGGGATAGCAAAAGGCAACATCCGGGTAATTGTTCTAGGACAGTCTCTGCTCTGACAGGTAGACTAGGGACTCAGAAACCTAGCTGAGTTAAATTAAAGGTATTTAATGAGGATTTATGGATTGCTTTTGGGGAGCTAACATTTCCTGGCACTACAGTCTATATGATATGAATGAAGATACTGGGACAGGGGGATCAAGGCTGGTTCAAAGTTAAATGAGTTGTGTGTGCAGCGAGTCGTCTGGGGGCTGCCTGATGTCTGGGCTCCTCTGAGTAGGGTCTGTGGTGACGGCTCTGCGGAGGGCAGTGGGCATTATGACAGTCTCTTAGAGGGTTCAACGTTGGCATCACTTGTTTAGCGGCTATCAAAATGCTACAATACTGATAATATTCAGAATCATTTTTCTTTACTAGTCAGTTAACACCAGTTTATTAATGTATTTTAAAAATTTCTATTGGGCCCATTCGTGGGCAAGGCTCTCTCTGTGATACCAGTGTCTCAAAGCTTAACATGTGCAGCACTTTTCTTATGTTCCTTTATCCACCATTGATCACTTTGATCTGTTGTTCCTTTTCTCAGTTCTCTTGGGTCCCTTCTCTTCAGGCTCCTTCTAGTTCTTTAAGAATCAGCTCACTTGTATCCTACTCCAGGAAGACTTCCAAGATTTCCACAGTCTTATTTAGTGCCCCTCCTCCCACTCCTTTTCACATCGGCTTTCCCTCTCTCTCCTTCTCCTCTCTGTCTCTTAGGGCTTTCCCAAGGTTCATTCTCAGCCCCTCTTTCTATTTTCTTATGGATATTCTTGTGGACATCATATGGCTTAAAATTTTGTTTCAAGGAGGAGGAAAACTCAATATACAGTTTTCATATGGTCTTATTACGTACTGTAGTGTGAGGGTTTGCAATGCCATTAAATATTCTTCATAAATACAATTTGTAGTGGTGGCATAGCAGGAACTATTATGATAAATCCCTGCCAGAATTTAGCTCCAAGAAACATGTCTATAAATGGATTTTGGGGGAGGCAGTATAATATAGTAAAAGTTATTCTGGAAGGGGTTTTGTATCAAAACGACAGACTACACACAGATGTCTATCTCCCACTGCTCCATATCCCTAGAAATGACAGAAAAGATTTTTTTTTTAGAGAAAGTGTGTGTGTGTGTGTGTGTGTGCGTGCGCGCACGCACGCGTGTATCAAGGAGAGTCAGAGGGAGAGGGGGAGAGAATCTTACGTGGACCCCATACTCAGCACAGAGCCCGACCCAGGGCTCAATCTCATAACTCTGAGATCTTGACCTGACCCAAATTCAAGAGTTAGACGTTTAAGGAATGAAGCCATCTGGGTGTCCTGAAAAGATATTTTTTTTTTTTAAAGAAAAGGACAAATCATAACAATCCTAGAAAAATAAAGAGATTGCCATCAGAGGAGAGGAGAAATATGGAATTCTTTAAAGAGAGAAAGCGGTCAGGCTTGGCTCTGTGCTGGACCACTGAGGCAGGGGGGAGCCATTTTGATCACCTGGTGCCAGGGTGAGGATGAGGAGCCCAGGTGCTTCGGAGCAGATGGTTGAGCTGGGCTGTGCCCTTTCTTCCCCATGCCAGGCAGGGTGCAGAGGAGTAACTCACCCCAAGGGTGAAGCAGTGAGTAGAGGGCAAAAAGATAATGCCTTTTGGTGGCTGGTTATGGCCGTTATGGCAGAGATGGAGAAATGTGAACCGATTTACGTACATTTCAGAGCCTATTGGGTCAGCAGCAGATTGGATCTGTGTGTGGTGCGCGTGCGCACGCGTGAGCGTGCACACATGTGTGTGTGTGTGTGTGTGTGTGTGTGTGTAGGAAGTGTGTATCTTTTGTAATATAACCACAAAGTGCTGGCCTGTAACCGTCATTACATGACATCATAGCTTCTTCATTCTATTCATCATATTTTATACATTTGTCATATTCTATCCATTCTATTCTATGCAGGTTTATTCTATGTGAGAAGTAGTTCTCAAAAGTGTGAATATCAAGAGACAGTGGTCATGGTGGCCATCTTAGGTCTGCCCACCATAGTAGGTAAGGTACAGAAAAGGAACCAATTATTTTTCCAAGAAATTAGTTGGATTCAAGTCTGTAATGGATAAGAACAAAGACTTTCTGATTTTAGGCTCAAATCAACATGCACAATGCAAAATAGGTATGTCATGTCCTTTCCTGGATCTCACATTCTTCGTATATAAAATGCAGGAGTTGGACTGGGTGTCTGGGGGTGACTCAGTGGGTCAAGTGTCTGCCTTCAGCTCAGGTCATGATCCTGAAGTCCCAGGACAAAGCCCCATGTTGGGTTTCCTGCTCAGCAGAGTCTGCTTCTCCCTCTCCCTCTACTCCTTCTCTCTCATACTCTTTCTCTCTCTCAAATAAATAAATAAAGCTTAAAAAAATTTTTAAGAATGCAGGAGTTGGACCAATGTTTCTAGCATTCAGATTTCTTGCATTATATATATAGAAAACCCAACACAGAAATACTGCTCGATCCTTCTACTGTGTGAGCTATCTTTTCTCATCATTTTTCTTCTCTGCCTCGATAATCATTTGTGAAGGATAGTCTACATTTATTAGTTCTTTTTAAAATTAGTGCTGTCAGGCGGTGCTTGGGTGGCTCGGTCAGTTAAACCTCCAACTTCTGGTTTCGGCTTAGGTCAGGATCTCAAGATCCTGGGATTGAGCTCGCTCCATATGGGGCTCTGCACTGAGCGTGGAGTCTGCTTGAAGCGTCTCTCTCTCTTTCTCTGCCTCTGCTCCTCCACACCTTCACATACCTGTTCCTGCTCTAAAATAAATAAATAAATAAATAAAATAAAATGGGTGTTGCCATTCTTGATCAATTAGAGTGCAGATTCTCTTCCTCTCTTTTCCTGTGTGATTTTCCTCAAAGGCCATTAACAACCTTTTTTGCCAAATTCAGTGAAGTGGTCTCAGTCCTCATCCTCCTTGAGTATTGTGACATCAGGGGCCATTGACTTCTCCCAGAATAAACTTTCCCACTTGTTATGGCACCTGTTAGCTCTGTGGCTGGGGCTCCCCTGTTACTCTCTGGGCCTTGCTCACTGACATCTCCCAGTCCCCTTGCTCCCCTTCCCCCTGGAAACAGGTGTTCCCATGGTTCTATTCTCAGTCTTTTTCTTTTATCTGGTGGGTCCTATTCACCAATGATGTTCAAACTATTATCTTCAGGAAGACGAAGGCCCAGTTGTCCCACCGAGCTTTTCTTCTAAGCTGTCCTGTTGATTTTCAACGTGTAATCACAGGCAGACCTCACTCTGTTGCACTCCACAGATGTTGTGTTTTTTATACATGGGAGGTTGGTGGCAGCCTTGCGTTGAGCGAATCTATCAGCTCCCATTTTCCAACAGCATTTTCTCAGTTTGTGTCCCTGTGCCACATTTTGTTAATTCTCACAATATTTCAAACTTGTTCATTAACATTATATTTGTTATGATGATCTGTGATCAGTGATTACAGCTTGCAGAAAGCTCAGATGATGATTAGCATTTTTTAGCAATAAAATGTTTTTTAATTAAGGTGTGTACATAATTTTTGTAGGCAAAATCCTATTTAACACGTAATGGACTATGGTATAGTATAAACAATTTTTAAATGCACTGTGAAACCAAAAAATTCATTGAACCCACCTTACTAGAATATTCTCTCTATTGTTGTACTCTGGAACTGAACCTGCACTATCTCTGAGATATGCCTCTACAACCTCCTTGGCACAAGTGACCCCTCAAAACTAGCATTCTCCTCCTGATTTCCCTATTGCCATTACTCGAAGTGCATTTGCCCTGTTCCAGGTGTGAGCCTTTGGTTTCCTTTCTTTCCTTCATGGTGACATCTTATTCATTGCTAAATAAGTCCTACACAGTTCTCCTCTACAATGTCAATCAAATTAGTCTTCTTATCCCCATTTTTATTGCCACCAGCTTAATTCTCAATTATTTTCCGAATTAAACAATTCAACAGAATACTAATACATGTCCCTCCCTCCATAGCTCTCTCTCGCAACCTGTCATTCACAAGAAGGCAGCCCTAATCACATCATTTCCTCAATTAAATCATTTAGTAACTGCACTTTATCTTTCTCCACACCTGCCATGCACGTAAGGTGATCCCTTCTCTAACTCTGGCACTCATTGCCAGAATTTTCTCCTTAACGTCCCTGCTTAGTACAGTCTTCCATCTGAATGGATCAGCTCATCCATCCCCAAACAAACCCAGACACTCCTGCTCTAACTTTGATATCCCATCTTCATAAATACCTTTAGGCTTCTGCCTGGTGGTATCAGACTCAGTCCAACAACCATCTCATTCATTCCTTCATTCAGGAGATTAACACATGCTAATGAGTTCCAACTATGTGTTAGTCAGGCACAGATAAGACAAAGTGCCTACCATCTGGGAGGGCATTCGAGTGAGAAAGACACACAGTGAGGAAGAAGACCACCGTGGCTGATCACAGGACCAGAGGAGGATAACATAAAGTGAGGTTGGAAGGTTGGCAAGAAATAGACCATGTAAGAAGTTTGAATTTTGGGCACTTACGTGGTTTAGTCGGTTAAGCATCTGTCTTCGGTTCAGCTCATGATCCCGGAGTCCTGGGATGGAGTCCTGCCTTGGGCTCCCTGCTCAGCAGGCAGACTGCTTCTCCCACTCCCCCTGCTTGTACTCTCCTCTTTCTGCCAAATAAATAAATAAAATCTTAAAAAAAAAAAAAAAGTTAAAAAAAATTTTTTTTCCCCTAAGAGCAACAGGAAATTACTGAAAGCTTGAACGTGGAAGGAGAGGGAACATGGGATGATAGAAACCAGTGAGGATACTATGGCAAGAATCCTGGGTAGAGGTGATGGCAGGTTGACTAGGCGACAGAAGTTGAGAAAGGAGAAGTGGGAATGAATTTGGGTTGTATTTTGGAGAAGAAGCTGGAAGGCTGGATGAAAGAATTGTAGTGAAGAAAGAAATTAAGTTTTTCTTCTGAGGAATTAGATGACAATGTTATTTTTTGAGACAGGAAAGACCATGAAAGGAATAGATATGTAGCGGAAAATTAGGAGCTCATCTTTTGACATGTTAAAATCATTTGTACATGAATGTTCATGGCAACATAGTAGCCAAATACTGGAAACAACCTAAATGTCTTGTCAACTGATGAATGAATAAACAAAATGCGGTCTACCCCTACAAGGGAATGCTATTTGGCCATAAATGGAAATGAAATTCCAATTCAGGCTGTAACATGGAAACCTGAAAACACGCAAAGAGAAAGAAGTCAGACACAGAAGGCTACATAGTATATGATTACATTTATGTGACTTGCCCAGAATAGGTAAATCCTAGAGACAGAACTTAGATTAGTGGTTGTGCATGGGGAGTGACTTTTAATGGTTATGAGATTTCTGTTTGGCATGATGGGGTGATGAAATGTTCTGAAACTGGATAGTCATGAAATGGAAAGGTTGCACAACTCTGTGAATATAAAAATCACTGAATTACACACTTTAAAAGGGTGAATTTTATTATGTGAATTACATCTGAAAAGAGATATTAGTTAAGACAATTTTTTGACCGGCTGTTCTGGTCTAGGTTTTCCAAAAAGCAGTTTCAGATAAAGGGTTTCTGTATTACTTCTTTCTCAGGGAACAGGGGTAAGGGGCAAGAGGATGAAGCAGAGAAGAGTGGACAGCACCAGTCAGGATGCTTACTGAGCTGACTTCAGCTAAATACAACTCTGTGCTTGATTCTATGGGACTATTCACCAAGAAGATGCCTAACTGTTCAGGACAGTCCATGTGCAGAGCAGATGGGAAGCCTATATACCCTGACTCCCATCTCTCCTGGTCAAAGAGGAGCACTGACTCCCCTACACTTCCAGATTATAGGTGCGTGGGCATCACATAGGCTGGTCCGTATCTTTCCTAGGTGTTAAACATAAAGTCCGTGATGGGAAGTAGGAGGTGCCTGGTGACGGAATGAGACAAGCATCATCGTTTTATACCAGCTTAATGTGGGTTGGAACCTATACAAAGCTGATTCCTGCAGGAGCAGAAAGTCTATGAGCATCCGTGTCTGATTAAGATAGTTATTAAATATCCGAGTGACTAGGTCTCATAGGTGTCCTCTTCCACATTTCTTCCTCATAGATACTACTGTGTTGATTCATTTTCTCTTTGCTTAAAATTGAATATATACGAAAATAAGTAAAATGAAATTTGGTATAAGACCTCATTTCTTTTTTTCACATATCAATCGGCGTTGAGGGATTTTTGTTGTAAAACTAACATTTATGGCAACCGTGCCCTAAATTAGATTACAAAGTGACCAGGAAGACATGGAGGAAAGGAAAGAAAGAAAAAAATTAAAAGTATCAAGTCATCCATAACCCCATTCAGATTGATGGTGAATGAATTTCACTGAAAGCTGTGTATTTAAAATTGCCTAGTATCAGAAACACTTTAAATTATACTGCCTTATAACCAAAATAAAATAGTGAACTATGCTATTTTAATTATGTGATACTAAAGTTATGTCAGTCTTAAAAAAGCCCCTTTCTATTTCTGTGTTCATCTCATTTTCTAAATTGTGGGAGATGTGTTTAAAAACATTAAAATATGTTTTACAAATTTTTTAGTGTGTGGAAGAAATAGAAACTGCGAAAGTCATTAACGCTGTCCTGCGTATCTCGGATTTCCTGCTTCCGGTAGGTAGCATTGTTCTCCAGGAACCCAGGAGCGGGCTGGGGTTGTGGAGCTTCCTAGAATGGGAAGAATGTGAAGACAACCATGACGTCTGGTGGAAGTCTTTGGGAACTGACACGTGGTTTGCCACTTTCCTGTCCCCAATCAGCAATATTTTAGATTAGGAAGGCTCTGTCAGCTCACGGCTGTGAATGAGAATGATGTCTATCCAAGATGCCCACCAACCGGATGTGCACTGTGGGCATGAAATAAGCCTCTGATCTTAACAAGCATTGACATTTGGGGTGGTTTGTTACAGCAGCAAAACTAGCCTTTCTTTATTGATGTGTTCTGCAAGAAAATAACACAGTGATCTCAGGCACTTTATAAGCTGAAGCCCTTTCAAGTATTAATGACATATCAAAGGCAGTTCAGCAAAGTAGTTAAAAGCATGGCTTTGGAGCTTGATTCTGCTTATTAGCCGTGTGACAGTGAACAATTTATTTAAACTCTCTGGCCTCAGTGTTCTTATGAAATATCACAATACCCACATCATAAGATCACTGTAAAAATTAAATGAATTGATGTTTGCTAAGTGCTTAGAAAAGTGCATCGTAAGTCCTGTCACTATGTACAGTGATAAAACATATAAATTAAATTGTACGTGTGAAGTGTTCAGAACAGAACCTAGCACAGAGTAAGCCCTCCATGAATATTGATTATTACTAACATTTAGAATAAAAACAATAATGACCAAATGCTTGGCTTGGAATTTTTCTCGGGGGAAAACAAGCCAAAGGGGAAGGGGTGGGAACCAGTTCATGGTTCAGCTCTGGTGGGTTTTTCCTCTGGAGGGATGCCTGGATATGCTGCTGTTACTTCCCTTTCTATTCAGGTATGTTCTGAGAAAAGAAACAGAACACAGGGGAAAGGAAAAGACAAACGAAGGCTTTTTCTTTAATTATCTCTGCCACCCAGAGCAGAAGGAAACAGGGCACCGGTGACTGGCACCGAACACGCCTGTCCACCGGAGATAAGCAGCTCTGGGCGATTTCACAGAGCCAAGCAAAGACAAATTCCTTGAAATCTCATGAAAGACTGGATCAGAATTTATCAGGAAGATGTATTCATGAGAATCACCTGAGTTTTTTATTTAAAAAATTGATTTCTGGAATCTCACGGTGTGAATAGGAAAGGATTGCTCTAGAAATCCAAATTTCAAACAAGATCTTCCAACATTTTTTTTTTTTTGCCTACTGATTATTTCAGAACCCCGGGCCCTGTGGGTCCTGAGGCGCCTTCGGAGTACCTGAAGTACCACTGCCACCAGGTGGCAGTAGATCCAAATTACAGGCTCTAAAGGCATGGGAGGGAGAGTCAGCAGTTCACTTTTTCCAGCAAGCACCCAACTGTCTCGTTAAAATGAAGGCAGTCACCTCACAGACATAGTTTAAGTTTTCTGGACTAGCTGATGTAGAGTTTATATAATTTGGACCCTTGAAGGCACAGCTTTGCATCATTTTAAGTCATTCCTTTTGTTAAAAACTTAATTTGAAAATAGACCTTATCTCTTGAGTCTCTTCAACTATAAAATCTCACAACATGTAATCATTTTGTAGAGTAAAAGAAACCGTGGAAAAATGAGCTGTAAAAAGTTCTTCTTTTTTTAAGTTTTAAATTCTAGTTTGTCAACATACAGTATAATATTAGTTTCAGGTGTACAATACAGTGATTCAACACTTCCATATAAACCCAGCGCTTGTCACAAGTGCCCTTCTTAATCCCCATCACCAATTTCTTCCATCACCCCCGCCCCCCCACTCCCCACTGGTAGCCATCCATTTGTTCTCTGTAGTTAGGAAGCTGTTTTTTGTTTGCCTCTCTTCCCCCCCCCCCTTTTTTTTTACCTGTTTTGTTTCTTAAATTCCACATATAAGTGAGATCATACGGCGTTTGTGTTTGATGACTTATTTTGCTTAGCATTATACCCTCTAGCTCCATCCACATTGTTGCATGTAAAAATTTCTTCTATCAAAGAAATTGAGGGGCACCTGGGTGGCTCAGTGGGTTAAGCCTCTGCCTTCTGCTCAAGTCATGATCTCAGGGTCCTGGGATGGAGCCCCACATCTGGCTCTCTGCTCAGCAGGGAGCCTGCTTCCTCCTCTATACTCTGCCTGCCTCTCTGCCTACTTGTGATCTCTGTCAAATAAATAAATAAAATATTAAAAAAAAAGAAACTGAGAAAAGCGACATCTTAACAGAGAGAGAGAGATATCTGGCTGAAATAATTAATTTTGCCTATTGCTATGATCATCCATTAAGGAGAGAATAAGTAAAAAGAGTTGATATCTATGACGTTTTCTTTTATTACTTTCAGAAAATCCAGACCCTTCTTCTACCACAAAACAAGACTATTTCTTAAACTTTTGAATTGGAATAGACAGCTTTGCCAAGCTCAGATTCTTTCTGAGAAATGGTCACGCAGGGCAAAATATGAGCAGAAAAAAGTGTTGCATCCTTAAATATAACTGCCATTTCCTAATGGATCACAGCATCCAAGCTTGTTTTACTAGGAGTCAGTAAGAAGCCAGCACGGTACAATGTGACTTTGAAATTAAGGATCATTCCACTCACCCCCAGCATAGCAACTCCACAAGTCAGCTTGGCAGTCAGTGTTCAAGATGATTTACAACAAAGAATGTATGCTCTTCATGGGGGAAAAAAAATGCATTAACAAGGAAGATGCTCATAAATGAAATCCACGAAAATTACCAGTAGATGATCCACAGCCAGTGACCTAAAAAAAAAAAAAAAAATTCTATTATTTGGTATTTCTGCAGCCTCTATAATAAAACTTACTCCGATGGATACATGTAGCAATGTTTTAAGAACGAAAAACTAAAAAAGAAAACAAAACTCTTGAGGTGAAATTCACATAGAATAAAATGAACCACCTTAGTGAACAACGCTGGGGTGTTTACTACATTACATTTATAGCGTTTTGCCATCATCCCCTCTAGTTCCAAGTAATTTTCTTTGCTCCAAAAGAAACTTCACAACCACGAGCAGGCGGTTTACCCACGTTTTTGAACAGCACAGGGAGAGAATTTCAAGACTGTGTAGAAGAGTTCACATTGCTGCCAAAGCTTTTTTAGTCTAGCTCTGTCTTGGGAGGAGTATATCATCAGAGGGTTTAAAGAGTCTCACATGATGCAATCCAAGGGTAGTTAAACGATGGGGCACTGATGAAAAGAATTCAATTGTCTCTTAAGGATGGCCTTGGCTTTGAAGACACAGCACATTCCTTTGCAAATAGAAAAGCCAACAAAAATGTAGGCTATGAGTCTGTGGGTTCCTTTACGCGCATTTTATTACCAAATAAGAGACTTATTTATGCAAATGAATGGAAAGATATTTAGACAACTGTGTCATGCCCATCAGCTGGAGGTATAAAAAGCCTTCTGCAGGAGGCCACCAGCATTCACACTTGGGTAACTCGCTCTTCCCCATCCATCCCATTCCTCCTCAACTCCTGCCGCCATGACTCGTTTCTTCTGCTGCGGAAGCTACTTCCCCGGCTATCCTTGCTATGGAACCAACTTCCACAGGACCTTCAGAGCCACCCCCTTGAACTGCGTCATTCCCCTGGGCTCTCCCCTGAACTATGGTTATGGATGCAATGGCTACGGCTCCCTGGGCTACAGCTTTGGCGGTAGCAACATGTACAACAGGGGCTGTTGCTATGGCGGCAGCTTCTGCAGGCCATGGGGCTCAAACTCTGGCTTCGGCTACAGTACTTACTGAAGGACCCGTGGCTCCAGGCAGTGCAGAACTCCCCATCGATTCTCTGTGTGCGAACCAATCTGAAGAGCAATGACTGTCTTCCTGTCTCCAGATGCATGTGGGAGCTACATCTTCCATCTTCTTCCTGACTTCTTACTGAGTTCCCGGTCTTTGACGATGCCGAACAAGCCATCCAGGCATCCAGTACTGAACTGATACTCACCTACAGCCAAGGAGAACAAGATGTATTTCTCCGACATACCTTAGTTTTAGCTGTGAAGCAAGTAGATTGCCTCTTCTAGCTGCTCTGCTCCTGTGTTACTAAGTTCTGCATCGACATCAATGTATTACAATTGGGTGTGGGTAGAAAGGGGTTTTGCTGTCAGTCTCTTAATAAATCTATTTCATTCAGCACACATGTTTTTGTTCCTGTTATTTATTTTACCCTGCTTTTATGCTTTTGAATTCATCAGCCAGTTTTAACCTATAGTGGCTGACTTTAACCAAAACTTAATTTTCAGTTCAGACTGTACACCAGGATACGGCGATGTCTCATTATTTTGTCCCTTAATGTTGAGATTTCAATTTTTAAAAAGGTCTTAAAAGGGTTCTAAATTAAATCCAAAATACACTGCCACTGTCCATATTTTTCTATGCTGACTATAAGTAGGAACATTTCTTAGCTGTTGAATGCTCAAAAAATTTCTTTCCTTCTTTCATTAGTGACACCGTCTCATTGAGTTTCTTTCCCCTTTTCCCTGTTGTTTACAGAACTCAGCTCTAGAGAAGTTTGAACCCTGCAGTCTGCTGCTGAAAGAATTTCAGCTAAATGGACTTAGTTATGAATCTTTGTTTTTAGGAGTTCTAAGATTTGGTGTATAAAGGGAAGCCAACAGCTAAAAATCATATAATATTTTTTCCTTTTTGATAGATGAGTTTTATTTTTCCCATCCACTTTGCTTCACTTCTGATTTTATATATATATATATATATATGTATACATATATATATATATATATACACACACAGCTGTATTAAAAATGAAGAATTTATTCTTTAGAATGATAGTTGCCATCAAAAGCCCTTGAAATGATATGTGGTCTATACTTAGAAAATGCTTCTTGTCTTACCTCCTGAAAAATCTCTGCTTTATTGAAGCAAAATACTTTGTTTGAATGAAAGATTATTCATTCACATATCAAGTATTTTTGGCGCCCCCAGCCTCTCTCAGAGAAGGTGCTCAATAATTGTTCATTGACTTGTTAAATCTCTGCTTCATGGGTGCAAAATATTGTATAATCCAATACAACATTCACTCATGTATGCATGAAATACTACTGGGCTCTGGCCACTGTGTTAAGAGTTTTGGGGACTATGAAAACCACCTAAGATAGAGATTGGCCTGAGAAACTGACTGTTTTCAAGAGGCTCACTCAATAGACATTTGCCAAGTAGACACAATACCAATGATTGTCCTAAGACTTGAGGGACATAGAGACAAATAAAACATAATCCTTGCCCTGAAGGCTTAAATATACTTTATTCAATGTATAAAGGAAATAAAGGAAACTAAATAGTCTCCTATTTTACACCAATAAATGTGCTATAAATGATTATCCAAATATAAATAGATATTCTTTATTCATTTCCTTCCAAGGACTTAAAATAGGAGACAGCCTATGATAAAAGGCATATATATATGTGTGTGTGTGTGTATATATATATGACACTTAGCTTAAGATCAAGGAAAGCATAATTATTAAAATGAGAAGATTAATATTGATATTCATTGAATATTGATATATTATAATATTAATGTAATATTATTATTTAATTACAGTACATACTCTAATTTTTTCAATTGCTATGATAATGTCCTTTGGAGTTATCATTTGCCCTTGTCCATATAAACGTAGCACAAACCGTGTAAGCTTTCATAGAAGGAAAGTTTGGGTATATAAACATGACCATGAGAGAGGTGACTTAAGTTATATATTGAGACAGATAACAGGTATGCAAAAAGGAAGAAGAATGGGGCTATCTGGAGGTGAAGTGGGCTTTCACTGGTGAAGTTCCAGCATATAGGTAGACCGATCTACTGGTGGGGAGATTCCAAGAGCATCGGGTACTAAATGGATGATTTGGAATCTCTACAAACCATAAGATTCTAGATCCTTATCATCATGGCTAACATTTACCTAAAGCATAATTGTTCTAAAACCATAATTGTTTTTGTGTTTTGCTGTTACATTTTTTAAACTTTTATTTTGACATAATTTCAGATTCACAGAAAAGTTGCCATGACAATGCAAGGAAGTTCTGCGTGCCTGGATTTATTAAATGTTTATACCTTGCTCCACTTACTTCATTACTACATGTAATGTAATATACATACAGTACTGTGTGTGTGTAATATATAAAATATTGAGAGTAGCAAACCCACTTCAGAATATATTTCAGGTACCATGTTGATTTGTCCTTAGAACAAAGGCAGAATAATCATGAAAATTAGAAAATTTAATATTAATTCTGTTATCTAATCAACACTCTGTAGTTAATTGTCCCAATTTGTCCCTAGTAGTTATTTTTCCCCTTGTCCCTGTAGAATCTGAGCCAGTATCATGTGTGTGTCTCCTTAAATTCTTCAATCTGCCTCAGTTCCTCAGCCTTTCTCTGTTTTTCTTGACCTCAACCAATTTGAAGGATGTTGATTACTTAACAGAATGTCCCATGGTTTTGGTTTGTCTGACTTACCTCATGATTTGGTTTGTGTTAAACATCTTCGGCAGAAGTAATGCTGTGTTCTCCTTGGTGCATCAGGAGTCACATGATGTTGGTTTATGCAAATTTGTTATGAATTTTGACCACTTGGTAAAAGTTGGATCTTTCATGCTTCTTCACGTTGTTTGTCATTAGGAATTATTGCGTTGATCCTCTGACACTATGTAAGCATCCTATTGCTTAAAAACTTTTTACCCACTCATTTTAGGATCCATCTGCGACTTTCTGACTTTATACATCCTTCTACTATTTATTAGTTGGCACTCAACCATAGGAAAGAATTTTCTTTCCCCATTTAGTTTTTTCTGGTGCTTATTTATTTGTATCAGTATTTATATCAACATAAGCTTGTGGATTCTTCTTTTACTCAATGTGTTATAATCTGTTAATGTTATTTTTAAATTTTGATACTCAGACTGCCCCAGCTTTGGACAGTGGGAAAACCTTTACAGAAGCTCCTAAGTTCTTTAGAAATGGCCCAATCAGGATTTGATCAATTCTTTAATTTCTGGCTCAACAGAATGTTCCAGGCTCATCTTGAACTTCTCTGCTTTAGTCATGGAATCAGTGATTTCTTCTGGCCTCTAGATCCCTTAAGGGAAGACTGCAATTTAGAAACTATTGTTGCTATATATGCTCATTTATACCTTATCATTGCTAGGACTGTCAATCATCCCTTCAGGTTTAATAATGATACAGTAAGAAGGTGTGCTGGAGCTCTGCATATGGGGGAAGGTCCCGAAGGATTCATTTAAGGTAAAAGAGGAATTGGCTGGCCTTTAGGCTGGCAGCGGGGGACGGAGGGTGGTGTCCCCAAATGTCAGAACATAAAGGTCATCTGTTCTTTTTTTTTTTTTTTTTTAAGTTTTATTTGTCTGACAGAGAGAGAGAGACAGGGAGAGAAAGAACACAGAGGGGGAGTGGGAGAGGGAGAAGCAGACTTCCCACTGAGCGGGGAGCCCGATGCAGGGCTTGATCCTGCGACCCTGGGACCATGACCTGAGCCAAAGGCAGATGCTTAACACCTGAGCCACACATGTGCCTCAAGGTCATTTGTTCTAAAGTTCAAGTGACCATTATGGTTGCCTGCTGGTTGAACACTTCTGTTCTTCAACTAGAATTTCACTTAACCACCCTATCTCTGTTTTAGGCCCAATCTTTATATTTTTCTATGTGTAGCAATCCTGGTTCTCTCTGGGGACTTGAAGGGGAGTAACCGCTTTCCCTTTGCTTATAGCCCCCTTTTCATGACCTTTGCTATGGTTTCCTCTTCTTCCATCTCCTCCCATCATCCAGATATTCAGTTAATCCCTCCTCAGTCTGTATTGTTCCTACAACTCTGTCATTGTTGGCTTCCACATTTTGCTATAATTGAATGCGTTCTGGAGGGTGGGGGGGATATGTGTTTGGTCTGTTTGCCATCTATTTTTTTTCTTTTTTTTTTTTTAAGATTTATTTATTTTTGAGGGGTGGGAGGGGCAGAGGGAGGGAGAAATTCAAACAGACTCTCTGCTGGACATGGAGCTCCACTCAGGGCTTGATCTCATGACCCTCAGTTCATACCTGAACCTAAACCAAGAGTCGAATGCTTAACCTGCGGTGCCACTCAGGTGGCCCCATCTGCCATCTTGAAGCTAAAAAGTGTAAATATCTTAAAAAAAATTTCAATATTTATTTGCATGACAGTTTTTTTTTTGAGGTTAGCTTCATTACCTACCCATGTTACTGAAGAGAAAGCTGATATTAAAAAGTTAAATAGTTTGAGCTTTCACATCCGTTTGTAAAGAAAACATGCCAAGATAAAGCCAAGGAGTGTCTGACTCCAAATCCATCCGTCCACTCTAAAATGAGTTACACAGCACTTTTAGAGTAATAAAACTCTTTCCCAGAACTATCCCTGCTTAATGTCACTTCTTACGCCATCAGCAATTATGCCTTATATTTACATAGTGATTTACAGTTCACAAAATACTTCCATAGAATCTTATTTAATTCTTTTTTTATTGAGATATAATTGACAACATTATATTCGTCTCAGCTGCACAACATAATGGTTTGATATTTATATATATTATAATCACCATAGTGTCTAGTTAACATCCATCACCATACAGTTATAAATATTTTTTGTTGTGGTGAGAGCTTTAAAGAATTACTCTCTGAGCAACTTTCAAAAATACAATACTGTATTAACTATAGTCACTGTGCTATACATTATATCCCCAGAACTTATTTGTAACTGAGAGTTTGTGCCTTTTGACTACCCTCACTCATTCTGCCCACCCTCCACCCCTGGCTCTGGCAACCACCAGTATGTTCTGTGTCCGTGAGCTCAGCTTTTGCTTTTTCCATTTTTAAGATTCCACATATATGTGACATCATATGGCATTTATCTTTCTCTGTCTGACTTATTTCACTCAGCATAATGTACCATCTAGGTTGTTGCAAATGATAAAATTTCCTTTTTTTACATGAATAAAATTCCATTATATATCATATATCTATCTATCATCTATGAATCTGTCTATCTAACTATCTATATCTATCATTTATTGATCACATTTTCTTTATCCCTTTATCCATCAGTGGATACTTGGGTTACTTTCATGTCTTGGTTATTGTAAAAAACACTGCAGTAAACATGGGCGGCGCAGGTAAGTTTCCGAACTGGCGTTTACATTTTCTTTGGAAATATACCTAGATATCGGATTGCTGGATCATATGGTAATCTCATTTTAAGTTTTTTTGAGGACCCTCCATATCGTTTTCAAAAATGGTTGCACCAGTTTACATTCCCACCAACAGCACAGACGGGTTCCTTTTTCTCCACATCCTTACCAACACTAAATTCTATTTAATTCTGACAATTGTCTTGGGAGGTTGGGTATCATGAGGAAACTGGTGAAATTAAGCAATTTTCCTGTGGGCAAATATTCACCAAGTAAGAAAGCTGAGACTTGAACCAACTCTTGAGCTGGGGTTTCTGGATTCCTTCTGAGGCCATCCTTCTATCACTGATAAGAGAGGCAGGATGCGAACTCGGTATTTGCTGATTTGGCCATAACTGAGACTATCAAGATCCTCCATCATTTCACAAGCTTGCCAAATAAATTTTAGAGCGCTAGGCTCCATTCTCTATCCATTTTCCCTCCTCATCATGCCTAAGAAATGCTGTTACATCCTTATTCCTAATATTTCTGCTCCGCTTTACACCTGTGTCTTTTCATGCCTGGATTACTGCACCAGCTGCCTATCCAGTCTGCCAGCCAGTCCCTAACCCCACTTTCATACACCAGACATAATCATCTCTCAAAATGTGAATCTAATAATATGGCTTTCTTTCACAAATTCAGGTTATTTTTTTTTTGTTACTTAGAGATTTCAGGATAAAGATCAACTAGTGGCTCATAAGAGTACTAATTCCTCTAGCCCCATTTCCTATTTGTCCTTACCATGCTTTCCTCTCCCATAACTGGATCTGCCATAGTTCTTTGCTTCCTTCGGTCCCCTTCTTCATCTAACTCCTACAGATCCTTCAAAAGGTTTTCCTCTACCCCAGGGAACTTCCCTTGCTCCAGTTTGAAAGCCCCACCTCTCTTTACTTTAATATCATCCTGTTCACACTGCCCTGCCAAAGTCCACCAACCAAGACCACCAGGAACACACCCGTCGTCAAAGTTAGGTTCATCAAGTTGTTCCAAGAGCAGAAATAATGTAAGATGAGAAATTGCAGGATTTCTCAATAAGGGGGATTTGGAAGGGGTTTGTTCTAAAATTTGGGCTTGAATGGGGTAATTCTGGAAAGGACTAATGGAGGGCAGTGGTCATTTCCATATTGGATACCATCTGTAACAAATTGCCACAAACTTAATGGTTTAAAATTACACAAATATACTCTTACAGTTTCGATGTCAGAAATTCGAAATGGGTTTTACTGGGCTCAAAGCAAGGTGTTGGTAGGACTGTATTCAATCAATTTCCTAACCTTTTCCAGATTCTAAAGGCTTGCCCCCAGTCCTTTGGTTTGTGTCCCCTTCCTTCATCTTCAAGGACAGTAGCATAACATCTTTAAATCTCTCTCCTTGATTCTGACTCTGACCTTCCTACCTTCCTCCTTCCCTTTCGATGACAGTGGGCCTACCCAGATAATCCAGGGTAATCTCCCGTCTTCGAAGCCAGTGGTTAGCAACCTTCATTCCCCTTTGCCACATAGTATAATAGATTCACAGGTTCCAGAATTAGGATGGCAATGTCTTTGCGAGACCATTATTCTGCCTCCCAGAGGTACTGTCAGGAAGCAGGCCTAATTCTATGTCTGGGTGTTTTAATCATTTTTGCCCAGGAGGTGGAATAAGGCTAAAGGTGTTATTGGTCAAGAGGCCACAGTCACTGGCAATGATGCCTAGTCATGTTGGGTTTGAATAGTGTTCCTGTTTCCATCTGTTCTTGGACATGATTACAGAGTGGCCTTGTTTTTGTCTTACTCCATCATTGTCACAGACTGACCTTGTCTGATTTGATGTTCTGAAGATTGTGTATGAATGCGGAGAATGCTCTGGTTTATTATTAATGAGGTGAGGGCTGCTGATTATCTTTCTTATGATCCTTGATTCCCTCACAAGAGTGTGTATACTGTAAGCTCCTTAAGGACAAACACTGTGCTTCATTCACTGTTCTATCACCACTGCTGTCTTCTACATGCTTGATAAATATTTGCTGGATTAATATAATGATTTTAAGCCCTAGAGAAAAAGCTTCATCCTTTGCTCCTTGAAATATGGTCAGAGGACAAGCAATATTGGCATCACCTGGGAGCTTCTTCAAAAGGCAGAATCGTGGGCTTCTTTTGTACTCAGAGCTTTGACAACATTTCAGGTGATTCATGAGCTCATAAAGTTTAAACACTGGCCCAGTCCTGTGGATGCTAACCCCAAAGGAAGTAGAGAGGAACGTATGTCTCACTCTTGATTTTTCTAAAGCATTGATGAAATGGTATTAACATTTTTAGCAAAAAAGTAAAGTTTTTGATGTATGATGTTTCTTATGTTCTTATTCTATTTTTATTGCTATTTATAGGAAAACTAGTTTATGTTTTTTCATTTCCATTGTGGGTAGAGGAAAAGCACTTAAAACTGAAGCAGGATAACTTTCTATTAGATAAATGGAAATATCTTTTGCTTCTAAGGCCTGCCAGGCAGAGAGCTCTTAGGATATTCTGTAAGACTCTTGAAAGTGCTGAGAATCAACTCTAAAAATACCCTGTTATTTCTCAGACACCAGTCCTTTTGTATTGACTGGCCTCTGAGACTCCTGACATTATCTTTGACAACAAGATTCACAGCAGAGTGTCCTACTCTTTTCTTCCTCCCTTTCCAGTCATCCTTCCCGCTTAGTAATCTCTTTACAAGTGTGTCTCATTATCTCCATTTTGAAGCTTCTGCGTCCAACGCCCTGGGTCGCAACTGCAGAATTTTCAAGGCTTCCCTAATGAGCGGCCTAAAATTTTGAGATAAATCTTTGGGACCTAGGTCCTCACTTTTAAATTTAAATGTATTTATTTCTATATTTAGTTTTTGATCAGCAAAGACTTTGAAGACATGACTTCTAGTAGCTCAAGCTTGCCATCCTTCATTGTGTGGCAGTAATGCAAAATGTGATTTTTGTCATCAGAAGGACATAACCTCAGGCCTCCCCAAGGGCAACGATGAGTAAATACGTTGAAGTGTCATGCTTCCAATCATCAGTGAGGCTATTTAGCACTGAAGGACACAACAGATCAGAATTTTTAAATATCTCATTCTTTGGACTAAGTCACTGTACAGGTTGGTGCCGTGATTTCAATTTGCACACGTTCCCAGTTGCTGGTTCTACCTCTCCCTTTGTGTCCAAAAAAGTGGACATCAGCTCCTTGTTTTGCATTACTGAGAATAGAGAGTAGATGCGAAAAATGACCTTCCTATCCCACCGGTGACTGAAAGCTGGCAACAAAACCATACCTTCCTTGGCATGACTTTTCATGTCAGTTGTCAAACACCTGCAAGCTGTGTCTGACAGAGTCAGCGAGCTTATTATACATCCAGGCATTCCTGGGGTGTCACCTTATTTCTTAAGGACACATCACGGGTTCTACATCAAACAGCAAGCTTCAGTAATTAGGCGTTTGCTCTGATAATTAACCAAGTGGCCTCACAAATGGGGCTCAGCCCCACAAGTGCTGAGATCGCAAGGCATTGAAATTATGTTTCAAGTTAGCCCTAAGACTTGGTCAGCAAGTTCTGGTCTTGTCATGTGACACTTTGGGGGTATATTGTCTGGCAACCATATTTGATGGCCTACAATCTTGACTTCAGTCTGGTATTTCTTCACCTTAGCTCTGTGGACACTGCGGGTTGGATAGTTTTTTGCTGTGAGAGCTCAAGGTGTAGTGTTTCCCTGTACATTGTAAACTGTGGCTGCAACCTTGACTCCTACCCATGAGAGGCTGAACAGCCTCCCACCAGTCCTGACAAACAGAAATGACTCAAGACATTGCCAAATGTCTCCTGGGAAGCAAGGTTTCCCAAGACAGTAAGTTACGTTAGGTCTGGTTTATTAAGCCGGGGCAAGAAGGTGTCTCCTTTTTATCCTTCAACGACTCATGTTCATCTCCTTTTGAGTGTTGTGTTCTGTTAAAGAGGATACATCTTCAGACAGCTTACTGTGGAACACTACAAATTTCCCAAGGTGTGACCACTGCCTTTACTGGAATCATATAGTGGCCAGATTCCAACGAGTGCAGGCTGCAGGGTAATCTTGGGTCATCTGTGATTTTTGATGTGAAAGTCATACCACGGTTGAGGTGGTGAGTTTCAGTAAGCCAACTTACCTCATTTTACAGTCAAATGGCTTGGGGCCCGGAAAAATAATTTGCCTAAATTTTACCAGCACACCAGTGGCCAAATGTTTAGAATATTCATTCATTCATTTACTTAGTTGGTATTAACTGAAAACTTGCACTATGCCTCGTAGTGAGCTAGGCACTGAGGAATCAAGGCTGATTAAAGACATCATTTTTGCTGATCGTTTAGCAGGTTAGAGAAGCATCTGTCAGTCACACGGCTAAAGTTAAGGGACAACTGTGATTAGTACTGCAGATGTGGGAGAGATGGTGGTCTGCCCTGATGCTGTAGCTGGATTCAGCTAATGCAGGGGAGGGCATAAAGACCTTGCAAAGGAAGTGGTTGGGCTGGTGTCTAGAGGTTGGTGGGACCGAAGAGGGAAAAGGATTCCATCAGAATAAATAGCCAGTGCCAAGTCTCGAGAGCAAGAAGGAACATGGTACTTTTGAAACACTAAAACACAGTGAGGGTTAAACATTGAGTTGGGGGCTTTTAGGTCAGTTTAAAGAGAAATTTGAAAAATCATCCTGAAAGCAATCGTAAGTTATTGAAATATTTTTAATGTGTGTCTCTCACAACCAGATCTGCCTTTGGTAAATGCTGGTTATTGGAAGGAGATTGTAAGGGGGGAAGCTGTCACCTGCCTAGTTCTGAGGCCACCATAGTAGTGCAGGTACATAAATAAATGGCTTGCATTGGGTAATATGGCGGGCTGAGAAATGGGCCCCCAAATTATCTTACCTTACCTTATCAGACTCCCTACTTCACTCTGCTAGTGAGGCAGAGGTGAGTAAGTTAAGGATCCTTATTTGGGGAAATTATCCTAGATGATCCAGATGGGCTCAATATGATCCTTGTAAGAGGGAGGCAGGAGGATACCAGTCTATAGCATAGGAGAAGCAAGACATTGGAGGGAGGCAGGAAAGGAGGCATGGATCAAAGAATGCAGCTGGCCTCAATAGAAGCTAGAAAAAGCTAGAAAACAAGTTCACCCCTCAGAACCTTTGGAAGGAACCAGCCATGCCTGCTGCTGATTTCACACATTTGGCCATAGGAGGTTTAAGACAATAAATTTGTGTTTTTCTTATTTTTAATTTTAATTAAAAAAATATTTTATTTGTTTATTTGAGAGGGAGCAAGTGCATGAGTTGGGGAGGGGCTGTGAGCGGGAGGAACCTGATGCAAGGCTCAATCCTAGGACCCTAAGATCATGCCCTGAGCCACGGTCAGACACTTAACCTGGTGCCCCAAATTCATGTTATGTTAAGCTACCAAGTTTGTGGTAACTCGTGGCATTAGGAAGTAATAGGAAACAAACAGATGTAGTGAAATGGAGATTGGTAGAAATTAATGGATTCAAGAGACTTTTAGAAGGTAAAATTGACAACACTTGGCAGTAGATTGAATTTGCAAATGAGTGCATGTCAAGGGTTGCTCCTGGGTATTGATTCAGATAGTAATATCTCACAGCCTGGGTATAGATCTTATCTTCTTACTGAAAACCAGATACAATTTCCGAGTAAGAGGGCCTAGACAATAATAATTAAACTTTGTATGCAAGTTAGTAAATTAACTGAAGGTAAATCATATTTTGAGGGTCATGGTATTTGATTGTCAGATAGTAGTAACTGAACAGCAATGGTTAGGAGGATAACAATCAAGGGTCTGAGTGAGCATTTTCTGTGGGATAACTTTACCTGATTAGAAGCACGACAGTTCTCTTTATATGCTTCCTGTAACAGTAATTAGATGTTGTCTCTACAGGCTATTTTATTATCTCTAATTGTCCCAAGTGCCTTACAGACCTGCCTAATTGGAGGACCTCAGCACTGAATTACAGGTGTGCCAGAGGTGCTGCCGGTCTCAGTCTTCGGCTGATCTGGGCGGGATCTGGGGCGGCTGAGTTTGGGGCATGGCTATCTCCTCTCAGTGAGTCTCACCTGATGATTCCACTGCATCCTAAAGATGTGCAATGTACTGTGTGTGCTATCTGGGAAGAAGATTAGGAAGTACTGCCCTTTGGTCTTCCTTCCACAGTGTCTTCCATGGACGTCTTGGTGGGGCTGTGGGTGATGACCATGATAGATGATTGTTAGCCCACAATGTTAAATTTAGCTCTCTAAAAATTCTTAAATTCATCCTCTTGTTCATACTGTCACCTGAATTTAGGCTCCCAGCCTCTCTTGCCTAACTTAGTGTGATGGTTTTCATGCAGTTCTACTGATTACTAACCCAATGGCCATTCCTTTCCCTCTTGCTAGGTCGGCAGAGACCACTTTGCACTATAGGAGAAGAAAATACTGGATACGTGCTTTTCCAGCCTCCTCTGTAGCCCAACCATGAGATCTGATTCAGTTCTAGAGTATGGGAGCCAGTGGGAATACACCGTAAGGCAAGTGTGAAAAGAATTCATTGGAAAGAGTAAATACAAAGGAGCTGTGGGAGAAGAGATCCTCTCTTTTGCTTCTTGGTTTTGGATGTTGATGCATAAGAATAGGAGGGATGCACCTGCTGTAGTGATTCCACAGCCGATGGGAGAGCACTGAGAGGTCCCAGTGAGCCAGCTCTGCACCCTGACGTTGCCAAGCCCAGATGCAGCTTTTGAGTAGTCATGAAAATAAGCTCTTTTTGTTTAAGCAGACTTCAGCGTGGGTTTTTGTTACTTGCAGCCAAAAGGATTCCTAGTGAATACAATTTTAAACCCAATCTTCATACATACCTCCAGGATTTCTCCATTCCAATTCATCCTCTACACTAACAGAGCAGTCATCTTTCTGAAATGCAAAGCTGATTACGCCTGCCACCCCTAGCTAAGTGCATGAGTGGTTCCCTTTGCCTCCACAGCTTGTACAGTTTCACATGCCCCCAACCTTTTCAGCCCCAGCTTCCATTAATTCTCCTGTCACTATGGCTGTGGCCCCTTTGAATTGTCTATGATTCCTGGAAGACTCTGTAGTATTTAACAACTTTGAGACTTTAAAACACTTCTTTCTGGAATATCCCTTATCCCCCTAACCAATACTCAGTTAAGACCCAGTTCAAATATTTATCCTTTCCATAATGAAGCTTTCTATGGCCACTACCCTGAGTTCAAGTAGACCTGTTCAAATATTTATCCTTTCCATAATGAAGCTTTCTATGGCCACTACCCTGAGTTCAAGTAGACCTGTTCCTTCTCTCCATCATCCCTGAAGTCTGCAGAAGGCAATATGGACTTGCAGGGTAGAATGGGTAAACTTGTTTATTTATTTATTTATCATTTTTCTTTTAATTACCATTTCTCATTCATCTTCAGATTCCTACCACCTAACAACATACCTGAAACACAGCAGATGTCTAATAAATGTCTTTAAGAATAAATGTTTGAAAAGATAAATGGAAAGATCATTTTTGTATTACAGAGTAACCACAGATAAATATTTTAAAGCTCATTTAAAACATTCCCTTGTAATTTCTCTCATTACTAATGAATTATAATATTTTGAAACTAGAAACTTTATCTGTGATGCTTACAAGACAAGAACTATCTTTCTGTGCATGCTGGAATTGACTCTGTTTCTAAGATCTGTACACAGCATGGTTCTTGCTCCTTTGTAGAAAATCAAAGAGCGGGGCTTTCTTCTATCTTTATTCATGTCAGACCTTATTTAAAATCAAAGAAATACAAAAGGAGAAATCAAGTAATTTATTAAATAATATATTAAGATATTATTAAAAAGAAAAGGGTCATGAACTTTATCCAAACCAATAAGTATCCAGTAATGATTAGTCTAGTACTGAGTCATTTTTCATGTGACAATATAATATTTTTCTTTTTCTCAAACCTCCATGTCTCATGATCCTGTTTTTTTGAGGAACTCACAAAAGCAAGACATTTTTACTGAAATTGGTTTAGACATTTTTTGCTTTCTACCAGGGGTTCCCTACCTCACACTTTCCCTCACGCTGGGAGGTTCTGGAGGGCCATGGGTCTTCTGGCTTTTGGCTTAAGGACAAGTTGACAGGGAGATACATTTAATTTGGATATGGGGGAATAGATTTGGAGTGTGGTTTGCAGTCATTTCTGTGTCTCATTAGGCTATTTTGAGCTATTCTTGTATGGAGATGGCTTCCAGGAATTCTTTACCATCTATTCCCCTAATTTACACAAAGTTTTTGATATGAAGATGTAGGACAAGAGGTCACATGTCACTATGAATTTGCCCCATGGCATTCAGTACAGGATGAATAGTAGAGAAAATAGTTTGAAATGATGGAGTCAGAAGCTAATCGATGGAAAAAATATTATTGAAGTAGAGCAAGCAGTTAAGTAGTAAAAATACTCCTTTTGGAATTTTGTAATATTTATGATTTTTGTTAGAGTTTAATTTTTTGATTTCTTTTAGCATTCAACAAATATTTAATTTTGTATTTGATTTTATATTTTTATATTATGTTCTTTTTCTTAAAGAGGGTTCTCAACATTGTGTAAACTGCATGCTTTACAAAACCTAGATCTTCCCTAGATAGACCTATGTAAGAATATAGCTTTCATAGAACCAATGCAAGATTAAGATAGCTATTAGCTATGTTTTTGTTATTCATTTTTATTTTATTATTTTATTATTACTTTCTTTTCTCTTTTCTTTTCCATTTGTTTTCTTTTCTTTTGTTGTTTTATTTTTTCCTGTTCAGCCACTTCATAAAGAAAGAGGACACACACGGATTTTTTTGTAGACGTTCTAGAGAAAATTCAGGATGTTTGCTATAAAAAGGCCTAAGGTTTTTTTAATTTTTAAAAATTTTAAAAAAGATTTTATTTATATATTTGAGAGAGAGACATAAAGAAAGTGCGCACACGAGAAGCAGGGAGGGGCAGAGAGAGAAAGAGAAGCAGACTCCTGGCTGAACAGGGAGCTTGACAAAGCAGGGCTTGATCCCAGGACCCCAGGATCATGATCTGAGCAGAAGGCAGCTGCTTAACTGCCTGAGCACCCATGCACCCCAGGGTCCTAAGTTTTTAAAAAGAGGGCATATTTTAATTTTCATTTACCATTACTGCTCAGATACAGAGCTGGGTATGGTGCCATGGAGGGCATAGCTAACATCTTGCCAGATTGGGTAGTCAGGTGAGGGAGAAACTCATTTCAACAGAGCATTGTAATTGAACTTTGGCAAATATTTTCCATCCCACTGTATAATGCTACTTTTTTTTTTTTTTTTTCTTTATGGAGCAGAGTAATGTGATGAGAGTAAGACATAGTGTTAACCATTCTGTGATTTTTTTTTTTTTTCCAGGGGAAAAAGAATACCTTTATATTTTAGGAGCAAACCCAGTTTTAATTCCCTGACCTTATTTAGCTGGAAGTCACATGAAGTGTTTGAATTATAAGTGCTGAGTCAACCGAGGTGGTCATGGCGCTTTGTTCTTACAAAAAGATAGTAATGCAGCACTGTGTATTTTCAAAAATGCCTCTCCTGTAATTAATCAATTAGTGGTTAGAATGCTGGCATGGTTTTATATTTTTCTAGGTGTCTCACCTTGCCTTTGGATTCAACCTGTGACTTCTCTGTACTCCCAGAAATTTAGGACTTAGTTGCTGGTGATAGGGAGGAAAGCTACCTCTGGGACTTACACAGGGATCTACAAAATTTTGGGGTCCAGCATGTAATACATATTCTTCCCATGGCCTTCTAAGAATGAATTGTTATAGCTCTGTGACTTTCTGTCTCTGTGCCATGTGTCCTCTTCTGCTGTATATTCTGTAAGTTTTCTACCAAGTGCCATTCTGGGCAATCTCAGTGCAAATGTCTGGAATAGTTTATTAGGTCTTGCATGACCCAAAGTAATTTTGATCAATCTTGTCCACTCTTTCACTCCGGTTTTCAGAACTAAATTTCTATTTAGAGAGGATTGGATTTCCTTCTCACTCCTGGGGTGTGAGGAGTGAGATGTTGAATTAATATTCCACCTGGCCCTTCACAAGATTGTCACATTTGACAGATAATCTGCTTTTATTAGATCCAGCAAAATATATATATATATATATATATATATATATATATATATATATACACACACACATACATTTCAGAATAAAACTTGCCATTTGTTTTTCTGTTTTTTATGTTGTTATTATTTTCTTTCCTTCTTTTTTTTTTTTTTAAAGATTTTGTTTATTCATTTGAGACACAGAGATACAGAGAGAGAGAGAGAGAGAGCATGAGCAGGGGGAGAGGCAGAGGGAGAGGGAGGAGCAAGCTCCCTGCTAAGCCATTAGCCCAAAATCATGACCTGATCCAAAGGCAGACACTTAACCATCTGAGCCACGCAGGCACCCCCTTTATAGCTGTTTTCAATATTTATTTTTAAAAGGGTACCAGATCAACAAATCATATTTATTTAACCATTCATTTCAAGGGGCACCTGGGTGGCACAGTTGGTTAAGTGGCCTGGCTGGCTCTTGGTTTTGGCTCAGGTCATGATCTCAGGGTCCTGAGATCAAGCCCCAAATCGATTTCCACATTGGGCTCTGCGCTCCCTACTCAGCATGAACTCTGCTTCAGGATTCTCTCCATCTGTCCCTCCCCCTACTCATGCGTGCTCTCTTTCTCTCTCTCTCTCTAAAATAAATAAATAAGTCTTAAAAAAATTTAATCCACAAACTCCATTTTTTTTTTAAACAATGATAAGATTATTAGTTAGATATAGTTCAAATATGATGTTAGATATATGATGTTAGATATAGTTCACGTGGGGATTATAATAAAGGATAAATTTTAAAACCAGTCCTTAAGAAAGAGGAGCTAGCGATAGGGAAAAAATAAAAAGGAGACTTTCCTATGAGCTCTATGGCATTTGTGTTACACAGTACCAAAAAGAGAATTCTTTAACCAAGCAAATACTAAGAAATACCTCGAGTTTTAGTTGGACTCACTATGTGTTTATCGCTTCATTTAATTTATTCAAACACATATTTATTGACTTCCACCTTGTGTGTTGTGGAAATTCAGAGAGCAAGAGAACTGAATAAGATTTAACAGAACAGTTCTTGGTTTCATAAAACCTGCTTACAGAGAATTCTATCCAAGGTCTATAGGACCCAGGGCTTTGAAGTCACTGCAATCCTTCTTTAGTGAAGGACACACTTTGAAGGGATCCTGTCCTTGTATTCTATGACGTGAGAGCTTTCTTAAGCAGCTGTAAAGACATCTAACAGAAGAGCAGATCAAATTAATGAGCTTTTTGTGGTCTCAAGAATGAAAATTGGTGTCAAGAATGAAAATGAGGCCCTCGTGTTTTTAACCACACCCCACAGCCAGGGTATATAAAGAAGGTTCTGAGCCTGGGGAATCATCACACAGAGGAGACTTATTCCCCAGCTACCTGATCCCTCCACTCCTGACACCATGCACTGCAACAACTTCTCCGGTGCCGTCTTCCCAGGATGCTACTGGGGCAGCTATGGATACCCCCTGGGGTACAGCGTGGGCTGTGGCTACGGCAGCACCTTCTCCCCAGTGGGCTATGGCTTCGGTTATGGCTACAATGGCTGTGGGGCCTTCGGCTACAGAAGATACTGGCCATTTGATCTCTACTGATCTGTTGAAATTGCCGAGGCATAGAATCTTCTCTCCCAAGGCTGAAAGGCACCCCTCCACGCCTCTCCTTTACTTCCTTCTTTAGTCCTCCTTTGCTCCATGATGTACCAATCACCGCTTCTCAGACCTAGCTCCAGAGTCCAGAAGGAAGGAATTGAAAATGCTGATGATGCCTCCAGCCGCCTTCCCTGGATGATGTTCTCTGAGACATTTTCAGAAACTTGACGCCCAACGACGTATTTCTTCTGAATTTTTCACCATGCTCATGACTCTTGATAAAGTTGTGGGTGTGCGCCTTGAATTCTCAATAAACTTGTCTCCATCAGCAGAACACTCTCACCTGAGCAGAGTTTCTTTTCTTGGTGTGTGCATGTTTCTGTTACATTGAGTGGGGAGGGAGATGGATTTGTTTTCCTCATGTGGGCTTTAGAAGCAATAAGAAAGAAAATAATCCTTGATCTGGTGAGATAAACAGGCAAGAGGGGGCTACTAGTGAGGGGAGAAAAAAGTCTGTCTTCATCTTTTACTTCTGGTATTTACCTCCAATCCTTGGGCCAGTGGGGCACCATTCAGTTCTTGGTGTTTCTCATTTCACTGCTCCTTCCCCTCCTCAAGGAAACCCAACATTATCAGGAGGCTTTTCCAGTTATTTCCATATTAGTACAAATGAAACCCACTGTGTTCCCTTTCCCAGGGATGAAAGAATGTAGAAAAAAAAAATACCTTGTTTCCTACAAAAAAATTCTGAGGCCTCAAGTAATAGAGTAGATATAGACATATTTTGGGAGCTTGAGAGTCTTTTAGGGGGAGGGATTATTCCATTATATCAAAACACCTATGGTATTTATTTTACAGCTTAGAAACTCCAGGTAAGAAACAATGACAGAAAGCTTCTTAAACTTTGTACAATCCATACCAGGTAGTGAGTTTTACTCTTTAAAGATATGAGTAACTTTTCATAAACATGGGGAAAAAGTAACTATAAAGTTTCTGAAGATACATTAGCCTTTCTCCGGCTCCTTTAGAGAAAAGAGCTATATTCCTTTCATAAGCCAAGTCAAAAATGTCTCAATCCTCCTGTTGAAAACATTTTATGTATAGTACAAATATTCTTGGTGATAGCAGGATTTGGCTTAACCCTGCACCTTTATTGAATATCTGCACATGTCTATAGTGCCTCTAATTTGCCTTGTAGCTAAAAATGTAAAAGCTATTTGGAGAAATTACTTTAGAAGAGAGTATTTTCTCCACCATATTTTACCCAAAACATATGTCTTTTTAAAAATTCAAAAAACATCTTGTTCAAGGATTTACTTGGTAGATTCTTCCCCGGTAGACTACTGTGATAGCCAATAAAATCTCCAGTTTGAAACTTTCTAGCAGCTGCATATTAATTCATGTTGAGAATTATAATTTAATCAAACATGCATATTAGAATAGGAAAAGAGGCTTTTTTTTTTCAAGAATTACAGAGTCAGATTTAAACTAGAAGATGTCTATTTGATCATTTTAGAATGATGGAGTTATATAAAATATGTGTTTAAAAAGAGCTCAGAGAGATATCTTACCCCAGTGTTTCTGAAATTGTGGCATATGGGGAACTTGCAGAAAGTGGAAATTATTATGCCTCGTTTCTAGGAATTTTGACTTGGTACATTTGAGGTATGGTCCAGAAATCTAAATTTTTTTTTCAGCTTAATGGGGGTTTAATTGACAAATAAAAAGTGTATAGATTTAAGGTGTACAACAGAATGTTTTGATGTGTGTAGACATTGTGAAATGAGTACCACAGTCAAGCTAATTAACATATTATTCACCACCTCATATGGTGAGGATTTTTATTTCAAGTATATGAAAGGGAGCTCGACATTACTAGTCATTAGGGAAATACAAACCAAAACATAATGAATTATCACCTTACATGTGTTAGAACGGCTCTTATCAAAAAGTTAGAAGGTAAGTGTTGGTAAGGTTGTGGAGAAAAGAGAACTGGGAGTATAAGTTGACTCAGCCACTACAGAAAACAATACGGGGATTTCTCAAAAGATTAAAAATAGATCTATCATATGATCCAGAAGTCCCTCTTCTGGGTATATACCCATAGGAAATAAAATCATAATGTCAAAGAGATATCTGTGCTTCCATGTTCATTGCAGCATTCTTCATTGTAGCTAAGATACAGAAACAGTATCTCTTCATGGGGATATGAATTGCTAAAGAAAATATAGTATACACACAATGGAATATTATTCAGCCTTAAGAAAGAAGGAAATCTTGTCATTGACAAACAACATGGAAGAACCAGAAATCTAAAGTTTTTAGCTTCTAGCTCAGGTGGTCTAAGTTCCACATTGTAAGAAGCACTGTTTCAGGGTCATTACTTATACACACACACACACACACTCTCTCTCTCTTATTTATCATCTATCTATCCATCTATCCATCCTCAGGTAACTAAATCTTGAGAAAGGAAAATCCTTTACATCACCAGTTAAGGACAAAGGAAGACATCCTTTACATCTAAAGGTGTAAGAGATGTGCACTGAAATACATCTATGCTTGGCACCTTTCAATCACTCTACTGGGGCTGAAGGTCCTGATGCCATGCTCTGCTTAAAGGAGAAAGTGTATTATTTGATGATTTTATAAACTCATATTTTCCTATGTAATATGAAAATGTTCTACATTACTTAATGTCATTCAGTGATTTTTAAAGATCTTATCATTTATTTATTTGTCAGAGAGAGAGAGAGAGAGAGAGAGAGAGACTGAGCACAAGCAGGAGAAGTGGCAGGCAGAGGCAGAGAGAGGATTAAGGAGCCCGATGTAGGACTCGATCCCAGGACCCTGAGCTGAAGGCAGCAGCTTAACCAACTGAGCCATCCAGGCATCCCCATTCAGTGATTTTTAACTGTAATTCATTTCTATTACCTATTTTTTAAAATGCATATATTTAGTCCCTCCTCTCTACCTCCCTTCTGATGAGCAAATCTTCTACAGGGTCTGTGAATTTGTATTTAAACAAATACCCCTAAGTCACTTACCTTTGGGCCACCAATTTGGAACAATTACAGGGTTCTTTGTCATGGGTTTTCATAGACTATCCTTTTAGCTTTCTTCTATTTATTTGGAAAATGGGAACTAAAATGTTTCATTTATATTTATGACTTGGATTCATCTCAGGTCACACATGAAGAAAAGTACTGTTTTTCTTTCCTACCTTCCCATTAATTTTTTATTGCTCTTAATTATCTGAAAAGCTAAGTTATGTATATTTAAGATTTCCTTGCTGAATAGAACCTGTGGAACCCAGAAAGGTGATTTGAATATTAAAGGAATCTTATTGACAGAAGAACCTTTGAGAAAAAGAGAAAGGGGAACAAAAACAATTTTTCCTTTGCATTTTAGGATGGTATAGAGTAATTGTTCCCAGAAGAAAGGCATGGTTAGAGGATATTCTGAAGTACTCCTTGAATTCTGAGTCTGCAACTAAGTGTTGCATAGACAAAACTGCCTGACATCACCCTCACTTGAGTGCAGAGGGCAGTGTTATTTCTACTCTGCTTACCATTTTCTTAAGGACTTGTTTGCATCTCTATAAAAGAGGGATATCAAATGCTGCAAGTTTCTTGATTTTATTTAGAGCACTTTTACATTCTATGTATCAAAAACATATTCTTAGGTGTCTCACTAACACCCACCACCTGGTTTTAGGCTTCCTGTCCACTCTCCGAAGCCCTCAGTTCTGATCATTAGATTCTCTGTTCCTTGATTACTCTGAAGCAATGATTCATTATTGTAGTTTAATATATGAATGCTAATGAATATTTACACATTTGGTGCACAGGAAAGGTTTAAAGTCCCCCCAAAATTTTCCAGATAGAAAATGTGCCGTGTGATACCTTGCTCAACATTTCCCAAATACTTTCTAAAGGCTCTGTTGAAGGTATCTGATATCTTCCTCCATTGCATGGTCAGTAGAGAAATGCTCTCCATGTTACTCCTTATGTGAACACAGTATTTGATGACCCAATCCAACAAAAATGTTGGCTGTGAAGTTATGACCATCAAGAATGTGAAGAGTGAGTCTAATATATGTAGGAGATCCTATGCCGTATTTACATTGTTCTAGCATATAATAAGGGACCAAATGATTCTCCGTCACTCCCATTTTTCTTTTGCCTGCATTCTTTTGCTTTTTGTTCTATACCTTTGTTCTTAAGTTTCTTACTTCTCAGAGAATCACAGGATTCTCTTCTATTCCCATAGATCATATTAAGGCAAGGTTAATTCTGAAGCAGATTTATGATCAAGAGAAGCATCTTTCCAGTACAGAGGAATCTTCAGTCAAAATAAATCATCATTTTCAGAGATTCACACTGGCCTTGCCTTCCAGGATCCCTCCCCCAACAGTGGCGAAGGGCTTTCAGCCATGGTAGACACCTAAGGAAGACCATCAGATACCTTACAAGTTAGAGGTTTCCTTTACTTACTGAAGATACTAAGGAAACATAAACATAAGACACTGAGGAATAAATGGCTGACACTGGCATTTGATAAAAAATTTTTAAGGTGAAATTCTTTTTTTCTTATTCAAAGAAGAGTTTGCCTGCTCTTCTGTCAAAAACTCCAGACAAAGGCAAAACAGAAACTGGAAATGCTTCATACTCAAATGGATATAATTTTTGATTTCCTGTAACTCTCCTTCAGCTACAGGGTGGTCTTTCTCAAAACCAGCAACCAACCAGCCAACAAACCAATCTAACAACCAACACTGTGTACTCGACAATAGCATAACTACTTTTGAGCTAAATGTTTGGTAAGCATCTTTTTCATCCCACTGATCTCTTACAATACTGAAAACTTCTAAAATGGGTTTATTTGAGATTTTAGCTAAGGCTATCATTTGGAGGATGATTTCTCAGTCATTTCAATGACAAAAATAATTAGACAATGATAACTAATATTTAGTATGTTCCTGGGCTTGTAGTAAGTCATTACTCCTGTTTACACTCTCAGGGGGTTGGTTTTCTTCCAGGTTCTATTTGATTCATGAGGAAGCTGAAATTCAGAAAGTTCAAATTATGTGTTCATGCCTCAAGGCTGGAGAGAGAGAGCAGGATTCTAATCAGCTTTGTTTGATGCCTTGCTCCTACCAACCTGAGTTGACTCCAGTTTTGTCCTGTAGAACTGTGTGCTCCACGAAGGGACCTTACCTGTCCGTTCACCAAAATAAAACACAGCATTGGGCTCCTCTTGAGTCTCCAGTAAATACATCATGAATGAAAAGGCAGGATGTTATTTTTTTCAAATTAAAGAGTCTCCAATCACGGCAATAGAGTCTTCTGAAAATCATTTGTTCAAGTCTGAAAATGGTACAGTTTGGTTTGGGTTTTTTTTTTTGTTGTTTGTTTGTTTGTTTTGGCAACACCCAAGAGAGATTTCATAAGCGTGTGGCCCTGAGCCCAGAAACATTCTTGACATGGAGGAGAGAACTATGGATGCCATTTGGTCAGGATCTACCAAAAGGATGAAGCAATAATATCATGCAGCAGCTTCACTTCCCCCAGCTCTGTCAATGCCATTTATTCAACTGTGTTTTTTTAGAATTTTAGAGAAATCAAATATAGTTTTGTATTTTTCAATATAATTCTTTATAAATGTAAAAATAATTTGATGTTCTAAGAATGATGAGATGAGTGAGCTCTTCAAAGTTGCATAGTCCAGAAATAGAAGGCCAATAAAGAAGGCCATAAAGGGAAGAGGAAGAGGCATGTTCACCTGACAAAGAATTTCAACTTGGCCAAATAGTCAGTCTCCCCTGAATTCTCTTCTCAACTAAGCTCTAACTTTTGGTTTTCCAAGTTTATCTCTGCTTTGTCAAATTTTAGTAAGAAGCCTGCTAAGTGAGTTAAGTGACAACCCCCTATCTAACCCCCTACCTAATCCCCCACCCCTCAGTATCTGATCACCCTCCATATCAGGCTCTTCACCCTCCACCATCTTCTATGATGACACCTGATTGCCCTGGATGCCTTCAGCAAGAATCCTGCTAGATTGGTTTAGCCTGAAACCAACCCCCTTCCTGCCTACCCTTGATACTTTCTCTTGGTATTTTTCCATCCACCGGCTCCTGCCCTATTCCTTGGCTATAAATGCCCACATTTCCTTATATGCAGAGTTGAGCCCAATCTCTCTTCACTATTATAAAAGTCATACTATTGTTCTATAGTGGCTCCCCTTGAATAAAGTCAGGCTTCCAATCTTTAACAAGTGTCATGAATAATTTTTTAAAATACATCTCAGCTCTCTACATTCCTTGACTGCTTATAAATTTTGTTTTTGTAATTTATAATATCAAAAGAAACTTGACTTTGTAACCTGAGTGCTATGGTACACTCTTTCTGGTCCTTAAGGCTTAATTCATCTGTACCATTTTATACATGTACAAACTCCTACTGTAATCTCTGCCCCACTGTGTCCACTCAGCGTTTTATAATTATGGTATTTAGCTGTATGTATTTATTTTGATTGTAGGCTTATTTGTCTTGCCTTTGCTTCTAGTTTGAAAGGTTTGTTAGATCAACAAGCTCTTTAATATCTATACCTCAAATGCAGGTATAGAGTTTTATGAAGCATGAGGACATTCAGTAAATTCCTGTGCACTAAAAACATGGTTTGGTGTTGCAGCCAGCATGTTTTTTGTTGTTGAGAAGTCTGATAATTGGAGGCTTAAATTTGCAGTCTGGTTTAATCCAAGACTTTGAAGACCCAGCAGTAACTTCTCATTACAAGGACAAACTCATAAGGAAGAATTCCTTTTTGGCAGTTAGTCAAGCGCAAACTTTTTTCAAAAATAATGAGAATCACTTCTTTTTCCAATGAGATCTAGAAGATTAATGAGAACTTTAATTCCCTTGATGAAGGGAATTAATTTCTTCATTATAGCCCTCCACTGAGGTTATACTAGTCACAGAGGGAGAAGGATCCCATTTCATGCTGTAACCATCAGCCGTGATGCCTGATCAAATCCTTATCCATGGACAATGCATTGTGACCTCTTCCCTGAAGACTTCAACTCAAGAGCCTACTGTAGGCATTATGGGTATCCCTGGGCCACCTGATTCTGCACATTGTAGCACTTTCTCACCTGTGGGCTGTGACCTGGATTATGGCTGTAGTAGTTATTGACCACTTGGCTACACCGGGCAACAGGCGTCTGCTTGTTGATCTGCATGTCTGAGAGCTTGGCACTTCTGGGATACTTTGGTCTTTTGTTTCCAGTCTGATTCTATCTTTCTTTGAGCCCCAAGACGCTGCTTGACCAAATGCAGCTTCTGCATACACTGGATCAGGTACACTTTAAGACACATCCCTTTCAGCCTTTATACATCTATGAACTTCTGCAGGAGTTCATCATTTAGATTTGTGATTCTTTTTTGGAGTATGTTCTGCCCTAACATATTTGTCAGTAGCTCATCTTCAGGGCACTTCTGTTTTCTTCTCAAAAATCTTTCTCGGTTGAGATAGGACATGTGGTTTATATGTGTTTCTGGGAGTCTCATTTCAGTTACATTGTATGAAAAAACAATGTTTTAAATCCAATTAAATGCAGATTGATTTTTATATTTTATCAGGGGATGTTAGCCCTAATATGTGGGCTAACCTCTTGGCAATGTTCAGGTTAATTGGTTTGCATAATAACATCCAAAGTCCAGCAACAAAATCCAACCAGTTCACTTTGGATCCCAAATAATACAAAATGACTGTCTAAATTGAAGAATACATCACATATCTGATCAATTTGAAATTCATTTTAAAATTAAATATATTAACATGTGGTTATGAACATACATTTCTCTTTCATACTATTTAATTTTATCTCATCTCTAGAAATGTGTTTCTTGAAGTGTGGTTTCTGAACCAGCAGCATCAGCAATGACTCTGGGAACATTTTAGAAAGGCAGATTCTCAAGCCTTCTGTTTCTTTGCCTCCAAGATCTACAGAATCAGCAATATGTATTTCAACAAACCATTTAAGAGATTCTGATGTATGCCACATCAAAGAAATACTGCTCTAGAACATTAAGTGCATTGGTTCATCAAATTAATATGGAATAATTTTAGTTAACCACTTTTAAGAGTTAGATTTGGAGTAAACAAAAGAAAACAATGATTTACTATACATATATATTGTACCTTGTGATTTCACTCTATATTTATGTACATTGCCTTCTGAGAACTTCAAAACCTCTTAACTTAGGAAAGGCACTTATCTCTTCTTTACAACTTTATGATTGAGGCACAGAATGTGGTGTTACTGTGAAAGGTCAGGCAAACAATATGCTTATCTCAAACCAGAATTCAAATCTTCTGATTCTACAACTGTGGTCCCATCATTATATTACATATTGACCAAATTACATGCTAGTAAGTGATATACGCAGAAATACAAGGAAGTCCATGCAAGGTTTAGATACAGCCTTGGACATTTTACCATACTTTATTGAAGGAAATAAAGAAATATATTGGTGTATTCTCAACTTTGAAGGCTAACACTTTGTTCTTCCACCTCATATTAAATATAGTCCCAATAGGATTATTTTTTTTTTAAGATTTTATTTATTTGTTTGAGAAAGAGAGAGCAAGAGAGGGCATGAGCAGGGGGAGGGACAGTGGGAGGAGGAGAGGGAGCCCACCCCCTCAGTAGGGCTTGATTTCCAGACTTGTGATCATGAGCTGAGCTGAAGAAAGAGGCTTAAAATTTGGATTAGTGTGGCCAATGGTTTATTGATTCTTTCAAAAAACCAGCTTCTAGTTTCATTGATACGTTCTACTGTATCTCTGGTTTCTACCTCATTGATCTCAGCTCTAACCTTGATTATTTCCCTTCTTATGTGTGGAGTTGGTTTGATTTGTTGTTGATTCTCCAGTTCTTTAAGGTGTCGAGACAGCTGCTGTGTTCTGCAGGGAGGCTTGGATGGCTATGTATTTCCCCCTTAGGACTTTATGGGATACGCCTTTGCTATATCCCATAGGTTTTGGACCGAAGTGTCTTCATTATCATTGGTTTCCATGAATTGTTTCAGTTCTTCTTTGATATCCTGGTTGATCTAAGCATTCTTAAGCAAGGTGGTCTTTGGTGTTTGAGTTCCTTCAGAACTTTTCCTTGTGATTGAGCTCCAGTTTCAAAGCATTGTGATCTGAGAAAATGAAGGGCATAATCTCAGTCTTTGGGTATTGGTTGAGTCCTGATTTGTGACCCAATATGTGGTCTATTCTTGAGAAGGTTCCATGTGCACTTGAGAAGAATGAGTATTCTGTTGTTTTAGGGTGGAATGTTCTGTATATATCTATGAGGTCCGTCTGCTCCAATGTTCCATTCAATGCTCTTGTTTATTTATTTTCTACTTTGATGATCTGTCTATTTCTGAGAGAGGTGTGTTAAGATCTCCTACTATTAGTGTATTCATATCAATATGACTCTTTATCTTGATTAACAGTTTTCTTATGTAATTGGCTGCTCCCATATTGGGGACATAGATATTTACAATTGTTAGATCATCTTGGTGGATAGTCCTTTTAAGGATTATGTAGTGTCCTTCTGTATCTCTGACTACAGTCTTTAGTTTAAAATCTAATTTATCTGATATGAGAATCACTACCCCAGCCTTCTTTTGAGGTGCATTGGCATGAAAAATGCTTCTCCATCCCTTCACTTTCAGTCTGGGTGTATCTTTAGGTTCAAAATGGGTCTCTTGTAGACAACATATGGATGGGTCCTGTTGTTTTATCCAATCTGTAACCCTGTGCCATTTTATGGGCGCATTTAGGCCATTCACATTGAGAGTGATTATTGACAGATACGTTCTCATTGACATCGTGTTACCTTTGAAGTCTTTCTTTCTGTAGATTGTCTCTATATTTCTGTTCAATGCTATTCTTAGGATTTTTCCTCTTTTATAGAACAATAACAATGAAAATACAGAAAGGGAAATTAGAGAATCGATTCAATTTACTATAACACCAAGAACCATAAGATACCTGGGAATAAACTTAACCAAAGAGGTAAAGGATCTGTACTTGAGGAACTACAGAACACTCATGAAAGAAATTGAAGAAGACACAAAAAGATGGAAGACCATTCCATGATCTTGGACTGGAAAAATAAACATTGTTAAAATGTCTATACTGCCTAGAGCAATCTATACTTTTAATGCCATTCTGATCAAAATTCCACTGCTTTCTTCAAAGAGCTGGAGCAAATAATCCAAAAATTTGTATGGAATCAGAAGAGACCCTGAATCGCTAAGGGAATGTTGAAAAACAAAAATAAAACTGGTGGCATCACGTTACCTGATTTCAAGCTTTATTACAAAGCTGTGATCACCAAGACAGGATGGTACTGGCATAAAAACAGACACATAGACCAGTCGAACAGAGTAGAGAGCCCATATATGGACCCTCAACTCTATGGTCAAATAATCTTCGACAAAACAGGAAAAAATATACAGTGGAAAAAAGACAGTCTCTTCAATAAATGGTGCTGGGAAAACTGGACAGCTATGTGTGTAGAAGAATGAAACTCGACCATTCTCTTACACCGTACACAAAGATAAACTCAAAATGGATAAAAGACCTCAACGTGAGACAGGAATCCATCATAATCCTAGAGGAGAACATAGGCAGTAATCTCTTCGATATCAGCCACAGCAACTTCTTTCAAGTTATGTCTCCAAAGGCAAAGGAAACAAAAGCGAAGATCAACTTTTGGGACTTCATCAAAATCAAAAGCTTCTGCTCAGCAAAGGAAACAGTCAAAAAGACAAAGAGGCAACCCACGGAATGGGAGAAGATATTTGCAAATGCCAGTACAGACAAAAGGTTGATATCCAGGATCTATAATGAACTCCTCAAACTCAACACACATGAAACAGACAAGCATATCAAAAAATGGGCAGAAGATATGAACAGACACTTCTCCAATGAAGACATACAGATGGCTATCAGACACATGAAAAAATGTTCATCATCACTAGCCATCAGGGAGATTCAAATGAAAACCACATTGAGATTTCACCTTACACCAGTTAGAATGGCCAAAATTAACAAGACAGGAAACAACAGGTGTTGGAAGGGATGTGGAGAAAGGGGAACCCTTTGTTCCCCTTTGGTGGGAATGCAAGTTTGTGCAGCCTCTTTGGAGAACAGTGTGGAGATTCCTCAAGAAATTAAAAGTATAACTTCCCTATAACCCTGCAATTGCACTCCTGGGTATTTACCCCAAAGATACAGATGTAGTGAAAAGAAAGGCCATCTGTACCCCAATGTTTATAGCAGCAATGGCCTTGGTCGCCAAACTGTGGAAAGAAACAAGATGCCCTTCAATGGGTGAATGGATAAGGAAAATGTGGTCCATATACACTATGGAGTATTCTCCATCAGAAAGGATGAATACCCAACTTTTGTAGCAACATGGATGGTACTGGAAGAGATTATGCTGAGTGAAATAAGTCAAGCACAGAGAGTCAATTATCATATGGTTTCACTTGTTTGTGGAACATAACAAATAGCATGGAGGACATGGGGAGTTAGAAAGGAGAAGGGAGTTGGGGGAAATTGGAAGGGAGGTGAACCATGAGAGACTATGGACTCTGAAAAACAATCTGAAGGTTTTGAAGGGGCGGGTGGTGGGAGGTTGGAGGAACCAGGTGGTGGGTATTATAGAGGGCATGGATTGCATGGAGCACTGGGTAAGGTGAAAAAATAATGAATACTGTTATGCTGAAAAAAGAAAGAAAGAAAGAAAGAAAGAAAGAAAGAAAGAAAGAAAGAAAGAAAGAAAGAAAGAAAGAAAGAAAGAGGCTTAACAGACTGAGCCAGCCAGGCACTGCTGCCACGGGATTCTTGATACGATTTGGATTCCTATCTAAAGGTGGATTAAACATGAGCAATCCAGGGTTAACTAGAAATCTGAAGATATTCTTTTCATTAACTCTTCTAAAATATACACCAAGCTCTATGCCATCTTCTGTTAAACTTTTCTAAAAATGGGGTATTTCAAGGAATTCAGTAAAAATTGGAAGAATTATTTTATTTTATTAAATTTGTACTTTGATACTATAATCTAGTGCTTTTTTTTTTTCCTATTTCAGTCATCTCATGGGGCTTTTCATTAATATTGGTTGTATCTCAGTAATATTGATTGCACTGGATACTATTCCAGTAATACCGAATAGCTAAATAAATGGAAGCTGTTTCCTTAATGATTTAAATATATGTAAGATGTAGAGTTGGTTCACAAATTCTTTAAATTTTTGTTGAAAGGCTAATGTTACATTTCTGAAGTGTTTTTCTCATTCTGAGTGCTGATTTATAATTAGTCATGCAAAGTCATGTTTCTTGAGGGTAGATCATTGAGAGAAACTACATCTGTCTTTCATCTCACATGGTTGACCCTGTGAAATATGCCATTCTCTTCATTATTTTCTCATGCCTGATAGATCTTGGTTAGAATCAATGCTATTTAACAAACTTAGAACCTAAACATGGTTCATAATTCCATGACAAAGGAGGAACAGTGAAGAAACTAAACATTCATTAAAAAGTTAAAGAAGGTAGTGACCATTCTCAAAAACTGATGAAATGCTCATAAATATAAAAATATATTTCCTCATAATGATAAATGTCAAGAGATAACTGAATACAAAATAATTCCAATTACATTGTGGAGCAGATTCTTAATGAGAAATAAACACTTCTGGATCTCATGAGGTATGATTAGCAGAAGATTTGCATTAGTTTTGAAACATCTATAATGGGGGTCAATCATGCATTAAAAATTTCTTAGAAGAATCTCTGGGCATATTTATTTAACCCCACAGTATAGATGGCATTAATAGTCCATTTTTTGTGACCAGGAAATATCTGTAATCTCACAAGCAATGTTAGATAATACAGTAAGAATATTTCTGATTATTTGGAAGCCTGATTTTTGATGGTTACATTTCAGTAGCTTTCTGATTAGAAGGGCAAACTCATTAGAAGCAGTTGGTTAACCCCAAATCATTTTAAGGAGCAATGAAGACTCCAAGGAATAAGGGAGCTATTTGTTAGCAGATTTTCTCAGACTGTGGGGCTGTATGAGAGACCTTGGGCAGATGGAATAAGTCATTCTCAGGAAGCATGGTCTTTGCTACTAAATACTCATCTCCTAACAGATTGTCCTTTGGCTTCTTCATGGAAGCATCTACTTAGGTTCCTACTAAGCAGTTTCAGTTTGGGGTAGGTGTTGGCTGTGGTTATGGCCATACCACTCCTCAGTGGGTTATAGCTTTGGATATGGATATGGTGGCTTCTGGCCACTTGACTACAGAAGATATTGGACACTTGACCTCTATTAAACAACCACTGACACTGTGAACTATGTCATAATCTGTATCCTCAGGAACTAATGTTGAAGAGATATTTTATGGACAGCTTCCTAGAGGATAAAATGTGAACTTCAGATTCTCTACATATTGAAATGGCAAAGTAGAGTGATCATGGCCTTTGTGGATTGAACTTTAATTGAAGTCTCAATTTTTCTTGATAGAATGCTGTACCTTATTTTAAATTACCCCAGAGTATTTGATTTTCAGGTTTCCCGCTAACTTCTGGCTTCCCTTTTTAAAATGACTTCCTTATTCTAATAAATATGCTTAATTTAGCCTATAAATGTGATATTCAATCTTGTTCTTTTCTCTTGATTCATTCTTTGTGGATGTATTTTTCAACCACATTTTGCAATGAACACAATACTTTGCTATTCAAAGCATTCTATCTACTAAAAGGACATTGATTTAAGGAAAAAGTAGACTGTACATGGTGACTTTGCATGGGCTCTTCTAGCCTTCCTCTTATTCGAATATATTATAATCTCAAGTAAGAAATCTGGGGACTAAATTTAGCCTTAACTTCTCTAATCTTCAGATTTCCAGTGTGTTGTATTCCTCAGTAAGGTTTTTTAACATTTTTTTTTTTTTATTAAGGGAAAGAGTGAGTGGTAGAGGGAAGAGGGAGAGAGAGAGAATCAGTCTCACTCCTGAGATCATGGCCTGAGCTGAAATCAAGAATCAGATGCTCAACCATCTGAGCCACCCCAGTGTCCCAGGATTTTTAGCTTTTAAACAATGCTTTCCAGTTTCCTATTGTTTTTATTCTGGCTCAATGCTTACAATGTCAACAAGAAGAATCAATTGATAGAAACTATATTGAAATTTGCATCCTTTCTATGTCCATCATATTCTGTTTTCAGTTTGCTTTGTGTTTATATCGCTAATTTCTTGAGTCTGTTATATGAGTTTAATGGCTAAAAAAATTACTAACAGAAAGATAAAATTATGAATTAAAGTAAATTCCAATGATGTCAGGGTGGTATTTGCCTCACATGACTGGCTAAGAAAAGGTTATTGTCTTGAGTATTTTCAATTGACTATATGAAAGAAAATAAGAAATACATTTTAAACTCCTTTAAATATAAAAGGTCAAGAATGGTGAATTCTGTTATAATGAGTTGTATTTCACATTTTGATTTATTCCTGAATCAAAAAATGGACAAGGAAGACAAATGGCGAAAAATAAATAAATAAATAGATAGATAATCACTGCTTTAGGGGATCAAACCAGAGCAAAACCAAGTCCCAGAATAATATTTGTATCCCGCTGGGGCACTGGCATTTTACACTCATGGCATTTCATTGAGTTAGCTGTTGATGCTAAATAATCTTTTTTTAAATTTTTAAATTAAAAGTTTACTTTTTAAATTAAAGAGTTTACTTTTTTTATATATAGAATTGAATATTGAATTAGCCATTGATGTTAAATAATCTTTTTTTAATCTTTAAAAAAAGTTTATTTATTTATTTTTAGAAAGGAGAGAGCAGAGGGTAGGGGAAGAGGGAGAGAGAGAATCTCAAGCAGACTCCTGCTGAACATAGAGCCCCAGGTAGGGCTCAATCTCAGGACCATGAGATCATGACCTGAGCCCAATGATCAACTGACTGAGCCACAAAGGTACTCTTAAATAATCATTAAAAAAATAATCATCTTGCTATTAAATATCACTTTAAGAATATTTTTGTAATTACCATTATAATTGAGTTTCTATTTCTTATGATCCCCTTCAATACCAGTCTATGTGGCAATATTAAAACAAAATCTCATATAAGGCATTCCTATAAGTAGTAAAACAATGTAATATAGATTTAAAACTTTATGAAGATATAGATTCTAAGTTCTATGAAGAATATCACTTTATCTAACAATATAATCTGGAGCATCAAAGGAAGGATTCTTATGCCTTTAGGGAAATTCTCTACCAAGCTAGATTTTAAGTTGTTTTTTTCTTAATCAAGATACAGTAAAATTGTGTACATGTTTTAAGACATTCATGAACCTATATAATTATCAAGATAATTAGGATACAGAACAGTTCTATCACCTTCAAACATTCTGTTATGCTGAAGTGATTTTAGTCACACTCTCTTCCGTAATTTTTGACAATGATTGATCTGTTCCCTGTCATAGTTTTGTCTTTTTGACAAGGTCATATAAATGGAATTATATAATGTACAATCTTTGAAACAGACTTCTTTAGGTATGTCTCATACAGGGTTTGCTAAACTCCTTGAATCTGTCTCTGGTTAAAAATAGGCTAAGAGCTGGGGTGCCTGGTGGCTCAGTGGGTTAAGCCTCTGCCTTCGGCTCAGGTCATGATCCCAGGGTCCTGGGATTGAGCCCCGCATTGGACTCTCTGCTCCGCGGGATGCCTGCTTCCCATCCTCTCTCTCTGCCTGCCTCTCCGCCTACTTGTGATCTCTATCTGTCAAATAAATAAATAAAATCTTAAAAAAAAAATAGGCTAAGAACCTATTTGGGGTAGGCCTGAATTTCTAGGTTGACTGGCTTAGTCCCTGAAGGAGAGAAAAAAATATGAGAATAGAAAATCTGGTAGTTTCTTGGGATGCCTGGGAGGCTTAGTTGGTTAAACGGCTGCCTTTGGCTCAGGTTATGATCCCAGCGTCCTGGGATGGAGCCTGCATAAGCCTTCCTGCTCCGAAGGAAGTCTCCTTCTCCCTCTGCCCTTCCCCCTACTCGTGTTTTCTTTCTCTCTCTCTAATGCATAAATAAAATCTTAAAAAAAAAAAAAGAAAAGAAAATCTGGTAGTTTCTTAAGAGTCTTAACAACCTTGACAGATATTTAACACACACAAAATTTATTTTGCAATACCCTGGATTCCACGGTTTTCAAACCTGAGCTTGCAGAGACATTCTAGCCAAGCTGGCAAAGGACACACACTTCAGAGTTCTGCATCCATAGATTCTGGCTCAGTACCCGTAGCCACAGTCTATTGGACTGTGCCAGTGGTTTTAACTGGCACCAAATGATCTTGAAGCAGATGGTGTTGCAACTACCTTTTAAGAAACAGTGTTCCAGATAAATCCACATGTTCACTACCTCTCTACAGGGTCACACAATTAAGTGGTGTTCCCAAACTCGTGAAATCAATTTCAAAGGCGACCCAAAGGAATTGAAGAGAAAAAGGACAGTTGTCTCTAAAGGGATAAATGCGAGGTAGTGCCAGGGAAAATTGGAGAAATCTTGGCTCAGGAAATTACCACAGAGACCAAATAAGTCATATACCAGGTAGAATCAGCAATGTAGTGTGTAATTAAAAAATAACTTGGTACAAATGTGAGTTCATAGAAGCAGGACATGTAGGAGGTGATAATTAATCCTTCTGCGTATGGCACTGTCCAGACCCATATTAGAATACTGATTCTGTTATCATCTGAATTTCATTAAGAATATAAGAAATTGAGGAAGAGTCTAGAGAAAAGCATTACAAGTTAGAAAGGAAAAGACATTGAGCCCCATAGGAACAGATTGCAAGACTATGCGTTGTGATTTGCTTTCATAGAAAAATTAAAATATTCTATTTTTTAATGAATAATTATTTACTGAAAACAGTACAGAAAATAACATAAATATTATCCATTAATCAGGAGTATCCAATAGCTCCCTAGTGCCTGAAAGCAAAATAAAGTTTTTTATCTTTTATAGTGTGATTATTTTGAATGCTCTCTATGTAATGAAAAATTATTTAAAAACATAATTTAAAATGATTGCATCATATTTCCCTACAGAAATACAGCATATTTAATTTATTTAATCTTGGTTTTACCTATTTAGGTATTTTCAAGTGCTCATACTTGCAATAGTGTTTTGATAAACATCACTAAATAATCACTATTCCCATTATAATGATTTCCTTTAGATCTCCAATTAGAGCCAACACAATCAAAGGTCAGAAATATTTTTAGGGTTCAAGACATATGTTATCATCTAATGCCAGGCTATTGCAATGAAAATAAATTTCTCGTTTCTTACTATGCCCTATAGGACCTTGAAGAGAACTTTCCTAAAACCCCTAACTCAATTACTCTGTTTATAGCATTTATTGTCAGTTAAATTATATTATCTATTAGTTAACTATAAAAATGATCAAAGTTCCATGGATATTTGAAAAGAAACTTGTACCAAAGCAATAGGTAGCAAAAATGTGGTTTTATGTGTGACCTATCTCTTCCTACCTTCTCTATCTTCTTCTACCCAATGATACATCTTCAAACACTTCATTTTTTTCACACCTAATCATGTTTGCCTAAAAATTTTATTCTGTTTGCATTTTTTAATTTATTTATTATTTATTTATTTATTTATTTATTTGACAGCAAAATCACAAGCAGATGGAGAGGCAGGCAGAGAGAGAGAGAGAGAGAGGGAAGCAGGCTCCCTGCGGAGCAGAGAGCCCGATGCGGGACTCGATCCCAGGAACCTGAGATCATGACCTGAGCCGAAGGAAGTGGCTTAACCCACTGAGCCACCCAGGCGCCCCTGCATTTTTTATTTTCTTAATTTTACATGTAATTTATTGGCTTCCTATTATGCAAGAGGGGATTTACACTTTTTGGAAGATTTTATTTATTATTTATTTGAGAGGGAGAGAGAGAGAGCATGCAAGTGCACAAGCCAGGGGAGAAGCAGAGGGAGAGGGAAGGAGCAGACTCCCCACGATGCGGGGAGTCTGACTCAGGGCTCAATCCCAGGACCCTGAAATCAGGACCAGAGTTGAAGGCAGATGCTTAATGACTGAGCCACCCAGGTGCTCTGAGAGTTTACTTTTTTATATATGTACTTCATCCAGAACATCCTTTATTACCAGGTAGATCATGAAGGCCAGATTACTATGATTTTTTTTTCTTCTAGGTTATCACATTTATGAATATATGTGTGTTCTCATTTACACACTGTTTTTTTTTTATTCAATCTTTTTTCTTTTTTTTTTCTCTTTCTCTCTCTGTCTTTCTTTCTTTTCTTTCTCTCTCTCTCCCTCCCTCCCTCCCTCTTCTTCCTCCTTTCTTTCCTTCCTTCCTTCCCTCCGCCCCCTCTCAACCTTCCCAGATGGTTCTATCACACTAGTATTTACACTAGCCTGACCACTTAAGCAGCATTTACCCTAAATCCATGGTGTGTCAGAATTGTGTTTCCTCTCCAGGAATTAATGCACTGCCTAAATTTTCCACAAACAAGCCCTCCAAAGTCTGACAGAACTATAAAATTCCTTACCATCGTTTTGTACATATCAGGAAATACACCGCTTCCCTTTTGCCCCTAGAAATATTTCCCTTGGAACGCTCTGTACTTCTGCTCCCTTTGGGACCTGGACTGCTGTTCCCTGGGCTGGTGACATATCTCGAATTCCCTTAATCCCCATGCCCCCACTTTTCACACCACTTATTGCCTGGACCCATGTTTGGATCTCTGGGTGTCTGGCAGAATACATCCTCTAGTAGTTTTCTGAGCGAGTGGGTCTTTAGGTAAACTTTCTGATATCCTGTGTGTCTGAAAATATTTTGTTTTACCCTAATAGTTTGTAAATGGACTGGTTTTCTAGATTAGAAATAATTTTCTTTCATTTTACCAAAAACATTGCTTCATATTTTTTTTTTTTTAAAGATTTTATTTATTTATTTGACAGAGAGAAATCACAAGTAGATGGAGAGGCAGGCAGAGAGAGAGAGGAAAGCAGGCTCTCTGCTGAGCAGAGAGCCCGATGCGGGACTCGATCCCAGGACTCTGAGATCATGACCTGAGCCGAAGGCAGCGGCTTAATCCACTGAGCCACCCAGGCGCCCACATTGCTTCATTTTTCTTCTGGATTTCAATTTTGCTTTGGAGATATCTAAAGCCTTCTGATCTCTAGTCCTTTGCATTGTCGGGGTCAAGGGTAGTCCACCCAGAAATGTGCTGCATTGGCATCTTGATTATTTTACATAAAGGATAAGACACAGCCTATGCTATTTCAGACCCTCTGTCCCTCTGAAAGCAGGAAATAAATCTCCCATGTGAAAGGCACAATCCCTGTAGGAGGAGGTAAAGATTTATCCTCATCATCAGATATAGGAAATGTAAAGCTAAGAAAATTATATAACAATGTTTATTACTTTTTAGTAACTTACTACCCAGTCCAAATTCTGCTTAGAATTCCTTCCTAATCAAAGGTCCCAAAGTTAAGTTTTTATTGTCCTGGCAATTCCTCACAGATGTATTGTCACCTTGTCTAAAAAGTTTTACACTGCCTACCTTGATCATTCTTTTGGGTCTCAACTATGTTATTGGACCTCTGTGTACAGATAATTCAACTCCCCCCTCCATGTTAATCTGTCTCATGTCAACCTAATTTTTAGTCTAGCTAGAGCCTCGGACTCGAAAATTTCTCCTTTTCCTTTGTATGCACACTTTTTTCCTCCCCTCTGTGAAAGCTTTCAAAATTCTCTTCTTATAGATACTGCCCTGGAAATAAATTTTAAGATAAATTTTATTACCAGGTAAATCATGAAGGACATATTCCTGTGATTTTTTTCTTTTTCTTCTAGAATATCACATTAATGAATATTTGTGTTTTCTTTTACATGCTGTTTTTTTTAATAGTCAATCTTCCTTCCTTCCTTTCTTTTCCTTTCTTCTTTCTTTCAATTCTGTTTCTCTGAGAAGATTCTTTCCTCTTGTCATGACTCATGTCACAAGTCAACTAAAGGGAAAAAATAAAACTGTACAATTATCAACAGGATGAGAAGAGAAGGGGATAAAGCATCAGTGATCTTTGTAAACTGACTGGTTGGTTGAGCTAAACTTAGTAGTGACAGTCAGTAAAATGGTGAGGCCAGCGCTCAGGCCAACATCACACCCATGTGATGAGCACACCTATGGGACATGAACGGCAATAAATCCGAGCAAGAGGCAGGATTGGGCATGCAAGCAAAAAAGTGTTAGTGACCCTCTTGAGGATGTTCACATTCCAACACTTGCCAGCGTGTTGTTTCTTATAATCTTGTATTCAGATATCCTGGCTACATTCTGTCTTTAAGATTTATCTAAATAATCCTATCGATCTTCATAGAATCCTAACCTTCTTTTTGACAGCCACGATTACCCCGTCACATACCTGGGATTCTGGCACATGATTTTTTGTTAGCAGATATTATGTGAAACACTATCATTGGCTCTAATTTTGCCTTGAAAGTAAAAGAACTTGACTTTTTACTGAACTTCATAATAGTGACTCCCGTTTACCTTCTGAACTTCTATTTGTGAAAGCAAAAGAGTTTGCCTTACGTTTGCACGGCAATTCACAGTATTTCATTGATTGTGCCAGTACCTCAGGGATTTTCTGTGACTGTATCAATACTTTGTGGTTCTCAGGACAATATTGGAACCAGTAGAAAAGTAGAACTCTGGAGCCAGGATGGAATTTCTGTAGGTTTTGAGGTCCCGTCCAGAGACCTACTGAATAGATAAGGTGTGTTTATGTTGCTTTACTGTGATGATGACAAATCAAAATGCAGAAGAGGCTTCATTTTCAAATGTGCTTCTTGAGCAGGCCCTCGTTGTCTCTGTTTGGGCTTTCCCTCAGCTCAGGGACCAGCAGCTATAAAAGTTACTATAATCCCTATTGAGGAAAAGTAGTCATTAAAGCACTGTAATGTTCTGAAAAGCAAGTGAAGCCATTTGTCACCTGAATGCTTGTTAAGAGAAATAGCATACTGTGGTGACAGGCCCACAGTGTTAGTTAATGTTGGCAGTTACTTTGCCTAGGGTCTTTCAGTCTCTCAGGATAATATTTGTGGGCAATGGCTCCATTTGGATGTGTCCTGTTGGTTGTTTGGCTTCCTAGTGGGAGTGTAAGTGTTGTACCAGCAGCAGCCAATGCCCTATGTTGGGAGAAGCAACATCCTCAGTTAAGTGAGGTTTGTTCAGAGATCCCCAGTTTCTGGGGAAAGTTCACCTCGTCAAAGGTTTTGAGAGGCAATATGAGATTTTATTAGAGGACAAAGAAATCTCAGGATTTTTGAGCAGAATAGAACATAGCCTGGTTTTAGAGCTTTAGATCAGGGAACACAAATTAAAGATCGCCATTTCTTGGTGTAGGGTACACATTGAGGGAGGTTTGGGGAATTACAACATAACCTCAAAGCATATTTAAGCATCCTTAAAGAATATAATGTCACGTCTTGTTTAAGAGGACAACAGATACATGAGGTTTACTATTTTCTTTAAATCCGTTAATAGAATATGAGCCAGGATAGTAGCAGTATCCCATCCTCTCTGCTACGTAGGTATAAATGGACTTGTGGATCATGGAGATTGGGCTAGACTAAATTTGAATATTCGCTCCTGGATATCAGAAGATGCCCTTAATCCCAATATGTTATACTACAGAAACTACTGTTCTGGCTGGTTTCTGCTCCCCCTGACCCCTCCTCACCTCTCCAAGGCTTCTCTGGACCTTGTGACTTAGTCTTTGGAAACCTGAGTTACAACTGGGAATCTAGCTATGGGTATGGTTATTGCTATTGGTATTTCCAATGATGGGGAGCTAGATGTGGACGTGACTCTTTGCTGGCTGGGGAAATGGAAAGATTCCAGCTTGCTGTGGAAGATACTGGTCAACTAACTGGACCCTGCCCCTTTTCAACTGGGGTCTTCTATACCATGATCACCATGACGTATCATCTCATCTGCCTGCTCAGCTCACACTTTGGCACCAATTCCTGTATTATTTTTGGTAACAATTTCCCTGTCCTTTGTTGTCCTTGTGAATCTAAATGCAAGTGTCGAACTGACGTTTTTACTGCAAAGTGGATCGACTGGAATACATTTTATTGAAGTTCTTCAGATATTCTGCATTTAAAGGTCCCTTCTGCTCTTAATGGAGTGTTATGCTTGGGTCATGGAGTTTATAGTTCACTTCAGTTAAAGTTAGGGGTCGTTTTTCTATGCTGATTTTTCTAAGTGGCACGATTGCCTTCTGAAAGAAAGCCAACCTCAAAGTAAGTTAGTAAATGCTTTATTCACTGTCTTACTGGAGACTACAGCATGGGAGATAGGATTTCAGATTGCCCTGAGGAACTGCTCCTAAATTCATTAGCTACAGGGGATAATGTATGCAAAAAGGGCTAGTGGTATATGTGCTTACAAGCAATTCTCCAAATAGTTTGCATTGTACAAGGTATCAGTTTTTTACAGTTACGAAAATTAAGGTTTACCGATTTCCACATAGACTCATGAAAGACCCTTAAAACATCTCACATATTATGTTTCGATCATATCTGATTGTTAAAAAACATTGCCTGCGTGCCTCTGGTTAAATGGTTTTCCAATCTTCCCACTTTTCATTATCTTCTGAGGTCACTTGAGACGGTCACAAAAGGATGACATTAGTCACTCACTGAAGCTTAATTGCCTACTCTCTACCTATGGTAGCAATTGCTGATTTTTCTTTCTGATTTTGAGAAGTTGCTTTTATTGTATTATTGTTGTTATGTATTTTTTTTTTTTTAATTCTGTTTGAGTTTGGGTCCTTGGTTTAAGTCTGTGTGCTAGATCCCAGAATATTTTATGTGCTAGTTTTGCTTACTTGTTTCTTAAATTTGCCCTCTGTTTGACTTCTTCATGATTTTCAAATTTCAGACCTTCATAGCTGGGTAGTTTTTTTTTTTTTTTTTTTTTTTTCCTGTTCTGAAAAGCTCCTGATATATGTCTAGATTTTGGGCTTTCTTTTAAGATTGTGGTTCTCTCAGTGTCCTCTCTTTTGATCACTGTTAAAACACCAAAGTATTTTGACCTGTATGGTGTCAAAGGAAAAAAATTCAACTGAGTAAATTTGAAGGTCTAATTGGTTTTTTCAATGATTCGTGAATCTGGTAGCACCCCTTCCAGAAAATAGAGGGGGAGTTCTGAGGAGTTGTACAAAAAGGGAAGATTTTTATAGGAAAGAAAGTGGGTCAAGAGAGTTATTAGTAAAAGAAAGAAAATAGAAAAGATAGTTCCAGGTAAGCTCACTTCCTCTTAGGGGGAAGGGGCAGGCGATCTTATAGGGTGGATGACCTCATCTTTCTTGGGAGGGTTGGCAGGGCTCATTGGACAGATTATCTCACTGGTGTTGATCAGAAAATTTCTGACTGACTGGTTAAGACTATATTTCTGGAAGAGGTTGAAATGGTAATTAGGTTATATCTTAAGCCCTGGATTTGGTGACTTAGCCCAAGTGATACCATTTTGGGCTTGTAGTTTCCTGTTTCAAAGTGATACCAAAGAGGGGCACCTGGGTGACTCAGTTGGTTAAAGGTGATATCAAAGGTATACATAAAAGGAGAATTCCTGTGTCCTGAAATAATGTGACACCTCTCCTTTGGATCTAGAACTTTAAATATGACCTATGAAACTCTCCACGGAACTGAACTTTTGCTGTGCATACTAAACTATTCCTAATATTCAGTTGATATCAGCAGTAAAAGATTGAAGTCCTTATTTATTACTCTTCTGGTTTTTAAATTTAAGGCTTGAATATCTAAAGGAATAAATGAATAATAAATACTTATTCCTAAAATGTAGCCTCAATGGACTATGAATAGCAGCTGGACATCTACATGTGACGTCCATCTACATATGATGTCAGAGGACATCTACATAAGAAGGCCTTTTAGTCATTCCTGTTAATTTTTTGGAGTGTGAGGACATTATTATTATTATTATTATTTAGATTTTATTTATTTATTTATTTTAGAGAGAGAGGGGGAGAGAGAGCAGAGGGAGGGTCAGAGGGAGGGGGAAAGAGAGGATCTTAAGCAGACTCCATGCTCAGTGCAGAGCCTGATGCTGAGAATATGTCCACTGATCCAAAATCAAGAGTTGGCTGCTTAACTGACTGATCCACCCAGGTGCCCATGGGGTAATATTATTCCTAAAACTTACGTTATTCATGTGATATTAATTCCCATGAGAAATGCACAATACACACTACAGTTTTTATGGTAGAATTCATCCTGGCAGAAAGATGTCATATATTCTAGATTGTACTTTGAGAACACATTGCCTTGCACTCATACATAAGCAGATATTATGTTTTAAGATGAAAAGTAGCAGAAAAAGGAAGAAAATGTATATACAGAATAAGTTTAACATTTGCCATGGCTTTGCCTTCTGCAATTTCAAATGGCTCTGTGTCTACTCCAATCTTACTCTTGGCGTCTCTGAACTTTTTTTCTTTCCTGGTCCTGTGATAGTTCCAGTAGTGTGATGGTATTGGTTATCCTGGTGAGGCTTATGGCTGAGAATTGTAGTGACTGTCTAAATATTTACTTTCAGCTATTAACAGGCTGTCTACAGGTAAGTCGGACCACTCTTGTTATTGTATAGTCAAATATGCTCTTTGAAGTATTCATGATCTGAAGAGCAACCTGCTATAGTAAGGAGTGATGATTGTAAAGCTATTGATTTTTCTATGGAAATTGTGAAGAACTGATAAGAATCTAAATAAAGAGAAATACATTGACAACCAATCCAAATAGTATTGAAGCAGGAGAGCTAGGTTCTTGTCACACAGAGTCAAGAATGAATCTTGTGGATAAAGGAGAGTAAGTAAATTGATAGTTTATTAAGTGAAGATACAGAAAAAACTCTCAAGAGTGAGAGGGGTTCTGACAGGGTAGCCCATGAGGGACTTTAAGGTTGGTCTTTTTATAGAAAGCTAATCAGGAAACTTAATCTATTGGTAACAACTTCATTAGCTTACTTCCTTTTGTTTAACATAAGAAATACATACTTGGTCTTCATCTGCATTTCTGGCATGGAGCTTCTAAAACCCTTGAAATCTCCTACTCAAGAAGAGCAGCTAAGGTACATTTTATTGATTTTCCTTTTGGATCCCACCGTAGTGGTGGAGTTTTAGAATGCAAGTGAGATTTGGTGGGGTGGAAGTCCACAGCTGATGACCAAGAAAGAATTCTTGAGACATCTTTGGTGCAAAATGGTGTTTTATGAAAGCATGGGGATAGGACCCATGGGCAGGAAGAATCGCTGTCCTGGGGTTGTGAGGGGTGGCAGGTTATATATGATGGCATTGGGAGAGGTTGGGAAACAGGAAGTTTCCAATAGAACTTTCATATGCTAAAGAAGACCTATAGGATACCAGATACCAGAGGAGTTGACCTTGTCAAGGTTGTTTTCCCCCTTTTAGCAAGGTATTAACATTAAGATAGTTGGGGGATTCCTAAAGAATGTCACATATGTCCCACTCAGGAGTGGGTGGGGGTGGAGGTTGCAGGGTGTTAGCTTTTGCTTTGTTTTCAGCCAGGCTTTTGTTCCCTCTTCATTAGGGTGTGGGCTGGTTGTCAAGGGAACCAACCATCTGATAAGGGGTTGGAACATTCAGTCCCACCCTCAACCTTGGGGAGGAAAAAGGAATTGGAGGTTCAATCAGTTGGCAATGGCCAGGGATCTAATCAATCATGTCTATAAAATAAAGCCTCCCTAGAAACTCCAGAAGATGAGATTTCGCCATTGTGGTGAACACACAGAGGTTTTGGGAGAGTGGAGCACAAAGAAGTTCCACATCCCTTCCCTGTTCTTTGCTCAGTGCATCTTTGTCACCTGTCTGTTCCTGAGTTACATCCTTTTGTAATAAGCTGGTAAAGAAATTTGACTTCTGCAAGCTGTTGCATGAAGGGGGTTGTTGGAACCTCTAATCTATAACCAGCCATTCAGAAGTAAGGTAATAGATTGGGCTTGTGACTATTTTCTGTGTGGAGGCCGAGAAAAATTAAGGCCATCCCACCTTGGGTTTAGCTTTAGCATAAGTACAGACATCTTAGCTTTGGCAGCCATCTCAGACCCCTGTGCCCAAGGGCTAAACTTTCCCCTACTTTACTTTAGTTCTAAGGACCCCCACCCTGCTTTTGTTCCAGAACCCCCCACCCTGCTTTAGTAACAGGAATCTCTACCCTGCTTTAGTAACAGGAACCCATAAATACCCTGCCTTAACTAAGCTCGGGGTCCAAGTCCCTACTCCGCTGTGTCGGGTATACTTGGGCCCAAGTTTAAGCTTGTTAAATAAACCTTCATGTGATTGCATTGGTTTTGGCTCCTTGGTGGTCTCTTGGACTTGAAAACTCAGGTACAACATTTGGAGGTTCCACCAAGACCTGGGAGACTCCCAGGACCCCGACCTGGAGGGTTTTGCACTGGCTGGGAGTGCACTCGTTTTTTATCTATTTGCGTGCATACTTTGGGAGCTCCATCTGCATTTTTACCCATAGCAATTCCAACTTGTATCTGGGTCGACATTGGCTCAAGCAGATGCATGGCAGGTCGTCAACAAGGGGTGTTGGGAGACATCTCTTGCCCCCACAGGGGGTTCAAGTCCTCCGCCATTTCAGGGGGTTAGAGTCTCCCTAAGCAGTCACCATGGGGTTTGAGTTCCCTGCCGTTTCAGGGGGGTTAGAGTCCCCTTAAGCTGTCACCAGGGGGTTTGTGGGTCCCCCAAGGCAGCCAGGGGGTTCGAGTCCCCCTGGGCGGTCATGCGTCTTGTTTTTGTTGTCAGTTGTGCTATTTGTTAAATGTATAGGAATTTTGTCTGTTGTGCTGGTTGTTAAGTTTATGGGAATTTTTGGAAGAGTCATCCTTTACCCCTGCCTGGAGGACAAGATCCTCATCTGTGAGGAGAGGCGGCTGCCTTTGTGGTCAGATTCTCCCTTAACTTCCTTTCAGTTTTGTCTTTGAGGCCATGCTGGATCGTTTGTCTGTGTGAGTGTGTTCTTGTTAATTGTTGTAAGTGTATGTGCCTTGTTGTGGACTGAAGGCATGATGGGACAGACACAGATTACCCCTCTGTCCCTGATGATTAACCACTTCTTGGATGTCAGGGAGAGAGCTCATAACCTGAGCACAGATGGACGAAAGGGAAAGTTTCAGACTTTCTGCATGTCTGAGTGGCCAGCTTTTAATGTAAAATGGCCTCAGGAGGGAACCTTTCAATTGCCTATTATCCTACAGGTTAAGGCCGTCATCTTCAGAGGAAAAACACGGCCACCCTGACCAAATACCTTATATCCTGGTCTGGCAGGACATGATAGAGAATCCTCCCTTCTGGCTTAAACCTTTTCTCTCTCCTGAAACAGGACCTACACCCAAGATCCTGGCCCTGTGGAAACCAACTCCTAAGTCTAACAAGAAAGCGGAGTCCGAACCAAAGACTCCGCTTTATCTCCTCTTCCAGGACACTCCCACGGAGGACCTGATTTTTCTGCCACCCTACCAGGTCTCCCCTCCACCCCGTCTGCCCCTCCAGCAGAGGCATCAGGGGCTGTCCAGGGAATGTTATACCCCCTCCCAGATGGAGGGGCCCCCATGCATGGGCTGGTGGCAGAGACACATGGACGGTCCCATCAAGTGGCCCCAGCCTCAAACCTGGGACCGGCCATACTGGTTTGATTCCTCAAACCTTCCCTTCTGTGCCATGGGACCCGCTGATGAAACAGGGGACGAACCAGTGTTATATTGGCCATTCTCTACTAGTGATTTATACAATTGGAGAACTCAACATGCAAAGTTCTCTGATAACCCAACAGATCTGACTGATCTTTTGGATACGTTCTTTTCACCCATCAGCCCACCTGGCATGACTGTCAGCAGCTCTTGCAGGTTTTCTTTACCACTGAGGAAAGAGAACAAATCCAGGTGGAAGCCTGGAAGTCCATTCTGGGTAACGACAGGCAGCCAACTCAGCACCCTGATCTCATAAATGCAGCTTTCCCCTTGTCTCGCCCCCACTTGGGACTACAACTCGACAGAAGGTAAGGAGAAGCTCCAGGTCTCTTGCCAGACTCTAATGGCAGGTCTCAAGTCTGCAGCACATAAGCCTGCCAATCTGGCCAAGGTATATGATGTAAAACAGGGTAAAGATGAGAGTCCGGTGGCATTACTAGAAAGGATCATAGAGGTATTCAGACAGTACACCCCTATGAATCCAGAGGCCCAGAGACCAAAGCTGCCATAGTTATGGCTTTTGTTAACCAAGTTGCTCTGGACATTAAAAGGAAATTACAGAGAGTAGAAAGACTAGGAGAGAAGAGTCTACAGGATCTGACAGTGGTGTCAGAAAGAGTCTACAATAATGGAGAGACCCTGGAGGAGCAACAGGCTAGGATAAGTGACTGTCAGACTTGGAACCTGGCTAAGATCCTACTGGCCATGACCATCGATGACCCACATGAAAAACAGTGATGTCTCAAGAAGTTGGCTTCAGGAGAAGGTAAGGGGGATGGCCTCCACTGAGAATGCCCCAAACTGAATAGAAACCAGTGTGCTTATTGCAGGAAAGAAGGCCACTGGGCAAGGGTCTGCCCTTGGTTAAAGGAATCCCCCGACAAAAGACCAAAGGCCTCCACTACTATCTTGGAGGTCAAAGAGTTAGATGACTAGGGGAGTGAGGGTTCTGCACCCCTTCCTGAGCCCAGGGTATCCCTTAAATTGGAGGGGCAACCAATTAAATTCCTAGTAGACACCGGGGCACAGCACTCTGTCTTGCTACAACCTCAAGGGAAGTTGGCAAATAAGACCTCATGGGTACAGGGGGCCACAGGCACTAAACAATATTTATGGACTACCTGAAGAACAGTGGACCTTGGCATGGGCTTGGTAAGCCACTCCTTCATGGTCATTCCTGAGTGCCCTTACCCCCTGTTAGGCCGGGACCAACTCACCAAGATGGGAGCCCAAATTAGTTTCCACCCTAAAGGGGCAAAGGTTCTGGATAAAGAGGGAAACCTGATCCAGGTGCTTATCATGAGCCTGGAGGACAAATATCATATTCACCAAATGTCCCCAGAATGAATGACTGACATTGACCACTGGTTGCAGGAGTTTCCCCAAATGTGGGCAGAAACTGGGGGAATGGGATTGACCCAACATTGGTCAGCAATATACATTGAACTAAAGCTAGGAGCAGAACCAGTCAGAGTCCACCAATACCCCATGCCTCTCACAGCATGGACAGGGATCACTCCACACATCCAGCGACTGCTAGACTCGGGCATATTGCAGCCTTCAGTCGGCATGGAACACTCCCCTGCTGCCAGTACAAAAGCCACTCTAATGATTATAGACTGGTCCAGGACTTGAGGGAAGTTAACTGATGGGTGATGGACATGCACCCTATGGTCCCAAACCCCTACACCCTCCTCTCCACCTTGCCCCCAGACAAGACTTGGTATACAGTGGTAGACCTAAAGGATGCCTTTTTCAGCTTGCCCTTGGCCCCAAAGAGCCAAGATCTCTTTGCTTTTGAATGGGTGAAGGGCATCAATGGCCAACTCACCTGGATTCGACTATCGCAAGGATTCAAGAATTCACCCACCATTTTCAACGAGGCACTGCATGAAAACTTAGGTGAGTTCTGTGCCAAACACCCTAATCTGACTCTATTACAATATGTAGATGATATCCTGTTGGCAGCAGAGGACCAGGAAACGTGCCTACAAGGCACCAAGTACTTGCTCCAAATGATAGCAACTCTGGGATACCGAGCTTCAGCTAAGAAGGCCTAGATCTGCAGAATGGAGGTGAGCTACCTGGGGTACAAATTAAAAGATGGACAAAGATGGTTAGAATTGTGAGAATCCCACAGCCTCGAAACATCTGCCAGGTACATGAATTCCTAGGGTCAGCTGGGTTCTGCCGATTGTGGATCCCAGGTTTTGCTGATATAGCTAAGCCCCTCTACAAGGCCACGAAGCAAAAACAGGACTTTGTATGGACTGAGGCCATGGACAAAGCCTTCAATGACCTTAAACAAGCCTTGCTTTCAGCCCCAGCACTCGGGCTGCCTGATCTGACTAAGCCCTTCGATTTTTACGTGGATGAAAAGGAAGGGGTGGCAAAGGGAGTCCCAATTCAATACATGGGCCCCTGGAGAAACTGGTAGCATACCTCTCAAAGAAATTAGATGCTGTGACCGCTGGATGGCCTCCATGTTTAAAAATTATTGCTGCAGTGGTCACCATGGTTAAAGATGCAGAAAAGCTGACTATGGGGCAGGAATTGTACATCACTACCGCACATGCTGGTGAAGGGGTACTCACAAAACCCCCGGACCAATGGATCAGCAATGCCCGCTTGACTCATTACCAGAGCTTGCTTTGAACCCTACCAGAATTTTGTTCCAGGCACCAACAGCCCTAAACCCAGCGACACTGCTCCCTAACCCTGAGGGTGACCCCCCCCCCCACATGATTGCCAAGAAATCCTGGCTCAGGTGCATGGAGTCAGAGCCGATCTCCAGGAACAACCGCTGCTGAATGCAGATGACACCTGGTGTACAGACGGCAGTAGCTTTGTCTGGGAAAGAATCAGGTATGCGGGGCCAGCTGTGACCACAGAGACAGAGACTGTCTGGGCGGAACCGTTGGTGGCTGTGACTTCTGCCCAATGTGCAGAACTGACTGTGCTAACTAGGGCACTAACAATGGGAGCAGGCAAGAGGATAAACATCTACACTGATAGCAGCTACGACTTTGCCACAGCCCACATCCATGGAGCTATTTATAGAGAAAGAGGGCTCTTAATAGCAGAAGGAATGACTATTAAAAACAAGGTAGAAATCCTTGAGCTCCTAAGAGCCCTCTGGCTGCCCAAGGAACTAGCCATTATCCATTGTCCGGGACATCAAAAAGCAGACACGCAGTGGCCAGGGGAAACCAGCCAGCTGACTTAAAGGCAAGAGGCAGCTCTTTCAGTGGACCATGTCTTGGTGACCACACTGCCTGATCTGGGAGCACTGACTTGCCAGACAGCCCCAACTACGCTGACGTAGACTTAAATGGATTAGACGTCTGCTTGGAACACAATGCCTACATGGCTGGTGGAGAGCTGCAGATTGTAGCATAATCCTACCAGAGGAACTGGGATGGTGAGTCCTATCCAAAATGCACAGGAGTACACACATGAGAACAAAAAAAATGGAAGACTTGGTGTGACATGCAAGCTGCCATGCATGTCAATTAATTAATGCCACTGCCCATGGATCTAACCCCGGCACCAGGCTCTGGGGGGACCACCCAGGAGCCTACTGGGATGTGGACTTCACGGAGATAAAACCTGGAAAATACAGATACAGGTATTTACTGGTATTTGTAGATATTTTTTCAGGATGGACAGAGGCATTTCCCACCAAACATAAAACCCCACAGACCGAGACCAAGAAACTGCTGGAAGACATCTTACCGAGGTATGGTTTTCCTGTTAAGATTGGATCAGACAACGGACCAGGATTCCTTTAAGGTAATACAGGGAGTGGCACTAGTACTTGGGGCAGATTGGAAATTACATTGTGCATATAGGCCCCAAAGCTCAGGACAGGTAGAGAGGATGAACAGAACATTAAGGGAGATCTTCACTAAATTAGTCTTGGAGACTGGTGGGGATTGGGTGATTCTCCTCCCCTTTGCCCATATAGGGTGTGAAACTCCCCATATAAGATGGGACTTACCCCTTAGGAGATCATGTTCAGTATTCCTCCACCTATTATTCCCAATTTAAAACCTGAGGTGGTTGCTGAGTTTGATGATTACCAACTCCTTTTCTCTCTCCAATCGTTACAACGAACACAGGAACAGGTGTGGCCTAAGCTGAGGGCCCTCTAGAGACTGGGCCACCCCTAGACCCTCATCGATATCAGCCGGGTGGCTGAGAGTATGTCCGGAGACACCAATACCAGACACTTCAACCACGCTGGAAGGGATGCTACATAGTAATCCTAACCACTCCCACCACTCTCAAGGTCAACGGGATTACTCCTTGGGTCCACTAAACCCATGTCTGGCCAGATGACCCATACGCTGTTCTCAAGTACTTCATCCCAGAATGGAAAAATCAGCCCGACAAGGACAATCCCCTAAAGCTAAGACTGCACCGTTCTCACTTATCCCACTAATATTGCTTACTTTTGTCAAAGACAGAGTCAGTACAGTTCAGCTCATGGTACTCAGACAGCAATACCAACCACTGGACCTTGTTGCTGAGACCAGCCTGGACCCGTGATTGGGTCCTTCCTTAGGTTCCTCTGAGAGGGGGAAATGTGGAGGCCGAGAAAAATTAATGCCATCCCACCTCAGGTTTAGCCTTAGCATAAGTACAGCCATCTTAGCTCCAGCAGCCATCTCAGACCCCTGTGCCCAAGGGCTGAACTTTCCCCTACTTTACTTTAGTTCTAAGGACCCCCACCCTGCTTTAGTAACAAGGACCCCCACCCTGCTTTGGTTCCAGAGACCCCACCCTGCTTTAGTAACAGGAAGCCCACACTGCTTTGGTTCCAGAAACCCCCACCCTGCTTTAGTAACAGGAATCCCCACCGTGCTTTAGTAACAAGAACCCATAAATAACCCTGCCTTAACTAAGCTCAGGGTCCAAGTCCCTACTCCGCTGTGTCAGGTATACTTGGGCCCAACCTTGCTTAAGCTTGTTAAATAAACCCTCATGTGATTGCATCGGTGTTGGCTCCTTGGTGGTCTCTTGGATGCGAAAACTTGGGTACAACACCTTTCTAGAGGGAAAAACAGCCTTAACTAACTTGAGCTTGTCAAGGCCTCAGGTATCTTGTGAGTCTTTTTTAACATATGAAAATCCTTTTGAAACCTCCCTTTTCCTTACCTCCTCCAACTCCCAAGTGTGTAAATGGCTATTCCTCACAACCCCAGGACTGCAGCTCTTTTCTATCCCCTGAGCTTTAATAAAACCAGTGTTTTAGATACAAGATTTTTTTCTTGGTTGTTGGCTCTGGATTGGACCTCACTCCCACAAAACCTCACCTATATTCAAAAACTATATCATTCTTGGAATGAAGTAAAAATAAATATTAAAATATTAAAATTCAGTACCAGCAAATGATTTAGAGGAAAAGTACCCAAAATACATTTGGCTTTCATTGTAAAAGGTTCAAAACAACAGACTTTAGAAAAATGCTTAAGAAATGTACTGCCTTGAAATTTTGACTTTGTGAAAAATATATGTGGAAATTAGTGCTATAGAATCTTAGGCTGAATATTTTTTGAAAAAATATTTTTCAGATTTTTCCCAAGGTACATATTTTCTTTTAGAAAATTTTTATATTAATTTTAACTTAGTTAATTTCCCTAAATTATGATAATGAGAGCAGAAGGTAAGCTGAATGCAAAGCACAAGCTGACATTTAGCAAATCCCCCAACCCCTAAGGTGGGATCCATGTGACATCCCTCAGGCACTCCCTACTGCCCTAAAACTAAGAGAAGGAAAAACAAATGGTTAACTAATAGAAATCACAGTCCTGAAAGACCTGAGTTCCCATTAGTTTATCAATGTGTTAGTGACTGACCAAAAAAAACCATTCTTACCAATAGACTCAATTTCCTGGAGCCCTCCCATCAATCACCCTTCTGTCCATAGTGGTGTGGCAAACAAAGGCAGAAAGGAATGTAAATAAAATGAGATTTTGTTATAACCTGCAGCCCATTGACAAATACTTGAGGAATATAATATTCCTCCTGGAAACTCTCAACTGTCTTAATGTTAATACTTTGCTAGAGGGAAAAACAGCCTTAGTTTGACAGTAGCCAGTCCTCCAGTATCCAGAGGTTCTTCTTTAGCATATGAAAGTCCTTTTGGACACCTCTCTTTGCTCTTACCTTCCCCAATTCCCAAATACAGAATCAGACATTTCTCACAACACTCATGGAGCAGCTCTTTCTGCCCAAGGGTCCTGTTCCCATAAACAGGACCTTTTAATAAAATCACCTTTTTTGCACCAAAGACATCTCAAGAAATCTTGGCCATCAGCTCTGGACCTCACGAACATTCTAAAACTACATCAATGATGTAAATGAATATGCAGTTTTTGTATCGTGTATCTTAGCATTTGGACAGAAAAAATGAAAAAAAATCTTTTTTGAGGTTGGTAATAGATTGTATTAATGATGAAACCCACCACGATTCTATTTTACTCTTGTATTGAGAGATCTCTGGAACTCATGCAGTGAACAATATTATGAATCAGGTGGAAAAATACATTTGTAAAAAAAAAAATCTGCAAAGAAAAGTGATTACAATTGCCAGTGACAATGGGAAAAATACAGTGAAGTCTCTGAGAGATTTAGTAATTATGTACATTAGGATTTTTATCTTCACCCTTCAGTTTTATGTTCAGGGCATAATTGTGCCACACAGTAGAGAAACAGAATTATTGTCTACTATCATCAGTAAGATGGTAAGCTAATTAAATCATTATTCTTTAACCAAAGACAAACTACATGACGTAAAGAGAATTTTGGAACTTCTTTTTCATGGACTTATATAAAATGTTCCAAATAAGATGAAATAGCATTTATCATATTAAATGGTGCTTAAAAAAACAATATTGCACTTGATAGATAATACAATATAGTAGGACATCTGATTGCTTGCAGATTTTTAATCCTCTTGCTGGAATTTGCTGCCAAAGTAACCAAACTCATGCATGTATTTCTTCCATCCTTTCTGCTTCCTGTCATTCTGTTCTGGAAGAGGTGCTGAGCTTGGTGTACATACAATGAAATCTGAGGTATAGATAGGTCATAAATAGTTTATCTTGTAAGTCATTAAAGCTGTTCCATTACCATATGATATTTAAGAACAAATTTTCTCAAGTGATTGAATGAAGCAAAAAGTTATGTACGAATGCATTAAGCATGTCTTTTATTTTCTGTATTTTGATGCTTTGCTATCTGGGGCCCTGCTGATCCCAGAAGGACATTCCTTTCAGGGTCAGCTGATTAATTTCTTGAGATAGCAAACCAATTACCATGAATCTACCTTTCAAATGCAAACCAATAGGTCCATAGCCCATACCCCCAACCACCTCCTTTGTCAGGCTGTCAGGCTCCAGGCTACTAGCCACTTGCTTAAAACACCCCAGGGCCAAGAACCAGACAGCTAGGGACAGATCTTACTGCCCAGAGCCTGCTGAAATGATTCCAACTAGCCAATTCCAAGCTTCTTCACCCTGCTTCACCATGAAAACTGATGTGGGAAACAAAGGCAGAAGAAAAATTAACAAATTTCCTTACTACCTACAGCCCACTGACAAGTCCCTGAAACAAAGAGTGGCATTCCTTTAGAAACTCAGCTGCCTTGAAGTTGCTTCTTTGCTAAGGGAAAAAGGCGATCTTAACCTAACTCCTAGGATCCTGTAAGTCTATCGTGTAAAATTACTTTGGAAACTTCCTTTATCTCCACCTCCCGAGACACTTGTTGGCAAACACCCTCCAAGCATATGATCTACGCATATACATCTGAAGGACCTCATAACTAAGGTTTTGTTAGATGGTAATAAATGACATTTCCCCATCAATAGCTGGTCCCCTTGATGAGGGAGCAGGAGGCTGGCTGAGGACAAAGCAAAAGCTGGCGCCTTGCACCCCCATTCCACCCTTTCCCCTCCATAAGTGTAGCATCCCTCAGGCAGCCCTGACTGCCATGAACAATAAGCAAATAGTTAACTTGCAGAGCTCACAATCCTGCTAGACAGGAGTCTCCCTTGGCTTACAAATGTCCTAAATCTCACTAACAAAGACGATTGATAGCAGGATTGTGACACCCCACCAAAAAGTCTCCCAACTATCTTAATGTTAATGGCTGGTCTAAAGACAACATTGATCCAGCAGCAAGGGCAAGGCCTCCGGCAGGCCTGGAACATCCTGGCACCTTGTAGGCCCTCTTTAGCATATGAAAACTCCACTGAAACCTCCCTTCCCCTCACCTTCGCCCAACAGCAGGGCATATAACATGCTTGCCCTCACAACCCTGGGCAGCAGCAGCTCTTCCTGCCCACAGGTCCTGTCCCCGTGCTTTAATAAACCACCATTTTGCACCAAAGATGTCTCAAGAATTCTTTCTTGGTCATCGGCTCCGGACCTCAGCCCACCAAACCTCACCTAGGTTCTAGAACTTAATCACCCTCAAAGTCCTAGAAACCTTGCTTCCAAATTCCTTAGAGACCCAGGCTATCCCTGACCCCCTCCCAATTATAAGTATATAATGGGCCACTCCTTGGGGACCCCAGTGCAAATCTTTTTACCCATGGGTCCTGACCTCATGCTTTAATAAAATCACTTTCTTGCACCAAAGACATCTCAAGAATTCTTTCTTGGCCAAAGGTTTCAAACCCTAACGTCTTTCCTACATCAAAACCCACAATAAAGTCTCTTGACCCCATTGCTTGCTCTCCCTTTCCTTACCAATTGACCCTAATGATTCTCCATGTAGCCTTCTGTGGTGTAGTGTGCCCCATCTTCTTGGAATCTATGAGTATAACAAATTATCTTTTCAATGGTCTGATGTGTTGGCCTCACCATACCTAAATAATAAGAAAATCTTTATTTTGAGCAGCAAAGATATTAGGAATTAATTCAATATAAAATTGAGGATGAAAATCTTGAGTCCATCTCTGAAAATATTCAGAAATGTGAAGTTTCATTTTGTGAGATTGCTCCACTGAAAATGCGTCAATGCCAATGATGATTTTTAAGTCAAGAGTTGAAGAGTAGATGCCCTTTCTTTAGGTCCTGATAGAAAGAGAAGTGAGCCTGAGGGATGACACAGTTTTCTGTGGAGCACTGTGTCAGTTTGTAGAACAACTTGCTTTTAACCCGCATGGACTTTATGAACATTTACTTTGTACAGATGTCTGGTTTAATAACCCCTTGAGCCATCTTATGGGGGATACTGCTGAGAAATTAATCTTCTGAACTAAAATGTCAAACAGTAAACATTTGTCCACATACTTTTTAATGGGGAGATAATGTTTTTTAAAATTTAGATTTTTTTCATATACATCTGAACTTTATTCCATCATAGTGATATTTCATGTCATCCTCAGCTTTGGATGAATTTTTTAAAAGATTTTTTTAATGTATTCATTTGAGAAAGAGAGAGAGCGCACAAGAGCAGAAGCAGGGGCTCAGAGGGAGAGGCAGAAGCAGACTTCCTGCTGAGCAGGAAGCCCTACTGGGACTAGATCCCAGAACCCTGAGATTATGATTTGATCTGAAGGCAGATGCTTAACTAACTGAGCCATCGAGGTGCCCCCAGATGAAACTTGATTTAACTATGGCCATTGGACTTTGGTCAAAATGTGTTTAGTTCACTCCAAATACTGGGCTTACAGTGCCAGTACATATTAGTGATTGATGGTAAGTAAATATATTTTTTTTACACAGTAGATTTTCCTATATGCCTGGCTGGTGAAGTAAATACAAACATGTTAAAGATAAATAAATGAATGAGAAGGGATAAACAAGTGTCATCAAGGAGATTTGTGCCCAAATAAAAAATAGATTGACAGTATCCAATATTCTTTTGGAAAAGTTGCTTAAAGTGTTTCTCATATGAGTCTGGATAACTGTTCAAGAAAATAAATAACACTAATTTACCTCTGGTATATGTTCTTTTTATGTGAGGATATAATAATGATTTATAGGAAGTGAATATGGAAATTTCCCCCTCATTATTGATATCACTCAAAATATGCAGTAAGACACAGACCAACATGTTTTAAGTTCCCAAATGTGCATTAAGTCCAAAATTTCCATTTTCTGACCTTACATTTCTCCTGCACGTCCAGATTGCTTTGCTTCCTTATTTGCTCAACTATCTTCATAGAGGTACATAAATATGTTTCAAAGTTAATCTCAGCTGAGTTTCAAGGTTTTCCTCTTGACCTGAACCATGCCTCCTGTGCCTACTACATCAGTGAGCCTCCCGATCCATACTGTTCCCGGGGCTAAAAATGACTCAGGTGGCCTCGGCCTGCTCTCTCCTGCATGCAATGCATCTCCACATCCTGGCGACAGGTCTTCTGTCTGCCTCAGAATTTTCAGTTTATCATGATCTTCATGGTTCCTCACATACTTCAGAACCATGTCCCACTTGGAAGTTTTGTGCTGGCTTCTCTCCTGACTATTTTCCATACCTCCAGTCTCTCCCTACTCTGTGTCATTCAGAAGTAGTTCAACTAGCAAGGTTTGTTGTGAAATTCTCTCTCAAAAACACATCTGCTAATGCTGGTTACCTGCTACATGTCCTCTGATAGCTTCCAACTTTGCCTATGGAAAAAAAAAATCAAATTTCCTAGCATGCCATATATGTAAGGTAATTATACAATTTGCCACCCAAATTGGAATATTTAAGACAGATTAAGGGAAGGTGCTTTCATCTGAAGGTTTGTGCCCCCCTTCTCAAAAAAAAATAATTCATATATTGACATCATAATAACTATTATGACAGTATTTGGTGGTGGGACTGCTGGGAGGTGATTAGGTTGTGTGAGTGGAGTCTTCATCTACAGGATTAGTGCTCTTACAAAAAAGTCTCACCTGTGAGGGCTCTTATAAAGTTATCTGTAGCCCCTTCCCACCATGTGAGGATACAAGAAGAAGTCTGACCCTCACTAGATCATGCTACATGCTGGCACCCTGATCTCAGACTTCCAGGCTCCAGAACTGTGAGAAACCTGACTCTGTCTGTTGTTAATAAGCTACTCAGTCTGTGGTACTTTGTTATAGCAGCCTAAACAGACTAAGACAAAGCCCTATTAATAATTATGCCAGAACCACAGGGACTGGCAAACCGGAAAGTGTGGCCACTTGTAATTATTATCATTTTGTAGATACAGCTTAGATTTCAAGCTTCATCTCTCATGAAACTTTGCCATATACTTTGTTCTTACAAGTTATTTGTTCAACAAGTAAACTTTGCGAATCAGCTCTCTGATAATTACTATTCTAGACAAAAGTCACTGCACTTGTAGAACTTAGGTTTTAGCGTTGGAGACTTAAAACTAATAAGGAAAAGATACCATGTCAGACTGTGAGAAGAATAGAGGAGGTTAATAAATAAGAGTGCCAAGGAGGGGAGCTGAAATATTACTTTTTTTTTTTTTTTTAATGACCTTGAGATCAAGACCTAAGCTGAGATCAAGAGCCATCAAGCCACTCAGGTAGCCATGGGAAGCTGAAATTTTAAATAAGATGGTCAGTGAAAATCTCCCTGAGAAAATGGCTTTCAAGAAAATCTTGAAGGAGGATAATAAAGTGTGAGTCCTGCATTTGTAAGGGGAAAACATTTGAGGCTCAGTGAACAGTGGGTGTAAAGTTACAAAGGCTGGGCTCTGCTCAGCGTATTGAAGAAGAAACAACTTGACTGGGGATAGAGGTCAGTGAAGTTGGGTGGGTGGTAGGAAATGAGGTCAGAGAATCTAGAATAAGGGTTCTAGCTTTTAGCTTTTATTCTAAGATGGGAGTCCACTTCAGGGTTTGGAGAAAAGTGACAGCCTGACTTACATTTTAACAGGATCTCCAGCTGCTGTGTTGATCACATCCTGCTAAGGAGTAGCAATGGGCAAAAGTTGAAGTAGGGAGACCAGTTAGAAGCCTATTGACTATTGCAATTAGGTGATAGCTGTGGAATGATAGCTGTGCCTCTTTCAAAGGTAGAATTTACTAATTTTGCTGAATGATTGGTGTGAAGTATAAATATAAGAGTAGTGTTAAGGATGATTCCAAAGTCTGTGCCAAGTGACCAGAAAGATAAAACAGTCCTAAATTGAGGTATAATACATTGCAAGAGATGTAGGTAGGTGGGGTAAGATCAGGAGATCAACTTTGGACTTTCTATATTTGAGAGGTTCATCAGATATCCAAGTTGAGATGTTGAATAAGCAGTTGGCTTTGTAAATCCAGAAGGAAGTATGGGCCAGAGTTTTAGAGTTGGTAGCTGTCAGAGATAGAGAGGTGTATCTAACACCACGAGACTAGGCAAGATTATGAAGGGAATGAGTGTGGGCCGACAAGGGACGAGGACTAAGGACAGAATTCTGGGCACTCCATGCCATATACCTGCATCATCTTAACTGTATCATGACTCTCCCTGTTCTTTACACACATGTACTTCTTTCTCCACGAAAGACTTTTCTTGGTTCTTTATTCTATGGGGTCTTATTTATCCTTCTGGAAATTTTCAGAACCCTCTGGCTTGAGTTAGTACCTGTATTTATGTTGTTCTTGTCATATTACTGTGGAATTGCTTACTTATAAGTTTCTCATATGTATAATCCTTGAGGACAGGGGTTATTTTGCATTGTCAAGACTGAACACATTCAATTAATATATACAGCACAAATGAACGATTACCTTATTTTATTTTATTTTTTATATTCATTCATTTACTTGAGAAAGAGAGAGAGAGCGCACACACACAGATGGAGAGGGAGCAGGAAAGGGAGAAGCAGACTCTGCTGCGCAAGGAGTCTGATGTGGGGCTTCATCCCAGGATGTTAAGATCATGTCCTGAGCTGAGGACAGATGCTTAACCGACTAAACTACTCAGGTACCCCTACTTTATTATTTTTTAATAAAGATATTATTTATTTATTTAGAGAACATGATCAGAGGGAAGAGGAGAGGGAGAGGGACAAGAAGATTGCTGAGAACAGAGCCTGACATCGGGCTCCATCTCATGACCCCTGAGATCATGACCTGAACTGAAACTAAGAGTTGGCCACTCAACCAACTGAGTCACCCAGGCACCCCACAGACGAATAGTATACATTTAGTATACATTTAATAGTATACATTTAGTATACATTTAATAGTATACATTTAAAAAAAATAGTATACATTTATATGTATAAATATAAATATACATATAAGTACATGTATATTTATAAGTAGTATACATTTAGTTCATGTAATACATATGCTTATCAGACAGCTATAATGAACAACCAGAATGATACCTTTTAAATGAGATCCAGCATGTATTTTCAATGATATTAACTATTAGAAAGACTGCAATTGCACTACTGGGTATTTACCCCAAAGATACAGATGTAGTGAAAAGAAGGGCCATCTGTACCCCAATGTTTATAGCAGCAATGGCCACGGTCACCAAACTGTGGAAAGAACCAAGATGCTCTTCAACGGACAAATGGATAAGGAAGATGTGGTCCATATACACTATGGAGTATTATGCCTCCATCAGAAAAGATGAATACCCAACTTTTGTAGCAAAATGGACGGGACTGGAAGAGATTATGCTGAGTGAAATAAGTCAAGCAGAGAGAGTCAGTTATCATATGGTTTCATTTATTTGTGGAGCATAACACATAGCATGGAGGACATGGGGAGTTAGAGAGGAGAAGGGAGTTCGGGGAAATTGGAAGGGGAGGTGAACCATGAGAGACTTTGGACTCTGAAAAACAATCTGAGGGTTTTCAAGGGGCAGGGGGTGGGAGGTCGGGGTACCAGGCGGTGGGTATTATAGAGGGCACGGATTGCATGGAGCACTGGGTATGGTGCAAAAATAATGAATACTGTTATGCTGAAAATAAATAAAAAATAAATTAAAAAAAAAAGAAAGACTATGGTCTTGTGTTACTGTAGAAACACCCTTATATTTAGAACAAGGAAACTTCATGTGCAATTTGCTCCTCTATTCACTATTTATTTGGCCACCTGCAAGTAGTGCAATGTCTCCAAACCTTGGTTTTCTTTTCTGTAAAAGGGAATTCATATTTTTTAACCACCATACTAGGTTATATACATGGAAACATTTTGTAAACTGTCGAATACTATAAAATATAAGGTGTTACTAATTTTCTGTTTGGAAAGACATCCATAGGAACCTATCTTCACCTTGGGTATTGCATATTAAGATAAGACCTGTTTAGGATTAGTGTGCTGTGTTCCAACATGCCAATTATAACTGGTGCAGCATATGGCCATTGAGTTTCTCTTGTGGCAAATCTGCTTTCATTTCATGGCCTGTAATGCTCTTCCTGCCTGCTATTACATTTTATATGTTGTCAGTTACAGCCTCCAGAGCAAGCTATCATAGTGATGTCAGATGCAGATTAAAAGAAGGTAGAACCGGCTTTGAATAAAAGAGATTGTAATGTTCACGAGTTGGATGCTTGAGTTGGAACACGTTTTTCTCCCTTGTGGCTCACCAGTATACATTCTGAGCATATGCTGGCTCTCGTCTATGATCCCCTGTTGGAAATCAGAACACATGCTGCTTTATAGAGTTGGGTGACATCAGGGAACTAACTGGATTCTCTTTCATATTTGAACTACATAGGGATTATCTTTAACTTCTCTCTCTCTGTCTGGTCTGGTTGCACCTAGACCTTCAGGTATGAAAGCTGCCATGGCTTCCTGATATTCTGTGAGGCTCCTTTTTCTCTTGAATTCAGTTCAACAAAGACTCCTTGGATCCACTGCTCTTTGTCAGCCTTATGGAGAAGTAGGATTTTGTTTTTGTCCGAGCTTTTCTGGTTGTTATGGGAAGGAAGATAGTTCTTCATCTTTGATATGATAACTAGAAGTAGAAATCTCTTCTTATAGTTCTTTATTCACATTCTACCTGTAAATTAACTTGGAAGTTCTTGGAATTTTCTGAACTTTTCAATTTAATTATTGTGACTATTTTGATTTTGCTATATTTCCTCGTACAAATGAATTCTCTCCTGGGGAAAACTCAGAACTTTGGAGCAATACAGAATGTAAGAAAGTATCTGGTCCAATTAGTGATTCTTGTCTATGGCTCTCGATAATGTAGGGGTCACAGGCATGATTCGTATTTGGGGAATTTGAGTATACTGTATTCCATGATCATGGGCTGGCTTCCAATCCAAGTTAATCACCTTTGATTTGCCATCTCCAAAGGGGGAAAATATATGTTAATCATTTGAAATCCCCTGTTGATTTTCGAAATAGTTACTCAAGCATATGTTCTGCTAATGGTTTATTTCCATCATAAAAAAAAAAAAAAACTATGTAAATGCCAATAGAACTATATAAAGCCGTTCAAAACATGTCCATGCCTTCCCCCCCAAATGTGATTATTCAGAATTTTAGAAACATTAGTAGGTAGCATATTAAACGGTTCTGTAAAAGAAAAATTCTGGAAATAGAATTAATTTTATTTCTCAATTTCTATAATGCCTTCATAATCCTGTGGAAAGTGTCTTTAAATATTATACTTTGATCTTTCAAAAATAAAATAATACATAAAACATTTTATTAAAAACTACTTTATTCATATTAACTTATTTATAACTGTTTCATCCCCAGAATTTTCTAAAGGCATCTTATTTATATTCTATGATTGTTAAACTAGAATATTCAAACCCAACTGTTAACATTTCTATGGCATATTAGCATACATTTTGCCTTAAGTAAAATGTAGCAAAGCTAATAACTATTTCCTTCTAAAAGTTTCAGAATCCCAAAAGTCCCTATTAACATTCTCTGTCCTTAATGCTATGCATAATCAAATAATACTGTTTTAGTTGGTTTTCTGGCTCATATTTATTTTACTTCTGAAGTGCCATAGGCCATAAGGACATGTTGCTCCTCTCTCTCTCTCTCTGGCTGTGTAATTGGTTTTAATACAGGCAATGATAACCATAGCTAACATTTAATAATGTGCTAATTACCATTTCTAGACACTGTTCTCAATGCTTTATATATATCAACTTATTTAATCCTTAACACTTAACTATTCTTATCCTCAGTAACAGATGAAGTAACTGACAGACAGAAGTCGCGCTTACCCAAATTTACAAATGGTAAAGGACAAAGCTTGTGTTTAAACTTTGGCAGCCTGGCCCTCAAGTCAGTGGTAATAGGACTCTGATAGAATTTGAAATCTGAGTTAGAATACCCTTCAGAGTAAAGGATGACAATGTTAATAATTATACCAGCTAGTAAGGTACATGTTCCTCCTAGCTTTTACTTGTGAATGCCCTGTGATTATCATGTCTCTGAGTAAAACAACACATTGAAGATGCATTGACTTACAATGATGTCATTTCTTCATTTGAGTATAGCTGTATTTGGTTCAGTGGCCAAAAGATGAATGATGTTTGGTTATGAAAAAAGAGAAACAGAGTAAAGAGCAGAAATTTGGAGAACACGTTGAAGAGGATGAAACATCCCTTATAAGGTTTACTGTAGGAATAAATTTTGAATGATAGAAATACATACAACAATTACATGAAAAATGGATGTTATTAAAATGCAATGAATAACCAACAAGTAAGGATGATGAAATATTTCAAAAAGAAGAAATAAATCATGTGCTTTTAGAGTATAGTTTTGATACATGTGTTGCTCACTTTTCTCATTAATTAATTCTATAGATTTGATGGCACATCTGATCTAATCACCACTGTATGTTTTGAAAGCAGTAGACACAGACATGATTCTGACTCAGGGGCTTTATGCATTCATGTGGATACTGGCCAATCAGTGTTACATTGTAACAAGGAAGAAGCTGCATTTATGGTCTTGGGTAAAAAAACAGGATGACATGGGGAGTTAGAGAGGAGAAGGGAGTTGGGGGAAATTGGAAGGGGAGGTGAACCATGAGAGACTATGGACTCTGAAAAACAATCTGAGGGTTTTGAAGGGGCAGGGGGTGGGAGGTTGGGGTACCAGGTGTTGGGTATTAGAGAGGGCATGGATTGCATGGAGCACTGGGTGTGGTGCAAAAATAATGAATACTGTTATGCTGAAAATAAAAAATAAATTAAAAAAAAAAAAACCAGGATGATGAAAGAGACAAAAGGGTTTGTTGGAGAAGTTCTCATGAGGGCATGTGTTCATGTGGGAACTTTGCATTAACAGAAGGTGTCACACTACTGGTTATGTATGGTCAAAGCTGAGATGTGTGTGTCATAAACATATAATTTATTATTTTAGACTGAAAGTTTATTTGGGGGAAATCCAAATTAGCAGGAGGTGACCTGAAAACTTTCTTTAACTGCTGTGACAAAATCTTTTTGAAGAGAGCGTCACAAAATAATGAGAGGCTGCTACACAAACTGATGGAAGGAGGAGAGACAGAGTGTGTAGGAGACACGCCCCACCCATTCCCGGTTGATATATACATAGGACGTGGCACTCTGAATGACATTAATCTTCCTTGACCACCAGCTGAAACTTTACCTGCTGACTGCCAGGCATTCCAGTTGCCACAGGATCTCTTGGAGGAGCCTATGCATGTGGCCTTGACCATGGCAATGATGTGGATGCAGGAGCAGCCCAGGACCAGGCTGTAATTAAGGGTCTGGATATGGTGGTGGCTATGGGTGGAGCTATGGCTGTGGATACAGGTCTGGCTCTGGTTAGTCTCTCTACTAATCATTGTATTCCCACAGATGTTAGTCACCGAGCTGCTCAGTTTTTAAAAAATATTTTATGTATTTATTTACTTGAAAGAGAGAAAGAGAGAGTGTGCAAGGTGGGGAGGAGCTGAGGGAGAGGGAGAGGGACAAGCAGATTGCACGCTGTGTGCAGAAGCGGTGGGGCTCGATCCCATGACCCCGAGACCATGACCAGAGCAAAAATCAAGAGTCTGAAACTCAACTGACTGAACCACCCAAGTGCCCCACTTTGCTGCTGATTTTTGACTTTCAGAGTTTCTATGCCTCTCGCTAGTATCCTGCGATGAATTTCAAGAAGCCTCCATTGATTTTCCTTACGTTCGTCTTCATCTCCTGTGGACAGCCACAGACAATATGGCATTGCAGTTTACACTCAGCCTCTGGGGCAGTTTCCAGCATTTTGATACAATTGATTTTGAAGCATTTTCTCTTCTCCTATTAAACAATGGTTTGCTAACATCTCTATTTAGTTTATGTATTATATTATAGCACAGTTCCTAAATACATGCTTTTAAATTCACCTCCCAGGATATTTTTCTATTTATGTTTGTCAAAAAAAATTATGACTTTTTTTACCATTCATAAACCAAGCCACACTTAAGAGTTGTAATGGTCCAGAACAATCTGTCTACCTAGAGAGCTGGACACAGGAGCAAACAAGGATTAAACTGGATGAAAGAGCTTTTGTTGCTTTGGTGTCTGCTTCCAATCTTTTATGTCTTATATGCCCAATTTCCAAGTTTTGAGTCCTATAAAAGTTATTTGGGACATTTCCTTCTTAATCTTGATTTATTGTAACATAGAACAATGATTTTCTTCCTACTGTGATGTTTATAAAGATCATGGGCTTTTTTACTGCAGCAACACATGAAAATATTACTGTGTTTATCAATTACCATTACCTGACCTATCTGAACATGGTTTATTGACCAATCTAGGCTGTGGATCCATTATAAAATAAGCTGTAGAGATCTTTTTTTGTGATTTAGAAAGTCTCTTCATCTCTCTTTTGGGGCTCAGGTACAATGTTCCTACTTGAAATAGAGCTTTTATTTAAGTGAGTTTCAATAGGAGACTCTTTGGGCAAGTAAGTCCAGATCTTGGAAAAAAACATGAAATGGGAGAGTCTGCTTATGAAAGAAGAAAATGGCATCCTAAAAGTAAAATGTAAGAAGAAATTTTCTTAAAGCTTTTAAAAATAATGTGTTCTAATAAACAATGAATTTTACAGCAAAATTTCACTTAATAACCAAGTTTGTATGATGCCAAGCATTGGTTTTTTTCTTCCATATTTACAATTTGGTTTTCTGTCTTATTATTTCTTTAGATTTTTGAGTAATTATTATATATGTAAATTTGAAAAATAAAGGGCACATGGTCTAAACTTATATTCATCAAGAGGCTAAAAACTTTTCTTCTAACTGGAAGCTCTATAAAGTCAGAAATTAGGTCTTATTTCTTGCTTACCTTTATATCCCCAGTCCCAGAATAGTGTCTGGCATATAGGCACTCAATCCAGTTTTGGGAGAGAAGTTCATGAGTGAGTTTTTTATTATAATAATATAAATTTTGTTGTCATCAATTTTTAATGCACAACACATTTGCTAAAGGCATTTCATTTTTTCTCATAATAATCTAATGAAATAGGCAAGATTGGCCTTAACATTTCACTTTTTAATTCCTCCACACTACGCTGTCTGTTTCCCCTCACTCATTTCAAAAATGAAGAAACTACATTTCATTGAGTTCAAATGACTTATTAAATATCATATAAAAATGTCTATAGCTTCAGTGTGACTTTCTGACTTCCAAAGCCATGATCACTTCACTATATGATTAATTATTATGAAATTCCTGGGCACTGTTTAATGTGTTTTAAAAATATTAAAATAATTCTTTGTGCTGATTCCTCCCCTATATTTTAATCTCAAAATATTTTGTATTTTAACTTTAGTCCTCTACACAAAATTCTATGTTCATTAAATAAATAAGAATGAATAAACTAACATTGTAAAATACAGTAAAACATATACAATTCTTATAAAACATATTGATACAAATTGAATATTTTATGACTGTTGATATATCTTTCTCATAGTTATAAAGAAACACTGTATTCAACAAATGATATGAGAACAACTGGATATCCACATGCAAAAGAATGAAGATGGACCTTTTCCTCTTACCATTCACCAATATTAACTCTTCACAGATCCTAGAGCAAAATGTCACGGCTAAATGGAGCAGTAAATCTTCATGACATTTAGGCAAAACCTTAGTTATGATAATAAAAGCACAAGTGACAAAAGAAAAAAATAGATAAATTAGACTCATCACATTAAAAACCTCTGATTTTAATGGACATGACCAAGATAACTCACAGAATGGGAGAAAATAATTTCAAATCCCAGATCTTATGAGGGAACTTATCTAGAATGTATAAGGAACTCCTACAACTCAATAATACAAGAAAAATAACCCAATTAAAATATGGCCATAACATCTGATTATAAATAGCATCTCTTTATACAAATGGCCAATAAACACATGAAAAGATGCTCAATATCATTAGCCATCAGAGGATTGCAAATCTATATCCAATGAGACATTAATTCACAGTCAGTAGGATGACTATAATCAAAAATTCAGGTAATAAAGGTTGATGATGTACAGTAATTGGAACCCTTTCCAATGCTAGTGGGAATGTAAAATGGTGCTTTGGAAAGTATTCTGGCATTTTCTTAAAAGTTTTAAACAGAAAGTTACCATATGACCCATTCATTTAACTCCTAGATATATATGCCAGAGAAATGAAAACATATGTCCATACAAAAACTTGTAAGTACTTGAACTACTTAGAAGTATTCATATTAGCCAAAAATTAGACACAAAAGAAATGTCTGCCAACTTATGAGTAAATAAATGTGATATATCCATAAAATGGAGTATTATTTAGCAATAAAAAAAATGAAGTACTGATCCAAGAAGACATAATTGTGCCCCTACTAGCCACACGAAACATTATGTACATACCCAAGCCTTGAAAGCCATGAAAAGATTCACAATAAACTACATTTTATAAGATAGGTAGCAAAAGGATTCATGGTGGTTCTCTCTGTACTGTTACACTTGGTAAATGAGCCCCATTTTTTTCTCTTCTAAGGTTATTTTAGGCTGATATTAAAATTTATATTTTGCAAGAGTTACTTCTTCCTACATCTGAGGTTGAGGTCCCCCATACCCTAATAGGTCCTTTGTATATTCCTCTTTTTTTTCTTGTGTCTATATTCAGGTTTCTTGCATCTCTAGCAATTCTTGCCGAAGCTTGTGTTTCTCATCCACAAGGAGGTACTGGAGAACTCAGCAAAGACTGTTAAATAATGTAGTGGTTCCTAAAACTAAAAGAAGTAGAGATCTCATTAGTTATTTTTGGCATTATTATGATTTGATTTCCAAAGAAGTTCATTGGGAAGCAGTTGACTCAACAGTAAAGCTGTTGGTTAAAATCTTCGTTGTTATAGAAAACTTTCCCTTTTTTTATTCATTTTATGTATGCCTATATTTCAGTATGTCTGTCTCCATAGATCATCCTGTGCTTAGCGTGGACTGAATATCGAATGAAGTTTTCCCTTCTGAGAAAAAAAGAAAAAAGATATATGAGATTTAATACTTTTTGATTCTCTCCTCAGCATTAAGCTGGAATTCTTAAATTGCCAATAAAAGCAGGAGTGCTTAATCAGATGTAATGGTGTAGTACTCAATTAATTGCTTTAATCAATGGCCTGAGGGGTTCCTTGGAAGTGCAGTGTTATAGTACTTCATCACATGGTCTGACTGATTTTTTTGTGGGGGAGGCATGACAAATACTTGGAAATTAGAAATTTCAGCAAATGTAGAGAGAAGTAACATTCAGATGTTTGACATAGCTACAACACTGTCTATTTTTTCACGGCTCAAATAAGACACTTGACAATGTAAAGACATGATCTGGGTCTTTTCCTATTTAATTAAAATTTATATTACATGTATTATATATAATTATATATTATATTATATTATTATATTATATATAACTTATATATAATAGTTAATTAAATAATTAGTTAACTAGTTAATTAATTAGAGAGAGAGCACACATGCATGAGCAGGAGTGTAGTTGGAGGGGCAGAGGGAGAGGGAAAGGGAGAGAAAGAGAATCTCAAGCAGGTGCCATGTGTAGCACAAATGCACAGAGCCTGATGCAGGGGTCTTTCCCAACACTCTGAGATCATGACCTGAATTGAAATCAATAGCTGTACATACAAATCACTGGGCCACACAGGCACCCCAGTGTTTTCCTAGTTGAAGTTGATGAAAAGCTCAAGCTTTTCAATGAATTGCATGAGCTGATCTGCTGGTGAGAGCTATATGTTTGTATTCTATTTCAACTTATTATATTTATTTAATCAAGCATTTACTCTGTAATACATATTACCTGAAGTAATAGTTCACAACTTAAAACCCAGATAGGGAGATAAAAATCTTGCTAGTGTCACAGGGAAGGAAACAAAAATACTTACTGGTGTTAAAGAGAATTCATCTGCCAAATTGTATCAGTTCATTTATAATAGATGTATTTCAGGCATAAGGAGGTAGAAAGAGGAGGTAAGAGATGCAAGATACTGTTATATGCTTATTTCTCATTGATTGTATACTTAATACATCACTTAACAAAAATGGAAATGATTGTGGTATTATATCAATATGCTAGTTTATGATGAAATTATTTGTATATATATTTTAATATGCAAATTCATTGAATTTGCTACTATGTGTTTTTCAGATGCTTTGAACAATTTTGACTCTGCTTTTTGGTTCCTCTAATTATTCATTGTTAAAGAGAACTATGTTGAGAACATCTGGAAACTATTTTGTTATCATTTTGGACAAGTTTATACTATTTTTCTTCCAAAAGTGAATGAAACAAAAATAAGCAATAACCTCCACCTGTCTCTCCTCATTTGTCTCACTGAGGCATTCTCTCTTTTTTAACTTTTTAAGTTTCTTTCCAGCTCTTCTTTATGGAAAGGTATTTACTTAACAATAATATAGAAAGGGCATCTTGCCAATTGATGTGCTTGTTTTCTGCATGCAATTTTTAAATAGAAAGTAATCAACTTCATTCTTGTTAAGATGAAAATTTAGGAAAAGTCAAACAAATTATATCCTAAAAATGTATCAAGATAGCCTTGCAATTTCTTTGTGTGTTTCTGAATTCTGGGGACTTGTGCAAAAACAAAAGTTGGGTTTGGATATAATTATTCCCATTATCTATTAAAATATTACATAATCTGCCTTAGAGTTTTGTGTTCTTTTTTTTTGGAGTCACCATACCTGCTACTTGAACATTTTTTTTTTTTTTATCTGAAAAACTCTGGCTACCATAATCAATCTAAATAGATACATTAGTCTCCTGACTTGAATGTTATTGTTGAAACTGGAGAATGTTACTGTGGAAACTGGATATAGTCAAACCTTCCCTGAGCTGATAGTAACCTTATTAGTTAGCTTGGGCTATCATAACAGAATACCCATAGACTGGGTAGCTTAACAAAGAAATTTATTTTTAAGGTGAAAGATCAAGGTTCCCTGGTGAGAGTTCTTTTCTTGTCTTGCAGATGGCCTCCTTATTCCCCTGTCTTTGCCATGGCAGGGAGAGAGGAGGTAAATTTTCATATCTTTTCTTATAAGAACACTAATCCCTTTATGAGGACCCTCCTCATGACATCACCTAAACTTAATTAGCTCTCCAAACCCCATCTCCAAACACTATCACACTGGGGGTTAGCGTTTCTATGCATGAATTTGGGGGCAGGGGACACACAGTTCAATCCAGAGCAATAAACTTACGTTAAGTGAAAAATTGGGCTAGTTTACAAGTGTCGTAGATAGAATCATGAACACTCTTGCAGCCTGTTTTGTTTTTTAGTAATTTTTAAAAATGATTTTATTTCTTTATTTGAGAGAGAGACAGAGAGAGCACAAGCCTGGGGAGGGGCAGAGGGAGAGAGAAAGGGACAAGCAGACTCCCTGCTGAATGTGGAGCCCCATGAAGGGCTGGATCCCAGGATCCTGAATTTTCCATTTCTCATTTAGGGTCATGTTTTCTAGGCATAATATTCCTACTGATTTCCTTATATAGTTTTTTTATATATTTAAATTCAAGTTAGTTAACATATAGTATAGTATTGGTTTCAGGAGAACTTAGTGGTTCATCGGTTGCATACGACACCCAGTGCTCATTACATCAAGTGTCCTTCTAAATGCCCATCCCCAAGGTACCCCATCCCCTCTCACCTCCCTTCCAGCAACCCTGTTCATTTCCTATTGTTAAGAATCTCTTATGGTTTGCCTCCCTCTCTGTTTTCATCTTATTTTATTTTTCCTTCCTTTCCCCTCTGTTCATCTGTTTTGTTTCTTAACTTCCACATATGAGTGAGATCATGATATTTGTCTTTCTCTGACTGACTTATTTCACTTAGTGTAATACCTTCTAGTTCCATCCACATTCTTGTAAATGATGCGTTCATTCTTTTTGATGGCTGAGTAGTATTCCATTGTATATGTATACTACATCTTCTTTATCCATTCATCAGTAGTCAAACATGTGGGCTCTTTCCATAATTTGGCTATTGTTAATAGTGTTTTCAACCTGTTTTAAAGTCTAATTTATCAGGAGTCTTTTCATGGATTTCAATTCTTGGCTATATACAGAACATTTCATAGGATTATAAGGGCCCAGCTGTATCTTGGAGATAATTTTTCTCTTTCAGTATCTTATGCAATGTGTTGCCATAGTTGCCTCTTGAAAAATCCAGCAAAATAATGCAATTGGCACAAATATATCCTGGCTACAAAAATCTCACATGGCTTGCCATTCAGTCCTAAATTTGAAGAGCTGTTTGTCTCAAACAGTTTTAGAACTTGTGAAAGAAGCATTTCTTGCTTTTCTAATATCAGCATCAGCACAGCTCAGGCCATAAGACATGCCCTTCCTTGCCTTTTTGTTCTGCACAGTTTAGGAGCACAGCACAACTGGCTTCCCTGGACTCTCCTGTAATTTTTTTTTAAAGAAATAATTACAAGTTATTGAAATTTATGTTCTCCCAGACTTTTAACTGATTACAGTTTGTTGGTGATCTAGAGCTTCTGAGAAAGAAATTGTCTGATATAAAACTGGTAGTGTCATTCCTAACAGGAACAGTGGGGCAGGTCTACATTATACTTCGTCATGATTACCCCACTTGCTGTTATACTAAGATGACAAAATAAATGATATAATGACTATCACTGTGTTCAGAATCAGGAACTGTGGTGGTTACAACAATAGCCAGAGGTGTAGAGTTAATAACTAGATTTTTTTTTAATGAGCATTTCCTGGGTGTGGAATACCTAGCGGAGATGAGTTATCAGAGTTACATTACTCATTTTAATTACTGGTTATTGCCAAGTAATATAACGTCTGGGCCATTTTCTCACCATACTTTGTGGGAGCTTACACATAGAGAGTTGAAATCACTTTAACTGGAAAGAAAAGAATAAATAGTAAAAAAAAAAAAAAAAAAAAAGTTATCCTTGCTAAGTTGCAAAGTTCTGAAAATTTAACTTCATCATTCATTTCCTTTTTTTTTTTTCACTACCAGAACCGATCTCTTGCCAAATTTGGTTTGAATTTTTTATGACTTCCCCTTCATTGGAGTGCCATTTCAACTGCTCTATGCTAGAAATTTCTTGCCTTTTATTTTGTGCAATAACCTCATGAGGTTAGGTTTTCTGCAGTTTGTACTAGACTTTACAGCAAGAGGTAATTTTTTGTATCCAACCCAATTCCATTCTATTCCATTCCACAGATGATTAATGAGAACACACACATACATACTCACACACTAGTTGTTGCATTTGATGGGCAATAGGAGAATATTAGATAAACAGAAAAAAAAAAAAAACACAACACATTGTACCCAAGGTATTTACAGACTTTGTAAGAAAGGAAACAAAACCCAGTAGGATGAAGATTGCAATAAAATTATGCTCAAGATGCTATGTTCTAATTTTATTTTTATTAATTAAAAAAAAAGTATTTATTTATTTGAGAGAGAGAGAGAGAGCACAAATATTTAGGGTGAGAGGGAGAGAGATTCTTAAGGAGATTCTGAGCAGAATGTGGGGTCCCATGTGGTACTTGATCTCATGACTGTGAGATCATAAATTGAGCCCAAACCAAGAGTCAGATGCTTAACTGATTGTGCCACCCAGGTGCCCATATGTACCTGCTTTTAGTTAAAACCTGTCTATGAATCTTTATTTTGTACATTAGATTCAAAATGAATAATGAAACAGATAAAATTAATTCCTCTTCTTAATTCATGTGTTTACTCTTCTGAAATTTATTAATGTTATTGGACCCCACCCGGTATGAAAAAATGTCCTAAAAACTTCACAAAAGAGATGAAGACTGGGTTTGCAAGACAGCCATGTGATGGAGAGATTCCATGCTGGCAAAGTAGCAGGTGAAAAGGCAAGGAAGTATAAAAAAAAAAACTGTGGTTTTCCTGCAGACTAAGTTCAACAGTAATTTATTAAGAACTTCGTGCACTCTACAATTCATATCATTGTCCATGAGAAGTCTGATGAGGTTAAGAACATACAGAGTATGCCATGTTAAGCTCAGAATTCTTCTGTTATGGTGATGGGGAATACTGAATTTGTGAAGACATACTGATGAGGGAGCAAGAGGCTGGCTGAAGACAAAGCAAAAGCTGTCGCCTGGCACCCCCCTTCTCCATCCCCTCCCCCTCAGTCATATGTGTAGCATTCCCCAAGCAGCCCTGACTGCCATGAACAATAAGCAAATAGTTAACTTGCAGGGATCATAATCCTGCAAGGCAGGAGTCTCCCTTGATTTACACATGTCCTAAATCTCACTAACAAAGACGATTGATAGCAGGATTATGACATCCCACCAAATCTTAATGTTAATGGCTGGTCTAAAGATGACATTGACCAAGCTGCAAGGGCAAGGCCCCCGGTATCCTGGCACTTTGTAGGCCCTCTTTAGTATATGAAAGCTCTGTTAAAACCTCCCTTCCTTCCCCTCACCTTCCCCCAAGGGCAGGGTACATAAGCTGCCACCCCTCGCAACCCGGGGCAGCAGCTCTTCCTGCCCACAGGTCCTGTCCCTGTGCTTTAATAAACCACCATTTTGCACCAAAGATGTCTCAAGAATTCTTTCTTGGGCATCAGCTCCGGACCTCAGCCCACCGAGCCTCACCTAGGTTCTAGAACTTCATCAATACCATCAAACTTAAAGCTTAGAAAAATTATGGTGGTGGTGCCAGAAAGAGAAAATAATTTGTATCAATAATGTGGGAAAGATGGGGTACCTGGGTGACTCAGTTAACTGGATGACTCTGGATTTTTGCTCAGGTCATGATCTTGTGGTTGTGAGATCAAGTCCTGTGTGGGGCCTTGCCCTGGGCATAGAGCCTGTTTGAGATTCTCTCTTTCTCTCTCCTTCTGCCCCTCCCCCATTCTCTCAAATAAATAAACAGTTGTTTAAAAAAATAATGTGGGAGAGATGATAATGATGATATGTGAATAGAGGATGGTCTGAGAAGATGGTACAGATTTCAGAGCTATATGTAGGAGGTAGAATCAGGCTTGATGACTGCCTGCTTATTGGTGGTTGGTGGAAATATTGTGAAGCATGACTCGCAGGTTTGTGGCTTGGGTGATTGAGTGTTACCTGAACGCACAGGTAGTGAAAATGATGAAGGAACAGAAGACAAGCTGAGGACAAAGCAGAAGCCGATACCCCAGAAGTCCCCTTCTCTCACCATGGGATATATGTGACATTCCTCAGGCATTCCTTGCTGCCCAAAGGAAAAAAATGAATAGTTAACTTGTAGAGACCACAATGCTGCAAGACCTGAGTCTCCCTCATTTTACTTACAAAGGCCTTAACAATAGCTTCTAGAAGGGGATGTAAATACAATTAAATGTCTTTGTAATAGGGCAGCCCATCAATGGATACTTGAAGTGCACAGAGTGTAATGTACCTCCAGGAAGTTCCTAACTATCTTCATATTAATGCCTTACTAGAGGGGTAAACAACCTTAACTTGACAATGGCAAGGTTTCTGTGTCTTCTTTAGCATATGAAAGTTCTTTCCAAAACCTCTCTTTTTCCTTACCTCCCACAACCCCATAGTATACAATCAGCTACCCCCACAATCCCAGTGCTGCAGCTTTCTGCCCACAAGTACTGTCCCTGTGTTTTAATAAACCACCAATTTGCACCAAAGATGTCTCAAGAATTCTTTCTTGGTTGTTGGTCCTGACCTCCCCCCACTGAACTTCTGTAAGGGCCTATGCAGCCAGATGGGCCCCACCCTGGTTGAACAGCCATTTTGTTGTTTATGCAATAAAACTTAAATGGACCCTACCCCCGCATGGGAACTTACTTAAAAGCAAGTCCAGGAAACCAGTCCCAGGTAACAAAGCCCAAATACAAGGGTGGGTCAGGTCAGGTGGAGATAACAGCCTGAATGCAGGGATGAGTCGGGTCAGGTGGAGACATCCAATCAGTAAAGTGGGCATACCATCTTCCTAGCTACCAAGGAGTAGGCCCTTTGGGCGCCAATTCTGACCAAGGTGATAGGCTAGTTCAAATATCTACTATAGGGTAAATTGTAATTCAATTGGTCACTTATGTGTGACTTAGCAGGACTGTGCAGCTTTCTCTGTGTTACCATCTCATTGGTCACCTGTGGGTGGCCAGGCCCAACCACATGGCCTTTGCCCTTAAAAGCTAGTCTGTAAAGAAGAGAGAGGTCACCTCTTTGCCAGGGATGGCCCTGGCCAGTCAGTTTGATTCTCGATGCTTGGCATGAAATAAAGCTTTGCTTGACCTTCGCTTTGGATCAGTCTTGCTCCTTTGACTATGGATGCAACACTTCACTTATATTCCAAAACCACATAAAAAACAATGGGAAGAAGAGAAGTAACTTGGTAAGCTTGTAGAGAATGAGAAATAACTGGTGAAGGCAGAGTTAAGGCAGCTCCAATAATTCAAGAATGAGCAGAAGGTGCATTAAAGGGAGTCAATGAAACAAGAATTTTTCCGAGTAGTGGGACTGGAACTAGAAAAGCCCATTATCAATAAACTAAGGATTTTAAGTGTTTAAGAAAAATCAGACAGATAAAAGAGGTACTGAAAATTGGAACAGGAGTCATAATTAGCATTTTTACCAAGTGCAGTTGCCCTGGATGATGGGGGTGGAACACAGTTCTGGAGACATGAAAAAGAAGCATAATTAGGTCACAGATAGGTAGCATGCAGGGTCAAAGGAGATTTCCTGAAATAGAAATTGAAACCTAACAGTGAAGACTACATGCTTTTAAAATTCAGTATCCTGATGCCTATTAGATTGTATGTGCTTAATAGATGCTTACCAGTTGTCTGATGACCATAGAACAGCAAGTAAAAAAAAAATTAATGCAAATAAAGATTATCATCATAAAATCTACTTTGTGGTAATGATAGTGCAAAAATACATTTATAATAAATCCTGGAGTCTGGAAGGATTGATATTTCAGAAGATTATTATAGGAAAGAGTAATCATGGCACCTACAATAATTAAACTAGGATGAGGAAGCTTTGAATAAAAGACACATCTTTAAGAGGGAGGTTGTAGATTTATGGCACTTTATATGTTTCAAGGTTAAAACTTCTAGAAAAAAATCAATGTTCTTTCCCCCTAATTCTTAATGTTATATACCTCCCTGCTGTAAAAATGGGGACCCTTTCTCCAGAACTAGAGAATAGCACAGTGTTACCAAAAATACAGAATACCTTGAATTTGAATGTGTTCAGTTTGTAGCAAGTGTAAGACTTAATCAAGGTGGTCCACATATGTATGGTTCAACTACAGTGGTGAAGGTCAAAAAGGAAATTAATAAAAAATATTCGGGATATAAAAGAAGAGAGTCATCAGTGTTTATTACGTATAAGAAGTAGTGAATACAAGCTATAAAAAGAAAAACTCAGCAATGAATTATTTCATTATTATCCTTCTCTTGTTTGGGGATATTAAGGAAAATGTATAAACATTAGATTAGAGGGACCAACTAAAGTTCTCATGGTGAAGAGTTGAGTGATCTTATGTGACTTACTCTCTAGGCTGTTCATTTATCTTTTAAATTTCTTTATTTTTTAAAAGATTTTATTTATTTGAGAGAGAGAGAGAGAAGAGAGAGAGAGAGAGAGAGCATGAGCAAGGGGGGTGGGACAGAGGGAGAGGGAAAGGCAGACTCCTTGTTGAATAGGGAGCCAGACATGGGCCTCAATTCCAGGACCCTGAGGTCATGAATTGAGCTGAAGGCAGACGTTTAACTGACTGAGCCACCCAAGTGCCCTTGCCGGTCTGTTCATTTATACAATGAGAAGCTCAAATCACAAAACATTTCTCATGGCACTCTTTGAAAATATCATGGGCCAACATGTGTGGGAGTGTTTAATAATCAAATACAATTGTTCATATTTGTGGTTATTTGAACTATTATTGTTGTAATTTGTGTTTTGGTCTCTATCTTAAAATAATACAAATAGGATATCAGAATTAGAAGGATCTTCATTATTACCAAATCTAATGATTCCTTGTCTTCCATTCATCAATTAATTTCATTTTCTCCCTCATTCTTTCATTTGTTAAACTTTCCATTTGCTCAGTGGCTCCTTTGAATCACACCCTAAGCTAGGTCATAGGGATAAACAAACAAAATAAAAGGCACTCCTGGTAAGCAAATTTCCTTCCTTTTGGTAAGGAAAGTAGTTAAAGCAAAAATTATAATATAATGTACGGGGACCATGACAAGGATAATACCAGGCTATGACCGCAGAGATAGGGTATGTGAATCAAGCTGTGGGAACCAGACAGGGCCTCCTGGAGAAGGTGAAGTCTGTGTCCCATCTCAAATGATGTTGGATTATGCTAGAAATTATGCTGGTGGTAGTATGTCTTAGGCATTTGAAGCATTATATAAGACATGTTGACATTAATCTTTGGTAACCTTGAAGGTGATGGGGAGAGAGGCTAATGAATGTTGATGTTTAAAACCAATGTTATTGAATATATTTTAATAACATGGACTTGGGTGATGTCGATTACTTCAAGGCTGGTGATTGGCTTGATATACTTTTTCAATATCAGCAAATTAAATTGAAACTTTACAATGAATTTGGGTCTCCAAAATAACAAGCTCATTTTACGCAAATCACCGTGGTGATCGTCCTACTGAAGTAAACCCCACCCATTTCTCACAGCATGGAAGAGTCCCAGGTGAGTGGGTGACATTCAGATGTGAAAAAGCTCCTGCTACAGTTTACTAATCCTGAAACCGAAGGCGGCTACTGTTATGGAAACTCCTATAGAGGCTGTGGTTATGTGTCCAGTTATGGTTATGGATGGAGCTACAGAGGACTGAATTGTGGATGCAGTTCAAGATATGGCTATGCATTTGAATCCAGATATGGCTGTAGATATGGGTCTGGCCATTTTGCTGCAGAAAATATTATTTTTCTGGCTGTTAGAACAAGCACATCTTTTGCCTCTGAAGTGCTTCTTCTAAGTCAAATCTAAGTCAAGGTCTTCATCTGACAAAGCTATGTGCAGCTTAGAACTAGGTCATCACTAATTTGAACCCCCTTAGGCTTAAGTAGTTGTTCTCAAGAATAGAGTCTAAGTGACCAATCATTCCATGATCAGCTGAAGATTGGAGATCTGAGTTGGATTATTTTTCAAAAGCAACTATAATCCTATGCTTTCTGATTCTGTATTATGAACTCTTTCTGGTTAGAGAACATCTCCTCCCATCCCTATCAATATGCATTTTTGGATCCTACTGGTTTGAATCATTATTATATTGAGGCTTCATGAGCTCCTTGCAATATTGGTCAATAGGCAGAATAGATGAATCTTATGTTTTCCATTGGTTCAATCCAAACACTTATCTGTATACATTTCTCTTCATAAATTTGTGGCTGGTCATTCTTTATATCCCATACCAACATACTTGTACATGAACAAGGAAATTTAGTTTGATGATGAAATGTAAAATAGATATTAAGAAGGACAAGTCAGAAGTTTGGTGAATATTCTGAGAGGATATGGAGCCTAAACTAAGAACAACAAATTTCTCCTGTATTGAGGGATATTATGGGATATATAGCAGTACTGCAAGAGGACATGGATCCTGTATTTAGGATCCAAATCTGAACAAGAATAGCAAACTGGAGGATTTAGGCTTTCAGAAATATCAAGACTTATATCAAGACAATTCTGTAGTAATTAATGACTGTGTTACTATCTGAGTGCAAAATTGGCTCAGATAGAGAGAAATAGAAAAATGAAAGAAAAGAGAGTTCAGAAGCAGAGCATCATATGTATGGTTTTCCATTATGGCAAAAAGGACTCTGCATGTGGTTTAAGGATTATTTTTTTCTGACAAATGGTGCTGGTCATTGAATATACATAGTTTTGAAAAAGAGACTAATCTCCTGCCTTGAGCCATACACAAAAGTCTGTTAAAAAGGAGCAGAGGATGCCTGGGTGGCTCAGTCAGTTAAGACTCTGCCTTTGGTCATGATCCCAGGGTCCTGGGATGGAGCCCTGTCTCAGGCTCCCTGCTCAGCAGGGAGTCTGCCACTCCCTCTCCCTGTGCCCCTCCCACTGTTCCTGCTGTCTCTTTCTCTCAAATAAATAAATAAAATCTTTTTTTTAGAAAAGCATAGCACTGTATCTTATGTAAGTGATGAACCACTAAATTCTACACCTGAAACTAATAATATACTGTATATTAACTAACTGGAATTTAAATAAAAATTGGTAGAAAGGAAAAAAAAAGAAACATAGATTTTATTTATTTGTTTGAGAGGAAGGGAGACAAAGAGATCATGAGTCGGGGGAGGAGCAAAGAGTGAGGAAGAGAGAAGAGAGAAGCCCTAGCAGACTCTGTGTTGGGCATGGAGCACAGGGCTCAGATCCCATGACCTTGAAATCATGACCTGAGCTGGAAACAAGAGTTTGATGCTTAACCCATTGCAGGTGCCCCAAGAAGCATCGATTTAAATGTGAAAGGTAAAACAAGACAGATTTTGACAAAAACATTGGAGAACATCTTCAGGATCCTAATGATTTTTAAAAAGACGTGAGAAGGGTAAAACATCAAGGAAAAATGGATATACAGGTTTATATTAAAATCAAGAACTTTAATTTAATCAAAAACATCCATTAAGAGAATAAAAGAAAAACCACAGGCTGGAAGAACATTTTTTTGCAATATATATATTTATATTTGTGAAGGACTTGTATCTAAAACACATAAAGAATTAGAAATTCATCAGGAAAAAAGACAATCTAGTAGAAAAATGAATGCAGAACTAGTATACTTCACCAAAAGAGGATAGCAAATAGCCAAGGTGTTTATCTTCACTAGTCATTAGAGATATACAAATGGAAACTGTAATGTGGTACTATTTCATATCAACCACAAAGGCAAAAGTGTAACAGGTAATATCGAGTGTTACTAAAGATATGGATAATTGACCTTTCCACGTACCTTCCAGAAGGATCCATAGTGGCATGACAATTTTGGAAAACTACTTGGCAGTATCTTTTAAAATGAGCTTTTGCCTATCTTATGATCAAGTAATTCCACTCTTGATTACTCCCCAAAGAAAAAAATGCACGTGTTTATCAAGGTACATACACAGGAGTATTCCTGGTGGTGTTATTTTTAGCAGCCAACACCTAAAACCACTCACATGTTCATCAACAGTAAAATGCACAATGAAATATGTTTTTTTCATAAAGCAATATACTGTGAAGGAATAAGGAAGAATTCGTGACCGGTATATGCAAAGTGGGAGAGAATTACACAAATATATAATGATGAACAAAGGAAGTCAGTCACAACCTAATAGATGGGCTTGATTCCACGTGTGTAATAATTAAAACCAGGTGAAACTAATTTATGGTATGAAGAGTTGGCGTATTGGCTATACTTTCGGTTCTCCTCTTTTAGGAAGGGAGTTGGGGCAGGTATCAAGGGGATTCTGAGAAATTTATATTTCTTGGTCTAGATAATGGTCACTCAACTGTGCTTACTTTGTGAGATGTTATCTAGCAGGGCACTTTGATTTTTGTACTTTTCTGCATGCATGTTATACTGCAGTGAAAGGTTTATAAATATTCTGCCATCTGTCTTATAGGGGATTTATCTCTGGCCAACTATCTACTCATTAGTGACCATTCATTATGCCATTTCTGTCCTCTATTTCTAAACTTTCTCCCTTTCTCTCTTTTGATATTCAGAGTAATTTAGTTCTCTTTGTAGCCACCATCCAGGATTCCTTTGGGCTCTTACTTTTTTCCACTAAAAATAAAAATATTCTACAAAATTGCATTTCTAAATTCAGGAAATATTTATTTCCTGGAGATGAATTCTCTCCACACCTTCATCTCCTAGGGATGTGGAATTAAATTAATTACACCACATTTTTAGTTGTAGTTCCCTTTGAGAAGTGGCATTCAAGAGGGGCATAGGGAAGATTTTCATTTTTACTTATTTTTTAAAAAAAGATTTTATTTCTTTATTTGGCAGAGAGACAGAGAGAGGGAATTCAAGCTGGGGGAGTGGGAGAGGGAGAAGCAGGCTTCCCGCAGAGCAGGGAGCCCAATGTGGGGTTCAATCCCAGGATCCTGGGATCTCGCACGACCTGAATCGAAGGCAGAGGCTTACCCAGGCAACCCTCATTTTTACTTATTAAGATTAATGGTAGAATTATTTAAACTAAGTAGGTATTGACACAGATTAAAGCAAGATGTCATTGCGAGCAATGAGGAGGGCATATGGGAAACAATATATTTACAGTCATGTGATACTTGTGATGCTCTGATTCATAAGGAAACATTGATTACCATTAAAATCTCCTGTTGTAAGAAATAATGATTGCCGTTCATTAAAATTGGACAGTTCGGAGCCTAAATTTAATGACATATAATGATTAAAATACCGGAATCTAGCATAAACACTCTTGATTTCAATGTTCTAATCTTCTCTCTATCATTTACTTGATTTGTGATTTTGGAAAATTTATTTTCTCCTCTAAAGTTATTTGAAGAAATAAATTACAGGGAATAATAGCGCCTGTTTATAAGAGTGTTGTGAAAATTAAGTGTAGCTTTATAGAGTAAGGCTTATTATATTCTAAGAGTTAATTATCAAAGTGTCATCAAAATCATTTGATAGTAATAGAATTTCAAGGAAGAATTGTAACTACTCACAATCAAACATATAGAAATAGCTCCAAATAGCATATTATATTAGAATAAAAGTTGTTCATCTCTTAGTTACTGAACTCCAGAGTATGATAGGATACCAGATTGCTTTCATTATATTTTGAAGAGTAAATGACTATTTAAAGCATTTAAGGGAAAAAAAAGGCCACTAAAGAGATTATATTTCTGTGGTTTGCTTTTTGTTCCCTGCTTCTTCATAAAATAATATAGTAATTATTTTAAAATGTCAATTATATTTGATAATTAGTTCAGTTATGGCAATGTTAATGAGAATGTTGAATACTTAAGCAGAGTGCTAAGATTGAATATGGTTCACTTAAGTTTTGAGAGAATGAATAGTAAAGAGGTGAACAAAATGAGTATAGGCTACTGTTTGAAGAAGCTTCATGGTCAAGAGAAAGAGGGAGACTAATGGTCATTGATCATGTTGGGTCAAGAGGAACTTCCAAAACGTATCTGGAAACATAAGACTGAAATTCATATTCTTCATTATTGCAGTTCCTCAGGGCTTTGAGTGTGTACCAGTAATCTATTGCTATATAACAGTTACCACAGATTTAGTAACTTAAAGCAATATGTATTCCCTAACTGCCATTGGTCAGGAGTCTGGAAAAACTTAACTGGGATTCTGGTCAGGGTCTTGCAATGCTAAAATCAAGTTTTTGCTCAAGTTGTTGGTTCTCAACTGGAGGCTGAACTAGAAGGTTCTACTTCAGTTTCCTTGGGTTTTGGGCAGAATTCATTTCCTTAATGCTTTCAAATTTATTTTGTCATTTGTTTCTTCAAAGCCAGAAATGGAGAGTTGGAGAGAGAGGACAGAAAGAGAGAGAGAGAGAGAGGTAACGAATGCTGTTTTGGATTGGTGCGGTATATTCAGGATGATCTCACTTTTGATTAACTGAAAGTCAGCTGTTTAGAGACCTTAATTACTTCAGCAAAACACCTTTACTTTTGCTGTATGATGTAATCTAACCCTGGGAATGATATCCCATCACTTTTATGATAATCTACTGGTTATAAGAATGTTATAGGTCCTGCCTATACCCAAGGTGAGGGGGTTGTAGAAAAGCATAGATTTCAGTCAATGAGAATCATGAGGGCCATCTTAGAGTTCTGTTGGCCATGGCCAGTCCCTGTATGTATTATCTATGTTTAACAAGAACTTGGTGTTTATTAAGACATCCAAAAAAATTAATTAAAAATACATTCTAAAACTAATTGACAGAGGAGAAATGTGAGAAAGAAATGAAGAAAAATACTTGGCTTCAGAAAGAATGGAGGGAAGATGGCTACTTTGTAATGGATAAAAATTATCAAAGTTTCCCACTCATGACTAAATAATAAAGAGTTTTTACAAATCTTTCAGAACTTGAAGCTTTGCCTTTTGCCTGGGTAGTTTTGACTTTTGGTACTATGCTATAAACAGGCAACTAAAAAGAAAAGAAAACTCTTAGAGTGACCCGACTTTTTCTCTATATATTCTACTTTAATTTAATTAAATGTTTATAAGAGAACAAAAGTGATGGTGACATTTTGTACCTCAGAGAATATATACAATAGGGTTTTGAGCTAGTCACAGTGACCTACTTGCAAAATGAACTATGATTAAATCTTTAAAAATAAAAGTAATAGAAGACCAAGATATGGGAAATACAAGAAAATAATTTAATGCGAAATTATCAGATATGTTGAGTATTGGCATTTGAAAATGGAAGCATGGGGAATTGCTTTAGATTCTAGAATAAAAAGAAACCTGTTTCATAGTATTTAAAATGGTAGGAATTGGGGATACCTGGGTGGCTTAGTTGGTTATGTACAATTCTTGATCTTGGCTCAGGTCTTGATTTTAAGGTTGTGAGTTTAAGGACCCTGTTGGGGTCCATGCCCAGTGTGAAGCCTACTTAAAAAATTAAATTAAATTAAATTAAATTAAAAGTTAAAAAATGGTAGGAATGGGAGAAAGAAACAGCGTCTGTGGTGATACACATTTAAAGACTATTAGATACGGTGTTTCATTTGCTTTGTCCAACTCAAGAGGCTATAATTATAATGAATATTTGGAAGATTCAAGGGGTTAGACTCTTGACAATAAGGAATTACTTTAAAAATTAGTTCTGTCTGCAGAGTAGATCAGTGGCATGCCTCGTTCCCATGCCTCGTCCCCCAATATCAATCAATAGACATATAGACAGCATTCAGGAGAAAGGCAGGACTCATTGCCCTCACAAGTGTTTTCTTATGGTAGCACTCTGGAATTCTATATACAAAAAGTGGCACTGAAATATAAAGGTTTGAGAAGAATGGTGTTAATGAATCTAGAAGCACAATAAATTAACATGATTTTGTACAAATTTCTATAATGGAAGGAGAAGTCAAATAGTTTTGGAAACTATTGGTTTTGGAAATCTCATCACATTGTGGACAGATATCTTCTAGCATTGAATAATTTTGAGATCCCAAGCAGGGAGCAGGTAATGTATGTGTGTCTGCTTTGAAGAAATCCAAAAATCCACCTTCTGTGGGCCAATCGCTATTTAGATTCTGAACTATAAATATTGTTTCATCAACATTTATGAAGTGTGTGTGGAACTTTACTAGGGGCTGTGGATTTAATGGTAGAAGATAAAGTTTTAGACAGACGAGTTCTCCGTCTGGTTCCCTGTATAGGGGAGATAACAAGATCACACATTCCATTTTATACCAAAAATAAAACCTCTTAAATAGCACTTGCTAGGGGCCAGCTTTACAGATACAAACTCAAGTTCTCTTCTACAACTTCAAGAGGTAGATACTACCATTATAGTTCTTGTATAGATGAGAAAACGGAAACATAGGAAAGTAAAGAGAGTTGCCCAAGTTGGTAGCATTAATAAGTGGCAGAGCCAGACTTTGAATGAGGATCCGTGCTTTTCAAGCGCCAATGCCAAGAGGCCTCTCTTGCAGAGAGTTGTTACCAGCAAAGGTCTTGCAGGGTGCACCAGCTTGAGAAGGGTAACTATGTGTTCCTCTTCCCAAACCCACACCAGGGACATCTTGTTGGTAGTTCGAAATTAGCTGGGATGAAAATACTTAATACTTTTTTTTTTTTTTTCCCCAGCTAGTCAGTTTAGCAGCATCCCACTGACAGCTTACGGTACAGATGACATGATTTCTCTAATAGTTACACATGGGTTGTTTGTGGGGAAAATCAAAAGAGAGACATTAAAATCAGGCATGATGGGGTATGAGAAGTTCTGGATACCTAAGTTCATTTTTTATTTTTTTTTTCCTTCCAAGTTTTTATTTAAATTTCAGTTAATCAATGTACTGTAATATGAGTTTCAGGTGTAGAATTTAGTGATTCATTCTTGAAGGATGAATGGGAGGCAGGCTATCAGGTGACTGGGGAAATGACCTCATCGGCCAAAGAAGGAAAAGAAATAAATAAGTTGTCATCTTAGTGACAGGTATCTGGCCTTTCCTGGAAGAGCTGGGCTAGGAGAGGGAGTCCCAGGTTTCTCTTGCAAGTATTCTCAAAGTCTGGGTATCTCAGAAGGCCTGTTCTAAAAGATGTCATTTTAGCTGATCTGCAGCAGAGTCAGCAGAGCCTGCCTTGTCAATATGGAAGTGAGAACAGAGAAAGGTCACATGAGGTGGGACTATTGCATTTAAATTAATAAAAATGACTCTGAGAGGAACCCCGCAGACAACATTTCCACCAGGAATCTTAGGTACACTAAGGACTATTCATTGTTGACTGCTAAGGGGCTCTGGGGTAGTTGGAACTGTATCTCAATAAGTGAACGGGTGTTCTTGGGAACTAGTTATCTCTTTGTGAGGGCAAGCGCTCAGGAAGAGACTGGGAAATCGTTTTGTACGACGTGGATCAGGAGAACAAGCTCTGGGTCTGGACGCTATTGTGTAGCTACTTTTGAGCTGGGACACTTCAGGAAAAACCCATTGTCCTTCAGTCTCATTTTTATCTTCTCTGTAAAACTGGGGTTCAGGTAACTGATGTCTCTTTCACAATATATTTTACTGAGATCAAATAAGTTTGTTATTTTATTTATAAAGTTACAGCATAATTTACACATACACAGCTATTTCTATTGGAGGATAATTCTTTGTGTGAGATATGACTCAATAGCTTTTCGACTTAACACTGATAACATTTGGTGAGTTGCCACGAGGTAAAGAGTATATTTAGTATCAATGCAGTACTTCCCTTCCTGTGTACTACACATAATAATGTTCCTAAGTCACAAATATTTAGCAGGCAACAACTATTGTTATCAAGGCTAATGGACTCTGAATTATGTTATGATGCCAAGCCTGGTAATATACTGTTTAGCATTTATTTTTGGTAATAAATTATTGTACAAAATGCTCCATGCAATGTGCTGTAAAACTTTTAAGGCTAGTTTATTATCTGAATGTTTATTCTTGCTTGTTTCATTCATTCTTCAAGTATTAAGTAAGATACTTTTATAATAAAATGATCAGACTTCAACATATCAATTTGAAAACACACGTAAGAATATATTATGGTGTGGGGAGCCTGGGTGTCTCAGTTGATTAAGTGTCTGACTCTTGGTTTTAGCTCAGGTCATGATCTCATGTCATAGGTTGTGGGATTGAGCCTGTGACAGGTCTTTTGCTCAGTGGGGAGTCTGCTTGAAAGAGTCTTTTCCTCTGCCCACTCCCCACATGCCTCTCTTTCTAAAAATAAATAAATGGATCTTTTAAAAAAGAATATATTGTGGTGAGATAAGTAGAGTTGTTACCAGCAAAGATCTTTTCTTCTTCTTCTTTTTTTAATTAACATATAATGTATTATTTGTTTCAGGGGTACAGGTCTGTGATTCATCAGTCTTACACAACTCACAGCACTCACCATTGCACGTACCCTCTCCAATGTCCATCACCCTGCCACCCCATCCCCCCCACACTCCTCCACTCCAGCAAAATTCAGTGTTTTTCCTGAGACCAAGAGTTTCTTAAGGTTTGTCTCCCTCTCTCATTTTGTATTATTTCATTTTTCCCTCCTTTCCTTTATGATCCTGTCTTGTTTCTCAAATTCCTCAAATCAGTGATATCATATGATAATTGTCCCTTTCTGATTGACTTATTTTGCTTAGCATAACACCCTCTAGTTTCATCCATGTTGTTGCAAATGGTAAGGTCTTGTTTTTTGATGGCTATATAATATTCTATTATATATATATATATATATATATATATATATATATACATACATACACACACACACACACACACACACACACACATACCACATCTTCTTTATCCATCAGGAATTCTGCCAGATGGCTTACTAGCAAATATTAATTAATTGCATTTTGGGAGAACTAAAGTATTTTGAAGGGAAAATTGTCAAGTAAGGAATTAAAGTGCAATAAGGAGATGGAGGTTTATGTTACTAAATGGTCCAGGGAGGTTAAATAATACTATGCTCTCATTCATATCCAGGCAGTAGGACCATCTTTGGTGACTTACTGAGAGTTGTAGCTTTGGAGCAATAATGGGGTAGAATGCAAATTGCAATAAATTGAAAAATTAATGGGTTAGAGGAAGGCCACACACAGAGCATAGCCACTCTTTGAAGAAGTTTCATTTTGAAGGAAAGTAGTAAGGTAGAGTCACCCTGGACAAGATGCAGGGTCAAGGACTAATTCCTAAAATGTTGATGGAATCTGGAAGGTCTGAGAACACCTGTTTTTTTCTACTTACCTCTTTGCAGTCCTTAACATTGTACCCAGGGCCAGCTACCTAATTTGCAGGTTCAGTGTAAACTGAACAAGTGATAACCCTTGTTTAAAAAGCTGAAAACTTTTTCTCTCTGTTCTGTGGTCTCTTTTGACATGTCACAATGGTTTTTTTTTTGTTTGTTTGTTTTTGTGGTTTTTTTTTTTTTTTTGTTCAGCCCTTAATGTTACGTGTTCTTGGGCACAGGGATGCCTACTGAGTGAGCTTAGACTTTCACAGAACCTAGACTCCAACCTCTCCCATGCCTGTGCCCAGGCTCCCATGGGAGGCAGCAGGTGGCAGCAGTCACTGGTGGGGATGGGACAGTGGAAAACTGAGGGGAAGACGGTAGGTGATGGGAGGTGGAGTATGTATGAGAAGACATCCCAAGTCCCTAGTACCTGTCCCAAGATTCCAGCAAACTTCACTTACAAACCGTAAATTCAAAGATAAAAGTATTAAGAACCTGGGCAGTTGGCCTGATTGTGCTTCTTAGATAGTGTGCACCCAGTACATGTTCAATAATTGAATTGATTTGTTTGCTGACTATCTAGAGAAGATCCAATTACACTTATGCAAATAAACATCATCATTCTAGACGTCTCTGGAAAAAAGGCAGGCAAAACTTTGTGATTTCATGGCATCTTGAAATTTTAAAGGATTGCATGAGTTTTGGGGATTTTTGGGGTGGGGTGGGAATGGCCACTGATAATCACGATAGAAGTCCAAGTTTCAGGATGGCTTTTAACTTCTGGCTTAATTTTATAATCAGGATTAAAGTTAATATACCTTTACACAGGCTTAGATCGAGAATTAAAGTGCTTATAAACAGCCATATTCATTCTCTAAAACCCAAGTCTTTTTTCAGGAACAAGAATAGTAAGCAATTCTGACCTCAAGGGACAAAACCTAGAGGAATAGGTAGCAATGACACCTTGTTCATTAAGGACTACTTCAAGCTCGGAGAAGCACAGTTAAAGTTAACTCACGTTTGGTTTACATAAACCTGTGAGGATCAAAATACAATATACAAAATGATCTGTTAAAATAAAAAAGCAAGTCATAGAGGTTGACAATTTATGAGACATAAATATTGGTATTTTGATTTTTAATGAAATCTAATTTATTAGATTCTGACTTTCTTTTGAGGTCAAGCATAAGGAGTACAGAATTTGAAGTCAAATGACTAAGTTGTATCTAGATCATTATACAGGTGTGAGAGTCTGGCCAACTCTCTTCTTCTTTTTTTTTTTTTTTTAGTGCTAGTACTATAATATTGTTTTGTATAAAATGAGAATAATGATGATAATAAGGCCAGTCTTGCCCAACAAAGATAGACACACACACACATAGACAACACACATGCACACATACACAGACAATTCCAAAGCCACTAAATTTAATTAGTAGACAAAATACTTAGTTTGATCTATGTAAGGTCACAAATTACATGAAAGATAGGTTTTTAGTAGAGTTAGGGTGATGAAAAAGAAGTCAATTTAATCCAGGCTCATTATTAACTAGAGAGAAACCCTGGTTAAGAGCAAATTCAAGATTCCCTAAAAAAATTGGAGTGCCTAGTAGAATGCACTCATTGGAAGCAAACTGTGATGTGACTGAGTAGGCAGGCTTGGTGTCTCCCACCCACCCCTAGCCCTCTATAAAGGTCCAAGACGTGAGTAACATTCAGACTTGTCCAAGACGTGAGTAACATTCAGACTTGCAGAACTGCCCACCACCTGCTCTCCTCCTCCCACACCTCATTGACACCACATTGACTTCTCACCTCCCAAACACCAGGAGCTTCTCCTGCTCTAGAGATTCCTATAGAGACTGTGGATGCAGCTCTGACTAGGGGCATGTCCATGAGCACAAGCACTCCCAAGAACTGGGATATGGATCTGGGTATGGCTATGGCCAAATGGGTCAAGTTCTGGTTCCAGCTACAGTTGCCATGGCTACCATTCATTCTGCTACAGGAGATGCTTTTTCTCTTGCTGTTAGAAAATAACTACCAGAACATCCTTTGCTGCTGAAGTGGCAATAAGAAATCTCTTTCAAGGAATAGTCATTGACTACTTCTATTCCTTGTAACGGTTTTTGCCCCAGATGGGCTTTAAGGTCAATGGAAGAAAGAAGATAAAATACCAATTGTTTTCTGAAATTTAACTCTTCCATCTTATGGTTTCTTTCCATGCTGTAGCCTTGGCCACAAGCATTAGTACTCCACATTGGGGCAAATCAGCTCCTCGGTGAAATGTTCCTTTGAGTCTATTAAGTCCGTCAACAGTCTTAATTTGAATCATCACTGAGGGCAGGTTTTATCATTTTCCTGTCTTTTTTCCTTTCTTTTGATTTTATAGTTTTTTTTCCAAACATTTCTCAAAATTTTTTCAGTAATTTGCAGTTTAGTGACTAATTGCATCTAAAATAACACCCCCCCCCATATATACATGTGCACAGAAATCAGAGTTGTGTTTACAGAAAATAAATCTAGTAATATGTTACAGAATGGACTGGAAGAGGGGTGATATGAGTTTGGGAGAATGCAAGGGAGAGGTCATGTGGGACTGAATGGAATATTCTGGGTAAAATGAGGGGGAAAATACAAGAGAAGAGAAACTCAATGGATTAATGTGCTTAGAATACCTAGACTCATGAGGAAAGAAGTGACATGGGTTACTTTATATTATATATTATATTTAAAGTCTTATGTGACAAGAGGGTTTTATTTGCTTTTTGTACCCCAGAGATCACAATTAGAACCAAAGGATAATAGTTATAGGAAGAATAACTTCTATTTTTTTTTAAAGATTTTATTTATTTATTTGACAGAGAGAGATCACAAGTAGTCGGAGAGGCAGGCAGAGAGAGAGAGAGAGGGAAGCAGGCTCCCTGCTGAGCAGAGAGCCCGATACAGGACTCGATCCCAGGACCCTGAGATCATGACCTGAGCCGAAGGCAGCAGCTTAACCCACTGAGCCACCCAGGCGCCCCGGAAGAATAACTTCTAAATGTACGACATCTTTCCAGTAATTGTGGGTGTGAGAGTCAAATTGGCTATTCTCTGGGAATTCATGTGATGGCAGCTGCCCAGCCACAGGCACTGCAGGCAAGACCACCCCAGTGAGAACTCCAGGTTATGGGGTGGCCTAAGATTCTGAGAACTGCTCATCAAGAATGGTTTGGGAGTATAGAGCCTAGCTGGCAGAGAACATGATGTTGGCACTCACAAAGACAAAATGAATAAATAAATAAAAAATAAAAGATTTGCTGTCTCCTGTGTTTGTAGTAGGGAGCGTGGTGAAGCAGGGAGTCAGCTTTCACACCGCAGAGCACTGCAGAAAGATAGAAAGATTATTATGGCTGGTGTGAATTTCAGTCATTCTCTCTTCAAATATTATCAGGTTTTCTGGATACTCAGTGGTGTAGAGAGGAGTTGTTATTCAATTTAAAGACTAAGGAAAAAGAGGAAAAGCTTGTATTATGGTCCATGTTGTAGATAATCTATCTATCCTCTGTCATCTATCTAAATGGACCCCCTTCTCAGTGAATTCATAACCTCATGTAAGAGTAATATGGTAAGATTGACAATAGAATGAAGTAATTGTTTTCACAGTGATAAGCTATAGGAGTTATACATACAGCAGGGTTATGTAGTAGTGTAAGAGTGAGAAGAGTTCTAAGCAGAGGGGACACTTGAGTGGAGGCCTGTGACATGAACAGGACTTGGCCAGTCAGACAGGAGAGCAAGACAAGCACTAGTCATGTGCACGTATGCTTGGAGAACTATAATCACTAACCAGAGCTGGAGAGGAGTTCCCAGGCTTTCCCTGCTCTCTTTTGAGTATCTAGAAAGCAGTACGTATCTCCTCCATGAATAAGAGAAGTCAGGGCAAGGAGGAACATCGGCTGGTAAGCAAGCCATCATCAGAAGATTAAGAAGACTCGGCTCTGACACTCATCGACCACGTGACTTCAGGCTAGTGACATAATCACTGAGCCTCAGTTTCCTTGTGTGAACACTTGTTTGTCAAGTACCTTCTCTATTCATTTCAGAAGGTGTGAGAATGAATTGAGAGAACACGTAAAAATATTTTACAAAACATGGTATGGGTGGACTGAGTAGCAAGAATTTTCTGTTGTTTAATAAGAGGTTAGATAAGAAGATTTTTGGGGGCTACACACTTGAAGAAAATTATAACCACGAGGGGGAAATTAATATACATCACAGATTATGGGACTCTTTAGAACATATTTCACATGGAAATTAAGGATTTATTGCTTAATAAATCCTTAATCTTGACCAAATCTCTTATTATAAGATGATACTTAATCAAGCTTACTAAATAGACATAGTCCTAAAAATTAAGTACATTTCTACTATGGACTGATCTTTTGAGTCCTCTAGAATTTCAAAAAACCCACATGAACTTTATATAGGATAGGTACTTAAACATGTTTAAGGATATATTTTGTAAATACAACATAAAATCATTCTCTAATTGCTGAACTTGAAAATATGGATGATACCGGATCCAACGTCATTATGTTGACACTGTATTTTTAGTAACAAATTACTATGTAGAATGGTTAAGTCAGGTTGTAAAAATGTCATGAGGAGAGTAATTTATTTTCTGAAGGGTTTTGCTTCTTCATAATAAAGATGTTTTTAGTTAGATTTTTTTTCTAAATTTTTAAAAAAGATTTTATTTAGTTATTTGACAGAGAAAGATCACAAGTAGGCATAGAGGCAGGCAGAGAGAGAAGGGGAAGCAGGCTCCCTGTTGAGCAGGGAGCCCAATGCAGGGCTTGATCCCAGGACCCTGAGATCATGACCTGAGCCAAAGGCAGAGGCTTTAACTCACTGAGCCACCCAGGCGCCCAAGATGTTTCTAGTTAGAACATATATACGATAGAATAACCTACACCAAACTACAAAGTTATTACATTACGTGCAGACAAAATCAGTCTTTCAGTACAAATAAATACAGGTATTTGAAAAATATTTATTATTACATGAGAATTTAAAACCATAGTGTGAGAAAAATGAGATGAGGGAATAGCATTTATTGAGTACGATTTCTGCCCCCAAACACTGACTATGCATGAAACATAAAAAACAATTCTGTAATATGCTTAGACCCAATTTTAGAAAGAAGCAATTAGCATTCAGAAAATTTAAGCATATATCCAAATATTGTGTAGCTTATAAGTGGCACACCAATATTTGAACATGTGTTTGAATTAATCTATCCATTCTTTTATTGGATAGATATTGATCAAGTATAAATCATGTTACAGGCATTGTACTCAGAGTTGGTAATTCAGGAATGCACAGAATGGAGATTGTATTTTTCATTTGGATCAGTATCCATAGTTGTGAATGGAAAGATATTGAAAATAATGCATAGAGAGAAAACATTTTCAATAATTTAGGGGTATTTTTACATGAAAGTGGCTGTTGACAGTGGCATTGAAAAAGAAAATCATCTATTGTAGGGAATTCATGAAGTAGAATTTATAACTTTGAATTTCAAGGATGACAGAAAAGGAAAGAAACTAAAGGTAAATGGAATAGGATTTAATTTCTTTAAACTTACTGTTAGGAGGAAACATAACAGGATGATCAGATTAGACCAGTGATCAATATTTAGAAACAAGGCTTATTGATTGAAGAAAAAAAATTTCATAGTAAAAATTCTCAAAAAATGACAGTTTTGTGTAGTCCCTATTGAAGGTTGTATATTTTTTTTTAAAAGATTTTATTTATTCATTTAACAGACAGAGATCACAAGCAGACAGAGCAGCAGGCAGAGGGAGAAGGAGAAGCAGGCTCCTTGCTGAGCAGGGAGCCAGATGCAGGACTCGATCCTAGGACTCTGGGATTATAACCTGAGCTGAAGGCAGCCTCTTAAACTGACTGAGCCACCCAGGCACTCCCTATTGAAGGATTTCAATAAAGTTCTGAATCACCACTCTCTCCTTTGCTCTTGAAATTTGAGTATTCAGTAGAGGGAATGATCTTCCAGAGTTTATAATCCTTTCCAACTTAGATTTCATAGTTGTTACAGTAAATTCAAATTTTGGATTCTGCTTGATTCTGAAAATGGTGACTGAAGAAAACCTAGGCAAGTAACACAAGCCAAAAAATCTTCAACAAATAGGAAAAAAACCTCACTTCTTTACAACTGCATATTGTTGATGGAAAGGTCAAATATTTGCTATAGAGTGAAAAGAAAGGGTGTATTTGGACTTATAGACTTAGAGGTATAGAAACTTATTAGATGCATAGCTATAAACTAGAGTTTCTACATCTCAGTGTTATTGATATTTTGGACTGGATATTTCTTTTTTTGGGTGCTGTTCTATGTCCTGAAGAATTAGCAGCATCCCTGGTTTCTACCTCACCATACCCAAGTCTCGGCAGCTGACAGAGCCTCCAGATATTATCAACTGTCTGCAAGAGTCCAAGAGCCAACATCACTCCAGGTTGAGAACTACTGGCACGGACGTATTGTTAGCTTCATTGTTTCTGTTTTTCTTGTAGTGTGGAAAGCGGATGAACACTAAGGTAGAGGTGGTGAAAAGGTAGAGTGGCCCAGACAGAAACACTAGATCTTCTTTGGAGGAGTCTTTTTACATGTGCACATTCTTAATCCTGGGACAAGAACAATGTGTGACCATCTTTGCAAATCTCCAGTTCCCAAGACAGCACTGAAGCTGTGGTGGGTGTTAATGAGTGTCTGTGGAATTCAGCTAAGTTGCTGAAGGAATGCCTAACAAGCGAAGCAATCAACAAAAATGTCCAAGTTTTCATTTTAAAACAGTATCATTTTTGAACCATGTGTGGAGATGGGAAAAACTCGATCAGAAAAATAATGGGATTCTGGGTAGGTCGAGTGAAAATTTAACATATTTTGCTTGGAAGAGGAGAAGCAGGTGAATAGATTTGTGGTGCTGTTCTGGGACTGGAAAGCTGGGAGGGTCTATGGATTGCAGAGACCAAAGCACTGTGTGTCATGATACTGTTTTGTTCCTCCTCCGCATCCTGCAGAAAGGGTGTGTGGTCTTCCTAAGCTTGCTACAAGAACCAGTTGTCTTTAAACTTTATATTCTTTTAAATGGAAGCCCATAGAGTTTAAGTGTGAGTCCTGAGACAGTGATTAAAGGCAAGTGCAGAAGGAAGCAAGTAAATCAACCATTTACTTGATTCCAGTAGAACCTTACTGATGAAAAGCATCATTGACAGTGAACTACCCTACAGAAGAAGCAAGCTAAGAAGGAAAGAGCAGGGCAACACATGATGCTGAGTTCTGCAGAGAATCTCATTTTCTATTAAGTTCTAAATCTTCCCATAAATTTCAAGACAGTGCCAAAGGTATCTTTTTGATCACTTCCCACTAACCTAAGCCAACTGGATCATTGTGATAAAAAGTTTGAGGGAGAAGGGTGGAGGGAAAAAACAGTCTGAGGAGTTCTGAAAAATGGTGTTGAACACAGTATTTACTGTATTACATATGTGGATAAATTTTGTAATTTTTTAATATATAGGAATGATGAGTTGAAGTTCACTGAAAAATGTATTTTCCCTAAGAATTCTTTGCTTATCCTAGTCACTTTCAGTATATCAGAAGGACATTTTGCAGTGGAGTGCTGAGCTGTGTTACACATAGAATTTTGTAACTGAGGTAATGCATGGGTGGTACTGAGGTTATATATATATAGATACATATATATCAGATCTCAGTGTTAATTACAGGTATCTTCCTGCAGAATTACAATGGTTCAGCTGAGGCTGTAAATATCAATTAAAAACTGATGAGAGAAAATAAAGAAGGAAGTCATACATATTAGACATTTTTGGAATGTGGCAGGAATTTGAAGGTTAAAACAAACAAACAAGTGCTGTGTTCTGCATCTGGTAATGTTTTGGTCTTCAGCAGCAAGACCATTAATTCAATGTGGCATCAAAACACCTTGCTACAGTTCTTTATTCCCAGAACTGGCTTCATTTTGGGTCTATAAATTAACTTCCATGGTTTCTTAAATTTATCTTACATAAAATGTGAACCAAACACCAGCTCTGCCTAAAAGTTCTAATGTGGAATGGACAATGTTTCCTCAAGAATGTCATGTGGTGATTAGTGAAGGAGACAGAGTTTCAACAAACTTGGGCAAGGTCTATGACATTTGTCTTCATATAGGGAGGGGCAAAGAGGAAGATCATTCAATCCAAATATTAGCAGCAAAGAAAGGCATCCTGTAGAACTGAGTATAAGTAAGTTTTATAACTGAGAATTAAGGGGAGCAAGAAAAATATTGCTAGAATTAGAAATGACATTCACTTTCCTTTTCTCTATGTTGAAAAGGTAAGTGTGATAGAATAAATTGGAAGAAAAGGAATAGGTTATGTAACAAAATCACAATGAACATTTTTGTCAGAGATTGAGGACTTATGTTAAATGGGTAACCCTGAATAGCATGAAATGGATATATAAATAGGGGTTAAAGTTGACTTATGGGCTCCTTTATGTCATAAAGTGTCAGGCACTGAAGGGGAGTTTTGCTGCAGGTATCTTAAAGTTATTCATTCACTGTCAGCTTCTGAACCAAAGGTGCAATGAACAGTACTGGTAGTAGAAGGGAATACTTGAATGCACTGAAAACTTATCATGTGAAACCCTGCATAACTTATCATGTGAAACATCTGCATTGGAAAAAGTTTAGTTTTTGGCTTAATTGAGGTATTCTGTTTTCTCATCCAAATAAAGTGGTTTGGCTGTAAAAGGCTCTGCATAACAACACTTACATAGCTAAAAAAGAAACAGTAAAGGAGGGTTGCTCTCTCCCCCAGGACCTTACTTGGCCTGGTATATGACAGGAGTAAATATAGGAGGACACACTTATATAAAACGTGCTATTCCACACTTATAGTCCGTGTGCCAGTGAAAGGGAGTGAGTTATCAGATGTTGAGCTGCTTCTTGGAATTTGAGGAGAATTGAACAAGGGATGGGGCATGGAAGTCCAGAGTGGGTGGGAAAGCCTGGTAAGACATTGTAATGATTTCAGAAAGGAGATGGCAGTTATTTCCTTCCCTACAGGCAGAGGTGGATCTTACAGGAAAGAAGAGAGATTGAAAGGGACAATTTGTCTAAAATTGTCCCCAACCTTGTTGTATCAGGTGGATTAAATAATGGGAGCTTGTGAAGTCGAGTGTCCGTGGTACATAGAGCACATGATTCTACTCAGACAATTCTTTGGCAGAACAAATTAAAATGTTGCTCTTTGAATAAAATAGGAGTTTCCAAAATAAAGAGTTCATTTTTTTTTTTTTTGAGCTTTATTGATTCTTGACAAGGCACAGTCACTACACAGTTGTTTACATACTTGTTGGGTAAGTCAGGGGATGAATGGTATGCTCTATCAATTACTGGCAGTATAAAAAGGTCCAAGTGAAGTAGGGACCACACTTCACCACACATTCACTTGCAAACCACCTGAATCCTCCTCTCCTAACAACATGTGTTGTAACTACGGGAACTCCTGTGGCTATGGCTGCGGATGCGGCTATGGCTCGGGCTATGGCTGTGGCTATGGCTCGGGCTGTGGCTGTGGCTATGGCTCAGGCTGTGGCTGTGGCTATGGCTCAGGCTGTGGCTGTGGCTATGGCTCCCGTTGCGGCTACGGCTATGGCTCAGGCTGTGGCTGTGGCTATGGCTCGGGCTGTGGCTGTGGCTATGGCTCAGGCTGTGGCTGTGGCTATGGCTCCCGTTGCAGCTACGGCTATGGCTCAGGCTGTGGCTGTGGCTATGGCTCAGGATGGGGCTGTGGAAAAGGCTCCTGCTGTGGCTGTGGATATGGCTCTGGCTCTGGCTGCTGTGGCTACCGGCCACTTTGCTACAGAAGATGTTATTCTTCTTGCTGCTAGATCATTGCTCTCCAAGCCCCATTTGCTTCTGAAATGACACCACCAAAGCGACAGCTGAAGCAAGAATCCGTACCCCAAGTATTCTACATCCAGGAAATTGCATATTTGACAGAGGCTTTGACCCCCAGTGAACGTTAGTGAGGCTGTGTGGTATCATCTGACTACTTCCTAAATATTGGTCTTTGTTCCTTTAATCTGGATTCCGTGTTAGGACTGTCCCAGGGATCCCTACATCCTACAGTTGGACAAAAAAACTCACTCTCAATAAAAACGATTCTTTGCTTCTAACAAATCTCTGTGTTCTTGCTTGTGAATTACTCCTTCCTTTTGAGGTGTTATGGCTACTCTAGAAAATTGGGCTGACAATATGCTTCATGACCCTAGGCTCTTCTTTGATATAATACAAACATTTCCTCTCCTCGTGCATCAGAGATGTCTTCTTCACTTATTTCCCAATTCTCTCCTGCTCAGGCACTCACAACCCAAAAGAAATTACACAGTATTTCAGAACTGTGCCCTGGGAATTGCACTGTGTTCCGAATGAAGCTGGGTGCAGGGGGAAGAGAAGGAGGAAGGACACCTATTCAGGGGGTTAAGACAGAAGCCCAAGAGAGAGGAGATGCGGTCTGAGTGCTGACTAGATGAATGGCATGGCTGAGAGAGTTACTAGGGTTAATGAGAAATTAGAAGCAGAGTTAGATTATTCATGAACGGCTAATGGAAGGATAAGGAGGGGAAAAATGTGGTGCCGTATCATGTGCATATGGATGGAAGTGCAAATATTTGTTTGCATATATTAAACTTGAAGAAATTGATTTAAGTCACTTGTTTGACAAATATCTTTGAATGTGTTTGATAAGGAACAGCCCCACATACTGAAGATACAGGAGCAAAATTGTAGCAGAGTTTCCTGTTCTCAGAGTGTTTATTTTCTAAACGTGATAACAACAACAAAAAAGAGAATCAATTAAGACACATTTAGGCAGATAATTGCTGTGGAAGGATAAAAAGTTTCCTGGGGGAAGAGTGTGAAGTTTGAAGTAGTGGAGAGGAGGGTATTTTGGCATTTCATGTCAAATGAACTGATGCCAGTCAGAAGAAATACTGCAGTGTATGGTGGTAAGTGTTAAAGAAGAAGAGAAATGCATTATGTTTTCGGTATGATCAGCGGTGCCACAATTTTTAGTGGAAAGGAGCAAGGATTAGTGCTTAAAGGTGCTCTCTAGTGCCATAGTTGATGCAGATACAAGAATGGGATGAAAAGCCCAGTCTACTCTCTGAGTTTGAGAGCTTACCACTTTGCGGGTTCTGAATTCAATGTCCTTTCCTCATGTGACTTTCTAGATCTCCAACACTATACTATAACATAGAATGTCGTCTAGGCTCAGTTTCCATGAATAGTGAAAAATGACTCCCTGTGTCTTTTTCACGACAGGGGTCACTGCCCAAATCTGAATCTGAGGTCCCTGGAGGTAGTCGCCTCCACCCAATGGCCAATTGCAAGAGAGATGGCTCTGCCATCCAAGTCAGCCCTGGAGTGAAGCTATGCCCAGGATATAATGTGTCTTATTGATGAAGAAACAGGGTATTTTAAAGATCTGGACAGTTTTCACAGGTGGAATATCTGTAAATCTGATCTGAATGCACTGTGCTCTGGGTAAATCTGAGGTGGGGAAGTTCTACAAAGAAAAGAACGGAATTCTGATAATTACAGGTTGTTGAAAGTCTACTCATGTTTCATTATATTCCTTGTGCTTGGAGTCTTTGAAAGGATGAAGAATATCAACAGCTAGCCACTTATATCATAATTTATATCCTATAAAGTCTTGATCATTTATTAGACTTATCAGATACTTTGTACATCTGGAAAAACGTCTTTGGAAACCAACACATTTTTCATAATGTGAAATTAGAAACTCACTTAGTCGAAGAATATTTGAGGCTCTCAGTTTTCATAAAATGAGAACATCATGATTCTCATCATTCTTCTAAGGTACATACCAACGCTTGAACATGTTTTTGTTTTAACGCATCTGATTTTTGGGGGGAAATGTTGAGTTCAAATTATGTACTAGGTACTCTACTTAGAACTAAGTGGTGATTCAGGGATGGACAGAATAATAGATTTTTTTCCCCCTGCCATCATGGATTTGAATGGAAAGTTACTAGAAATTATGCAATAAAGATAGAAAAATTTTTCAATAGTAAGGAATATTGTGACCAGAAAGTGGGTGCTTGAAATGTAATGTGTCTATTCTAGGGAACTTGTGTATTAGAATTTAGAGTTATGATTTTCAAGAATGAGAGAAAAGTAGAGAAAATAAAGCTAAAGTTTGACTGGAATGGGATATGTTTTCTTTAAATTTCTTGTTAAGGATGAAACACAGCAGACTGATCCAATAGACCAGTGACCAACGGAGGAAAAAGTAGTTGGAAGTACTCTCACCAAAGGAAAAATCTCTAGTAATGAATATCTTCAGTAAAGAAAATCAACAGCTTTATGAAAATCTTTGCTGAAGGCATTCTCTGAATGCCTTCAGGGACTAAATGCCACACATTTCTTTGTTGAAATTATAGTGTTGAGTAGAATGAATCATCTTCCTGAGTTTGTACACCTTTCCATCTTGGATTTCATAGCTATTATAGCAAAAAATTTTAAATTTTGGATTTTGGAAAATGGGGTTTTAAGTAAAGCATAGAGAACTAAGGTAAGCAAAAACCCCAATAACCAAGCAAACAAAAAAATAAGATTTCTTTCTTTATTTATTTCGTTTCCTTCTTTCCTTCCTTCCTTCCTTCCTTCCTTTTTCTTTCTTTTCTTTCTTCACTTCATGTCTGGTGATGGAATGATTTGATATTTGGTTTAATTAGAAAGAAAGGAAATATTGTATTGACATTATGTGAGACGTTTCAGTGTTGTTGGGGGCTGTTCTGTGCCCTGAGGCCAGCATCTCCCCTTGTTTCTAGCATGAGGAGCCAGTAGGTATCTGCAGTAGATATCTGGGTATGAGAAGCCTGGGAAAAAGTTTCGATGATCCAGACAGGAGATGGCAGTTATTTCCTTCCCTATGGGGAGAAGTAGATATTTCAGGATAGAGAAGAGATCAAGAGAGACAAAATTTTCCCAAATTCCCCGAACCTTGTTATATAAGGTATATTAAATGATAAGAATTAAGAATAAAGTAAAATGCTGCTCCTTATATAAAAATGAGACTCCAAATAATGAACTCTCTTTTTCCAGGACATTAAGATTTTTGACAGTGACTGTCACATGAAAGTTGCTTACATACTTGTTGGGTAAGTCAGAGGGTGAATGGTATGCTCTTGCCAATTACTGGCAGTATATAAGGATCCAAGTGTAGTAGGGACCACACTTCACCACACATCCACTTGCAACCCACCTGAATCCTCCTCTCCTAACAACATGTGTTGTAACTATGGGAACTTCTGTGGCTATGGCTGCGGATGCGGCTATGGCTCAGGCTATGGCTGTGGCTATGGCTCCCGTTATGGCTGTGGCTATGGCTCAGGCTGTGGCTGTGGCTATGGCTCAGGCTGTGGCTGTGGCTATGGCTCAGGCTATGGCTGTGGCTATGGCTCCCGTTATGGCTGTGGCTATGGCTCAGGATGTGGCTACGGCTATGGCTCATGCTGTGGCTCTGGCTATGGCTCAGGCTGGGGCTGTGGAAAAGGCTCCTGCTGTGGCTGTGGATATGGCTCTGGCTCTGGCTGCTGTGGCTACCGGCCACTTTGCTACCGAAGATGTTATTCTTCTTGCTGCTAAACCATCGCTCTCCAAGCCCCATTTGCTTCTGAAATGACACCACCAAAGTGGCAGCTGAAGCAAGAATCTATACCTCAAGAATTCTACATCCAGGAAATTGCATGCTTGACAGAGGCTTTGACTCCCAGTGAATGTTTGTGAGGATGGGATCTCGAGGCTCCAGGCTGTGTGATATCATCGGACTGTTTCCTAAATATTGGTTTTTGTTCCCTTAATCTGGATTTTGTGTTGGGACTGTCCCAGGGATCCTAACATCTCACAGTTGGACTAAAAATGTATTCTCAATAAAAATGGTTCTTTGCTTCTAACAAATCTCTGTGCTCATGCTTGTGAAATACTCCCTTTTTTGAGATGTTATGACCTCTCTTGAAAATTGGGCTGACAATATATTTCATGAACTTGAGGGCTCTTCCGTGATATAATACAAACATTACTTCTCATCATGCATCAGAGATAATGTCTTCTGTACTTATTTCTCATATCCCTCATGCTCAGGCACTCAGAACACAGCACAAATCACATGTTATTACGTAACTGTGCCCTGAAAATAACTCTGTGTCTAGAATTGAGGTGACGGGGAAAGAGGAGGAGGGAGGACACCTATTCAGGAGCTTGTGACAGAAGCCCAAGGGAGAGGAGGTGTGGCCTGAGAGCTGAATGGTTGGATGAGTGGCATGAGAGAGAGAGTCTCCAGGATTAATGAGAAGTTAGAAGCAGACTCAGGTGACTAATGAAGAAGTAAGGGAAGGATAAATAGAAGCAAAATGTGGTATTGTATCATGAGCATTTTGATGGAAGTGGTAATGTATTTGTTTGGATTTTTTTGACTTTAAGAAATGGATTCGTCACTTAATTTACAAATAGTTTTGAATGTTTTTTTTAAAGATTATTTTTTTGAGAGAAAGAGAGAGGGAGAGAAAGCAAGAGCATGCACAAAGACGAGCAGAGGAAGGGACACAGAGAGAGGTCGACATGTAGATTCCTGCCGCGGGCATCCTGAAATTAAGAGTCTGATGCTTAACTACCTGAGCCACCGGGTGCCAAGTTTTGAATGTTTCTGAGAAGAAACAGTCCTACACACTTTAGTCAGAAGCGAAATTATAGATGGGTTTCCTGCTCTCAGAGTGTTCATATTGTACTAGGTAACAATAAGAAAAAATAAGGAGTAGTTAAAATATATTTAAAGAGATAATTGCTATGGAATGAATAGGCCAGCTTCCTGGGGAAGAGAGTGAAGGTTGAAGCATTGGAGAGAGAGTTCAGGGAGTTATTTTGACATTTTGAGTCAAATGCACTGATGAGTACAGTCACAAGAAATACTGCAATGTAGGGTAGTAAGTGTTAAAGAAGAAGAGAAATGCATTATGTTTTGGGTATGATCAATGGTGCCACAATTTTTAGTGGAAAAGAACAAGGATTAGTGCTTAAAGGTGCTTTCTAGTGCCCTAGTTGATGCAGATACAAGAATGGGATGAAAAGCCCAGTCTATTGTCTGAGCTTGAGAGACTAGCACTTCATGGGCTTTGAGTTCAGTGTCCTCCTACACTGTATCCTGTAACAGAATGTCTTTTCAGGCTCAGTTTCCATGGGCAGTGAAACATGACTCCCCGTCTCTTCTTCATGACAAGGATCACTGCCCAAATCTGAATCTGAGTTCCCTGGAGGTAGTCACCTCCACACAATGGCCAGTTGCAAGAGAGATGGCTCTGCCATCCAAGTCAGCCCCGGAGTGAGGTAATACCCAGGATATAATTTGTTCTACTGATGAAGAAACAGGCATTCTTCAATAGATGGATAGCTTTCATAGATGGGATATTTGTACATCTGATGTGAGGATTGGTGGCACTCTGGGTAAATCTGAGGTAGGGAAATCCCACAAAGAGGGGAATGGCATTCTAATAATTACAGTGTGTTGGAAATTTACTGTTTTATTATGGTCCTTGTCCTTGAAAGCTTTCTGAAAGAGAGAGAATATCATCCATTTAGCCTCAATATTGTAGCTGACACATCCACAAAAGGCCAGTCCTTAATTTGGCCTATTTGATAATTCAGACATCTGGAAAAATATCTTTATAAACTAACACATGTCTTCAAGATGGGAAATTTGTGACTCTCTTAGTCAAAAGACATTTCAGACTTTCAGTTTGAATGAAATGAGAACAGTGTGATAATGTATCCAAACAGCTTATAGTTTCTAATGGGCACAACAATGCTAGAACATGAGTTTTTTTTTTTTTTTAAGTTTATTTATTTTTTAGAGAGAGAGAGACAGACACTGAGAGAGGGAACGCAAGCAGGGGGAGTGGGAGAGGGAGAAGCAGGCTTCCTACTGAGCAGGGAGCCTGATGTGTTACTCGATCCTGGGATCATGACCTGAGCAGAGGCAGACGCTCAATGACTGAGCCACCCAGGTGCCGCAGAGCATGTTTTTGTTTTTATGCAACTGATTTTTATTGAGGGAATACTGATTGAGTTCAAATTACATTCTGGGTACTCAGAACTAAGTGGTGATTCAAGGATTCACTGAATAAGAGATTTTTTCCCCCCTGCTATCATGGATAAGTATCCACAGATCTGAATGGAAAGATACAAGAATTATGCAATAAAGACAGAAAAATTTTCCAATAGTTAGGAATATCGTGACCAGACAGTGGTTGCTTGAAAAGTAATGCATCTCTTCTAGGGAACTTGTGTATTAGAACTTAGAGTTTTGATTTTCAAGAATGAGAGATCAGTTCTTAAATTTAATAACAAGTATGGTGGGATGTATTTTTCTTTAAGCTTCTTGGAAGCGGTGAGATATAGCAGAGATATCAGATAGACAAAGATCCAACTGTAGAAAAAGCAGTCAGAATACTAATGAAAAATTTTAAAAATGAAAGTTCTCAGAAAAGGAATTCTGTAGACGTATGAATATCCCTGTTGAAGGCTTTCAATAAAGGACTGGATGGCACTCATTTCATTGTTGTTGAAATTTGAGTGTGGAGAAGAAATGATCTTCCAAGGCTGTACTCCCATTCAACTTAGACGTCATAGTTGTCACAGTAAAAAATAATTAAAATTCTGGATTTTGCCTGTTTCAGAAAATAGTGACGTAGGTGAAATCTAGACAACCAAGATAAGCAAAAACATCACACACACACACACACACACACACAATCACACTCACACACCATATAGTACCTTTCTTCTTCTCCTATATCCCCTTCTTTTGTCTTCTTCTTCTTCTTCTACTACTACTACTACTACTACTACTACTACTACTACTACTACTACTACAACTACTACTTCTACTTCTTCTTATACTTCTTCTCCTTCTCCTCCTCCTCCTTCTTCTTCTCCTTCTCCTGCTCATCCTTCTTCAGCTATGTGTTTGGTGATGGAGAGTTTGGATGCTTGGTTGAGTTGGGAAGAACGGAAATATTTGGAATTAGACACCAGTAAAGAGAGAAGCTAATTGTCAGTGTGAAACTGCAAACCAAGGTTTTTAATTTCAGCACGACTGACATTTTAAAAAAGTCAGATGTTCCAATGTGGTTGGGGGCTCTTCTCTGTCCTGAGCCTAGCATCATCTCTGGTTTCTACCACAAGGAGCCCGTTGATATCTACGGTAGATATCTGGGTGCAAGAAGCCTGACAAAATGTTTCAATGATTGAGAAAGGAGATGGGAGTTATTTTCTTTTGTTTGGGCAAAAGTAGATACTGTAGGTAAGAAGAGAGACCAAGAGGGACAAAAATTATCCTAAATTCTCCCAACCTTGTTATATCGGGTATGTTAAATGATAGGATCTTGTGAAGTTGGGTATGTGGTATGTTGAGCATAGGATTCTAGTGGGACATTCTTAGGCAGCAAAAATTAAAATACTGCTCTTTAAATAAAATGGAGTCTCCAAAATAATGAGCTCATTTCCCCCAAGACATTATTGACTGTTGACATTGACAAGCACATAAAATTTGCTTACATACTTGTTGGGTAAGTCAGAGGGTGAATGGTATGCTCTTGCCAATTACTGGCAGTATATAAGGGTCCAAGTGTAGTAGGGACCACACTTCTCCACACAACCACTTGCAACCCACCTGAATCCTCTTCTCCTGGCAACATGTGTTGTAACTATGGGAACTCCTGTGGCTATGGCTGTGGATGCGGCTATGGCTGTAGCTATGGGTCAGGTTATGGCTGTGGCTATGGCTCCCGTTGTGGCTATGGCTATGGCTCAGGCTGTGGCTGTGGCTATGGCTTAGGCTGTGGCTATGGCTCAGGCTGTGGCTGTGGCTATGGCTCCCATTATGGCTGTGGCTATGGCTCAGGCTGTGGCTGTGGCTATGGCTCAGGCTGTGGCTGTGGCTATGGCCCCCGTTATGGCTGTGGCTATGGCTCAGGCTGTGGCTGTGGCTATGGCTCAGGCTGTGGCTGTGGCTATGGCTCAGGATGGGGCTGTGGAAAAGGCTCCTGCTGTGGCTGTGGATATGGCTCTGGCTCTGGCTGCTGTGGCTACCGGCCACTTTGCTACCGAAGATGTTATTCTTCTTGCTGCTAGTCCATCACTCTCCAAGCCCCATTTGCTTCTGAAATGACGCCACCAAAGCAAGAGCAGAAGCAAGAATTCATACCCCAAGAATTCTACATCCAGGAAATTGCATGCTTGACAGAGGCTTTGACTCCCAGTGAACGTTTGTGAGGATGGGATCTCGAGGCTCCAGGCTGTGTGATATCATCGGACTATTTCCCAAATATTGTTCTTTGTTCCTTTAATCTGGATTCTGTGTTAGGACTGTCCCAGGGATCCTAACATCCCACAGTTGGGCAAGAAACTTATTCTCAATAAAAATGGTTCTTTGCTTCTAACAAATCTCTGTGTTCTTGCTTATGATTTATTCCTTTTTTCTTTTCTTTCTTTCTTCTTTTGGTGTTAGGACCCCTTTGAATATTGGGCTGACAATACCTTTTATGAACCTGGGATTCTTCCTTGTAATAATACAAGCATTTCTTGTCATATGTGCATCGGATATAATGTTTTCTTCTATTTCTTGTATCCTTCATGCTCAGGTACTCACAACCCGACCGAAATCACAAAGTATTTCAGAACTGTGCCCTGCAAATTGCACTGTGTTCAGAATGAAGCCAGTGGGCAGCGGGAGGAGGAGAAGGGATGACATCCATATAGGAGTCTGTGACAGAAGCCCAAGGGAGAGGAGGTGTGGTCTGAGTACTGAATGGATGGATGAATGATATGAGAGATAGAGTTTCTTGGATTTATGAGAAATTAGAAGCATGTTCAGTCAACGCAGGAAGAACTAAGGGAAAGATAAGTTTGAAGAAAATGTGGCATACTACTATGTGCATTTTGATGGAAGTGCACATGTATTTGCTTGCATATGTTGGGTTTAAGGAAATTGATATAAGTCATTTAATTTATAAGTAGTTTTGAATGTTTTGAGGGGAGATTTCCTGGACATAGAAGCAAAATTGTAGACAAGTTCCTGCTCTGAGTGTTTATATTCTAAAATGTGATACCAAAAAATAAGGATTAAGTAAGATGCATTTAGACAGATAATTGCTATGGAAAGAATAAAGCAATTTCCTGGGGAAGATACTGAAGGTTAGAGTATTGGAGAAATAGTTCAGGGAGTTATTTTGACATTTTGAGTCAAATGAACTGATACCTATTCCAAGAAACATTGGAACAGATGATAGTTAAGTGTAAAGGAAAGGAGAGGTTAATTATGTTTTGCATATGATTAGTGGTGTCACAATTTTTTACTGGAAATGAGCAAGTGGTTAACTAGTGGTTAATGGTGTGCCCTAGGGTCTTAATTGGGGTAGATATAAAAATGGGATGAATAGCCCAGTCTGCTATCTGAGTTTAAGAGCCTACCATTTTGTGGGTTCAAGTTCAGAGTCCCTTCCTCATGTGAGGAAGATCTCTACAGATCTCTGACATTGCATCCTATTACATAGAATGTCTTCTCAGGCTCAGTTTCCATGGACAGTGAAAAATGACTCACTGTCTCAAATCCATGACAAGAGTCACTGCACAAATGCTGAGTCTGAGGTCCCTGGAGCTACGAGCCTCCACCTAACGACCAACTGCAAGAGAGATGGCTCTGCCGTCAAAGTCTGCCCTCGAGTGACATGCCCATGTTATTGTGTTCTAGTGATGATGAAATAGTTCTTTTAAGAAGTGGAGAGTTTTCACAGGTGGAGTATATCAAGTCTGATCCAAATACTGACTGTGCTCTGGATAAATCTGACGTGGGAGATCCTACAAAGAATGGAAGGGAAATCAAGTAATTACAATTTGTTGAAAGTCTACTCATGTTTCACTATGTTCAATGTATTTGAATTCTTTCTGAAAGGGAAGAATATCATTAATTAGGCACGACTATCATAATTTATATGTCCAGTAAAGGACCAAACATTTATAAGGCATAGAAAGTAATTTGTACATCTGGAAAGACATCTTTGTAATCTAACAAATATCTTCTTTTTTTTTTAATTTTTAAAAAATTAAAAAAAAAATTTTTTATATTTTCAACATAACACGATTCTTTATTTTTGCACCACACCCAGTGCTTCTTGTAATCTGTGGCCTCTATAATACCCACCACCTGGTACCCTGACCTGCCACCCCCCGCCCCTTCAAAACCCTCAGATTGTTTTTCAGAGTTCATAGTCTCTCATGGTTCACTTCCCCTTCCAATTTCCCCCAACTCCCTTCTCCTCTCTATCTCTCCATGTCCTCCATGCTATTTGTTATGCTCCACAAATAAGTGAAACATATGATAATTGACTCTCTCTGCTTGACTTATTTCATTCAGCATAATCTCTTCCAGTCCCGTCCATGTTGCTACAAAAGTTGGGTATTCATCCTTTCTGATGGAGGCATAATACTCCATAGTGTATATGGACCACATCTCCCTTATCCATTCATCCATTGAAGGGCATCTTGGTTCTTTCCACAGTTTGGCGACCGTGGCCATTGCTGCTATAAACATTGGGGTACAGATGGCCCTTCTTTTCACTACATCTGTATCTTTGGGGTAAATACCCAGGAGTGCAATGGCAGGGTCATAGGGAAGTTCTATTTTTAATTTCTTGAGGAATCTCCACACTGTTCTCCAAAGAGGCTGCACTAACTTGCATTCCCACCAATAGTGTAAGAGGGTTCCCCTTTCTCCACATTCCCTCCTACACATGTTGTTTCCTGTCTTGCTAATTTTGGCCATTCTAATTGGTGTAAGGTGATACCTCAATGTGGTTTTCATTTGAATCTCCCTGATGGCTAGTGATGCTGAACATTTTTTCATGTGTCTGATAGCCATTTGTATGTTTTCATTGGAGAAGTGTCTGTTCATATCTTCTGCCCATTTTTTTATATTATTATCTGTTTTTTGTGGTTGAGTTTGAGGAGTTCATTATAGATCCTGGATATCAACCTTTTGTCTGTATTGGCATTTGCAAATATCTTCTCCCATTCCGTGGGTTGCCTCTTTGTTTTCTTGACTGTTTCCTTTGCTGTGCAGAATATTTTGATTTTGATGAAGTCCCAAAAGTTGATCTTCGCTTTTGTTTCCTTTGCCTTTGGAGACATAACTTGAAAGAAGTTGCTGTGGCTGATATCGAAGAGATTACTGCCTATGTTCTCCTCTAGGATTATGATGGATTCCTGTCTCACGTTGAGGTCTTTTATCCATTTTGAGTTTATCTTTGTGTACGGTGTAAGAGAATGGTCGAGTTTCATTCTTCTACACACATAGCTATCCAGTTTTCCTAGCACAATTTATTGAAGAGACTGTCTTTTTTCCACTGTATATTTTTTCCTGTTTTGTCGAAGATTATTTGACCATAGAGTTGAGGGTCCATATCTGGGCACTCTACTCTGTTCCACTGGTCTATGTGTCTGTTTTTATGCCAGTACTATGCTGTCTTGGTGATCACAGCTTTGTAGGAAAGCTTGAAATCAGGTAATGTGATGCCCCCGTTTTATTTTTGTTTTTCAACATTTCCTTAGTGATTCGGGGTCTCTTCTGATTCCATACAAATTTTAGGATTATTTGCTCCAGCTCTTTGAAGAATACTGGTGGAATTTTGATTGGAATAGCATTAAAAGTATAGATTGCTCTAGGCAGTATAGACATTTTAACAATGTCTATTCTTCCGATCCAAGAGCATGGAATGGTCTTCCATCTCTTTGTGTCTTCTTCAATTTCTTTCATGAGTGTTCTGTAGTTCCTTGAGTACAGATCCTTTACCTCTTTGGTTAGGTTTATTCCCAGGTATCTTATGGTTCTTGGTGCTATAGTAAATGGAATTGATTCTCTAATTTCCCTTTCTGTATTTTCATTATTAGTGTATAAGAAAGCCACTGATTTCTGTGCATTGTCTTTGTGTCCTGCCACATTGCTGAATTGTTGTATGAGTTCTAGTAGTTTGGGGGTGGAGTCTTTTGGGTTTTCCATATAAAGAATCATGTCATCTGCAAAGAGAGAGAGTTTGACTTCTTCATTACCAATTTGGATACCTTTTATTTCTCTTTGTTGTCTGATTGCTGTTGCTAGGACTTCTAATACTATGTTGAACAAGAGTGGTGAGAGTGGGCATCCTTGTCATGTTCCTGATCTCAACGGGAAGGATGCAAGCTTTTTCCCATTGAGGATGATATTTGCTGTGGGTCTTTCATAGATAGATTTGATGAATTTCAGGAATGTTCCCTCTATCCCTATACTTTGAAGCATTTTAGTCAGGAATGAATGCTGGATATTGTCAAATGCTTTTTCTGCATCAATTGAGAGGACCATGTGGTTCTTCTCTCTTCTCTTATTAATTTGTTCTATCACATTGATTGATTTGCGAATGTTGAACCATCCTTGTAGTCCAGGGATGAATCCCACCTTGTCATGGTGGATAATCTTTTTAATGTGTTGTTGGATCCTGTTTGCTAGGATCTTGTTGAGAATCTTAGCGTCCATATTCATCAGTGATATTGGTCTGAAAGAGTCATATTGATATGAATACACTAATCATTGAAGATCTTAACACGCCTCTCTCAGAAATAGACAGATCATCGAAGCAGAAAATCAGTAAAAAAACAAGAGCATTGAATGACACATTGGACCAGATGGATCTCATATATATATATATATATATATAGAACATTCCACCCTAAAACAACAGAATACTCATTCTTCTCAAGTGCACATGGAACTTTCTCCAGAATAGACCACATACTGGGTCACAAATCAGGACTCAGCCGATACCAAAAGACTGAGATTATTCCCTAACAGATATCCTCTAAATGTGAAATTTGTGACTCTTTTAGTCAAAGAACGTTTGAGACTTTCAGCTTGAATGAAATGAGAACATCGTGATAATTTATCCAAATATCTTATGGCTTCTAAGGGGCACACTGACCCTTGAACATATATTTGTTTTAATGCATCTTTTTTTTTTCTTTTTTACTCAGAACTAAGTGGTGATTCAGGGATGCAAAGAATAAGAGATTTTTTTCTGCCATCAGGGACCAGTACCCAGAAATCTGAATGGAAACCCTCTAGATATAATGCAGTAAAGATAGAAAACTTTTACAACAATCTACGGGTATTGTGATTGGAATGGGGGTGTTTAAAAAGGAGTGGGTCTGTTCTAGGAAACTTGTGCATTAGAATTTAGAGTTGAATTCCTTTAAAAATTTTTTTTTAATATATTAGTCATAGAGAGAGAAAGTAAGCACAAACAGGGGGAGCAGTAGGCAAAGGGAGAAGCAGGCTCTCTGCAGAGCAGGGAGTCCAATTCTGGACTCGATCCCAGGACCCTGGGATCAGGACCTGAGCTAGAGGCAGACGTTTAATCAGCTGAGCCACCCAGGTGTCTCTAGAGTTTTGAATTTCAAGAATGACAGAAAAGTAGAGAAAATAAAAGCAAAGAGCAAGTATAGTGGAATGTATTTTTCTTTAAGCTACTTGTAGGGATAAAATATGGCAGAGTGATCAGATACACAAGTGACCAAACTAGTAGGAGGTATTATTAACTGAAGGAAAGATGTCGAATTATAAAAGTTCTCAGAAAAGGAATTCAGTAGATTTATGAAATCCCTGTTGAAGGCTTTCAATAAAGGACTGGATGGCACTCATTTCACTTCTGTTGAAATTTGAGTGTGGAATAACAGAAGGAATAATCTTCCTGAGTTTAGGCTCCCTTGCAACTTGAATTTCATAACTATCAAAGCTCAGAATTTCATAACTATTTCATAACAATAAAAAAAAAGGTAATTTAAGTCTTGGGATATGCCTATTTCAGAAAACAGTGATTTCGGTAAAACCCAGACAGCCATGATAAGCAAAAACACCACAAAAAACCCCAAACTCAAGGCACATTTCTTCCCTCCCTTCCGCCTTCCTGCATTCCTTCCTCTCTTTCTTTCTCCTTTTTCTTTCTCTCTTTTTCTCTCTCTTTCTTTCTGATTGGTGTTGGAAAGGTTGAATGTTTCCTTACCTTAGAAGAATGGAAATATTTGGAATTAGACACCAGTAAGGCAAGAAGCTAATTTATTGATGTGAGGCTACACACCAAGGTTTGTAGATATCCACAATACTGATATTTCAAATCAGATATTGCAATGCTGGGGACTATTTTTCTCTGTCCTCAAAATAGCATCTTCACTCATTTCTCCCACAAGGACCCAAAGATATATCTACAATAGTCATCTGGGTTCAAAAAGCCTGATAGGAAGTTGTAATGATTCTAGTTTGAAAATGGGAGTATTTTTTTCCCCCAGTGTGGGCAGAGGTAGATGTTTTAGGAAGATTAGACATTAAGAGTGGCAAAATTTTCCTAAAATCCCCCAACCTTGTTATATCAGGTATATTAAACAATCAGAGGCTGTAAAGTTGGGTATCAGTGGTATATAGAGCACATGATTCTACTGAGACAATTCTTTGACAGAGAAAATTAAATGCTGCTCTTTAAATAAAATGGGAGAAAAATAAATAGAAGAGGAGATTCCAATTAATGAGCTCACTTTTCCCAAGACATTAAGATTTTTGACAGTGACTGTCACATGAAAGTTGCTTACATACTTGTTGGGTAAGTCAGAGGGTGAATGGTATGCTCTTGCCAATTACTGGCAGTATATAAGGGTCCAAGTGTAGTAGGGACCACACTTCACCACACATCCACTTGCAACCCACCTGAATCCTCCTCTCCTAACAACATGTGTTGTAACTACGGGAACTCCTGTGGCTATGGCTGTGGATGCGGCTATGGCTGTGGCTATGGCTCAGGCTGTGGCTGTGGCTATGGCTCCCGTTGTGGCTGTGGCTATGGCTCAGGCTGTGGCTGTGGCTATGGCTCTCGTTGTGGCTATGGCTATGGCTCAGGCTGTAGCTGTGGCTATGGCTCCCGTTGTGGCTATGGCTATGGCTCAGGCTATGGCTGTGGCTATGGCTCAGGCTGTGGCTGTGGCTATGGCTCTCGTTGTGGCTGTGGCTATGGCTCAGGATGTGGCTGTGGCTATGGCTATGGCTCAGGATGGGGCTGTGGAAAAGGCTCCTGCTGTGGCTGTGGATATGGCTCTGGGTGCTGTGGTTACCGGCCATTTTGCTACAGAAGATGTTATTCTTCTTGCTGCTAGACCATCACTCTCCAAACCGCATTTGCTTCTGAAATGACACCACCAACGTGACAGCTGAAGCAAGAATCCGTATCCCAAGTATTCTACATTCAGAAAATTGCAGGCTTGACAGAGGGTTTGACCCTCAGTGATCGCTTGTGAGGATGGGATCTTCAGGGTCTAGGCTGTGTGGTATCATCTGACTACTTCCTAAATATTGGTCTTTGTTCCTTTAATCTGGATTTTGTGTTGGGACTCTCCCAGGGATCCTAACATCCCACAGTTGGACAAAAAACTCATTCTCAATAAAAACGGTTCTTTGCTTCTAACAAATCTCTGTGTTCTTGCTTGTGAATTACTCTTTTCTTTTGAGGTGTTATGGCTACTCTAGAAAATTGGGCTGACAATATGCTTCATGACCCTAGGCTCTTCTTTGATATAACACAAACATTTCCTCTTATCGTGCATCAGAGATGTCTTCTTCACTTATTTCCCATTTCTCTCCTGCTCAGGCACTCACAACCCAAAAGAAATTACACAGCATTTCAGAACTGTGCCCTGGAAATTGCACTGTGTTCAGAATGAAGCTGGGTGCAGGGGGAAGAGAAGGAGGAAGGACACCTATTCAGGGGGTTAAGACAGAAGCCCAAGAGAGAGGAGATGCGGTCTGAGTGCTGACTAGATGAATGGCATGGGTGAGAGAGTTACTAGGGTTAATGAGAAATTAGAAGCAGACTCATGTGACATATGAAGAACAAAGGGAAGTGTAAGTTAGAGGAAACATGTGGTATGATGTCATGTGTATGGGACTGTATATTTATTTGCTTGCATATGTTGAGTTTACGGAAATTGATTTTTTTAAATTAAAGATTTTATTTATTTGAGAGAGAGGGAATGAGAGAGAGAGAGCGTGAGAGGGAAGAGGGTCAGAGAGAGAAGCAGACTTCCTGCTGAGCAGGAAGCCTGATGCGGGACTCCATCCTGGGACTCCAGGATCATGATCTGAGATGAGGCAGTCACTTAACCAACTGAGCCACCCAGGCATCTCTAAGGAAATTTATTTATTTATTTTTTTTTAAAAAGATTTTATTTATTTATTTGACAGAGAGAAATCACAAGTAGGTAGAGAGGCAGGCAGAGAGAGAGAGGAGGAAGCAGGCTCCCTGCCAAGCAGAGAGCCCGATGCGGGACTCGATCCCAGGACCCTGAGATCATGACCTGAGCCGAAGGCAGCGGCTTAACCACTGAGCCACCCAGGCGCCCCATAAGGAAATTTATTTAAGTCACTTTTTGATAAATAGTTTCCAGTGTTTTTGTAAGGGAACTGCCCTATACACTGAAGATACAGTAACAAAATTTCACAAGAGTTTTTGCATTCTAATAGGTGATAATAAGAAAAAGATAAAAGAAAACCCAAGATTCATTTAGACAGATAATCATTATGGAGGGAATAAAACAGCTTCTTGAGGAAGACAGTGAAGGTTACATATTGGAGATACGGTTCAGGAAGGTATTTTGACATTTTGTGTCAAATGAACTAGTGTTTGTTACACAAAAGGGTAGTGTTACATGTAAAGGAAGAAAAGAAATGCATTGTTTTGTGTATGATCAGTGGTGTCACAATTTTTAGTGGAAAAGAGCAAGGACTAGTGGTTAATGGCATGCTCTGTGTGTGAACTGGTACAGATATAAGAATGGGATGAAAAGCCCAGTGTACTATCTGAGTTTGAGAATCTATTACTTTGTGGATTCTGTTTTCAGATTCCCTTCCCCATGTGACTTTTCAGTTCTCTAACATTGAATTCTATATTATAGAATGTCTTTTCAGGCTCAGTTTCCATGAGCAGTGAAAAATGATGCCCTGTCTTGTCTCCATGATGAAGGTCATTGCACAAATCTGAGTTTGGGGTATCTGAAGCTAGGAAACTGCAGAATGACTGTCTGCAAGGAAGGTAACTCTGCCAACAAAGTCAGACCTGGAGTGAAGCTATGCCCAGGATATAATATGTTCTAGCAATGAAGAAAAAGGAGTTCATCAAGAGTTAGGTAGTTTTCACAGGTGGAATCCTGTGTAAGCCAGATCTGAGGACTGACTGTTCTAGGTAAATCTGAGGTGGGGAAACCCTACAGAGATGGGAATGGAATTCTTATAATCACAGTGTGTTGAAAATCTACTCATTGTCTTATTATGATCCTTGTCCTTGAAGGCTTTCTGAAAGGGAAGAATATCTTCAATTAGGCAGTGATATCATAATATGAATTGATATCATAATTTATATACCCAGTAAAGAATTGACCATTTATTGAACCTATTAGATAATTTATACATCTAGAAAAATGTCTTCATAAACTAACACATAATCAAATTGTGAAATTTTGACCCTCTTAGTCAAGGAACATTTGAGACTTCCAGCTTGAATGATACGAGAATATTGTGACAATATATCAATATATCAAATATATCAAAATATCTTAGAGCTTCTAACTGGCACAAAAATACTTGAACATGTTTTTGCTTTAATGTATCTGTTTTTTAATGACAAAAGTATTGATTAAGCTCAAATTATGTCCTGCGCACTCATTTAGAACTCTAATTAGTCATTCAGGGATGCACAGAATAAGAGTTTTTTTTTTTTCTGACATCAGGGATCAGTATCTGGAATCTGAATGGAGGTGACTAGAAATTATACAATAAGTGTAGAAAACATGTTCAATAGTTCAGGGGTATTTTGGTGGGAAAGTAGGTGTTTGAAAAGGAATGTATCTATTCTATGGAACTTGTGCATTAAAATTTGCAGTACAGACAAAAGGTTGATATCCAGGATCTATAATGAACTCCTCAAACTCAAAACACACAAAACAGATAATCATATCAAAAAATGGGCAGAAGATATGAACAGACACTTCTCCAACGAAGACATACAAATGGCTATCAGACACATGAAAAAATGTTCAGCATCACTAGCCCTCAGGGAGATTCAAATTAAAACCTCATTGAGATACCACCTTACACAAGTTAGAATGGCCAAAATTAGCAAGACAGGAAACAACATGTGTTGATGGGGATGTGGAGAAAGGGGAACCCTCTTACACTGTTGGTAGGAATGCAAGTTGGTGCAGCCACTTTGGAGAACAGTGTGGAGATTCCTCAAGAAATTAAAAATAGAACTTCCCTATGACTCTGCCATTGTACTACTGGGTATTTACCCTAAAGACACAGATGTAGTGGAAAGAAAGGCCATCTGTACCCCAATGTTTATAGCAGCAATGGCCACAGTCGCCAAAGTGTGGAAAGAACCAAGATGCCCTTCAAAGGATGAATGGATAAGGAAGATGTGGTCCATATACACTATGGAGTATTATGCCTCCATCAGAAAAGATGAATACCCAACTTTTGTAGCAACATGGACGGACTGGAAGAGATGATGCTGAGTGAAATAAGTCAAGTGGAGAGAGTCAATTATCATATGGTTTCACTTATTCGTGGAACATAACAAATAGCATGGAGGACAAGGGGAGTTAGAGAGGAGAAGGGAGTTGGGGGAAATTGGAAGGGGAGGTAAACCATGAGAGATATGGACTCTGAAAAACAATCTGAGGAGTTTGAAGGGGCGGGGAGTAGGAGGTTGGGGGAACCAGGTGGTGGGTATTGGAGAGGGCACGGATTGCACGGAGCACTAGGTGTTTTGCAAAAACAAGGAAGACTGTTATGCTGAAAATAAATAAAAAATGTATATATATATAAAATTACAGTTTAAAATTTCAAGAATTACAGAAAAGTAGAGAAAATAAAGGTAAAGAATAATTGGAATGGGGTATATTTTCTTTAAGCTTCTCAGAAGAGAAGAAACATAGCAGAGTGATGAGATAAAACAGTGACCAACAATAGATGAAGTTGTAGGAAGTACTTTCAATATAAGGAAAATGTCTACTAATGAAAGTTCTTAGAAAGGAATTCAGTAAATTTATTAGTATTCCTGTTGAAGGCCTTAAGTAAGGTGACGGATGACGCTCATTTCCTTTACTGAAACTTGAGTGTGGAGTCGAAGCAATGACCTTCCTAAGGTTGTACTCCCTTCTAACTTGGATTTCATAGTGGTTACAGGAGAAAGTAATTTAAATTTTGGATTCTGCTTGGTTTGGAAAGTGGTGATTTAAGTAAACCCTAGAGAATCAAGATAAACTAAAACATCATAGCAAACAAGGAATCAAACCCCCCAAAGAGAAATCTTTCTTTCTTTCTTTCTTTCTTTTTTTTTGATTCGTATCTGGTGATGGAATGATTGGATATTTGATTTAGTTGGGAAGAAAGGGAATATTTGGAATTAGACACCAGCAAAGAAGCTAATTTATTGATGTGAAGCTAAATATCAAGGTTTCTAGATCACAGCACTATTGACATTTTATTTCAAACACTTCAATGTTGTTGGGGGCTGTTCTTTGTCCTGAGATAAGCATCTTTCTTCCTTCCTACCACAAGCCTGGCAAAAAGTTGCAATGAGGGGACCTTGGTGGCTCAGTTGTTAAGCATCTGGCTTCAGCTCAGGTCATGATCCAGGAGTCTTGGGATGGAGCCCTGCATCAGGCTCCCTGCTCAGAGGGAAGCCTGCTTCTCCCTCTCCCACTCCCCCTATTTGTGTTCCCTCTCTCACTGTGTCTCTCTGTCAAATAAATAAATAAATCTTAAAAGAAAAAAAAAGTTACAATGATTCCAGAAAGGAGATGGCATCTATTCCCTCCCCTATGGAAAGAGGTAGATATTTTAGGAAAGAGGAGAGATCAAGAGGAACAAAATTTACCCAAATTCCCCCAACCTTGTTATATCAGGTAGATTAAATGCTAGGGGCTCATGAGGTTGTGTATCAGTGGTATGTACAGCACATGATTCTACTCAGATAATTCTTTGACAGAGATAATTAAAATGCTGCTCTTTAAATAAAATGGGAGTCTCCAAAATAATGAGCTCATTTTTCCCAAGACATTATTGATGGTTGACATTGACAGGCACATAAATGATGCTTACATATTTGTTGGGTAAGTCAGGGGTGAATGGTATGCTCTATCAATTACTGGCAGTATAAAAAGTTCAGGGGAAGTAGAAGACCACACTTCATCACACGTCTACTTCTAGCCCACCCGAATTCTCTTTCTCTGACATCATGTGTTGTAACTACGGGAACTCCTGTGGCTATGGCTGCGGATGCGGCTATGGCTATGGATGTGGCCCCTATTCTGGCTGTGGTTATGGAACTGGCTATGGCTGTCGCTATGGTTCCCGTTGTGGCTGTGGCTATGGCTCAGGATGTGGCTGTGGCTATGGCTTAGGCTGGGGCTGTGGCTATGGCTCAGGATGGGGCTGTGGAAAAGGCTCCTGCTGTGGCTGTGGATATGGCTCTGGCTCTGGCTGCTATGGCTACCGGCCACTTTGCTACCGAAGATGTTATTCTTCTTGCTGCTAGATTATCGCTCTCCAAGCCCCATTTGCTTCTGAAATGACACCACCAAAGCGACAGCTGAAGCAAGAATCCATACCCCAGGTATTCTACATCCAGGAAATTGCATGCTGGACAGAGGCTTTGACCCCCAGTGAATGTTTGTGAGGATGGGTGGTATCATCTATTTCCCAGACATCGTTCTTTGTTCCTTTAATCAGGATTCTGTGTTAGAACTGTCCCAGGGATCCTATCATCTCACAGTTGGACAAAAAACTTATTCTCAATAAATATGGTTCTTTGCTTCTAACAGATCTCTGTGCTCTTGCTTGTGAATTACTCCTTTTTTTGAGGTGTTATGACCTCTCTTGCAAATTGGGCTGACAATATGCCTCATAATCCTGGGGTTATTTCTTGGCATAAGACACATATTACTTCTCATTGTGCACCAGATTGAATGTCTTCTTCACTTATTTCTCATATCCCTCATGTTCAGGCACTCAAAACACAACACAACACAACACAGATCACACATTATTACAGAACTGTGTCCTGAAAATCACTCTGTATTTAGAATTGAGGTGATGGGGAAAGAGGAGGAGGGAGGACACCTATTCAGGAGGTTGTGACAGAAGCCCAAGGGAGAGGAGGTGTGGTCTGAGAGCTGAATGGGTGGATGAATGTCATGGAAGAGAGAGTTTCCAGGAATAATGAGAAATTAAAAGCAGACCCTGGTGATGCATGAACAACTAAGGGAAGGGTAAATTAGAGTAAAAATGTCATATCGTATCATGTGCATTTTGGCAGAAGTGCAAAAAATATTTATTTTCAAGGATTGAATTTAGGAAATTGTTTTAAGTCAGTTAATACCAAATAGCATTGACTTTTTTTTTCTTGTTAAGATTTTATTTATTTGCTTGTTTGTTTATTTAGAAAGTATGACCGGGGAGAGGGATGCTAGAGAGAGAGTGAGAGCGAGAATGAGAATCTTTAAAAAAAAAAAATATCTAGTGTCAAAGAGAGGAAACACACAAGCACGGGGAATGGCAGGCAGAGGGAGAAACAGACTCCCTGCTGAGCAAGTAGCCAGATGAGGGACTCATTCCCAGGACATTGGGGTCATGTCAAAGGCAGACACTTTATCTGGCTGAGCCACCCAGGCATCCGAGAGGGAGAATCTCATACACATTCCGAGTTGAGCACAGGCTCCAATGTGGGGGCATTCTTAGGACCCTGAGATCATGACCAGAGCCGAAATCGCGAGTCATTCTTTACCAACTGAGATACCCAGGTACTCCATCTCTTTGAATGGTTTTGTTTATTTATTTTTATTATTTATTCATTATTAAATATTTTATTTATTTATTTGAGAGAGAGAGAATGAGAGAAAGCATGAGCAGGGTTGAAGAGCAGAGGGAGTGGGAAATGTAGATGCCCTGCAGAGCAGGGAGCCAGATGTGGAGTTCCATCCCAGGACTCTGGGATCATGACCTGAGCCAATGGCAGATGCTTAACTGACTGAGCCACCTGGGGGTCCCTCTTTTCTTGGAAGGTTTTTGAAAGGGAACTTTCCTATACATGGAAGATACAGCAACAAAGTTGCAGAGGCATTTTTTCCCCCTCTTGGGGCACTTATATTCTAATAGGTGATAAGAAAAACTAGTAAGAATTAATTAAATTAAATTTAGACAGCTAATTGCTATTGAAGGAATAAAGCAGTTTCCTGGGGAAGAAAATGGAAGTTGAAATATTGGAGAGATAATTGAAGAAGTTATTTTAACATTTTGTATCAAATGAACTGATGCCTGTTACAGGAAACACTAGAAAGGTTGGTACTAAGTTTAAAGGGGGAAGAGAAATGCATTAAATTTTGGGTTCGATCAGTGGTGCCGCAATTTTTAGTGACAAAGCGAAGGCCTAGTTCCTTAAATGGGCTTGCTTTGTTTGGGGAACACATATGAATGCAATCAAAATTTCTGGTTGACTTTATATGTTTGAGAGTGTACTAATTTGTTGGGTTTTGACTTCAGGGTCCTTTCCTCATGGGACTTTCCAGAACTCTAACATTTATATCCTATAAAAGAAAAGACTGATCTGAAAAAGACTTTTCAGATTCAGTTCCCACCATGCAGTATGAATGAGTCTGTCTCATCTCCATGACAATGTTCACTGGGCAAAGCCTGAATCTGAGGTCCCTGGAGCTAGGAGACTCTACCAAACAACCAGTTCTAAGGAAGGTGGTTCTGTCATCAACATCAGCACGGGAACTGATGCTATGCCCAGGACACTATGCCCTACTGGTGAAGAAACAAGTGTTTTTCAGGAGTTGAGCAGCTTGCAGATGGAATGTTTATTAGTTGGATCGAAGAGCTGTGCTTGGGTAAACTTGAGGTGCGGAAATCCTACAATGAAGGGAAGGGAATTCTAATAATTACAGTTGAAAGTCCTCTCACGTTTCATTAAGTTCCTTGTGCTTTAAGGTTTTGGAAAGACAGAAGAATATCATCTATTTGGTATCTGCATCCTAATTTACATATCCAGTAAAGGGTTGATCATTTATTGGGCATATAAGGTAATTTATACATCTTGGAAAACGTCTTCATAAATTAACACAAATCTTCCAGATGGGAAATTTGAGACTCATTTAGTCAAAGGATATGTGAGACTTCCAGCTTGAATGAAATGAGAACATTGTTAATGTATCCAAGTATCTTACAGCTTCTAAGTGTCACACCAATGTTTGAACATTGAACATTGTTTTAATGCATCTTTTTTTGATTGTGGAAATAAATAACTGAGTTCAAATCATGTACTGGGGACTCGGAACTAAGTAGTGATTCAGGGATACACAGAATAATATTTTTCTGCCATCATGGATCAGTATCCTCAATGTAGAGTTACTAGAAATAATGCCATAAAGAGAAAACTTCATCAACATTTCACCTTTGACCCAAAGGTGGTTGTTTGAAAAGTAACATACCTACTTGAGGGAACTTGTGCATTAGAATTTACAGTTTTGAATTTCAAGAGTTGACAGCAAAGTAGAGAAAATATAGGTAAAGAAAAACCAGAATAGAATGTATTTTCTTGAAACTTCTGGTTAAGGATGAAACATAGTAGAGAGAGGAGATAGACCAGTAGCTAGTGGTAGAAAAAGTAGTTGAAAATACTCCCAACTGAAGGGAAAATGTGTAATAATGAAAGTTCTCTCAAAAAGAATTCAGTAGCTTTATGAAAATCTCTGTTGAAGTCCTTTTAAAAATGAGTAGACAAATCTCATTCCTTTGTTATTGAAATTTGAGTGTGGAATGGAAGGTACAATCTTCTTGAGTTTGTACTCCCAACTTAGTTGTCATAGTTATGACAGTAAAAGGCAATTTAAATTTTGTTTTTTTCCTGCTTTGGATATTGATGATTTAGGTAAAACCTAGACAACCAAAGGTAGCAAAAACATCACAAACAAACAAACATATAACACCTTCCTATCTTTTTGTTTGTTTGTTTTGATTTAGTCTCCACGTGAAGTGATGGAAAGGTTAGATGTTTGGTTTAGTTGAAAAGAAAGGAAATACTTGGAATTATACAACGGTAAAGAGAGAAGGTAATTTATCGTTGTGAAGCTATACACCAAGGTTTCTAATCTCAGCATTATTGATATTTTATATCAGTTGTTACGATGTTACTGGGGGCTGCCCTGTGCTCTGACACAAGCATCTCCCTGGTTTCTCTCACAAGAAGACAGTAGGTTTCTGCAGAAGGTATCTGGATGTGAGAAGTTCACAAAAAGTTTCAATGATTTCAGAAAAAAGATGGGAGAATTTCCTGCCTTAGGGGTAGAGGTAAATATTTTAGGAAATAGGAGAAATCAAGAAGGACATAATTTTATTTCTTTCTTTTTTTTTTAAGAAGGACATAATTTTCTTAATTCTCCCAAATCTTGTTAAATAAAGTATATTAAATGATAGGAGCTTGTGAAGTTGGCTATCAGTGGTATGTAGAACACATGATTTTACTGAGACAATTTTTGGCAGAGCGAATTAAAATTCTGCTCCTTAAATAAAAAAGGAGATTCAAATAATGAGCTCACTTTTCCTAAGACATTAATGATTGTTGACATTGACAGACACATGAAAGTTGCTTACATACTTGTTGGGTAAGTCAGAGGGTGAATGGTATGCTCTTGCCAATTACTGGCAGTATATAAGGGTCCAAGTGTAGTAGGGACCACACTTCACCACACATCCACTTGCAACCCACCTGAATCCTCCTCTACTGGCAACATGTGTTGTAACTATGGGAACTCCTGTGGCTATGGCTGCGGCTATGGCTCAGGCTGTGGCTGTGGCTATGGCTCCCATTGTGGCTATGGCTATGGCTCAGGCTGTGGCTGTGGCTATGGCTATGGCTCAGGCTGTGGCTGTGGCTATGCTTCAGGATGTGGATGTGGTTATGGCTCAGGCTGTGGCTATGGCTGTGGCTCAGGCTGTGGCTATGGCTATGGCTCAAGCTGTGGCTGTGGCTATAGTTCAGGATGTGGCTGTGGTTATGGCTCCCGTTGTGGCTACGGCTCCCGTTGTGGCTACGGCTATGGCTCAGGCTATGGCTGCGGCTATGGCTCCCGTTGTGGCTATGGCTATGGCTCAGGCTGTGGCTGTGGATATAGCTCTGGCTCTGGCTGCTGTGGCTCCCGGCCATTTTGCTACCGAAGATGTTATTCTTCTTGCTGCTAAACCATCGCTCTCCAAGCCCCATTTGCTTCTGAAATGACACCACCAATGTGACAGCTGAAGCAAGAATCCATACCCCAAGAATTCTACATCCAGGAAATTGCATGCTTGACAGAGGCTTTGATCCCCTGTGAACCTTTGTGAGGATGGGTTCTTGAGGGTCTAGGCTGTGTGGTATCATCTGATTATTTCCCAAATATTGGTCTTTGTTCCCTTAATCTGGATTTTGTGTTGGGACTGTCCCAGGGATCCTAACATCTCACAGTTGGACAAAAAATGTATTCTCAATAAAAACAGTTCTTTGCTTCTAACAAATCTCTGTTCTTGCTTGTGAATTACTCCTTTTTTTTGAGGTGTTATGATCTCTCTTGAAAATTGGGCTGACAATATATTTCATGAACCGGGGATCTCTTTCTTGATATAACACAAGAATTACTTCTCATCATGCATCAGAGATAATGTCTTCTCTACTTATTTCTTATATCCCTCATACTTCAGTATTAACAACCCAACAGAAATCACAGTGTTTTGGAACTGTGTACTGGAAAAAACACTGAGTCTAAAACGGAGTTGGAAGGGAAAGAGGAGGAGGGAGGACACCTATTCAAGAGGTTGTGACAGAAGCCCAAGGGAAGTGAGGTATGGTCTGAGAGCTGAATGGATGGTTTAGTGGCCTGGGAGAGAGAGTTTCCAGGATTAATGACAAATTAGAAGCAGACTCAAGTGACACATGAACAACTAAGGGAAGGATAAGCTAGAGGAAAAATGTCATATCATATCATGTGCATTTGGCTGGAAGTATATGTATATTTGTTTGCATACACTGAGTTTGAAGAAATTGATTTAAGCCATTTGTTTGACAAATAGTTTTGAATGTTTTTGTAAGGAAAGTGTCCTACACACTGAAGATACCATAGCACAATTGTAGACCACTGTCTTTCTCTAAGAGTGCTTGCATTCTAAAAGGTACAATAATAATAAGAATAAATTAAGATACATTTAGACAGATAAGTGCTATAAAAAGAATAAAGCAGCTTTCTGGGGAAGAGAGTAAAAGTTGTAGTATTGGAAAGATAGTTCAGGGAGGTATTTTGGCGTTTTGATTCTAATGAACTGATGCCTGTTACAAGAAACACTGGAAAGTATGATAGTAATTGTTGAGGAAGAAGAGAAATGTATTGTGTTTTGGGTTTGATCAATAGTGTCACAATTTTTGTGGAAAAGAGCAAGGACTAGGGATATCAGTGAGCTCTATCACCTCAGTTGGTTCAGATAGAAGAATGGGATGAAAAGCCCAGTCTACTGTCCGAGTTTGAGAGCCTACCAGTTTGTGGATTCTGAGTTCAGTGTCCTTTCCTCATGTGACTTTCCAGATCTCTAACCCTGTATCATATAACATAGAATTTCTTTTCAGGCTCAGTTTCCATGGACAGTGAAAAATGACTTTCTGTCTCATCTCCATGACAAGGGTCACTGCACAAAGTCTGAGTCTGAGGTCCCTGGAGCTAGGAAACTCCACAAAATGGCTGCTTCCAAGAAAGATGGCTCTGCCATCAATGTACACCCTGCAGCAAGGCTATACCCAAGATAAAATGTGTTTTACTGAAGAGGAAATGGAAGTTCTTGCAAGAGTTGAGCACTTTTCACAGGTGGAACATTTGTTAGTCAGAGATAAGGAATGACTGTTTTGGGTTAATCTCAGTTATTCTTACAAAAAGATGAAGACAATTCTAATAATTACCATTGGTTGAAAATATGCTTATTTTTTCATTATGTCCTTTGTTTTCAAGGACATTAACAATTCAAGAATACCATTTATTAAGTATGGGAAGGGAAAATTTATTTTCTAGAAAAGAGTCTTCACAAACTAAAATTAACATACGTTCAAATCTGAAATATGGTGCCTGGGAAAACAGTTGTAACTTCCAGTTGAATGAAATGAGGAAATGATGAGCATGTTAAAAGGGAGTTCATTATGATAAAATTAGATAAAGTGTGTGTGTGTGTGTGTGTGTGTGTGTGTGTGTGTGTGTGTATCATTGGTGGATGAAGGTTGGGAAAAATAAAAATATGGCCTCACATATTGGGTCATAATAAAAGTCAACACTTTCTATAGTCAGGAGATGAGTTAAACTTTAAAGCTTCTTCATGAAGTAACACAAAGTCCTTTTCTTTGATTACCTGTTGCATATTATGGTTGCAGTAAGTTGTAAAATCATTTATTTGTTCTTTCAGTCATTTAGCAAATGTTAAAATCCATGTTCCAGCTTTATGTTATGACTGGTGCTGCATCGTATTTAATTGGTTGTTTCTTCCACTAATTAAAAATGTTCATTTGGATACAAAGTAGTAAATCACACATTCTCATTCTAGCATGTGTGTTTATAGGTTTTATAGAATCCTATAGGATTCAAGATGGAAACCAAAATAAGTCATGACAAGAAGACTAGAAAAAGGTTAGAAATAGCTTCTAAAGGAGAATGACGTATGAGAAGAGCCATAAAGGATGAGTTGAAATTGGTTTGTTACGTGAGAGGGAAAATAAAATTCAAGGAAGAGGTATTTTTAAAAAGGGGAGGTGAACCATGAGAGACTATGGACTCTGAAAAACAATCCAAGGGTTTTGAAGGGGCGGGGGGTGGGAGGTCGGGGTACCAGCTGGTGGGTATTATACAGGGCATGGATTGCATAGGGCACTGGGTGTGGTGCAAAAATAATGAATACTGTTATGCTGAAAATAAAAAATAAATTAAAAAAAAGAAAGTGAATAAATTGGCAGCTACTACTTAAGTAGCAACCTCTACTGGAAAATTTATAATCAGCATCACCCCCATATGGGAATTCTGAGATTTTCTTTAGCTGCATCCAATATGGTAGCCACTAGAGAGATAAGTCTATGAGCATTTGAAAATTGACTAGTCCATAATGAAATGTATTTTAAGTGTAACATACACACTAGATATCAAAGACTTGGTATAAAAAATGAATGAAAACTATATCAAACAATTAAAAAACTGTTGATTATATATTATGGTAATATTTTTGGTATATTAAATGAAATATGCTATAAAAGCAATTCATCTATTTCTTTTTATCTTTTTAAAATGCAGCTACTGGAAAGTTCTAAATTCTATGTGTTTCATGATACATTTCTATTGTACAGTTTGGTTTTATAAGGTCACCACAATCTGGCCAGGAGGACTGTTGCCAGGAAGAGGAGTCATGTTGGGCCACCAACAACCATTAAGCAGTAATTCCATGTTATCCAGGTATAAGGAGTGGATCATTCTGAGATAGTAAGAACACAATAGCCAGTGCTAAAGACCTCAGAAGGTGCCCAGTAACAAAGTTTTCATCTGAGGTAGTTTATTCAGTAAATGGGATTAATTAATTTGTCATCTGTTTAAGATACCTGCCTTAAACCATGCACAGAAGAAGTGCCATATTGATTAAAGTTGTAAATGATGAAAGTTAATTTATTAAAATAGAGATGTTATAAACTTTCAGGAATTTTATAAGTCAGCTAATTTGAAACTAATCATACTAAGAATATTTACACCCCGGAAGTTGGCAAATCAGATTCCTTATCATCAGTCGAGGTCATTAAAGAATTAACAGCAGACCATTGTCCACATCCCTCTTGTTACTGAGAATAAAATCATTTTTTGAAAGTTTTACAATATGGATGCATTATTTATGAGCCTGAAAAAGAAAACAAATTCACAAAAATCAGTAAAAGAGATCTAGAAATCTTGGGAGTTTATATTAAGTTGATATCTATATTCCCCTGTGCATGAACCATCATTTTTAACTTCACTCTTCTTCTGCAAGATAGCATTTCCTCAAGGTCATCCCAATGACTACACTTCCAGGAAGAAAATTGTGATTAAGAGTCTAGGTTCCAGGGACGCCTGGGTGGCTCAGTTGCCTTCGGCTCAGGTCATGATCCCGGCGTCCTGGGATCGAGTCCCATATCGGGCTCCTTGCTCGGCAGGGAGCCTGCTTCTCCCTCTGCCTCTGCCTGCCATTCTGTCTGCCTGTGCTTGCTCTCTCCCCCCTCTCTCTCTGATAAATAAATAAAATCTTTAAAAAAAAAAAAAAAAAAAAAAAAGAGTCTAGGTTCCATAGAGGGTATTATGCTAAGAGAAATAAGTCAATCAGAGAAAGACAATTATCATATGATATCACTTATGTATGAAATTTAAGAACCAAAACAGAGGATCATAGGTGAAGAGAGGAAAAAATAAAACCAGATGAAATCAGAAAGGGAGGCAAACCATAGAAACTCTTTTTAAAAAAAATTTTTTTATTTTATTTTTATTTATTTGACAGAGAGGGAGGGATCACAAGAAGGCAGAGCAGCAGGCAGAGAGAATGGGGGAAGCAGGCTCCCTGCCAAGCAGAGAGCCCGATGTGGCGCTCTATGCCAGGACCCTGGGTTCATGACCTGAGCTGAAGGCAGAGACTTAACCCACTGAGCCACCCAGGTGCCCCCGTAAAAGACTCTTAATTATAGGAAACAAACTGAGTGTTGCTGAATGGGAGGAGAGTGAGGGGATGGGGTAACTGGGTGATGGACATCAAGGAGGGCACATGATAAAATGAGCACTGGGTATTATATAACACTGATGTATCTCTGACCTCTATGTCTGAAACTAAGAAAATATTATATGTTAATCAAGTGAATTTAAAAAAAAAAAAAGTATTTTCTAAGAAAAAAAAAAAAAAGATTCTAGGTTCCAGAGTCACATTACTTGTGCTCTAGTATAGTCTCCATCAGTTATTAGCTGTGTGATCATGGCATATTATTTAACTCCTCTGAGCCTCAGTATATTCAGAGGTAAAATGATAAAATAGTGCTAGATCAGGGTTGTTGAGAGTATAAAACAAATAAAATATGCAAAACTCTACCAACATGAGAACTCAGTAAATTTTTACTATATTTATTATTGGGTTGCTCAATATGAAATTCCTGTTACAACCATTTTAACATAAAAAATGTATTGTTTGACCTTATTTTTTAAATTAATGTTGGCAATATTTTGATAAGCTCAGAATTTTATAGTCCATTATCTCAATTCTCTCATATCAAATGCATGGGTACAAGCCCTTGTTAGATGTTTTGTACATCTATCATATATGTATTTCATGGTTATGAACTCTAACATATGCTCTGATACCAAGTAAATTGACACAGTGTTTATCAATGTACTTTTCATAACAAATTAATGGGTTTTAGTGAAGTAGCTTATTTTCTGATGGTTGGGTCCTCCTTTTTATTTTATCATCAAATTCTATTAATTACCAGAGAAGTTTCTATTAGATTTGGCAGATGGTATGGGATCTATCATAAAAAAAGTTTTATTTAAAAAAAATTTTTAGCGAAGAAGTGATAATAGTAAGTTTTGGTTATAGTATATTGAAAAGTGAATGGGTAAGGAAGAGTGAAGATTGAAAATAATTTATTCTTTCATGTTACATGAGGTGGAAGGATAGAGAGCTGTCCAATGGAAATGAGATTCATCCCCCCTAGAGTTTTTTAGAACATAGAACTCATCCTTAAACTTTAGATACATACATTTTTTTAGATACATACTTTTAATTAAAAAATTCTATGTCCTGGAATATGCATGAAATAGGTCTTCAAAATTCTTGTAAAATTAATTGCACTGTTCAGCCACTGTCTGGAAAAAGATTCAATGGAACGATGAAGGTAAAATAGTCATGTCAACGATGTTTTAGGAAGAAAGCAGGTGACATGAAATGTGGAGGGGTCATGGAGTTTGCCAGAATGGAGCCAATGTTGAATATAGTTTAATAGAAAGAATTGCGAAATTGGGGCAGTCATAACTAGAAGGCAACCAAGAATCTGAGGCCTTAATTCTGACACGGGAGTTGTGGAGCCAGGTGTTTTACCCTATATTGACTAAAATTGGAGATGTCTAGAAAAGTTACTATCATTTCTACTTAAATGGTGACTTAAAGAATGTTATGAAGATTGTACTCTCACTGGGCAGATTGTGGGTGCTGAGGGACAGCTCTAGTACCACAGTGTGGTGCTTAAGATGGGTAATGGAGCAGGTTTGAGCGGGGGGCTAAGTTGTCTGCTATGGCTCCAAGGTGAGATCACAAGGAACATTTCTATCCAGATGACCGAAATGTACAATATTGGTAATTTTAATGAGTGAATATTTTGCATTTGAGAAACTGAAGGAAAAAGAGTTCATTAAAAAATATTTATGGGTCTTGCCATAGCTTTTATGTTATAGGGGGAATTGAAACAATTCCACTTTATGCCTAAATAACTCATAGTCCTTGGGCAAGACTTAACTATCCTCAGTCTCCCTTTTCTCACCTGGAATGTGTATAAAAACATATGTGTATAAACACATGTGTATAAAAACCACAATTTCCTACTTTGTGTTGTTTTTGTCAGCATCAGATGAAGTGATAAAGATGAGTATATCCCAAAAGCTATGGAAGGAAATATAAATGTAATTAATAATTATTGTTATTATTATTTTTTCTTATAAGACATCCTATACATTAAATTAACAATTTTTACAGGTGGACAAAATCTCATAGGCTGTCATTCAACAGTTGGTGAATTGCCTAGTTCTTTAGATTCCCACAAAATAAAGACAAAGCTACTGGCCTTAAATAACTCACAATTGACTGAAGAAATCAGATAATTAAAACAGAATGTGTTAATATAACATTCAGTACTACAGTAGAGGTAGGCTATGGAAAAACAAGGAATTATGCTCATTAATTGTTACTAATGTCCAGGATCACTTCCTATACAAGGTGTGGTCTAAACTGTGGTTCCTGATCCTGGGTTTATCCATTTCATTCTGCCCATGTTAATCAGCACTCACATGCTCACCAACACACATTGGGCATGTACTCACGCACACACACACACATACACACACACAGTACTCAAAAACCTGCTTTTTGAAAAGTGAAATGGGGGAAATCAAAGGGGGAGATGAACCATGAGAGACTGTGGACTCTGAGAAACAAACTGAGGGTTTTAGAGGGGAGGGGAGAGGGGTGTTGGGTAAGTCTGGTGGTGGGTGTTAAGGAGGGCAGGGATTGCATGGAGCACTGGGTGTGGTGCATAAACCATGAATCTTGGAAGACTGAATAAAATAAAATAAAATAAAATAAAATAAAATAAAAAGGCTTTTTAGTGGGAAAATGATAATGGTGAAAAATGGTTTGGAAGGAGAGGCAAGACTGGTTAAATGGTGCTAGATTTGTTTGGTGGCATAGATAATGAAAAGGAACAGATGAGCATCAGGGATTTTGTGAAGGAAGAACCGTAGGACCTTAGACATCAGCAGTGAATAATTGAGAGAAAATTCTAGAGAAGGTAATATCTAAAAAGTATGCATGCCTTCTTAGCACTTAGGACTGTAGCAAATTCAGGGTGGTATATACAGTTATATATCTGAAAAACTGACATTGCAAAATCAATAAGACTAGTATTGCAGATGTGCTTTGTGTCTTTCTGGAGAGACTAATCAGGGTGGGGTGAATGGATGACCACAACATACAAATTTCTCAACACAAGAGCTCTTTCTATGTGATGCTATGTGAAACAAGAGTGATTTGTACATTAGGTGCTCTCTACCCAGGCAGGATCACCTATTATTAGGATTATTTTAGGGGAGGGGTGGAATTCACCAGTTTTACATATCCAGTTCCTGTTCTAGGATGCTAGAGTTTAGGAATGGATTTGAGCTTTGAAGCCTGATTGTGAAAATGGTGATGCTGATACCAGGAAAATATAGAACCAGAAACTTTTATGTTGCTGTATCTAGGAGGAGAGGTCAGGTATAATGTTTTGGATTGAGAAATCTTATTTTCATTGGGGATGTAGAAAGACTGTCAGAACTAGAGTCAAGATTCAACCACTCATGGTTAAATAAATTTAATGTTCCCTAGTAGCCCTTAAATCTTGAAAGAAATTGCAGGCTTGAGAAGAGGAAGGACACAAGAAGATGAGTGGATAGATTATTCTCCTTGAAGATATAGAACCATATTTTATGAATTAGAGGAATGAGTATTCTCAATCATCAAACATTTTTTGAGCTTCTAATAAAGGACATCTCATTACATGCTATGAACAGAGAACTAAAATATTCATCCCTGCTTTCCAAAAGTGTGGTAAAGACACACACACATAAACTCACAAGCTACAAAGATCAGAATACTGCTATAATATAATTATAACAAGGGTGTTTGGGAAATACAGAGGAAAAAACCAAAGGCCAAGACTAAGAATAAACAAAGAAGAGTCAGGCATATTTCTGAAGGAGAGACAAACTTCTAGCTGAACTATGAAAGATGGATAGAAGTTGGTCCATTATAAGGGGAAATAGTCTCTGGACAGGGAAAAAACCTGTAATACATTTCAGAAAGTATATATACCCTGGGACCTTATTGCAAGAGATATCATCACACCTGGAGGAAACATAATCACTATTTGGGCTAAAGGAATAAATTCGCAGGCATGTGTAGGATGAACTCTAAAGTGACCACTGATGACACGCACCCCTGTATGCTCCCCTGCCTTCGGTGTGAGCAGGGCTTGTAATTTGCCTCTTACCTTGGCAAAGATGATGGGATATCATTCCTGTGGTTATGTTATGTTTGGGGTTGGTGTATAAAACTCAAGATAGACAATTATCATATGGTTTCACTTATTTGTGGAGCATAACAAATAGCATGGAGGACATGGGGAGATAGAGAGGAGAAGAGAGTTGGGGGAAATTGGAAGGGGAGGTGAACCATGAGAGACTATGGACTCTGAAAAACAATCTGAGGGTTTTGAAGGGGCAGGGGGTGGGAGGTCTGGGTACCAGGTGGTGGGTATTATAGAGGGCACGGATTGCATGGAGCACTGAGTGTGGTGCAAAAATAATGAATACTGTTATGCTGAAAATAAAAAATAAATTAAAAAAAACCCTCAAGATAGATAAATTTGAATTTTAGATGAAAACCAGGATAACTTTTTAGTATAAATAAATATGTTTCATGATAAATCTGGCAAGTCTAGTTAAGTTATACAGAAAAAGGCTTCTCAGATAACCTGGTTGATACCTTGATATCAACCATATCAGAAGGCCCTGAACAGAGATCCCAGTTAGGCTGAACTTGGACTCCTAACCCACTCAGAATGGAAACAATAAATAGATATTTTTCTAAGATGCTATTTCTCTGTGATAATTTACACAAGTTTCCTCTATTGTTCTCTAGATTACCTGGTAAGAGGTGTGGTTGACTTGGGTGACCTCTCTATCACTTCTACATAAAGATAGAGACTCGAAGGCAGCCATACCCATGGGTATCAAGGATAGACCCTTCTGGAGAGAAAGGGAATGAAAGTGTGGGAGGCAGTAGCAGACATACTTGATGGGACTGGCTTGTGAACCCAACCCTGAAATAAATTTTATCTAGGACCCAAAGTGACACTGGAAATGATGAGAGCCTCTGAAGCATGTGGGGGTTGTATAACACAGTAATTTTCCAATGAAATGGGTACCATAAGAAACCGTAAACTCCCTGTTATAGCAAGTGTTCAAGATTCCAGTGATTAGAAAGGGAGACAAAGAGGAACAAACAACTTGATCTCCGTAATGTATTAGCTATGGGAATTTTACTTAATTTCCTAACTTCTTTGTGCTCCAATTTCTGTATTAGAAGTTATCTACCTCTTTCATATTTTATTGGGATAAAATAGATTAAAATGTGTGAAAGAAACTTGAGATTTGCAAAAGTTTCAACCGTCTTATCAGAAAGGATATCTGTGTGTATGTGTGCTCTGGTTTAACTAAATGAACACCTAGAGTTGATAAAGATTTATAGATGAATGGCTCTGAGGTAAAAATATATTATCAGAATGTCATATTCATGGCTATTTGGATTAATAGGAACTCCTTAACATGAAATGTTTCTGTATAGAGCAGCATTGAGTTCCATTGGGTTCCCCTATGAAGTAATTAGTGGTTAGTAAGCTAGTCAAGGTAATTAGTTAAGCTCGTTTTAGCTTAGTTTTAAACTTTGCTTCCCTCCACAGAGTCTTGTTCCATAAAATATATCTTTGGAATCATGTGCTCAGATGATGGAAATTTTTTTTTACAAGCTTGTAATTGGTTCAGGACAATGCCTGGGTGACAAAAAACAAACCAACATGGTTTTCTAATAAAACTGGAAGCCATAATAATTGGTTCATTTAGAATATCTGGGTTTACTTCAAAGAACCTGTTATTGAAGAATTATGAATGTTTCTATTATGTTACCTGAAGACAAAATATTTGATTCTGCCTATGTTCAATATGTAAATTCTTGGTTATCCTGTTCCATGGTTTTGTATTGTCCATGAGCATAAAAACTTCACATCTGGTGGAAATTGTATTTTTGTAATAAACACATTTCATGTGTTCTTGCAAATTATTGTGTCTTTTGGGCCATAGTCATCACTTTTGTTAGCATTTGTGGCCTCCCTGGAATGTTGGGCAACCACTATGTTAGCTGAGCATTCTGCTTGATTTTGCTGTGAACATAAAACTTTTCTAAAATGTAGAGTCCAGGGGTGCTGGGCTAACTCTGTAGAATACACGACTCTTGATCTTGGGGACCTGAGTTCAAGCCCCACATTGGGCATGTAGCCTATTTAAAAAAATTTAAAGTCCAATTAAAATAATAATATGGTTTCAGAAAGGAAGATACAGGTTATTTGTTTTTTGGGTGGAGAGTTGTAGAAGTTCTTTATATATTTTGGATATTAACCCTTTACTGGATATGTCATTTACAAATATCTTCTCCCATTCAGTAGGTTGTCTTTTAGTTTTGTTGATTATTTCCTTCACTGTGCAGAAACTAAGCAAATAAGTAAAGGAATAAAAGAGAGAGAGAGAGAGAGAGTCAAATCAAGAAACAGACTCTTAACTACAGAGAACAAAGTGATGACTATCAGAGTGGAAGTGGCTGGGGGTTGGATGAAATAAGTGACGATGATTAAGGAGTACACTTTTGATGAACATTGGGTGGTATATGGAATTGGAATTGTTAAATGGAATTGTTGGAATTGTTGTCATGGAATTGTTAAATCACTATATTATACGCATGAAACTCATATAACACTGTATGTTCACTGTACTGGAATTTAAAATAAGATAAAATATATAAAATAAAATTAAACAAAATAAAGCAAACATAAAAACAAAAACAAAAACAAAACCCAACCCTAGACAAGACAAGACAAAACAGAAATATTCTGTGTTAGACAAAAGCTGCATTAGAGACTTCGTGGGGGAAATACTAGGGAGAAATCAGGAAAAGAAATATGTGTATGCAATCATCTTAAGTTACATTAGGAACTTTTCATGGAGGATTCTGAGAGATTTGAACCATATAGAAACTACTAACAAAAGGATTTCGTAATAAAATGAGATCATTTAAAACAAGATGTTGAGAATTCCCCAACACTGAAAATATTTGAGGAGAGGTACTTGCGCATCTCTACTATATTATTTAACAGTACACTATCACAGATTATATATCAGATCAAGGAAATTTGGAACTGTGATTTTGATTTGGAACTGAACACTTCTGAATTTCAGCCTTTGTTAAACGACTTTTGCAGTTCTTAATTTGCTGGTTTCACAGCTCACATACAGACATCTGCAAAGGGAATGTGTTCAGACAATAAAGCACTTTACAGGTAGAGAGTACTGCCTAGTTGTGTAGGAGGAGTTAGACCAAATCACACTGTGATTCAGATTAAACTGACATCTGAGTGGAAAGAGGGTGAAGACTGCTGTCAGTCTGATTCTCATAGAGCTTTTAGAGAATGATCTCATGACTCAGGAGGGGTCCTTGGACAATGACACATTACTTACTGAACTTGAAACATTCAACTGCAATGTTGTCTCACTTCTAAGCAGCGACTGCCTTTACTCTTATGTAGTGGCCTGTGAAAATCTTGGAAGACAGAAATTTACTTTCTTCCTATTAAATACATAGGCCTGTTCCCAAGGTAGGTGATTGTAACTTCAGTAGATCTTCATGATTACTGATCTTCAAAATACACTATGAATCCAAGCCCTAATGTATTGCTTGATAATGCATTTTCTTTCTTTCTTTTTTTTTTTTTTAATAGGCTTCTTGCATGGAGCCCAATGCAGGGATTGAACTCGTGACCCTGAGACCAAGACCCGTACTGAGATCAAAAGTCTGTCGACCAACTGAATGAACCACCTGGGCACCTCTTGATACCGCATTTTTACAAAAATAATATTTAAAATGTGCCTGGCAAGGTGCACTGAGACCAATCACATGGCGATTTGTTTTCTGAGGGCGTTGGGTCACTTTCAGAAAGTCATTATGAAAAGCATTAGTTACTATACATACACTCAAAACACAGGACAATGTTAAAGTAAATCTTAAGATTTTAGTATAATAAATATATCTATACAAGTAAATATAGATATTTGGAAAGCTGCTGTTATTTGGGAATCCTTGTATTTGGATAAAAGAAAGGGGGAAAAGTAATAGAATGCATTGAGTTTCCACAATATATCAGGATCTGTGCTACCCTCTGTACTTATATAGACCTTTGTCAAAATTTTAAGTATCCATATTTTTAGTACCACTTAGCAGTTGTAGAAACTGAGGTTAACAAACCTGAAGACATTTTCCATGGTCAAATTGTTAGTAAATGGCTCAGCCAGGCAATGAATCAATCTGTTTGCCATGGAAAGCTGTTTCTGTCACAGAGCCTCAGAAACTTGGAGGACACATGTGCCATTTATCAACTTACTGCTTCTCAGCTTCAAATTCATTCTTTAGTAGATGCTCTGTGATAACACATGGGGTTCCTTTAGGTGTTTCTTCCTTGCTGTGAGCATGACATAAGCCTTCTGCATAGTGGTTAGTATCTGGATGTTGCAAAGGAAGCAGTTGTGCTGTAGCACTGGAGGGAAGAATATTCAGTAGTGTGGATGTGAAGATATCTGGTGAAGCTCTACTCAGTCATGGGGCCAGAATGTGCTGGATCCTCAGTGAGGAACTTCAGACTGACAATCACTTTCATTTGACCCCTTCTTCATGGAAACCTGTACCTGAAGACTGCTCATCCATGAATCTCTATTGGCCTCCTGTTCTCACAGACAAACAGATTCCCTCTACAGGTTTCCCCTGCCCCCAGTGTGTCGGTATCTCAGAACTTCCCAGACCCTCTACACACCCACACCATGGTTGTTCCTTCAACTGTACTCTGGGAAGAGTTGTCTTCTGCAGAATAAACATGGTCTGGCCAAACCAGTGAACTCTGTTTTCCAGTGGGCTGAACTACTCTTTTCCATTTTTTTTTTTCCTTTTCTGAGTACTCTCCTACATTCTTAGGGCACCATATAGTGTTTCCTCATATCTTATAGGTACTCTTTTATCATGGTTTAATAATTTTCTTTTCCATGAACATTTCTCTGTTTAACCTACTGTGTGGTTTCTGTCTCCTGATTGGAATCAGACTGATGCAGAGATCTTTAGTTTTAGGGTCATCTGTATATATATATGGTGGTTGAATCCATGGCTAAAGGTAAGCTTTAATAGTGCATAAAGTAAGAAGCAAAGATGGAAGATAAAGTAACCACAAGAAGTCCCAAACTTAAGGAAAAATAAAGGACTGTCAGTGAGTGAGAGAGATGCCATAGACCAGAAGCCCGTTCATCAAAGGAAATGATGGAAAAACATGCTATCAAGTCAAAAGTAAAGACAAATAATAAATACTACAGAAAGGTCAACTATTCTTAATGTCATGAGGCAAGTCATCCAACAAAAGTAGTGTAGATACATCTCATTATTAAAATATTGTTTATTGGAGAAGACTGGTGAGAATAAAATCAAGAAAATATTGTGGAGTGTGGAAGAATTAATTATTGAGTGGCTACAATTTAGTGGGAAGTATGGATATATTGTGCCAACATAGGAGCACTCTGAGAAACCTCATAAACAGATGAACATTTAAGATCTGACTTTAACAAAGAAGTTGTTGAGCTAAGGCATTTTCCTTATTCTAAACTGGAACTCTTGGAAAAGTTTGTCCTTTTTGTTTAAATAATGAATATTAAATACTGCACCCACCTGGAGTTCAACAACAAGAAAAAGAAGAGAATCCTAATCTGGCTGGAAAAGGAAGGGATAGACAAATTGTCCTCCAGAGAGAAGGAGAATGTTCCTGGGAGTAGATAAAACGTGTTAAAATACTCAATTCCTTGTCCAAAATTCATGATAATTGCTTTAGAGTGATTATGATGGAAAAAAATACTGGGAGAGGAAAAAAATGAGGATTGTGGTGATGAGGGTGATGATGATGAACAGGTCATTAATAGCAGTGAGTAGAACTTCCCATTTAGTGGATGATTTCCAAGATGTTGAAAGAACAAAATAACAAACATGTATTTATAGGTCAAGCATATTTTGGTGATGTCCATGTCATGGTCATGAAACACAATTATGGAAGCTAAAATTATGGTCCTATATGTTTGGGTGCTTAGAAAACATATCTTTATTTGGTTTTAAGGCCTTAGATAATTCCTAGATTAGCAAGTAAATTAGAACATCCTAATAACCTTGTGTACAGAACTAGCTAATTTCAGGCAAATAGTTGTAAAGTGAGAGAATAGAGGCCATGTGAGGTATGATCCATCCACCCCTGGAAGTATATATAAAGGTCCTGGAAGAGAGAAGGATATCCAGACTTCAGGAATACTCTCCTACACTTCAACTGAAACCTCACCTCCCAACACCATGTGTAGCAACTACTGTGGAAACTCCTGTGGCAGCTGTGGCTCTGGCTGTGGCTACGGTTCCGGCTGTAGCTCCGGCTGTGGATATGGCTGTGGCTATAGTTCTGGCTGTGGCTCCAGCTGTGGATATGGCTGTGGCTATGGCTCCCGTTATGGCTGTGGATATGGCTGTGGCTGTGGCTCGGGCTGTGGCTCCCGCTATAGCTGTGGCTATGGATCTAAAGGTGGCTACGGTTGTGGATATGGCTCCCGCTACGGCTGTGGATATGGCTGTGGCTCCAGCTGTGGATATGGCTGTGGCTATGGCTCCCGCTACGGCTGTGGATATGGCTGTGGCTCTGGCTGTGGATATGGCTCCCGCTATGGCTGCGGATATGGCTGTGGCTATGGCTCTGGATCCTGTGGCTACTAAGCATTTTGGTACAGAAGATGCTGCTAACCATCGTTGCAGATCATACTGTGCCTTTCAAAGGATCACTACAAATAGAAGTCCTGTTGAAATCTCCCCATCCATGAACTTCATAATGAAGTAAAGAACTATTACTGGCTGTCAGGAACCTGCCTTAACTTTGAAAAAGCTCTCTGTGGTTGATGGAGACTGAGTAGTTACATCACATAACTGAAGACAGAAGATCTTACTCTGATCATTTTTCAAATTTAAATTCTTACATCTTTTTCTCTGTCTCTGTACTGTGGCTATTTGCACAAGCACAGGAGGACTATCCAATTGGAATATAATAAAATGAAGCAAAAATAAAAGATTTTACTTACTAAGAAGTCTAGTTGTTTTTTTTTAATATCAGAGTCATCCCTGATTTCAAGGTTTGTGGCCTCCTAGAAAAATGGGTGGCCACATCTCTGGATAACTGATGATTGAATCCAACTATTGATTCTTTTATGCATTTCTTAATCCATTGTATGTACATTCATTACATTATATCTGAACATAAAATATAAAACCCCAAATTTCATATCTTGAGTGGATGAAGGATTAGAACAGGGAGGTCAATGAGAAGTAGAATCTTCTCATGAGGTTATTGCTACTAGACTAAGACAGAAGCGGTTGGTTCCATCCTGGGTTTGAGTCTTGGTGATAAAGGGGCAACGATAGTAATGTAAACAGCATTTTTTGAAATAAGCGAAACAAATTTTGGGGCAAGCCAATAAGGTTGTCACAACCGCTCAAGAAAATCAGTGATTGCCCACTCTGGCTGTATGACTTTCACACTCAGTGTTAAAGTGGGTCTTGTAAATGACTGCTGTCATGCTCACTTTACCTTCAGGAAAAGGGAGGAAGGACAGATGGTGAACCACACCGGGGTTTTTTAAACCAACGTTGTCTTTTTATTTGGGAAGGAGACCAATTCACAGATAAAAACACATTTGCCTACCTATGCCTCATTGACCATTACTGTGTCACGTGGCCAGTCTCCACAGAAGGTGGCTAAAGGGAAATGAGCTGTAGACAGAGGGTGCGCTGGTCAGCCAACAATGGGTAACAAAACCCCATAGATCTTGAATATCAGGGGTAAAGGACAAAAGGTGGTGGAAGCAAAACGGTAGGTAAATGGATATTTGTCTTTATAGTAATTTGAGTTTGGGCCTGGGCACAGCTGATGTCTTCACCTAAAGCTTGTCTTTGAGTATAGAGGGTTACACTTATAATCCCCTACTTATATCATGTTATTTGTCTACACAGGGCTCTTCCCCCTCTCCCCTAGAACATATTTAGTTATTCTCTGTTATTTTTCTTTTATTTTCTTTTTCACTCCCAACCCACATTTGCAGCCATTTTGTATTTTATATGCTGTCATTGCATTTCACAGAAGTTCCAAGACAGTTGTTCATTATATTACATATTTTTAATTTATATAAATGACCTTCCTTCCTTCCCTCAGCATGATTTGTGTTGACAGATACATTTATGCTACTATGTGTGCATTTAGAATGGGATGGTACTCTACATAATCTATATACGAGATTTTTCTCTTTCACTACTTCTGTGTTTCACACAATTGCCCCCAAGTCCCCTTCACCACAACATTGCTACAATAAACACATGTTCCCTTGTGGGATTTTGTGAGAATCAACCCAAGATCTGAATTATTGGTCATATGGTAGTTCTATTTTTAACTTTTTGAGGAACTTTTATGCTGTTTTCCACAGTGGCTGCACCAGTTTATGTTCCCCCTAACAGTGCATGAAGGTTCCTTTTTCTGCACATCCTCGCTTATGTTTGTCATTTCTTATCTTCTTGATTTTAGTCATTCTAATAGGTTTGAGGTGATTTTTTATCACAGTTTGGATTTATGATGTTCTGATGATTAGTAATATTGTCTGTATATTTTCTTTGGGAAAATGTTTGTTTCGGTCCTCTGCTTCTTTCTTTCTTTCTCTTTCCTTTTTTTTTTTTTTTTTTTTTTTGGTGTTTGTTGAGTTGTAGGAGTTTTTATTAGAAATTTTGGATATCAATGCCTTATCAGAGATATCATTTGCAAATATCTTCTCCTACTCAGTAGGGTGTCTTTGTTATATTGATGGTTTCTTTTGCTGTGCAAAAGCCAGGTGACCTTTTTAGAATGTCTGCACCAGTCCCAAACCCTAAAATTGCAGTTCTTATGTCATCCCATGTAAGTCAAAACTTGACATTATCTAACCTTCTAATGTTTGCTTGTTTGGCAAGTGAAAGTGATATCATCTTGTTGTTTTAATTTCTACTTCTCTGATTACTAATAAGTTTGAATATTTGTATTTTTTAAAAATACATGGTAAACTTTGTTTCTTTCTTCCATATCCTTTGACTATTTTTTCACTGGGGTTTCTGTCTTTTCTTATTGATTTGTAGGACTTCATTGTATATTCTTCACATAATTTCCTTGTCATTTTTTTACACATTGCAATTATCATCTAAACTATCGTTTGTCTTTAATTGAAGAGAATTGAAGATTATCATAATTGAGGATTTTGAATCCTATGATTTGTAATTTTAAGTTTTATTTAAAAAGACCTATCTTACCTTTATGTCAAAGATGTCCCACAGGGGCACTGGGGTGGCTCAGTTGGTTAAGCCTCTGCCTTCAGCTCAGGTCATGGTCTCAGAGTCCTGGGATCGAGTCCTGAATTGGGGTTTCTGCTCAGTGGGGAACCTGCTTCCTCCTCTCTCTCTGCCTGCCTCTCTGCCTACTTGTGATCTCTCTCTCTGTCAAATAAATAAATAAATAAAATCTTAAAAAAAAAAGATGTTCCACATTACTTTTAAAGTTTTGCATTTTCTTTTAGATAATTAGTTTACATCTTTTAAAACATTTTTTATATTTTTTTATTAACATATAATGTATTATTAGCCCCAGGGGTACAGGTCTGTGAATCGCCAGATTTACACACTTCACAGCACTCACCATAGCACATACCCTCCCCAATGTCCATAACCCCACCACCCTCTCCCTCCCCCCTCCCCTCAACAACCCTCAGTTTGTTTTGTGAGATTGAGAGTCTCTTATGGTTTGTCTCCCTCCCGATTCCATCTTGTTTCATTTATTCTTTTCCTACACCCCAAACCCTCCATGTTGCCTCTCAACTTCCTCATATCAGGGAGATCATATGATAGTTTATATCTTTATATGTTTTGCTTCAACTTTATTTTTCACTGTATTTAGGCAGTTTCTCCAATACCTAACCTGTTAAACATCCTGTCTTTTGTTAGTGATTGGTGGTACTCTTTTTCTAGATATTGTTTTTACGTATATGAGTCTATGAACTCTCTATCATGTTCTCTCTACACTTATGTCTCTTCACATATTTCAAAAACTTTTTATAATGGCAGAGAATTAGGTTTATCCTGTGTGTTTCTACTGAAAAGAATTAGATACAACAGGTAGAATGTAAAGACAAATAGACCTCACAAGAAATTTTTCGAATGGTTAGAAGACCGTGAAAATGCAATTGGCCTCCTTATAGGGATCCCCATCTGGAATTTGTTTGAGAGTTTGGATCTCTTCTTATTGGAGAAATGAGTAAAGCTCTGCATTCAGAACATGAGCTGAATTAATTGATTCATATCATTCACTTCTATTTTGAAATTCAGAGGTTCTATAAGTAAAGAATAATTGAAGGTCAGATTCAGGCAACCCGGGTAAAGGAGAATATGGCTAGGGATGCCAGAAAAATAATGTCCCATTTTGTAGCAGAAACAGGAGGAAGAGTATTGGTTTGAGGAGCTCTTTGAAACCTTCACTTTGAGTCTCTATTTCTGGATTTCTGTACCTCTGTGCAGATGATTACCAGATCAGGGAAGAGAGAGAGACCAGATTCAGTAATGCCTTTGCAGAAGTACTCATGACTGTGGTCAGGGATTAATGTGATGATGTATAGTTTAGTTTATTTATTTTTTTTTTTTTAAGATTTTATTTATTTATTTGACAGAGAGAGATCACAAGTATGCAGAGAGGCAGACAGAAAGAGAGAGGGGGAAGCAGGTTCCCTGCTGAGCAGGGAGCCTGACGCAGGGCTCCATCCCAGGACCCTGGGATCATGACCTGAGCTGAAGGCAGAGGCTTTAATCCACTGAGCCACCCAGGCGCCCCCTGGTATATTTCTTGAAAGGGTACGGAGATCTGCTCATATTTAATTGCCGAGAGATTATGAGATATGATGTGGGTGATAATAGTTCAGTTGCCTTGAGAAGCAGACATCATTCCTGTAACCATTCGAAGACAGATGGACTAATCACCCATCAGCAGTACATATGCAGAATGGCAAAGCACTTTGCTACTTATTAGCTTTGTTACTTAGGTCTAGTAATGTGAGCCCTACTTAAAAATCAATTTCTTTACATGAAACTGTGGATAAAATATTTTCCTAATATTGGGGGTGGTTTAGACATAATATTTTCCAAGGCAATTTACACAACATAAACCACTGTAAAAAATTGTTAGAGTGAATTTCTTTGCTCTATGGGAGGTTGCAAAGAGAAAGCAGTAATCAGAGCTTTAAAAGATTAATTGATATATTTATTCACACAGCTCGCTGAGACATATTTTCTGTAATTAGTGATAGACATTTTATAATCAACATTTTTATTCACTTAACTCTCCAGTTGCAAGATTTTAAATTCTGAGTATATTAAAAAATAGTCACACTCTCAGACATAATCTATTTTCCTATGATGTTAATATTTTTCGTGGTACCAAAGTTTGAAATAGGAACTCAACTGTTTCCATATTGAAACCATAGAATGTCTTCTAGTCAAAAGTTTTATAGATACAAGCGTATTCTTTCCATAATTACTGAATTGAATATATGTTATGATACTAAGTCCAATGAATTGCTATAGTATTGTGAGTAACAATTTGTTATACAAAATGATTCAATCATTTTATAGTTGGTTTAACATTAAGATAATTAAATTTTTCAGGATTTGGTTCTATTTGTTTTCTTTACTAATGTTCAATTAATAGAGGGACTCCTGGGTGGCACAGTCAGTTAAGCATTAAGCATCTGACTGTTGGTTTCAGCTCAGGTGGTAACCTCGGGGTTATGAGACTGAGCCCTGCTTTGGGCTCCATGCTCAGTGTGGAGTCTGCTTGAGATTCTCTCTTCCTATCCCTCTGCCCCTTCCCCTGGTGCCCTCTTACATTCAAGTAAATAATATATCTTAAAGTTCAGTTAATAGAGATCAAATAGCTACATGGGGTACATATTATCACACACATTTTCAGCTGATATTCAATTACTTAAGAACATTGCTTAGGGTTATAAATGGTGGAGCCAGAATTCTGATCTGGGTCTCCCTGGTTTCAAAAGGTTTTCTACATTATGCAGATTTGCGAATTAACCCGGGAATGAATAATGTAATCCAGATTTTAAAAGAAGCAAAGGCTGTTGGCCATCAATATTTGATTACAAATCAGGTATAGAACGTAACATGGGATCATAATGAAAAGCTGGGATGGAACTTTAGTGATTATTTTTGTAGGCGATGTGATGTTACCTAAGGGGACTATAAAGAACCTGGAAAGATTTTGTATTAACAAAAAATGCTGGAATATATTTGGGTTTAACTTTGAATTAAACTTTTCTAGGAAGACAAGAAGTTCTGGAAAACTGTTTTTTTTTTTTGCAATCTTGGGGCAAGAGAAGTGATCATAACTAAAGAGATAAAAGGGCTCTAAAGTAGAAAAAACCCATGTTCTGTAAGTATTGGCAATTCAAAAACTGTGGTAGAGGCTGACAAAATAAGGATTTGAAAATGTCAGAAAATTACTACTTGGGGTCTTTTGAAGACATGAGAATAAGCACTAGTAGTGAGAAAGTTAATTTTACTCTAAGAGGCTTGAAATACAACAAGAATTTAAATTAATGTAACTAGACATTAACACACAATTGCATATTTTGTGGTGAAAATTTGTCATTTAACACATATTTTGAGATGAGTAGATTTCTTCAGTGGAAATGCAAATGTTTTTTGAAATCAATATTACATGGCAAACAAAATGCAGGTATCCTTGATCAAAGCACAGAGCTTGTTAAGAGCATTTGACTGTTTTCTGGAAATTTTCATATCTCATCCCTTCTCAAGAGCCACGGGCTTTACATGACATAGAAACTATTGATATTGGTGCTGATTGTATACATACATGAGAAAAAATGTTTTGAATAATTAAGTCATTCTTACTTAAAAATACTTGAAATAAAATGCACAATAGCAAAGCCATTTAAATATAGTAAAGCAGTTTAACAACAACAACAAAGCAAAGTATTTTATCTAGAGCAGCCAAATAATAAAACAATTTCAGTTAAAACAAGGGAGCAAAAGCCTCAGTTTGTTTCTCAGAGTTCACAGTCTCTCATGCTTCTTTTTGCCCTCTGGTTTACTCCAGGGGGATGGGTGAGCCTGGTGGTGGGTATTAAGGAGGGCATGTATTGCATGGAGCACTGGGTGTGGTGCATAAATAATGAATCTTGGAAAACTGAAAAAATAAAACAAACAAACAAAACAAAACAAAACAAAAAAATGAGGGAGCAGTTGGAGTTGGTAACTATCATAATCATCACCAAGTACAGAGGGGGAAAAAATAACAGACAAAAACATTGGGAAAAAAATGAACTTTTTGATGATTATATTCTTGTGTACAGAGATAACTCAAGATACTAAAGTAAGAAAAAATACTAAAATTAACAGGAAATTTGTAAGATATATGGACACCAAAACTATTCTCAAAAAGATATTCTAAATACCCAGATGAAGAAAATGGTAAGAATAATTTTTGTAATGTGATATAACTTAAAATTCTTAGGAAAAAAATAAAAAGAAAGATGCAAAAGCCTACTTGAAGAACACTATAATAGAATATCTAATTAAAGAAAAATGTCTGAAGAAATGGAAATGCAGATCTTGTCTCAATGGGAAGACTTATCATAACATGTAAATCTTCCAAGTTAATATGTAAATTAAGCTGTCTAGTGGATTCTTCACTGAATACAGTTAGTGTAAACGTATGTAACATACACTCCTAATATTTGCCAAGAAAAAGAAAGGAAAAATATGTTTTTGGTTTAAGAATGGAAAATAGAAAAAAGAAATATAGTAAAGAATTTAGAAATAAAAAGTATATATAAATATGTAATATGTGATAAATTTTGTCATACAATACGGTGAAAAACTGATTTCGAATAGAGCTAATACAACAGACTACCCATCTAAAAAACAATAAATGTTGACCTTCATTTATAATTTCACTACCTAAAATATTCTGAAAGGATTAACAATCAAACATTAAAAAAACCCAACAAAGTCCTGTAAAATGGAAAATCAAAGAGAACACATAAACAATCTATAGAAAATGGATGCTTTTACCAAGAGCAGATAGCTAGAAGCTATGAACAAAAAGGTAGATGAACAAAACTGAAGATTAGAGACAAATGTGAATGTCTTCATATTATACAGAAAGACTACAAACCAATCGCATATTAGGCAGAGGAAATAAGTAGACATTCCAAGAAAGAGAAATACAAATGTCAAAACATAGTAACAGGTATTCAAATTCTATCACAGCCAGAAAAATTAAAAATTAAAACCACCAAAATATTGTTTTTATCAGGTGAATAACAGTGTGCTCTTTTTTTTTTTAAAGATTTTATTTATTTATTTGACAGACACAGATCACAATAGGCAGAGAGGCAGGCAGAGAGAAAGGGGGAAGCAGGCTCCCTGCGGAGCAGAGAGCCAGATGCAGGGCCAATCCCAGGACCCTGAGATCGTGACCTGAGCCGAAGGCAGAGGCTTAACCCACTGAGCCTCTCTGGTGCCTCAACAGTGTGCTTTTAAAAAAAATTAAGACTTTATTTTTAAAGGAAAGTCGTAGATTCATAACAAAAATTTATAGAAAGGGACAGACTTCTGTATGACCACTGCCTGCGTGAATACAAAAACAGTTTTTATACCTGTTGCTGGCAGGGAAGTAGGGAAATGAGTGCACTCATGCAGTGTTGGTGCAAGTGGTTCCCCTGGCTCCTGTTAAGACTGTGGGGAAGGGCCCTGCTCTTGCTGTGCCTATAGGTCTGGTTGCTATGACTACTGACCATCCAGTGACCAAAGGCGCCATTTACCTTTCTCCTAGGTTGTGACTTTCAACACGCTCCATACGTTTTGACATTATCTTCTAAGATATATTTTTCCTTCTCTGGCCTAATGTTTAATGCTCTTCCTCTCAATACAAGTTTGCAAGTCCCTTCTAAGTATTTTGATGTTAAGTACTTGCTTATCAACAAAAAGATTTCAGGTTTTAGAGTCCATAAAATTTTAGAAGACCTAAAAATTCAAAAATTCATACATTTCAGAAAATAAAAACCACTTGTATTTGTTGATTCTGCTTTGTTATTGTGATGTCCAGCATATTCTAGGAACAGAAGCTTAGAATGAGGTTTCTAATACAGCTTTCTTTGCCATAGGAACTGTGTTTTAAAATATGTAGCAGAACTAATTCACTTGCTATAATCTTTGAGTTACCTTTTGTAAACTGAGCAACGATAGTATTGCTTTGGTTTAGGTCAAATTAAACATTTTTTCTCAAACATTTCAAAGCCAAGTTTTGTTTCATTCTTGACACTTAAAAATAAGCAAGCATGCATCTGTGCCCACAGTGGGTTTTGCATAGGGAGAAACAGTAGGTCTTTCCATTTGTTGTCCTTTGATTTTTATGTTGGCAGCTTTTGTGATTAAGAGATAATAGCTCACAGGCATATTTGGTATGGTGGGAGGAATGGGATGGTAGTGGCTATATCATTTGAATTGTTTGCCCTCAGAGGTCTAGTAAATTATCTCCACCAAATATTTATAAACTTGTGGTTTCTAACAAGGTCCCTGGGATTCTCCATTAATTTAAAAATTTAAGTTTTGTTTGTATATAAGACAACTAGAGTTTCCCACAAACGTCTTTGGCATATTTGAAAATACTTCAAAGCGCTGAAAGAAAGAAAAGGAATGTTTTAAGTGTTAAAACTGTTATGTTCCAGTACTCAGTGCAAGACGGTGGTGGAATTGCAGGCTTCTGACCAAACATGAAGGAGAAGGTGTGTGAATATTGCCACATAAACAAGAGGGACGCACGAAAGCAGCAAGACAAAGAAAAATACCCACCGGTCCAATTAGTCGTTATTCAGGAGATGATGCTTTCCAAGATCAACATAAGTGGTATTTCTAAAGAAAACAATTCAAAATAAGAAAGAAAAGTATTCAAAGGTACAGTAAATGAACCTTTCAGTAAGCTGAGGAAATAAAATCTACTGATAACAAGTGCTGTAGGTGCCCATGAAGATGAAAGAGAAGTAGCAAAGAGGCATAGCTAGGTAGAATTATTAAACTTTAAGTATAAATCTAGACTTCTACGTGGGATAGATGGAAGAAATGTCACCCAAAGAGAACAAAAAGGATTTCTGTTCTTCAGTGTCTCTTCCACAGCTGGGATACCAGAAGAAAGTAGAACATTGATTATAATACTTTGAGGGAAAGAGTTGCTAAATCAAGAATTTAACCCCCCATCACAATATTGCCCCATAGGTCGAGATAATAGGAGATGACTTTTATATATATGAAGATTCCATAAGGAGATCATTAATATATGTTTGATGGAAGCAAAACCAAGCCAAATAAAATTACTTAAAGATGTAGATCAGCCAACTCAGGATTGAAGAAAAAATAGTATATAAAGAGGGAAGTTTTTATTCCAGGGACTAATGGTAAATACTGAAAGCACTTAAACATATAATTTGGAATGAATAAAATATCTCTAAAGTGGAATAAAGATATTAAATATCAAGAGTGAAAAAATTTAGAAAACTAGGAAAATGTTCACTGATTAAAAAGCTAAGAATAAGAGCCATTGGAAGAGTTTGGAAATAAAAAAAACATTGGCTATAAAGTAAAATAAAGACAAAGGCAAAAGCAAAGCACAAATACAAATATACATTTTCCATGAGATACACATGTAAAAATAAATCAGAAGTTCAAAATTCAAAGGAAGTGTAAAGATTGGTCATCAAACAGACACAAATATAAAAATGTTTGCAAGACAAATACTAAACTTTAAGCAAAGGTGACATGGAACATCTATAAAGGAGATGTATGTTTTACGGATCTGAATTTAAACAAGTGAGGGTACTGAAACCTCTAGTCAAAACCAAAAAAAAATATTGTATCTAGAAGTTGACAGTCAGTCCTAGAGTGGAACTAATTTTCCATTTTAGTCTTTGAAAGATCACGTTTATCACAGATAAATAAATGAAATATTAAAAAAATTTCAAGATTATATAGTAAATTCTATGTACTATAGAGAATCATCTTTTTACATATCCATAAATGTTTTTAAGATTTGAATGCCATATATTCTAGAAGGTAGAATTAGTGTAGATCACAGATACTGACAAGACTATTACAAAGCTAGAAATAAACAACAGAAGTAAAATCATATTAAACATGGCCCAAGTAAATTTTGGAGTCAAAGAAGAAAATACTAATTCATATTCAAATTAAACAAATAAGCAGAATACATATATAAAAACCCCCGAGATACTGTAAAAGGTGTATGCAGAGGAAAGTTCATAGAATTTAGCACTTTTGTTACATTCTTGATTACATAAGAGTGAAAGTGGACATAAAAGCATTGAATTTAAAAAGAATTGTACAAAGAACCACAGAACAAATATAAAGAAGCCAGAAGAAAATAATAGTTAAACCAGAAAATAATGAAATAGAAAATCAAGAAGCAGAGTTGAATAAATCCAAAAGCTCATTGCACCATGAGTAGAGCAAGGAAAATACAAAGAAGCAAGAACAGAAATGAGGGATGAGGAACAGGACAAAGCTGGCAGACATAGTTAAACTTATGGGGTAATATTTTGTATTGGTTTATGTTAAAAATGTTTATGTCTGGAAGAAAATGTATTATTTTCTTGGAATTTCTGAATTTTGCTAAAACAAGAGACATATGTAGTTTAATATCTATGCAATTATTGAGGAAATTGTTCAATATTCTCTCCTTAAAGTTATCCAGGTAGCGTCAAGGACAGCCACTCAACACTTTAAGGAAGAGACAATTTTGAAGAGTTTGAATAATCTACAGATTATAGAAAAAGGTAAGAAAGCTTCAAAACTTGTCAAATAAGACAGAAAAATAATATTTTCACTATTGAGGCAAAAATGTAGAGTATTAACAAATACAACTACAACTGTATTTCATAAGCCCCTTTATAACTAAGTGATGTTCATTTTTGAATGGCTAGGGTAATATGAATTCATGTGAATTCATTTAAAGGAGATAAAATTATATTAATTAATGTTTGAGAAAGATATATGATAAAATAAGTTATTGATGAAATTGATGAAGAATATCTTTTTCTAAACAAATTTTAAGTGAAGGATATTTATCTTTCTCTAAACAAATTTTAACATCAAATTACTTGTTGAAACCCTAAAAAATTCCCACAAATGAGTAACAAGATAGTCCACAATCACCACTATTTCTTTTAGCATTACTAGGTAATAAAATAAAATCATGAATAAGAACTAATACCATCTTCAGATGAGTTGGTTATTGACCCACAAGATGTAACAGGACCACCAAAAATGTTTAAATTTAAATTAAATTAAATTAAATTTATTTATTTGACAGACATAGATCACAAGTAGGCAGAGTGGCAGGCAGAGAGAGAGAGGGGGAAGCGGGTTCCCCGCTGAGCAGAGAGCCCGATGCAGGACTCAATCCCAGGACCCTGGGATCATGACCTGAGCCAAAGGCAGAGGGTTAGACCCACTGAGCCACCCAGGCACTCCCCCAAAAATGTTTTAAATAAATATGAATTTATTAAAGGAGTCTGCTGTCAGTAAATATATGCAAATAAATACCAGTGAAATCTGATAAAGAATATACTAGAAATACCGTGATGTAAGGAGAGCCGAGGGTCATCCACTTACTCTATACCAGGGGCTCCCAAGCTTTAGCATGTGTAAAGCTTGCTAGCACAAAACTGTTGGATCCCACTGGCAGGGAGGCTGACTCAATAGATCTGGTGGGGCTTGAGAATTGCATTTCTGACCAACTCCGAGGTGATCCTAATGCTGCTGGTTTCTGTACTACATTTGAGTAGCCCTCTATTTTGTGGCTCTGAAAAGTTATCCAGTTACATTTCACAAGAAAAATAAAACCTTGTAAAATCTTTACCACCCCTTCACTTCCACTGCCCAAAGGAAACCCACCTGAATCCTACTCTCTGGCTGGAGTTTTAAAGTCCAGCCTTTATCAGTCTCCTGACTCTCCCAGGCAGGTCCACATGTTTCTACCCAACCCATAGGTAGCTAGCAACAACAAGAGGTCTGACATTATCTCTAAGTCAGTAACACTGCCATTCCTAAAACTTGGACGAGACCGGTGGATGAGGAACGAGGTAATCAGTTGAAGGCCACAAAAGACAGGACCACCAGGAGAAGAGAGAGTTCTGTCTCAAGACTGCCTTTGGACTCAAGCTAAAGCATCAACTCTTCTCTATCTCTAGTCTGCTTTGCAGATTTTTTTCTTGACAGCCCCTAAATCATGGGATCAATTACTTAAAATAAATCTCTCAGACTTTCTACTCTAGCATACATATATCCTTTATATTTCCATTATATCTTACATATGTATACACCTTTGTATCTCTTCTGTTGTATCCTATATATCATATATACCACCTATTGTAGCATATATATAAAATCTCCCTAACTACCTACTTATTTATCTACTTTTCTATCTCTGGTTTGTTCTGTTTCTCTGGAGATCCCTGATGAATACATGATCTGCTTAGGTGGAAATGAAATTAAGTGCTAAGTCTTGGGGGTACATGGCGTTTTTGTGCAATTTTGGACCCTGGGCAGATTACCAATCAACACTGAGTTCTCTGAATTATCCTTAAAACCTTCTGAGCATGGGACCCTCTCAAGGGTCCTTAGCTTCAGTTTCTGCAGTCTCTGTTCTGGATCTCACCTCTTACCAGAGCCCCAAAGATGAGGTTATCCACAAGGGGTGGTCAATGGGTTACTGAAATCTAATGTTTAGGTCTTAAAACTTTTCCAAATATTCAGAAGTATGTTCCAGCTAGACTGAGTTTTTAACAATAACTTGTCCTTTAAATTCTACTTTGAGCTGCATGTGAGCCAGTTTTGGGGGAGAAGAAGGCAAAAGTTGAAAGAAACATAGGATATTAACCTTCACTGCAAAACCTTTTAGATTTAGAAGAATGATTGCACTGTTTCCATTATTATCTAAAGCTTTGTGAATCACAAAAAGTGCATTGCTAATCACCGTTTGCCTTGCTTTAAGCAGGTCAGAGTGTTCTCAAAAATAAAAGCTTGGTAAATTAATCATTTGTGTCACCCAGTGCTATTTTATCTAGAATTGATGCTTTGGCAACTAGGTGACTGATCCCAGTGTGTATCATGATTACTCAGAGGCCTTGAAAAACACAGATTTATGGGCCTTGCCCTTAGAATTTCTGACTTAGTGGGGTTGAGGGAGAGTCTCAAAATGTTTGTTTTTGACAAGTTCTCAGGGGACTTTGATGCTGCTGGTCTATGCGTCACATTTTCAGAAATTCAGGTTCTCATACACTTGCACACAAATGAATTAGAGGCAACCCTGCTTTCACCTGTGTTTAGCACATGATCAAAGGGATTCACTGAGCACCTACTATGTGCTTGATAAAAGCTGTGATAGTTGCTGCCATGAAAGAACTAAACACCTACTTGGAGAATCAACACAAACACCTCCAGAACAACACTTAGTGGGTAACAGCAATGTGACTCAAACAAGAAGATTGGTAGGTATTCAGAGATCTGTGGTAACCACAGAAAGATTATATAGAGTGGGGAGACTCGAACTGGGCTTGAATAACTTGCCCAACAAATAAGAGAAGAAGAAAAAATGCAAGTGGAGCAATTACATGGGGACTGAGGCAGAGAAGCAAATGAGCATTAAATTAGTTGTCTAGGCTGGAAAATGGTGTCTCATCTATGTATGAATTTAATAAATAATTTGATGAGTACCATGACTTACAGTGGTGAGCAGGTTTAGAATGATTGCTGACAAGGTACATTGTAAAAGATCCATGATCCATGCAGAAGATTTGGAATTAGCACAGTATGAAATCCAGAACTTTAAGCAGAAGAAATTGGTGATAGAAAATATTAATTTAGTAACAATGTATAGAATAGAATGGAGTGAGGAAATGCAAGACGCCTTGAGGGCTTGGAGCCACAGGTCCTCTGGGAGATCCAAGAATGAGGATATTGGGTCCAGAATCAACCTTGTTGAAATAAGAGTGACAGGCCCAACAGTAAAGGATTGGGTTTAGTGACACAAATGAATAAAAGTGGCACTTTATATTGAACCCTGGTAATCATCAGGAGAGGCAGAGCCAACAGGCAGAAGTATGTTCAGAATAGTTTTACTAAAAAGAAGTTGGTTGCAGACACACACGATAATATCCAAGAAGGTAATGTTCTAGGTGAGTTTTGTAGATTCGAAGACAGAGTACATGATTTAACAGTTTGGAGGTGACTAATATGACTAATTTGTTATTTAAAGTTATAACCAGGGGAGAAAACACTTAGTCATACAAGTATTTATCCCTGAAGTTTTCATTGAGTACCTTCTGTAAGCCAGTCACTGTGTTCGGAGCACAAAATGGAATTTAATGAGAGAAATCAGAGGAAGAGTATAAAGAAAGGAGTAAGGTCAAGGAATTGCATCTTGGAAGACTAAGTTAGGATGACAGCAGAGTTGTGAATGAAGAAAACCTGAGAGAGGGAAAGTAGCAGAAGGAGAATGAAGATGGTATTGGAAAGGGTTTGAAAAAGAAGATGATTAATTGTAGGGAATACAGCAGAGAATGAGAAAAATAAAAATGGGGAAATTTGTTAGGCTTAGTGAAAAAACAAAACAAAACAAAACTGAAGTTCACATACATTAAAAATCTCTTAGAGAGGGGCGCCTGGGTGGATCAGTGGGTTGAGCCTCTGCCTTTGGCTCAGGTCATGATCTCAGGGTCCTGGGATTGAGCCCTGCATCGGGCTCTCTGCTGAGCGGGGAGCATGCTTCTCCCCCCAGCCCCCACCTCTCTGCCTACTTGTGATCTCTGTCTGTCAAATAAATAAATACAATTTTAAAAAATCTCTTAAGGAGGAGGAACGCCTGGGTGGCTCAGTCAATTGAGAGTCTGACTCTTGGTCTCAGCTCAGGTCTTGATCTCGGAGTCATAGGTTTGGGCCCTGAGCTGGGCTCCACACTGGGCATGCAGTCTACCTTAAAAAAAGAAATATTTTAGAAAGGAGTAGTCAGGAGAAGAAGGTGGAGTTGAGACAGAAGAAGAAAGAGCCAGAGAAAAGTAAAAGTGGAAACAAGGTAAGATGCCACACTGATGGATGGCTAAGGATTACAGGGAAGAAAAAACGAGCTCACCCTCTAAGATGGAAAGGAAGCACAAAGGAGATATGATTTATTTTCAATGCAATCATCCTCTTTCAAAATTAAGTGTATTTATTTACATAAATCTATAACTATTAAATATTTCTTGCCCATGATGTAATCTACTATAATTATATGTGCATTTTAAAGTACACATTTAATGAACACTGACTTTGAACTAAAGGAATTTCCATTAATATTATGATAATATTGGATTTTTATGTACTATTCAATAGCACTGGATACATTAAATCTAATGAATAGAAATTACAAAGTATCTAGTGGGATAACAAATTGCTTATTTTCCATTTTCCTTATAATTTTTAAATTTTTTTTTATTTTTGTGGACAGATTTTTTTATTTTGTGGACAGACACACTTTGTTTCTCCTGAGTTGGAGAAATGTTCATGGGGAATGGAGAGCATGGGAGTTAAGTAATTTTCAGGGAAACAAAAGGAGATTTCCAAATTTGATGATATCCCAGATATAAAACTAAAGCATGGACTCAAGAAAGAGAAATTGGTTTAAAAAATCAATAATATATTTGGTAAGAAGTAGAAAATAGATGGAGGAAGACTATAAAACTTAGTTTTATCAACACATGTTTGGTAAATTTATTAGTAGTTTTATGGAGAGGGCTGTTGTGGTAAAAGAAACAGGTATGTTTTACAAATGAGAGATTGGGAGTAAAAAGTTATGAATTATAGTTATGAGTGGCACAAAATCATCATCTATAATTAACATGAGGACACTGATACACAAACGAAAAGGAGAATATGAGGAAGATGAACTACATTGTAATACATTTTTTATTTATTGAATGTGGCAAATTTTTACTAATGAAGAGTTGGAAGTACTGATGTAATAATCTATTATCAATAATTGGGAAATTAAATAGAAAGAAACTTCCAGAAGACTAAATGAATGATCATATGGTAAGGAAATACTTTCCAGAACAACTCAGCATTTTGGGGATGGGGGAAAAATAGCAACTGCAATTCCTTATAGGTACCGGAAAGTCCAAAACCTGAAAAGCAACAGACACTAAGTGAATCAAATCCTACAACAGAAGAATTTCACAAAACAAGCATTTGATGCAATCCTAGTATCCTTAAGGCATTGGATGAGGCAAGATGGTTTCCAGAGTGTAAAATGCACAAAATCAAACTCAAAACCTGGAAGTAAGAGTAGGGTCCTCCTTTAAAAGCCTTACACATATTACAATCAGTAACATAAGACACTTATCCAAAGAAACACACAATATGTCTTAATACAAATTGTTTGCTGCAAAAGTGGTTCATTAAAGTATCCAATCTCAGCTTCAGATGTCTAATGAAATTTGAGCCCTCCCCCAGCATCTTAAACAAGGGTTTTTAACTCTCATGGTGAAATAGATACCATACTGAGGTTGAGTTGATACTAATTTGGTAAAAGGTTGATGTGGCCCAATTGAAAGTTTATTTTGAAAATATTCAGTTTAACCCAGAGAAAACTGCCCCCCCCCAAGGGTTATTTATTTAAATAACCTGTATGAATTACATGACCTGTTCCCTGGTGCTGTGTAAAACTGACAATAGTTTCCTTTCAAAAGCTTGTACATTCATAAGATTTTCATATTCTAACATCTACTCTAAAATAGCACCTTTCAAAAGAATTTAGGAAGTTATTTCTCTGCTTGAAAGTTATTTTTATTGCAAGGTATGTTAGTTTGTTGAACAATGTCCAGCTGGTTCTCTTTATACGGTGGTTCTCCTGAGGACATAAAAACGCTCCCTGTTGTATTTCAGTTGGTTCTCCTATTTATAGCCCGACATACAGGAGGTGCTCAAGTAAAATTTAAGGGATAAATGCAAATTGTGAATACTGAAAAGGGGACTTTGTTTTATCACATTTGACAGCCATTTTTCATCTTGGAAATTCTGGTTCTTGAAACACCTTTTAATCCTTGCCAGACCCTGGATCCCCGGATACAGTGATGGAGGCCGCTGCTTACAAAGACTCCCACACATCCAACACAATCAGGGCAAATACTCAAGGAAAGGTTTTTACTCAAGTGTGATTTATGAAATAATGGTTTCAGAGAAATAGGACATGACTAAGTGATATGGACAAAGGGTAATAATTGCTCTATTTCAAAGTAGCAACCTGATTATGTCATTCATCTGCTCAGAACTTTCTCTTGTTCTCCATTCCCCGAAGAATACATTCCATACCTCTTACCCTGATATTCAAAGAGCTTTATTATTTGGCCCTGTATTTCACACTCTATTTTCTGTTTATGCCCCTGCCAGGGAAGAACATAGAAAAATAATCACTTCTTTTGAAGAGTCTTTGTTCTTGTGAGAAGAACAGACAACAAACAAAACAAGTGAGTGCAACACGAGAGGTTATAGGGTGATAAAGTCTATGAAGAAATGTTAAGTAGGGGGTGATAGATACAGCCTATAGTAGAGGCTACCTTGACCAGGACCAGGAGGTGGTGAGGGACTGAGTTGCATGGATACATGAAGTAGAAGTTGGAGGCAGAATTATAGCAAGGAGGAGAGCCCTGAGTGGACTATGATCAGAGTGTTTTGAGACCAATGTCATGTGATTTCTCTTTACTTTCTCTCCTGTATCACTTTCTATTTCCAGTAACTCACCCAATCACCTTGCAATTTGATTGTCTATACTTCTTTTAACCTCACTAAGTTGGAGGTTATTGAAGGTCTGTTCTGGGTCTTATTCATCTTTTTTTTTTTCAGGGTCTAGAGTCATGTTCTGTTGTTGTTTTCTATGCTCTCAATAAATGTTAATTGCATTGAGTGCATATTTCTCAATTTACCTTTCCCCCACCCATCCCCTCCTAAGCACAATTGTAGGCTTTATAGATAATATTGAAGGCATCTGACATGATAAGGATTCCTGCAGCTCCAAGCTTTCTCTAGGAGCCCAAGATGGGACCTCTACAGAGAATGGGAGATTCTCATTGCTTTGGGTAAGATTTGGGAGTTACTTTCCTTTGAATGAGGACTTTTCTTTCTCTTGTTCCTGTTGGGTTGGCAAGGGCTTTTACTGTTTGGAGGTCATGTAGAGCATGAAGTCAGACACATGGTTGTTATGGTCCTATTAATTCTCACACTAGGAGATGAGCTTCATGAAATATTCATTAAGGGCCATCCAGTCTCAGCATCAAAGATGAAGGAGTGGTGTTCACTTTTAATATGATGGGAGACAGCCTGATCTTTCATACAGCCCAGGATGATCTTCAGAGGCCCGTCAATGTCTGCTACAGAGCCTTTTTTATGTATTTGTAACTCTACTGGGTTAATTCCATGAATTCCATCAATTCATGTTCACCCAGAACCACCCAGAGCAGGGCCTTATTTGAAAATGGGTGTTCACAGATATACTTAAGTTGAGGTAATAATAGATTAGAGTAGGTCCTAATCCAGTAACTGGTGTCCTTCTATAAATGAAGAGGGAGATCTGGACAGATACATGCACATAGGGAAGGTGATGAGTAGATAAACATCAAGAACACCATGTGAAGACAGAAGCAGAGATTGAAAGATGTGTCTACAAGCCAAGGAATACAACTGATTGCCAGGAACGATCAGAAGCCAGGAGAGAGGCATGGAACAGATTCTCCCTCTGCCCCCCCCCCCCCCCCCAAATCAGCTAAAACTCTGCTGACACCTTGATTTTGGACTTATGCTCTCTTGAACTGTAAGAGAATACATTTCTGTTGTCTTTAGTCAGTCAGTTTGTGGTAACTTGTTAAGAAACCCTAAAAAAAAAAATACAGAAATTTTCTCTAGGCAGTAGGTCAGATTTAATATGCATAGGTTGAATGTGTGGACATGGAAGACCATTCCAGCCAGCTTCCCAGTTGACTCTGGATGACCTTGCCCACAATGTGGGCTGTTCTAATGGATGTAGGGACAATGTTTCCGGCAGCATCATGGCCATAGTACCACTGCCAGAAGATTATCTTTGGTCTTCTGGGTAATAGTGACATCATGGACAGTGATCTTTAGACTTTTGGTAGTTTCTTCACAATGCCAAAATTGTCAGGGATGACCTTGGTTAGCAGAGTCAAGCACTTAGTGCAATACAAAGCTTTGGGGACCTGTCACTTTTTTTCACACAGTCTTGAGGGACTTGTCACCTCTTATGATTTAGTCTCATCTTAGAAACAGGCATTAGCAGAAGGAGAGTGACATTTTGACTTCATTCTCAAAGTGAGGCCCAAAATTTTTTTAAAAAAGATTTTATTTATTTATTTGAGGGAGAGAGAGTGAGAGAGAGAGAGCACAGCAGGGGGAGGGGCAGATGGAAAGGGAGAAGCAGAGGGAGAAAGAGAAGCAGAGCCAAATGTGGGGCTTGAGCCCAGGGCCCCAGGACCATGACCTAAATTGAAGACAGATGCCTAACCGACTGAGCCACTCAGGCAACCCAGGTCCAATATTTTTAAATACGTAAGATGAGAAAACTTTGTGGAGTGTTGGATATGTTTATTACCTTAACTATGGTGATGGTACCATGGGTATTTGTTTATGGCCCCACTCATAAAATTATATACATTAAAAATGTGCAGTTCTTCATATATCAATTTTACCTCAATAAAACTGTCAAAAAGAAAGATACAGGGCGCCTGGGTGGCTCAGTGGGTTAAGCCGCTGCCTTCGGCTCAGGTCATGATCTCAGGGTCCTGGGATCGAGTCCCGCATCGGGCTCTCTGCTCAGCAGGGGAGCCTGCTTCCTTCTCTCTCTCTCTCTCTCTCTGCCTGCCTCTCAGTGTACTTGTAATTTCTCTCTGTCAAATAAATAAATAAAATCTTTAAAAAAAAAAAACGTTTAAAAAGAAAGATACAGTGGACTCTGCAAGATATTCAGCCCTGGCATCACCCTGCTTGATACTGCTAGTATATCTCTCCTAGAAGATGGAGTTAGGTTTCCTATTCACTAAGAATTTCATGATCTCAGCCTTGGTAGTACCATTGAACTTGCATGAGTTGAATCTTTCTTGTTGGGGTCAATGAAGGGGTTATTTATGGCTACGGTAATCACATTGTCAGAGTTAAACATGACCCTGGTCACAAGGTACCTAGTACAATCCAATCTGTCTACTCTAATCTTCACCGTGATGTCTCAAGAATGCAGTTGGCGTTGGAGCCGAAGGTGCGGCTTTTGGTTGAAGGAGGAACAGAAGCCCAATTTAGCTTTCATAGGTTTGCTTCCATAAGCTATTATAAAATGGAAAGGTAAGAGTTTAAAGCTTTTTTTTCTTCTTCAAATAATTTGTACAAAGCAGAAAATATTCGTATATTATATAAATATATATATATATTTTCCCCCCCTCGGTAAAGCAATCAATAAAAGTTGTTTTTGTCAGTTACTTGTTTTTGAAAAACTGTATATGGCCAAATGGACTTTTCTGTGAGTATCGGAAACAGGCAAGAACAATAAGATAGCTTTTATACCATTGTCACGAGCTTCTGTTGAGTGATGCATAGCTTAACAACCAAATGTTGATGTCTCCTGGAATGCTCCTTGATGAAAACATGAGCATTGTAAATATCCCCCATTTCATAACTAATATTTAATGACTCCATAATGTACGTCAAGAATTCCCACCCAATTCCTATAAAACATGCAAGAATGTACTAAGCAATATAAGTGTATTTTATAGGTGGTGAGATAGATGTAGATTGATGTCACGTAGAAGATGTGACAGCTGCACTCATAAGTAGTAATAGTAAACTTCACTTTGTATGAAGTACAATACATTACCTAAATTTTCTTTTTTTATTTCAAGTTGTTATTTAAATTATAGTTAACATATAGTATAATACTGGTTTCAAGAGTAGAATTTAGTGATTCATCCTTACATGTAACACCCAGTGCTCATCACAAGAAGTGTCCTCCTTAATGCCCATCTCCTATTTAACCCATCACCTGCCCACCTCCTCTCCATCAAGCTCAGTTTGTTTTCTGTATTTAAGGATCTCTTATGGTTTGTCATCCTCTCTTTCCTTTTTTTCCCTTCCTTCTTCTACGTTCATGTATTTGTTCTTAAATTCCACATATGAGAAAATCATATGATATTTGTCTTTGTCTGACTGGCTTATTTTGCTTGGCATGATACACTCTAGCTCCATCCACATAGTTGCAAATGGCAAGATTTCATTCTTTCTTATGGCTGAGTAATATTCCATTTATTGTATTTTTTTGGTGAAAAAAGCACTTATACATGAAACTAGTATTTTTTAAATACAATTTACATGTCAGCATCTAGAGATCAGCTTTTTAAAAAAATATTTTATTTATTTATTTGACAGACATCACAAGTAGGCAGAGAGGCAGGCAGAGAGAGAGGGGGAAGCAGGCTCCCCACTGAGCAGAGAGCCCGATGCAGGGCTCGATCCCAGAACCCTGGGATCATGACCTGAGCCGAAGGCAGAGGCTTAACCCACTGAGCCACCCAGGTGCCCCTAGAGATCAGCTTTAATCTTTTTTTTTTAATGTTGTGTTAGTCACCATAGAATACATCACTTGTTTTTGATACAGTTTGATAGTGTTCCATGATTCATTGTTTGTTTATAACACCCAGTGCTACAATATTCCATATATATATACATATAAAAATGGAATATTCCATTTTATATATATATATGTGTATATATACACATATATATATATATGGAATATGTGTGTGTGTGTGTGTATCTCACCTCTCTTTATGTATTTTTCAGTTGGTGGACATTTGGGCCTTTTCTATAGTTTGTCTATTGTTGATAATGCTGCTATAAACATCAGGTGCATATGCCCCTTTGAATCAGTATTTTTTTAGCCTTAGGGTAAATAGCTAGTAGGGCAATTGGTGGGTTGTAGGGTAGCTCTATTTTTAACTTTTTGAGGAATCTCTATACTGTTTTTCAGAATGGCTGCACCAGGTTGCATTCCCACCAACAGCATAAGAGAGTTCCCTTTTCTCTGAATCCTCACCAACACCTGTTGTTTCTTGTGCTGTTAATTTTATTCATTCTGATAGGTATTGAGGTGTTATCTCATCATGGTATTGATTTGTATTTCCTTGATGATGACTGATGTTGCGCATCTTTTCATGTATCTACTAACCTTCTGGATATCTTCTTTGGAGAAGTGTCTATTCATGTCTTCTGACCATTTCTGGACTGGATTATTTGGTTTTGAGGTGTTGAGTTTGGTAAGTTCTTTACAGATTTTGGATACTAATCCTTTATCAGATATCTCATTTGCAAATATCTTCTCCCATTCTGTAGGCTGCCTTTTAGTTTTATTGATTGTTTCCTTTGTTGTGCAGAAGCTTTTTATCTTGATGAAGTCCCAATAGCTTATATTTGCTTTTGTTTGCTTGCCTCCAGTAACATGTCTAGTAAGAAGCTGCTACAGCTGAAGTCAAGGAGGTTACTGCCTGTGTTCTCCTCTAGGATTTTGATGGTTTCTTGTTTCACATTTAGGTGTCTCATTCATTTTGAATTTATTTTTGTGTATGGTAAAAGAAATGGTCCAGTTTCATTCTTCTGCATGTCACTGTCCAATTTTCCCCACACCATTTGTTGAAGAGACTGTCTTTTTTCCACTGGATATTCTTTCCTGCACTGTCAAAGATTAGTTGACCATAGAGTTGTGGGTCTATTTCTGGATCCTCTATTCTGTTCCATTGATCTATGTGTCTGTTTTTGTGCCACTACCATACTCTCTTAATGATTACAGCTTTGTAGTAGAGCTTGAGGTCCGGATTTATGATGCCTCCAGCTTTGCTTTTCTTTTTCAAGATTGCTTTGGCTATTTGGGATCTTTTGTGGTTCCATACAGATTTTCTGTCTTTATTTTACTTTGAGTGAAATGGTCCTCAAGTAGAAAGTTACAGGTATTATGCCTAATGTAATTGTACTTAGTAGATTTGAAGTTGGAGACATAGGTATGAAGAGTAATACCAACTTGCGATAATAGACTTCTTGATACTGTTGCTACTAGTTTTAAATTCTATGGGAAGAAAAATAAGGTTTGGATAGGGTTTAGTTAAAAACATATAAAGGCTGTCTTGTATGGAAACTATAAAATGTATCTCAGAGAATGTCTGAGAGATAGAGCCATGCTTTTTGTAATAAGTAGGGAAGATTTCTCTTTATACAGTGTTTTCACAGAACAGAAAAAGGTAGCCTTAGAGAACACACTAGTCCAAGGCCATGGTATTTCAGCTGGAGATACCAATGATGGAAGAAAAGAGATTATATAATCCTCAGGAGAGCAGATATTAATACTATTTACGAATATACACAAAATTTTCAAATCAGTCAATTTCTTTGGGATTTCTTTAGAACAAGCAGGTAAACAATAATATGTGTCATGCTTATTTTCTTAGGTTATATTTCCCGAATTTGCTGATTTGGGAATGGGTTGTTTATGTAGATGTGCTTTGATAGATTAATAAAATTAGAGTAAAAAATTATAAAGTTAAATATAGGATGGAATTTATGAGGAAGGAAAAGCTGAACCATTATTTCTAAATTTGGCCCTTACATAATAAGAAAAGGATGTTTCTTCAAAACACATTTTCTTGTTTGTAATTTTGTTTAGTTTTTAAGTAAGTGGTAATAGAAGTTGATTGGCTATGTCATGATTCTGATTTTCCACAATGTTTAAATACATATATGTAGAGGGTTATAACAAAACAAAACGTGTCATGAATACAACGAATACCTCTATCTATTAGCCTATGAAGATGATCATTTCTATTGTGACTGATAAGGGCAAAATACTCTTGTAGCAGCAGATAAGGTCTTGTACCTGAAAAGGTCTCTGGATGGGAGGACCACACAGTAAAATCTGCCACATTTGTGAGAGGCATTGAAGGAGTGAGGTGGTGGAGCCCCGCCCACTCTCATTTGCATAAGTTAGAGGCTTCTCCTGCCCCCACCACTTGCTGACACTGTGTTGCAGCTACCAGGGGATCTCTGTTGGGTCTGTGCTTATAGCTCTGCCTGGGGCTGTGCCCACAGATATGGCTGTGGTGCTGTCCCTGAGAGCTGGGGCTTCTGCCTGTCTTTTATAAATGGTGATTCCTCTCCTTGCTTGTAAATTAAATGCTTTCATAGCTTCAAACAGACTAGTAGACATTGTTGGTGTTACTGACTCAATATTTATGTCCCCCTACGCGCTACCCTACATTTCCCATGCCAAATTCACATGTTTAAGACTGTTTTAACCTCCAATGTGATGGCATATGGAGAAGAGCCCTTGGAAGTACTTAATGTTAGATCATGAGGATGGGACCCTCATAATAGTAAGAAGGAGAGAGCCAGGTACCCCCACATCTGTCTCTCTTTTTCTTTCTGTTGTATTTCTCTGTCCTCCTATAACCCAAGGAGAGTGCCATCACCAGAAACACACCTTGTTGTCACTTTGGTCTTAGACCTCCAGTCTCCAGAACTGTGAGGAAGTAAATTTCACTTGTTTGAGGAAGCAGACTATGGTATTTTGCTGAGCTGACTAAGATACTTGATTTCTGTAGTATTTCGTGACATTGTTTCTAGACATAGTTCAATGTTAATTGTCATTGCAAGTCCATTTTGAGGAATATTTATGACATGATACACAGGTCATGTTATTGTGGTCGTAACACAGCATGGCCAGATGGCAGATCATATGACTCTATAATGTACCAAATTTATGTTATAATAGTATTGCTTGATCATAGTAATGACTCTTACTTTGTCATGAAAACTTGTTAGATTTTTATTACTGGTAAAAATGTATACTGAACATAGAGCTACAAGGAAGGAATTTGTTTTTCTGGAATATTACTTAGATGTAATTTCAGATTTGCTATATTTACATACAACAAAACATATCCAGGGTGAAAGATCAGCTGTAACCTATCTCCACCATTCATAGTGGCTGTGTATCTGTAATTCATCTGTAAACAGAAGCTTTGAGAGTCAGAGGGAACATTTGGGGAGGCTTCATATGCCATGTGGTCTTTGTTTCTCTATTTTATTGTCTATATACACCTGTGGACTCCATGACCCCCAAAAACATGTAACTGACAAGGAGAGATACTTCAAACAGTAGCTTAGCTATCATTCAAGCAGGGCCCACAAAGCTGACAGCTTGTAGCTGGATGACAAAAGGAGAACCAGTGCGGCTGACTATAGGAAAGCCATTTGGGGCCAAGGCTTTTTGTTTTTATTCTTTTTCTCAGGAGCATTTTATTTTATTTTATTTTATTTTTTTACTATGGTAAGAACACTTTTTTTTTTTTAAGTTTTTATTTATTTGACTCATAGAGAGAGCACACAAACAGGGGGATGGGCAGGCAGAGGGAGAAGCAGACTCCTCACTGAACAAGAAGCCCAATGCAGGGTTTGATTCCAGGACTTTGGGATCATGACCTGAGCTGAAGACAGAACCTTAACAACTGAGCCACCCAGGCGCCCCTTTACTATGGTAAGAGCACTTACCATGAGGTCTGCACTCTTAAATTTGTAAGTGCACAACACAGTACTATTAACTATAGGTACACTGTTGGACAGCAGATTTCTGGAACTTACTTGTCTTGTGCTATTGACACATTTTATCTGTTGAACTTCCATTCCCTATTCTCCGTCCCTCCCATCCTGCCTACCACCTTTCTACTCTCTGTTTTTATGAGTTTGACAACTCTAGATACTTCATGTAAATAGGATCATGCAGTCTTTGACCTTCTGTGACTAGTTTATTTTACTCAACATCATGTCCTTCAGGTTCATCCACATTATCACAAATGGCAGATTTCCTTTCTGTTTTTTAAGGCTATATGATATTCTGTTGTCTACATCTATTGCATTTTCTTTATCCATTCATCTGTAGGTGGACACTTAGGTTGTTTGTTTTGTCTTTTGGCTCTTGTGGGTAATGCTGCAATAAACGTGGTGTGCAGATACCTCTTCAGGATCCTGACTTCAGTTCATTTGGATAAATACCCAGAAGTAGGATTGCTGGATTATATGGTCATTCTATTTATAATTTTTTGGAAGAATCTCGATACTTTTTTTTTCCATAGCAGCTGCAACATTTTACATTCTCACCACAGTGTACAAAGACCCTAATTAGAGAAAACTTTAGTAGTTAGATGATAAAATAAGGTCAAGAACTAGGTCTCCTAGCAATTGTGTTTTTTTCCAGTTTTAAGTATGCTGTTGTGATTAATGAGAAGAACCTTCCAGAGACAACTATTCCATTACCAATCACCAGTGCTTCTTTCTTCCATGTAACATTGAAACCACCCATCATTTGGAAACCATACAACTTCTGCAACTGCCTCCTCACAAAGGTTTTATGGAGTCCCTGCTGACATTAAGCTCCCCGCCAAAGGGCTCCATGCAAATAATTCTGAGTATAAGGGTCTATGACATTTGCAAATTGATGGATACCACAAACACTACAGTCTCCCATAGCACAATGAATGAGACATTCTCCTTAGTCTATAGGAATGCCTTTTGGCATGCTTTTTTTCTTTTTTTTTTTTTTAATTTATTTATTTATTTGACAGAGAGTGAGATCACAAGTAAATAGAGAGGCAGAGAGAGACAGAGGAGGAAGCAGGCTCCCCAAGAAGCAGAGAGCCTGATGCAGGACTCAACCCCAGGACCCTGAGACCATGACCTGAGCTGAAGGCAGAAGTTTAACCCTCTGAGCTGCCCAGGTGCCCAGCATGCTTCCTATTACTAACAGCAAAATGATTGTTTTTGCAATCATGACATATTATGTAAGTGTTATGTGTTGAATTATATCCTGCTTCAAAGATGTCAAAGTCCCAACCTACAGTACCTGTTCCTATGACCTTATCTGTACTCAGGGTTTTTGTAGATAACAAACTAAGATAATGTCTTTAGGGTGTGCCTAATCCAACACAACCATGTCCTTATACGATGGTGACTTAGACACAGACACACACAGAGGGAAGATGATGAGAAGACACAGAGAGAGCATAATCTACAAACCCAGAAACACTTGAGGTTCCTAGAACCCAGAGGGAGATTCTCCCTCATAACTCCCTCATAGCTCTCACAGTTCCCCTCCTGCAGACAGCTTGAGGTCAGATTTCCTGCCCATGGAAATGAAAGACAATCAATTTCTAGTAGTCAAGCCACCCAGTTGTGGTACTTTGTTATGGTGGCCCCAGCAAGCTAACAGAGAAACCTACTGTAAAGTGCTGGATATCACCAAAATAGGTTTTTTCCCTTAATTTATCAATTGGTATTATTTTCCTCAAACAACTGTAAGGTGAAGACGCAGCAGGGAAAAGTTAATAACAAGAATAGGTAAAAGGAGTTTATCCCTTCCATTAATATTACTTTTACTCTATTTAAAGAAGAAAACTTATAATGGCTATTTTTCTGATTGCAAAAGTAGTATTTTATCACTGTATTAATTTATAAACCCAGAAAATTTAAAAAGAGGAATTAAACCATAATTACAGTAACTAGAGAAAATTACTTCTGTAATTTTATTACTTTTGCTTCCAGTCCTTTTACAAACTGTGTATTTGTAGGGGCGCCTGGCTGGCTCAGTTGGTAGAGCATGCAACTCTTGATCTCAGGGTCATGAGCTTGAGCCCCATGTTGTGCACAGAGATTACTTAAAAAAAAAAAAAAAAAGCTAAAAAACTTAAAAACTAACTTAACTTTTCAGAAGAAAACAAGTTCTTGTTAATTCTCTTTTATTTTAAAGTGATAGGATCACGTGGAACTAGAGGAGTTAATACCTCATTCTCACATGTATTTGATGGGATGTACGTAAGCTGGTAATATAATTGACTTAACTTTTAAAAGCACATGTAATTTCATGTTTGTATTTGTCATTGCCTAAAAGAGATCTATTTTTAAAAGCATAGCATGCTACCATTAGACATTGAAGTGTTTTATTTGGACTGGAATACAAAGCAGTAACCCAAATGTGGTCCCTATGAAATCGTCAAAATTACTCCCTAGCATGATGCTTTATAAAATGCTGTGTAAATGCTTCATAACCCACAGCTTCAGAGCACAAACGAATGTCATGAGCCTGTGGTTCCAATCGAAGGTGGCCTGATGGTGCTTTTCCCGGTACGAAGACCATGGGAAGGTGGAGGAGTCACTAATCAGATCATTTCTTTTCAGTGGCTCTCTCAGAATGAAATACATAAAATATATAAAAGTGGCCTTTATTATTAAGCTATAAATAGTAGTCACCGATGGTTTAACTCTAGTTCCTTCAGATCATGTTGCATTAACACATTGTGGCTTATATATAGGAAGAATATGGCTGAATATACTAATGACATCTCATGTGTTTATTTACTCATATATTGGATTGTCAGATTCAGTAACTAGAAATACAGGACATCCAGTTCAATTTCAATTTCAGGTGAAGAGCAAATGCTATTTTAGTATAAGGATGTCCCATGCAATATTAGTCATTCATTAATGATTAAAATAGTCATTCACGGAATGACTGAAATTCATGTTGGGTATTTCTCTATTTCACCTGGTAATCCCAGCTCCTACTTACATGCCTATTCTAGATTTAAGAGATAATTTTTTGTTATACGTTGTTTATAGCAATCAAAGGGAAAATCTGTTTACTCTAGACAAGGTGGTGGATAGAGAAGCTGAAAAAGAATAGAGAAAAGGAGAAATTGTCTTTCTCTCTCTCTCTCTTTTTTTTTTTTCAGTGTGAATTCACCTTTTTTGGGCAATTACATTTTAGTCCACCAGTTCGATATTTAAATTGTTTATAAAGGCATATTCTTTTCAAAATAGAAGAAGAAAAAAAGCCTCGAGAGTACTTTTTGATTTTCTCTGCCTCTACTCATCTGATTAGTACAGATTGTTTAGTTTGACATCTGGTCATTTTTATAAGAAATATGATACAGATTGTGTACTTTTGGTGGGGAAGATTGCCCTCTTTATATCAAATAGTTGAAATATTCATGAAAGTGGTGGTCTCCCAGACAGACCTAAAAGGGATAACTGCAGGATCAACTGGATATAACCTTGTATTATTTTGTGGGACAAAGCAGAATGGAGTAGGTGAAGAGGGACTGAGACTAGGGCTCAAGAATCACGTTTTGGTGTACCGAATGAGATGAGAGCAAAAGGACAGACCTCAGGACAGCCTGAGGAAATCCTCTGGAAGCATTCTGGAGAAATGACATTTATCTTCCTTGGGAGGTAGGGGTGGGTGGGTGGGAGTCACACACTCCAGTCCAGAGAGATGTCGGTGACAATTTCTACAACACAGAATCTGAACACTAGAAATGGAGTAAAGGTCTTTTAAAATACGGGGCTGTAGAAATGAAATAAAAGTCATACTAAGGAATGGTCCCTATGGAACATGCAGTGGAGCTGAGAAGCGTTGATTTGGAAAGGAAGGAGGGAGGGTGGGGGAAGACTTGACTGTGTGAGGGGGTTACATGGAATGGGGTAGGCTGGAAACTGATGCTTGTTTCTGAAGTAAATTGCCTTTAAATCAACTGGAAGTAGGAAATGAATAATGAAGAGGTAAACGGACAACTACTAGATTAGGAGATAGATAAAGAAATTTAACATAGCACCAACTTTAGTGTAAGACATAATTATGGATTAGTGAAGAGAAAGTCAGTATGTTATTTTGCACCATGACACTTGTGGAATACACGTTTGGATTTCACTGGGAACATGTCTGTAGAATACACAAGTTATTTCTTTTCTTTTTTTTTTTTTTAAGATTTTTATTTATTTGTTTATTTGACAGAGAGAGAGATCACAAGCAGGCAGAGAGGCAGACAGAGAGAGAGAGAGAGGAGGAAGCAGGCTCCCCACCGAGCAGAGAGCCTGACGTGGGACTCAATCCCAGGACCCCGAGACCATGACCCGAGCCGAAGGCAGCGGCTTAACCCACTGAGCCACCCAGGCACCCCACAATTTATTTCTTAGAGTTTGTGATTGATTTGGGGGAATGGAACTAAGACCTATATAATGAGATGGGTTCTTATGACCTAAAATAAAATGATAATAAGCTTTTTTTAAGTATAATTTTTTTTTTTTTTTGTGGAACAAGAATGCAAGATGTGATATACATTCTGTAACCTTTTGATTATATAGAAAAATCCCAAGGCAATACCTGAAATTTTCTTCTGTAACCCACCTGAATCATGATCTCCTGGTGGCATCTAGTTCAATTACTCTAGGAGTGTGTGGGAGATGGAAATATGGCTCCTGCTATGGTTGTGGGTGTGGCTGTGTATATGGTCGTGGTAATGGTTCTTGTGGCTCTTGCTACAGAAGATTCTATTGATTTTTGTTTCTAGAGTATCACTGTTGAGCATCCTGGCTCCTATTTAGTTCCTCCACAATCCATGATGTTTTAAGCACACTTAACTCCAACAGAAAGTTGGGTATTTCTTGCTGACAACCTCATTTGTCTTCAAAATTCCTTTTGGTTCTAGATATATGTGGTATCATTTAGAGATTGAAAATGTGATTACAGTGAAATTGTAAATAATATGAAAATTTCTTATGTGTGAGTCAATACCCACATTAGACTTTTTGATCATTATGAAGCCAGACAACTATTTGGATAAGTTGAACCTCAGGCTTTTAGATATTGGTTCTTCAAAAATTTTTATTTTTTATCATTTGTATTCTTTTAAAAAGAAAGATTTATTTATACTTAAAAGAGAAGGAGAGTTTGCAGTGGGGAGAGGCCAGAGGGAAAGGGAGAGAGAAAATCCTCAAGCAGATTTTGTGCGGAGCTGGGAGCCCATCATGGGGCTCGATCCCAGGACCCTGAGATCCTGACCTGAGCACAAACCAGAAGCTTAACCAGCTGTGACACCCAGGTGCCCCTATCATTTATATTCTATTAAGACCTTGAGTTATTTGTCAACATTTGACATATATTCAAAAATAAACATTTACCAATTAATTGAATATACCTCTAAATAGAATCTGAAAACTAGAAATGATGTAAAGCTCTTTTGAACTAATAAACAAAAAATGAGGACTCTTAAAGATGTTATAGTCCAGATATCTATGGTGATTGATGAAAGATGAACATGCATTGGAAAGGCACGAAGTAGTAGTTTTAAGTATGAATTTGAGCCTCTGTAAAACCTTAAAATTCCTTCATCAGTCAAGATATTTGTTGTAGATAAGCAGGCTACCAAAACAACACATAATAAAGATTATATTTATGCTGGAGAGTTTTAAATTCTACTGAAAGAAAACCTTCAACAAAATTAATGTGCCACACTTACTGATATGTAAATTTGTAGTATATTATGTGACAACTGGACATAATTCATAAGTGATTCTCACAAACATAATTAGCCACACAAACACAATTTTTAGCTTTCTTTTTTAACATTTTTTGTTATCAAAAGCCTTGAATATCATCAACCCCATTGAAATAATTCAATACCCAAATGGAAAAAAAATGTGAATATTGACCTATATGTCACACCACATGAAAAATAATTTGAATTAGATTGCAGATCTAAATTTAAACATTAAATCATAAAATTCCTAGAAGAAAACATATTGACCAATATACAGTATTATATGCCAAAATTAGTTCAAATTAGATTTCAGACTTGTTATTATTATTTTTTTAAGTAGACTCCCCCTACTGTAGAGCCCCATGTGGGGCTTGAATACATGACCCTGAGATCAGGGCCTGAGCGAAGGTTGAGTTGGAATCTTAACTGACTGAGCTATTCAGGCGCCCCTAGATTGCAAACTTACATGTTAAAGCTAAAACCGTAAAATCCCTAGGACAAACACTTCTTTTTTGCAGTAGATAGTAATTTCTTATGAAGCAAAAAAGTGCTACATGTACAAAAATTTGATGAGCTTGGCCTCAAGATAAAAATTGTTTTTTTTCAAAGGACCATTAGAAAATGAAATGAAAGCCACAGGAAGGGAGAAACATATTTCACATATTTCACATATATCTGACAAAAGACTTATTACAGATTATAAGTCAATAAATAAGAGATAACTTAATTAAGAATGGGTAAAAGACTTGACACTTCAAAAAGGAGATTGATTAATGGACCAGAGTCACCTTGAAATATTCTCAACACCCTTAGGCATTAGGGAAATGCAAATTGAAACAACAGAGTTACTACCACACTCACTAGAATGGTTAAAATTGGAAAGGCTAACATTAGAAGTGATGGGGCAGATGTGAGAGCAGCTGGATCTCAGACGTTTCTAGAGAGATGTGAAAATCCATATTGGAAAGACACGATGGCAGTTGCTAAGTGAAACATAGTTTATGACCTAGTGAGTCTGCTCCCAGGTGTTTTTCCTAACTATATTAAAGACTAAATTTAAATAATCTTTTATATTGCTGCTTTCTTCTAAGAAAGATAAAGAAAGCAGAATACCACACAAATCAACTACTATCTATAAGAAAATGAATAAACTGTGTTATATTAATACAGTGAGATACAGTGTAGCAATAAAAATAAATATTTTCCACTCCTCCCTCCCAAAATTATAGGGAATGAAAGAAGACAGATACAAAGGAACACAAACTGTAAAATTCAATTTAAATAAAACTCAAGAAAAGTGAAATAATCTATGGAGAGATAGATTACAGAAAAGTGGTTGCCTTTGTGGGAGTAAGAGAATTTTCTGGAAAGGGCCCACAAGCAAACCTTCTAGGGTCATGAAAATATTTTATATTTTTATTGGTGTTATATGGAATTATACATTATCATAACTTATAAAAATGTGCAGTTGAGTTATGGAAATTTTAATGTATGTAACTATGCCTCAAAAATACGAAAAAAAATTTAGAATGTACTTAGCTATCTAAAATTCTCTTGGATCAGTATATGAGTAACGTCTTAGCTGAAATACTCAGGGATTTCTCATATAATTAAGCCCCTATTCTGAGAAGGGCACCTAAAGGACCATCAAGCTGTGTGGGTCTTGATCATTTGGAAGCTATGACAGTGACCTCAAGGTTGAAGAAGAAAGGAGACAGAGATTAATGGTAAAAATGACTTGCCAAACACATGAACACCGAACAGGAATAAAAGTTGATCATTTTGCATTAAGAGATTAAAAACGATAATCAATATTCATGTAAAAAAAGAGTCAGTGAGGGGCACCTGGGTGGCTCAGGCAGTTAAGCATCTGTTTTAGGCTTAGGTCATGATCCTGGAGTCTTGGGATCCAGCTTCCCCTCAGGCTCTCTGCTCAGTGGGAAATCTACTTCTCCCTCGGACCCTCCACACTCTTGTATACTCTCTCCGTCAAATCAATCAATCAATCATCAATCAACCAATCTTTAAAAAAAAAAAGTCAGTGAGAGTCTTGATTTTTTTCATTTTTAGATACAAGGAAATGGGGAACTGGTTAGAAATGAAGGAAAATACTAGATCCCTAAGGCCTGGATTTTGATACAAGGAGGAGAAGGTTTTGTTCTTGAGGAGCTAAGAAAGCCATTCTTACGCAACTGTTCTACCTGCAGCAGAGTTCTCTCAAATGCTCTCATAACTCTGCCACTTTTTTCAGGGTTGTAGTCAGTGTCATTTCTCAGGAGCCTTTGCTAGACATCTTGCTTAAAGTACGACCAGTTTCTCTCCCTTTTCTCCTCTTCATCCCCCTTCTCTCTCCTCACCTTCTCTCCCTCCCTTTGTCTCTGTCTGTCTCTGTCTCTGCCTCTGTCTCTGCTGCTGCTTTCTCTCTTTCCGCAGAATAGTTGCAAATAGGGTAGTTTCAAGAGCACAGTCTGTGGAGTCAGGCTCCTCTCAGATCCCAGCTTCGCCCACTGATTATGTGGTCTTACTCGAGTTCCTTATTCTCTTCCTGACTCAGTTTCCTTACCTGTACACTAGAGTTTTCCTACATCTAGGATTGTTTTGAAGACTAAATTAGATAATCCACTTAAACCACTTCAAATTGTTTCTGTCACATTGCAAACATTTAATAAATATTAGCTATGATTATCATTATTACTATTTATTCTGGCTACATTTGCAGCCACTACATTTGCAATCCTCAGAAATAAGGCTTTAGAAACTTGTACAATAAGAATAATTTGATGAAGCCATAAATGGATTATTTTTTCAAGCCAAGTATTTGTTTAATGTTTTATTTACTATTTTTCCTAGTTTATGTTATCTTTGCAGATTTAGAAGTCAAAATCCTTTTTCTTAGGTCCTGTGAATATAAAATTAATCCAAACTAATACAGTAAGTTAGTTTACAAATATAGATTTATGTTTACATTGGCACACATGAGGACACACATATTTTAAACTAATTATTAGACTTGTAATTTAGGTAAACTTTTTTCCAGGTGACAGTATTTTCCTTTTAAAAAATTTTTAAAAGTTTTTATTTAAATTCCAATTAGTTAATATACACAGTAATATTAGTTTTGGGTGTACAACTTAGTGATTCAACACTTACATAAAACACCAGATGCTTATCAGGATAAGTGTCTCTCCTAATCTCCATCACCTACTTCACCCATACCTCTACCCTCCTTCTGGTAACCATCAGTTTGTTCTCTATTAATAAGGGTCTGTTTCTAGGTTTGCCCCTGTATGTCTTTTTTCACCCTATGTTCATCTGATTTATTTCTTAAATTCCACATATGAGTGAAATCATATGGTACTTGTCTTTCTCTGACTTATTTAGCTTAGCATAATATTCTCCAGCTCCATCCACACTGTTGTAAATGACAAAATGTCATTTTTTAAAAAGATTTTGTTTATTTATTTGACAGACAGAGATCCCAAGTAGGCAGAGAGGGAGACAGAGAGAGAAGAAGAAGCAGACTCCCTGCTGAGCCGAGAACCCGATGCAGGGCTCGATCCTTGGACCCTGGGATCACGACCCATGCCAAAGGCAGAGGCTTTAACCCACAGAGCCACCCAGGCACCCCCAAAATGTCATTCTTTTTTAAAAGATTTTATTTATTTATTTGACAGAGAGAGATCACAGTAGACAGAGAAGCAGGCAGAGAGAGAAGGAGGGAAGCAGGCTCCCTGCTGAGCAGGGAGCCCGATGTGGGACTCGATCCCAAGACCCTGAGATCATGACCTGAGCCAAAGGCAGCGGCTTAACCCACTGAGCCACCCAGGTGCCCCCAAAATGTTATTTTTAATGGCTGAGTAGTATTCCATTGTGTGTGTGTGTCTATGTCTGTGTGTGTGTATGTGTGTATACACATTCTAACTTCATCCATTTATCTGTTGATGAACATTTATTTAAACTTCTTGATTCAAAAAACTGGAATTGTTTGGACAACTAAGTCAAAATCAGTTTCTCTCTCTCTCTCTCTCTCTCTCTTTTTTTTTTTTTCCTTATATGTGTTACATAATTACAAAATTCTTTAACAAATCCCTTATTATTCAATTTTCTAGTTAACATTTATGCAGGGTATATAACATTTAAATAAACCTAACAGAAATGGAAAATCAGCCTACAAGTATTTGTATTTCTATTGATATTCTTTAACCTTAGTTTTTATCAAAAGTCTTAAAACCATTCAGGATCTGCTAAGAACTGTAAGAATCTTAACCAACTTCTTTAGACATTAAAACTGAAAACTACATTACTATATAGCCAATTACTATTAGGGATTTTGACCATTTAAAAAAATTTATTTATTTATTGGAGAGATAGAGATAGATAGAGATCATGAAGGGGGGAGGAATAAAGGGAAAGGGAGAGGGAGAATCGCAAGGAGACTTCTTTCTGAGTGGGGGGCTCCATCTCACTACCCTGAGATCATGACCTGAGCTGAAATCTAGAGTTGGCTGCTTAAGCAACTGAGCCACTCACGTGCCCCAGATTTTGACTATTTTTAATAATCCTAGAAAAGTACACTTTTTCTAAATCTGCGGCCAGTTTGAGTAGGTAGGGAATCTACAGTTGTTTGCTTTTATGCTGTAAGAAGCAAGAGAAAGAACTTAACTGATTCAGCTATCACTGGAGTCCATGTGTAGAAGGCCTTCCATGTGTATATACTACTAGCAGGGCGCTTAGACTGGGTGGGATCGGGAACACTCAGAAGGTCCTGACTCCATCCCTGGGGTAGTAGAAAAATAGCCCTATGAGACTGCTGTATGTGATGAACTGAGACCAGGAGTATTTGTGTGGTGGTAATAAACAAATCTGCATGTCTTCCTTTGTTAAAAGAGCACGGATTTGGGGATCCTCACAGTCTCGCACTAGGTCTCAATGTTCTCATTTACTAACTGTGCATGCATCAGAAGTTTTCTTAATCTATGGAAGCCCGTTTCTATTTTCCTTTAAAAGGAGTTGATAAACACGGACCTCAGATGACTGTTATCATAGCTAATGAAATTATACTTCGTGCATAGTACAGTCTCATACTTATGGTAGCTATTCAGTAAAGAACAGTATTTTGTTGTTGTTGGAAAAATGACTACTTGTGTATGTTGTTTTAGATCAGATTTAAAGCAACCCTTAATCTTGGCCAACTTTTATGAGGTAGCAACCTCCAATTTAAGTTATCTGATTGTATTTTCTTTTTCTTTGTCTCTTGCTTTCATTGGAATTCATGGCATGCAGTAGAATTGCTACAGCAACCTAAACTCTACACATTTCCTTGTCCATATTGCTAAATATCCAGAAACTTGGAAGCATCTATAGAGTAATGAGATCTGAAATTTTAATATTTTGAAATTATTTAGTTATGTTGTTCCCCCCCTACAAAACACCAAGAAATAATATGCATATTAATTTTATTTAAGAGCCAAAGTATAGCATCATCTTATATTAGATATATGCTACATCATCTCAATTTATAAGCACCCATTAAGTATTTAGCCTCCCCTGAATGACACCTGGGAACTTCATAGTTGGGCAAATAATAACCTGAGACTCTCAACTATAAAGCAGAGTATGACCTTCTGGGGAATGTTGCTCTATTGCTTCAGTGATTTTTTTTTCTTGTAATTGCTGTATTTGTTGGGTATTTTGCCATGTTGCTTTCAAATGAAAACCCAACATCATGGTGAAGTGGCTCTGGGAAAATGGATTTTATAGAAATGAAACAATTCGTTATCATTTGAGATTATGTACCAGTGAAAGGTCAAAGATATGGTTCTTTAAAACTCTAAACCATGATAATTCATCTTCACTCTCAGCATAGAAAAAGTAGACAATGTTCTTGTATTCTGTCATAGGTGGAATAAATTTTGGGCTATCTGTTTCACTTGGTCTTTTATTTGATACTCATGTTCGCTAGTAATTATTAAAATATAAAATAAAGTTTTGATCTATAGATCTGCCGTCTGTAAATCAGAACATTCAAACTTCCTTTGAAAACAAATAATGGCAGTAATAAAAACTTCAATTTTCAGTAGAAAATAAAATAGCAATAGCTTACAAATGGTAACAAATTAGCTAGTTTCTTTTATCTATCCATACTGTAGCTTGTTACACAACAGTGAAAATATTACAATAAAGTATCCATTTTTGTTGCTAATGAATCATATATATTGCTCTTCCAAAGTAAAGAAAAAGTAGTTTCAAATGGGAGTAGAGGCAAATAATAGGTAAGGGGATATTTATTTAAAGCACCTCCTACCCATTTTCTATCAAAGTTTCAGAAGTACTATTCCCGATTATATGCCAAGAATCTAACTAAAAGACAGCAATGCAAAACATAAATGGTTTAGGTCATTTTCTTTTACTTTTCTTTCTTAATTATTTAGCACTAGTAGCAGGGCCAAAGGGATAGGGAGAGAGAATCTCAAGCAGACTCTGCACTGAGAGCAGAGCCTGATTCCAAGTTTGATCCCACCATCCTGAGATCATGACCTGAGTTGAAACCAAGACTGAGACGTTTAACCAACTGTGCCACCCAGGGGCCCCTGGGTCATTTTTTATTAATTTAATCACACACCCAGCAATTTCTATTAAAGTTCTATATTTTTTTCCAATTATATACAAAGCAACAGTACAAAACATAAATGGTTTAGGTTATCATACATAAATTGAACTTTCATAGTATTCATACATTAAATATTATAACAGTAGTCACTGTGACCTCTTGGTTATGAATGTTCTTTAATAAGACAACAGGGAAAACATTCCTGGAGCCATGGCAAATAGGAAGGGTCATGGTAAACAGGTTTGGATATTTTTGTTTCCCATTATTTTCATTTTCCATCTTTTCATTGAGTTTTCATTTCATTTTATTTTTAATTTTTTAAAAAAGATTTTATTTATTTATTTGACAGAGAGAGATCACAAGTAGGCAGAGATGCAGGCAGGCAGAGAGGCAGCAGGCTCCCTGCTGAGCAGAGAGACCAATGCGATGCCTGGCTCCATCCCAGGACCTCAAGACTATGACCTGAGCTGAAGGCAGAAGTTTAACCCACTGAGCCACCCAGGTGCGCCAAGTTTTTGTTTTAAAGAAAAGAGTGCCTGTCTCTCTAAAATGTGCTCCCTGGTTAGAAACTTCATCAGAGAAAACATCACATAGGCAACACAGGGACATATATTCTGGGCTCCGATTTTTTCTCCCCCATAAAACTTAATGGGATCCTCCTTTTTTCTTTCCTTTCCATGTACTTTAGTTGCAACTTCCTGGTGCTTTTGGTGCACTTTGGACTCACCTCGTTTTGTTAAGACAGTTGGGTTCCCTGGTCTCCAGAGCCAGAGAGGTAAGAGTTATGACCCTCTCTTCTGCTAGGGGGCAGTAAAATCCACTCTCAAGTACAAATGAATCCCAATATAGAACCAGGCCTCAATTTTTAAGTACACACGCAGTAGAAACGAAAACCAAACAACCAAAGCAAACAGACAACTTCAATTAACTTTATATTTTTTTCTGAGGCTGGACTGATTTAGTTTAAGGCAATTTTCCCCCTCAGAGGATTCGTTGTTTGAGGTACAACCACAGGGAAATGATAATTCAAACATCCTTTGGTTTCCTAAGATTTAAGGCACTCTGCAGTCCCCCAGATAAAGCAGATTTCTTAGAGGAAACTTCAAAATAGCCTTCAATGTCAGTCCCCCAAGACTTCTTTATACAAGTCAACTCAGATTCGAGAACGTGGATGTTCTGCCCAAGGCTGATCAGTTGGTAAAGAAATGAGAAAAACTCAGCCGTCTTTGTTGCTAGTAAGGTGGGAGATTTCAACTTCATAATGTTGCGATTAAGTTAAATGCTATGAACATGCACTGAATATTTATACTAAGTGCCAGGAAAGCAAATATGTACAAGACATGGTATCGATCAATCATGAAAGTACGGTGTGGAGGTGGAATTCAATACTGAACCCACAACTACAATGTTATGCAGGAACTCATGAACTCAGCAGGCTTTTGTAAGAACCCAGCCAGAAGGAAAAAGTACAAAGCACTCTCTGAAATTTTGTCTCATGTATGTCAATAGGTATGAATTAGGCTTGCTGGTAACAAAAGTGTACAATAGATGGAATTTTAATATTTATCTTATATCCAGGACATAACAGAAATCAGAGTCCCATTTAATGAGCTGATGGGGAATTGTGTTCATGAATGTATTATGGCTTGTTCCTTCTTCTCCTCCTCCAAGGGTCGCATCAGAATCCGTGACTTTCTGGTGTTGCTGATCGTGAATGACATCCTCATTGTGCAAGCCTGCGATAGGGTTTTGAAATTGATCAGCTGAATTCTCTAGGGGAAGTGTGGAGTGCAGAGTCTTTGCTGAAGCTGGAAATTTATTATAATTTTTCTGTTTTCTTTGGAACCGGACTAACTGCTTGGGTGTTCCCCTGAAGTGGTACCCAGATTCCTACAGCTCAAGGTACCCACAGACCTCCTTCCTCTTCCCTTTCCAGAGCATTGGGCAAGACTGCTCTGTTTCCCAATCTTTCCCTCTGCCATGTTTCCCTCAACAATATTAAAACCTTTGTCCGTTTCTAAGACACTTAGATTTTAACAATGAAACAAGGAGTCCTTATTCCATGCTCCATCTAAATCTCATCCTGTGTCACTGTCAAACATACTTCTGATACCTTTGCTTGGCTGCACCCTTTGTCAATGCAAAGTGTTCTCCTGGTGTGGAGGTTGAGGGTCACTGACATGAAGAGAGTTCTCAAATTGAGCAACGGTGGTAAGAGTCAATAATCTGGGCTGTCTGGTTGGAGGGAATCATTTCACTAGAGTGGTTCTTGTTTAACTGGAAGAAATTACCTTCTTCTCTAGGGAGGCTCAGCCAGGTGGCTCCACCATGCAGGATGGGGGAGCAGAGTGGCTCCTTTTAGGCTCTTGTCCATTTTCCAAGGCCTGCCTGTCAGTACACTGTGGGTCACACCTGAGGCCATGTCACCAACTGCCCATTTTGTCAAATATTCTTTTAACAAAGTAACTGGAGAAGTCACATATCTGAATGGCGGCATTACCATTGACAGATGTTTGTTTCTCTCCTTTCTTCATCTGAAGAAATCCTGTTCATCAATCAATTTAATTTTGTGGTGTAAATGTACTTTATTTTCCACTGCCCCCCCCCCCCCACCGCTTCCACAGCACCCTGTCCACAGGCCTGTTGTATTATCTAACCTTCTGGTGTTTTTTTCTTACTCTTCACTCCCTTTAACCCCCTTGACTTGCTCTTCTCTCCTCCTCTTCTCTTCCCCCTTCTCATCTCCATCTTTTATTCATTGTCCTGGATGTTCATGTCTATTTCCCTATTCACTTCTTGTAAACACAGGAATAAGAACGTGGCAATAAGAGGTTTCATTTGTTCAATGAATGAGTGAGTAACGGGTTAAATGGGCAAAATAAGCAACTCTGGCTTTATGACTGGAATCTATTCTCTCTGATATTGATTGCAATTAAAAAAATCATACTTTTAATCTGAAAACACAATTTTTCAACATAAGAGCACCACATATATCCTTATTCACCTGTAGTTAGCTCTTGTTTATCTACTCAAATCCCTTGAATCCAGCAGGTAAAAGAATCAGAACTTGACTGGAACAAAATCTTTTTTCTCATCTTTGTCACTGGTTTGTTCACCTCAGTAAGATTGGGAGACTTTGTCTAGATAAAACTAAGAGGCAGGCAGAGGGAGAGGGGGAAGCAGGCTCCCCACTAAGCAGAGAGCCAGATGCGGGCTCCATCACAGGACCCTGGGATCATGACCTGAGCCGAAGGCAGAGGCTTTAACCCACTGAGTCACCCAGGCACCCCGAGCTCACAAAGAGTCTTAAATAGAGTTCATTAAAGTGGAAGAGAAAGTCTTACATTAGTTTCAGAAGAGAGTGAGGATATGTTAGAATGGCACCCAAAGGGCAAAAACGTGAGCAACATTTCAAAATTCATGAAAATAAATCCATTGGTAAGTTTTGTAACTAAATTATTCCATTTCTCTTATGAAATTAATATACAATAAAATAACTAACATTTCTAATAAGGACCTAACACTTTTTAAACGTTGGGTGCCTGGAAGGAGAATCTGGTTCATGGGAAATTTTCCTTGTGACTTTCCCTTTTGCATTCTAAGTTGTAGTTGAGCATTGCTTTAGAAAAAGCATGAAAATATCCTAATTAATTCCCTTCATGCACAATTAAGAAGACGGAATCACTAGCAGATGAAGAGAGGGTTGCTCTGTGTTTCATTATCATTATTTTTAAATAATATTAATTAAGCCACCTCCTGTGCTAAAGGGTGGAACTTAGTGCTCCATAATAGAAATGGAACAGATGTCGTCCTTGACCCTATGAATCACAGAAATGAAACATATGGCATTGTTTCATATATGTCCAGAATAAAGAGCAACTAAAAATGTAAAGTGATACTTAAAAATACATATTCAGCAGAAAATGTCTATTTATAACTAATTATTTACTATACAAACTGCAATATTTCCTTGTACATCTTGTTGACAGATGGTATAACACAGAAATTCCCTGCAAAAGTTGAGGTGTTTTAGATTCTCACCAGCAGTGTATAAAAGCATCTTCAATTGCCGGCTGGATATTACAGACTCGTTTTCTGTCTTACCAACAGAAGAGTGGTGTCAAATGCTTTGGTACATCAGTATGTAGTCATTGAAAATAATTTTATAGCTCAATCTGTCCGTGTGAGAAAGATGTTCATGTTATGCAAAACAAAAGATTATCAACTGAAAAAAAAGCAAGCTGGTCATATGTATGTGACCTTTATGGATCTCCAACCCATGTGATTCTGTATCTAGAATAGTCCATGAATCATTGTCAAAACAACAATGCAAAAAATAAATAACAAAATCTGAGCTTCTCTTCCAAATATGAAAGGGTGTTCCTCTCCCAAACATGAAAATGTGTCAAATTTGTAGCCCCTGGCAACGGTCTCTACTAAAGCAGGAGGGTTGTCCTTTGTCTCAATGCCCTAGGATTTCTACCACTCCTACATGGCCTCTCCTCTCTCATCACTCCTGCCCTTTTTGAAAGGAGGGAATACTCTTTCCTCTCCACCTACAGTCTCTCTGTCCAGTCTCTTCCCATTCTCTGATTCAGTGTCACAGACTCTCCTCGAAGGTGGATAATAAAAGAGAAACTGATCAAAACAAATGCTTATATTGAAAATACTTATAAGTAAATAATTTTTGAGACGACTATAGAATACCATTCTTGTTTTTTAAGTAAAAAAACAAGAGTGTTTGTGAGTTTGTATTAATATAGAAATGATGGAGCTGTAAACACTGGTGTGTCAGCATCAGTTAACTGGGAGGTCTTGCCCTTCTCCAGCTGCATCTGTGTGTATACCCGAGTGGAAGGGTCCATAAGTATGGTCAGATTTAGCTATATGTAATAATCCAAAATTGCTTTCCAAAGCAGTAGTTTCAATTTATATTTCTATCAGCATTGAAAACAACAAAATCAACTTACCTCTTGTGGGGCATTGGGGCTTTGGATAAGATAAGATCACACAGGTTGATTCAATGGCACGGTTGCTGTTTTAGCTCACAGGGTGAGTAGTCTGCCCATGGGTGCTTATTTATTATTATTCTTTTTAACTAACATATAAATTGCATATCTTCATTAATATAAATCAACATTACATGTTAGCTACTTAAAAAGAACAATAAAAATTCATTTTTTCTGTGATCTAGGAAGAATTTGGGGACTATGAATATTTATTTGAGGTTCTGGAATTTTCTTTTAAGAAAGACATTCTAGTTCCACTTGAAGGTGTGGTAACTATTCATTCAGATTAGAACTTTGATTAGTCTCCTCAAGGTTTAGCTAGATGCTAACCCTACCATCCCTTTGGTTTACCTTGATTAGTAACTTGCAACCTCTAGGAATTCATGCCCTTTTCTTGCTTGACTTCAGGAATCCTGAAGAAAAACTTTAGATGCCTATAGTAACTAGTTCCTTGTGGCCTCCATAGCCACAGTGAAATATTACCCCTAGCATTGTCTTTGTATTTGACATTTTATCTGGTCCACATTTTTTTTTTAAGATTTATTTACTTATTTCAAAAAGAAAGAGAGAGAGCGCGTGCGTGAGCAAGTGGGAGGGGCAGAGGGAAAGTGAGGGAGACTCTCAAGACTTTGTGCTGAGCACAGACCCAACATGGGGCTTGATCTCACAGCGCTGAGATCACAACCTAAGCTGAAACTAAGAGCTGGACACCTAACTGACTGTGCCACCCAGGTGCCCAGATTCAGATTATTTTTTATAAACATTTTCTCCCTCAGTAGGATTATTGCATCTCTTAAATGGTGTGAAATCTATTAAAATAATGGTATTAAACAAATCATAAAGGATTTTATCTTTTTAAAAAAGATCTATTTATTTATTTATTGTAGAGAGAGAGTGTGAGTGAGGTGAGGGGTGGAGCGAGAGGAGGAGAGAGTCTCAAGCTGACTCTGCTCTGAGTGTGGAGCCTGATGCAGAGCTTGATCTCAAGACCCTGAGATCATGACCTGAGCTGAGACTGAAAGTCAGGTGCTTAACCGACTGAGTCACCTAGGTGACTTGTGAAGGGTTTTATCTTAAGCCTTTGGACAGGAAATTAATACATGAAAACCAACCATTACTCTGCCAGAAAGACAAAGATAGGAAGACCACCTAGAGCTACCATTCTGCCATTGTTCCTGTCTCAAAACATTTCCATGTATTTGGAAAGTAATTAGAATAGTTTTTTATTCTGTGGAATAATCCTAAATTATCCTCATCAGACTCTGTTCTGCCCGAGATAAATATAATTCTGCTCTCATTGTTCTATTTGCTCTGGATGGGCTATCTATGCCAGGACAAGGAAATGCCACTTAACAATGCCTCCATGAGGGTGAATCTCTCATCAGTGTTCAAATTCATACAGCTGTGTTTGTAGAGCAAAACATCTAGTCTGATGACATTCAAGCTGGTAGGGGAGCAGAAAATAAATCAAACATCTGGAAAAATCATGAGAGAAACATGTGCACTTTAAGAAGAAAAGAGCCACTTAGCTCTTTTCCCTTAGAACTACCTTAAAGAGGCAAATTATAAACTCACAGCAAATGAGTTACTATCTTCTGCTCAGACACCATTGTAGAATGGCTTAGTGGAATGATTGCCAGGCTATGACTCAGAAAAGTCTCTTAAACTGCTTGCAGTTAGGTTTTGCTTCCGGTACCCTGTCAAAACTGTTCTTGTACTGTATCTATGACACTTGCTTGGTCCAAAGATCAGTTCTTCATTGTCAACTTCTTTGACCCATCACCAGCATTTACTAGCTAATGATTTCTTCCTCTTTGAATGTCTTTCTTTCCTTGAATTTCAAGTCTTCCTGCTCTCTTGTCTTCCTCTACTTTCCTGGTCAATTTCTCTGTTTCCTTCCTCACACCTCTGTGTTTCTCTGACATATGTTAAGATGACCTTGTCTCAATCCCTGGACCTCTTGGCTTCTGCCAAGAGGTTGCCATCTGCTTCTCTAGCAGGTTGAGAGCTCATTTGGTTTTATAACTCTAAGTACGATGTCTAAAATCTAGGTAACTTAAAAACTTATGTTCCCAGCTTTTATCTTTCTCCTGATTCATGTAGCCAACTGGCTCCTTGAAATTGCCACATTGTATCCAATTAGCACCTCGCATTTATCCAGTCTAAAGTTGAACTCCTAATATTCTCCCCCCAACCACCAAATCTGTCTTGCCTAATACCTTCTCCATATCAGTTGGTGGCAATTCTATTCTTCTAGTTGTGAAGGGTCAAAACTAGGAGACCCTCTTGGCTCCCCTCTTTTACCTTTTATACCCAACCCATCCGGAAACAGGCTTGGCTCTCACTTCAGACTCTATCTAGAATTCTCACCTCGGTGGTCTCAGCCACCACTATCGCTCACCTAAGGTATAAGAAAGTGCTTCACAGAGGCCCTTCTTGATCTCCTCTTGCTCTCCATAGTCTGTATTTTAATAGGGCAACCAATGTGAACTTTTAAAATGTGTGTCTGTACATGTATCTGGTCAAAATTCTGGTAGTCTCTGTTTCACCCAGAGTAAAAGTGAAAGTCCTTAAGATAGCCTGGAAGGCTCTGCGGGTCCTGGCTCTTGTTTGCCTTTTGAAGTTCTCTCCCTGCTGTTCCCATCATTTTGTCATCCCCAGCCACAGTCGCTTCCTTACTGATTGTTCCAGGAAAACAGTATCAGCAGGCTCCTGTTCCAGACTCGGCTCCAGCTAGAAGTCCTTTCTGCATATATCAGTATGCTTTACTCCCCATCTCCTTTCCTTTGTTCCATGAAGCTTCTCCAAAGACACTTCTTTCCATGATGTCTCTTCTTTACTCCAGCTCTTGGAACCTACTGATCCCCTTTCCATACTCCACTTTTTCTTTTTCCCATATCACTCTCTCTATCTTGTCTACTACATCACCTATTATTTAGGACTCTGTAAATTGTCTCTGCTGCTGTGGGGGGCAGGCTACCTAATGGTGCCCAGAGATATCAGACTCTGATGCCTGGGACTGATAAATGTTACCCAATTTGGATAAAGGGGTCTTTGTACACGTGGCAAAGTTAAGGATCTTGAGAAGTGTAGATTATCCTGGATTCCTGGATTAATTGTGGGCTTCAGGTGAAAGTGTATGTTCTTTTATTTTTTTTAGTCTTTATTTATTTGAGAACCAGAGAAAGAGAGAGAAAATGTGTGAGAGTGAGTGTGCATGAGCAGGAAGAGGGGTGGAGGCAGAGGGTCAAACAGCCTCCCTACTGAGTAGGGATCCTGGTGCAGGGTTGGATCCCAGGGCCCCGAGGTCATGACTGAGCTGAAGACAGGTGCTTAATCAACAGAGCCGCCCAGGTGCTCTGCAATCATGTGTCCTTCCCCCCCCCCCCAAAGATTTTATTTATTTATTTGGCAGACAGAGATCACAAGTAGGCAGAGAGGCAAGCAGAGAGAGGGGGGAGCAGGCTCCCTGCTGAGCAGAGAGCCCGATGTGGGGCTCGATCCCAGGTTCCTGGGATCATGACCTGAGCTGAAGGCAGAGGCTTTAACCCACTGAGCCACCCAGGCGCCCATCAATCATGTGTTCTTATAAGAGAAAAGCAGATGGAGGTTTAGCAGACAGAAGAGATCAAGCAATGTGATCACAGAGGAAGAGAGTGGACTGATGAAGGCACAAGCCAAAGAATGCCTGTAGCCACGGAAAGGTGGAAAAAGCAAGTGGTAATTCTCCTGCAGAGCTTCAAGGGGAACTACGTCTGGCAGGCCCCTTGATTTCAGTCTGGTGATACTGAGTTCAGACTTCTGGTCTCCAGAACCATTAGAAAATAAATTTCTGTTCTTTTTTTCTTCTGTTCTTTGAAGCTGACAATCTGGTAATTTGTGTTAGCAGCTGCAGGAATGTATACAACCATTACAGTATGAACTCCATGAAAGTGTGGACCTTTGTACTTTGGACTCACTAATGTATCTCAAATTCCTAAAACAATGCTTGGAGTGTAGTAGGAGTCCAGCAAATATTTTTTGAAAAAAAGAACAATATCCATTTTCCTCTTTATATATTTATACCGATCTTGCCTACTTTTTAGGGATGTTTTAAAACTGAATTTGTGTTCTTACTATTCTTTCAATATTCTTTGACATTTTCTATTCAGCAGCAAAGTTTAGTAAGCTTTTCCGCTTATGCTCCAAGAATATACCTGATAATTTTAAAGCTTGTAGTATTTGTCTTTACCATAGGGTTAAAATCCATTATTTTTTTCTTCTTCTGAAATTAGAATATAATATTCTTCAGAAGGATGGTACTTTCTTGATTATGATTTTATGGACTGAACAGCTAAGAAACCCATGGGAGACATACTAAATATTAACCATATTTTAAAAAGATGACATACAGTTGTGAGGAAAAATGAAAAAAATATATATAAAAACTGAAGACTTTTTCCACTAATTTTCAAGCCTTATTAATAATTGCTTTGCACAGCGCTGCATAACTTTTGTCTGGAACAGAATACACCTTTCTTAGTATCAGAGCCAGCATTTATCTGTAGCTTGGAAACCTTGCTGAGCTCTGTGTGTAAGGTCTTCTCAGGAAGCTTCAAAGTCGTCTTTTATCTTTTCTTTAGTAAGAAACTTCCGTCTGCTTACTACAAAGAAAAAGTTTCATTTCTCCTTTTAAGGTGTCTACTTAGGTCCCTATTTCATCCTGTAGACTTTAATAAGTAAAAGCAAAATGAAGTTTTCAACAATGTGATCTGGAAAATCCTGTGATTATTCTTCTAAACAATGGTTTTCCTGCTGGGCTCCATACTTCTAGATTTGAGCCTATTCTTACCATCTTCCATTTGTACTGAACACACTTCCCCTAGCAACTGTCTTACTCAGATTTAAACACTAAACTAATTTTGCTACAAACTGATTTGAACATATAGATTTTATTTTGAACAGCCTGGTGTTACTAAGCCAAGCTATAAGCTTTATTATATTTTAAGTACAAAGGGAAAATATACTTTCAATAAAAAACAAAACCAATACTCTCCCACATTATTACAGCATTTTTAATCTTTGTGTGTTCTCTCTTGGTAATTACATGGACAAATAAATTCTGTATGCATGATTTATATAATTGTAATAAAATGTATGTATAGTTTTGAAAACACTGATGGGCTGGACCACCCTTGATTCTTTTCACCTCTGAACAGTCCTACTTATGTTATTTTAGTTTACGCCTTCATTATATTTCCTCTGCGTTATGGTCTCAGGCTTGCCCCTTCTCACCCTCCAGGCCATCTTGCGTTTTGTCTGGTTCTTCCCTCGTCTGTTTTCTACATGGTGCCAGAATGATCTTTTCAAAGAATAAAAGATTATCTCTATCTATCTATAGATAGTTATTTCTATCTATCTATAATCTCTATCTATCTCTGCCTATATGCAGAGAGAATAAAAGATTATCTCATATCTATCATATATAGATATGAACTCCTTCATATCTATAGAAGTATGCTCAAGAGGCAACCCACAGAATGGGAGAAGATATTTGCAAATGACAGTACAGACAAAAGGTTGATATCCAGGATCTATAATGAACTCCTCAAACTCAACACACACAAAACAGGCAATCATATAAAAAAATGGGCAGAAGATATGAACAGACACTTCTCCAATGAAGACATACAAATAGCTACCAGACACATGAAAAAATGTTCATCATCACTAGCCCTCCGGGAGATTCAAATTAAAACCATATTGAGGTATCACCTTACATCAGTTAGAATAGCCAAAATTAACAAGACAGGAAACAATGTGTGTTGGAGGGGATGTGGAGAAAGGGGAACCCTCTTACATTGTTGGTGGGAATGCAGGTTGGTGCAGCCTCTTTGGAGAACAATGTGGAGATTCCTCAAGAAATTAAAAATAGAACTTCCCTATGACCCTGCCATTGCACTCCTGGGTATTTACCCCAAAGATACAGATGTAGTGAAAAGAAGGGCCATCTGTACCCCAATGTTTATAGCAGCAATGGCCATGGTCGCTAAACTGTGGAAAGAACCAAGATGCCCTTCAACGGACGAATGGATAAGGAAGATGTGGTCCATATACACTATGGAGTATTATGCCTCCATCAGAAAGGACAAATACCCAACTTTTGTCGCAACATGGCGGGGACTGGAAGAGATGATGCTGAGTGAAATAAGTCAAACAGATAGAGTCAATTATCATATGGTTTTACTTATTTGTGGAGCATAACAAATATCATGGATGACAAGGGGTGTTAGAGAGGAGAATGGAGTTGGGAGAAATTGGAAGGGGAGGTGAACCATGAGAGACTATGGACTCTGAAAAACAAACAATCTGAGGGGTTTAAAGTGCGGGGGGAGGTGGGAGGTTGGGGTACCAGGTGGTGGGTATTATAGAGGGCATGGATTGCATGGAGCACTGGGTATGGTAAAAAAATAATGAATACTGTTATGCTGAAAATAAATAAATTTAATTAAAAAAAAAGAAGAATGCTCGAATCTGCAATTTACTACAAAGAGCTCTTAATCACGTGGATCTCATTATCATTCCTCTCCATAAACCATCTATCATGTCTACGCACACACACTTCACATCGGCCAGACGTACATACCTGTGGATTTTCTGGAATGCTTTAAGCTTCACTCAGGCTATTCCTTTTATGGTTTAGACTGGACATTATCCCCTTTCTCTTCTACTTAACTGAGCTGTAAAAATCTCAATTCAAACCTCATGTCCTCTAGTTACTCAAGTTTGTTTCAACTTTCAGAGCATGCTAAACATTTATATTCAATGTAGCACTCATTTAGATTAATCTGTCTGCCTTTTGGTATTATGCAATTTACATATTTGTTTTTTCCCTCTATACTGCTGTCTTCTTGTAGGCATAGAAATCTGTCTTGTTGTATCAACATCAGATACTTAGTAGGTACTCAATAATTGTTGGATAAACAGATACATGATTAAGAGTTAAGAATGTTTGTGCATCCATAATAAATAATCTCATGCATTACTTTTTTCTATATAAATACATGTATATATAAATTTATAAACATATTGTATTCCCCCTCTCTCTCTCTCTTTGTGTGTGTCTACCTCCACATAATCATTTCCTCTGGATAGCCCAATTTAGAAAAGTTGAAATATTCATGACATACTTAATTTTAAAATGAGCGTTTTAGCGTTCTTCCCATCTTGCTTCTTTCTGCTTCCATTTGTTTCCTTATGAATCTCTGGGCTGTTCATTGCTTTCCTTTTCATGGTTATTGATGCAACTTCTTTCCATTCTAAGTATCTGAAGAAATGCCAACTAGAGAGGCTAGGCATACAGAGAGAAAACCTAAATTTATTTCCTTTTAGTTTTTCTTGAACATCATATATGTGAATCCATCTTAACTCTGCTTTTGGGGGGAAAAAAAAAACCTCACATATTCACTGATGTTCCTAGATTGTCTTTGAAGGGACCCTGACAGAATGAGCCTCAGGGGAGAGAAAGCTGGATCATAAAATCGCCCTCATTTCTCAGACAGGATTTCTGACAAGTACTTTGGGTTTTTTTGTAATCTTGAAAAGTGACATGTCATCCCAGGCATTGGGGTGGGCCATAATTCAAGATTTGGCTGTATGAGAATCTGGGGAGATATAACTATTCTGGCAATTGGGGGTAAGAGCCAAGTTTTGTGGGACTTGGTATTTATACAAGTTAGGGGCCATTTTAGGAAAAATACAGTTTTATTTTTATTATTATTATTATTTTTTAAAGATTTTATTTATTTATTTATGAGAGACAGAGTGAGAGAGAGAGAGAGACAGAGGCAGAGGGAAAAGTATGTTCCCTGTGAAGCAGGGAGCCCGATGTAGGACTCGATCTCAGGGCCCTTAGATAATGACCTGAGCTTGAAGGCAGATACTTAATGGAGGTGCTCCAGAAAAAATACAATTTTAAAAAGTTTCATTGTGTCAGTGCATTACATTAGCTGTGTAATAAATGACAGCAAACTTAGTGGCTTAAAAGGGAAGCCACATGCAGAAAAATGAAATTGGACCATTTCCTTACACCACACACAAAAATAGACTCAAAATGGATGAAGGACCTCAATGTGAAAAAGGAATCCATCAAAATCCTTGAGGAGAACACAGGCAGCAACCTCTTCGACCTCTGCCGCAGCAACATCTTCCTAGGAACAATGCCAAAGGCAAGGGAAGCAAGGGCAAAAATGAACTATTGGGATTTCATCAAAATCAAAAGCTTTTGCACAGCAAAGGAAACAGTTAACAAAATCAAAAGACAACTGACAGAATGGGAGAAGACATTTGCAAATGACATATCAGATAAAGGACTAGTGTCCAGAATCTATAAAGAACTTAGCAAACTCAACACCCAAAGAACAAATAATCCAATCAAGAAATGGGCAGAGGACATGAACAGAAATTTCTGCAAAGAAGACATCCAGATGGCCAACAGACACATGAAAAAGTGCTCCATATCACTCGGCATCAGGGAAATACAAATCAAAACCACAATGATATATCATCTCACACCAGTCAGAATGGCTAAAATAAACAAGTCAGGAAATGACAGATGCTGGCGAGGATGCGGAGAAAGGGGAACCCTCCTACACTGTTGGTGGAAATGCAAGCTGGTGCAGCCACTCTGGAAAACAGCATGGAGGTTCCTCAAAATGTTGAAAATAGAACTGCCCTATGATCCAGCAATTGCACTATTGGGTATTTACCCTAAAGATACAAACATAGTGATCCAAAGGGGCACGTGCACCCGAATGTTTATAGCAGCAATGTCCACAATAGCCAAACTATGGAAAGAACCTAGATGTCCATCAACAGATGAATGGATCAAGAAGATGTGGTATATATACACAATGGAATACTATGCAGCCATCAAAAGAAATGAAATCTTGCCATTTACGACAACATGGATGGAACTAGAGTGTATCATGCTTAGCGAAATAAGTCAAGCAGAGAAAGACAACTATCATATGATCTCCCTGATATGAGGAAGTGGTGATGCAATATGGGGGCTTAAGTGGGTACGAGAAGAATAAATGAAACAAGATGGGATTGGGAGGGAGACAAACCATAAGTGACTCTTAATCTCACAAAACAAACTGAGGGTTACTGGGGGGGAGGGGATTTGGGAGAAGGGGGTGGGATTATGGACATTGGGGAGGGTATGTGCTTTGGTGAGTGCTTTGAAGTGTGTAAACCTGGTGATTCACAGACCTGTACCCCTGGGGATAAAAATATATGTTTATAAAAAATAAAAAATAAATAAAAAATAAATGTAAAAAAAATAATAAAAAAAGGAAAGAGTTTATTATTTTGCACTTTTTTTTTTGTAGGTCAGGTTTTGAGAGTGGCTTACCTGAGTGGTTCGGGCCACATGGACCTCTCTGTAAGGCTACTTTAGTGTATATGACATCATTACTGGCTTTCTCCAGAACAAAGCATCCAAGATAGAGCAGGGTGAAAGCCTCAATGTCTTATGGCCATGCCTCAAAAGTCACATTCCATTATTTTCTCAGTATCTTGTTCGTTATTCAGGTCAGCTCTATTCAGTGTGAGAGGGGACTAAGAGGGACAGGAAGGCCAGGCAGTGAGCATCATTGGGGACCATCTTGGCCACTATATTTGAAAATTTAAAAATAAATAAAGTTATGTAAACACAATGTTAAGGGCCGCTTTCTGGTCTTTGGGAACATGTATCCAAATGAAGAGATTGTGAGCTTGCTGTTGCCTTCTCCAGGGTAAATTTCCTTTTGCAAACATCGATATCTGCCACAGGCTTTCTTCTTCTTTGATAAAAAGCATTGAGTTAAGCTCATCATCACACTGCCTTTGTGTTATCTTTCTTTGTAGCTATTGTCTAAGACTCCAATTGTGACCAATCCTCAGGATTCAGCATACAGTATGGTCATTTAGTAGCAAATTTATCCATCCATACATAGCTACCAAGTAGGTAGTGATATGATGTTCTCACATTGGGGTGTTTTGTTTTGTTTTTTAAGGAAATGAAAAAAACTTCATGAGTCTATGCACACAGCATCAGATGTCTCAGGTTAGAGCCCTCTGACTGTTATCCCTATCACCTCTGAATAGTTAGAATGGATTTGTTTGTTTGTTTGTTTGATTGACTAGGCAGATGTGTCACCTATCTCGTCATAATAATGCTGTGTGGTAAGTGACACACACATTCAACGGCAAAGAACTACACATGCTTATGGCTCACTGTCTGGTGTCATCTGTGTGTTAGCCATGGGACTCTTCTTATCTGAACTGGATTTGATCACATGTCTAGGGGTTAGAAGTCTGTTGGTTCATCTGGATTGACCTTGTCTATAAATGATTAGATGACTCAGCTCTGGTTTATGTGTCTGTCCTCGTCCATCAGACTAACAGAGATATATTCTCTCTGTAAAGGCAGAAACACAGAAAGCAAGTAGAAAGACACACAAGCTCTTGAAGCTTTGGTGTAGAGCTTGCACACTATTCCTCTATCTCATTTTATTGGCCAAAGCAAATAACACGGTTGAGCCCTTAGAGTTGGAGGATGACAAAATTATATGGAAAAATGCATGAATATAGGACTGAGACACAGTCTGGAACCATTCTGCAACCTTGACTATAGCAACTTTCACTCTTGTTCCTCAGGAATCTTCAGAAGTATCATTTTTGAAGCTATATTTTCTATGAGGCAGAAAACTTCCCAAATAAAGACAGCTTTTTAAAAAAAAAATTTAAATATTTTATTTATTTGACAAAGAGAGAAACAACGAGAGAGGGAACACAAGGAGAGGGAGTCGGAGAGGGGGAAGCAGGCTTCCCGCTGAGGAGGGAGCTCAATACAAGGCTTGATTCCAGGACCCTGGGATCATGACCTGAGCTGAAGGCAGACTCCTAAGGACTGAGCCACCCAGGTGGTCCAAGACAGATATTTTTAAAGTCAAAGTCATGTGAGTTTTAAGTGGGTAGCCACCATTATGTTGGAGCATGTTGCCTTTGAGTTTTTCCTAAATATTTAGCTCAATTTTTCTACTCACAGATTAGAAAGTGAGTATATATAGAAATCTATATGTGCAACCAGGATGTTGAGAAGCAAAATTCATGGCAATATGAAAATGCAACTTCATTTCTGTCTCTTATTTCTATAAGATATATTTAGTATGGGCAAATTTTCTCTGTTCTTTGATGAAATCCGTCAGATAAAGTTTCTCACCAGGAAAGAATATAATAGAGTATTGCAAAGTGTCTCTAGTCATTGATTATTAAATCCCAGATATTAATCAGGATCTGAAGTAATAAATGATAAGAACATATGAAAGGACATGCCTGAATTCTACCATCTTTGAATACTTTCCTACTCTGTGAACTTGACTTTTTCCAATAGTTTCATGGGCTTTTTGGAGATGGCCATCATTGGGGAATGTTCTCTTGACATCCTTGACAAGGACAAAATCATTTCTTTCATGGTGATGTTTTGTGATTTCTTCCTCAGCCTTTAGGAAACTATAATTCATCTTCAGATTCTGGCTATATCTTCCTGGAACCCAGTTAGACAGATGACACACCGAAGGCTCTTTCCCATGTATTCCTTACCTGGTTTATGGAAAACATACTTCTTTTTCTAAACAATTCAGGCAGATCCTCAAATAACCACTTCCAGCCTGATGCCCCAGGATGCTTTTCTTGGTCAAGTGTCAATCAGGAAAAGCTCTTTCTATCTCCCACCTGCAACAAAAGGTTCTCAAGGTTTCCAGTTAACCCATGAGAGTTTCACTCACCAAGTTTGGAGTAAAGGAAAATCTCTCTCCTTCAGTGATTTAGGGATGAGAACTCACAGCATGTCAACAGAAATTTCTAGGACATTTCTCTATAAATATCTCACTTCTTCTCCTTTTTCAAGTAATTTATAGCCTGAAAGTGTGTGATGGAATCCATGAATTCTGGATGTGGGTTTCAGTGATCTTTTAAAATCTAAATTTTGGTCCAGCAACTTAACATCTTTTAGGTATATTTTATTTTTGTGATTTATTGGAAAATTGAATTTTTAATCTTTTTATATATGTAAGTCCCCACTTAGACCCATCCTCCTTTTTCTCACTTCAAGTAGAGAGAAATTTTGAGTAAGAGATGCACTACTGTGGGTTGTCTGGGGGAGAGTGTCCCAGTGATCATGAATAGATATCTCAAAAAGTGGGAGAGGAGAAGCAGCAAGTTAGTGGCTTATTGTTATTCTCATTTCCCCCCCCCCAGAACCTTCTTATTTTCATATAAAAATTAATTTGCTGCTGTATTCCCAGTTCTAGGAAGATAATACACTGCTTAGTCCTATGTATAAGGCAGAGTCAATGGAAGAAGTTGAGAACACGTGAAGGCTCTTAAATTCCTTTCAATCCCTTAGAAGAAATAGTGTGATTCTGGTATTAATAACATGATGACCTTTCAACTGCTTTATGCTGATGAAAAGTGGGTAATCAAAGTCTTATCATTGGTAAATAAAGAATATGAGGGAATTTCAAACTTTTTGATCTCACATGGTTTTGAGACTAGAGCCTTAGGCCTTTCAAATGAGAAACTTCTCTTTGAAGACCAAAGAGGGAAGAATCATAGTGTATTCTTTAAAGTCCTTGTTGTATCATACTTGAGAGATGACTGCAGAACACTGCCCTCTGGGCAATTTCTTTACTTTTTAATTGGTTAAACTATCCAAAACACAAGTTGGGTCTCTTATAGGCCAAAGTGGCCTGGGGATTCCGAAGCCATTCTGCAGGAAATCTGTGTGCCTTCCATAAAATGAGCTGATTTTCTCTGAACTACACATACTTTGTAGTTGGAACCTTTAGTGTCCTGTGGTTCTCAAACAGATGTCCTAGGTGCCGGAATGATAGCTCCATTTTATGGATCCCATAATTTTGGAGGGGAGTGGTAGAACAGGATTATAAACTGACTTGGAAGAAAAACTGCCAGCCTAACAAATATTTTCTATTGGGCTTTAAAAAGAGGAATGTATGGCAATTGTGTTTATTTTTCAACATTGTATTTATTTATTGTCAGTTGATACTTACCGGGGAATCCTGGTTTTCTTCTGCAGTTATGTTTTCTGTGGCAAAAAATCTATTTTGTATTAGGCACATTAACCCCTGTTAAGCCCGTCTTTTCTATTCATTATCACGTTTTTTTTTTAATGTTCTTTCTGTATGAGGCCCTAAGTGAATCTGGACAGCCAAGACATTGGGCACTTTCTACAACTTTCATAGGCTCAGTGTCTCGGGCAGATGGAGGATAAGAAAGATGCCTGAATTCAATATTCTATTAGTCATCTCTGGTTCTGTGATGTAGCATCACTCAACCACAACCAGAACCTCCCAAATGATCTCGTTAGATTCAATCTTCTCCCTCTTTCATTTCTCTCTTGTATGCTGTCAAATTAACATTATTCAAAAGCACAATGGTCATTGTTTGATTCACCGGATAAATTTTTTAGGCCTCTACTGCCACTTGAGCTTTTCATCCTTGCCCTCGTATGTTGTCATGCTTTTCTGCTCCTCTCCTTCTGCATACCAGCCGAACCCATCTATTTACAATCCTCGGAATGGTCCTTTTGTCTCTGCCTTCTTTCGTTTCTTCATGTCTTCCCATCACTCCAAACTGCCTTGCTTCTTTTGCTAAATAAGAAGTTCAGCTTAGACTCCATCTCCTTTGAAGTCTTTCATCTCTCCTGACATTTATTTCCATGGTTTTATATTTACACACTGCAATATCATCTGCTAAAGAAAACCTATTGAGATCCACGGCTTTGTTGTTCAAAGCTTGGGATACATTTGAGGAATCATAAATCCATGCATTGCTAGAGGTACTGAAAAGGGACCCAAAAATACTTGCATACACCTCCTTTTAGGTCCTATTTTATGATCTAGGTTATTTTTACAGAAATTAATATTGGTGTCCCTTGCTTCGCTCCAGGATGGCTCCCTATCCAGGGCATTTTCCTTCTATCAAAAGTAGATCATCTCAAATACATGCTCTGTGATTTGTAGAGAAAGTGCTATCCCAAAAGGAGATTAACCATATATGTAAATGAACTTGATAGAATTAAGAAAAACATATTAACTTTGAATAACCCTAGCTGAGCAATCAGTTCTGGTTTATCACAATTTGATCTGATGATACATTCCTTCTTGGCTGTCTGCGGCCTGAAATGTTGGTCATTTGGAAAGGCATTTGTGAGCCATTACACTGGGTCCCTGCTTCTGCCCACACAGTTTCTTGAAATGTGATTTACTGCTGCCTTCACCAGTTGATATCCATTTATTATTTTAAATTTATACAATAATGTCACTCAAACTTGGACTGCTGTCTATTTCATATGCTTCTCAGATGCTGTGCTTATATTGCAAGATCAACCAAGGGAGTGGTTATGGAAATCATGCAAGTCACTGATTACACTCTGGTAGGCAGGAGTGCCTAGCTTCTTGCAGATGCCATCTGTGAAATGAGGTAGTATTAGAACAGAATGTCTTTTAAGATGCTCATCGAGCTGGAGCATTCAGGGAATCAGCTCTTCATTCTAATGAGTGAAAGATACGTGAAATATTTTAGTTAGATTTTGCAGGTAAGAGGACGGTCACATTGCCAGTTTTATGGTGATGATTAAATGAAAGAATGCATGCAACTCACTGAGTCAAGGGCATGGAAAACAACTTGTTATTATTAGTAGTACCTTTGTCAATAAGATAATCTGAGGAATAACTTTGCAAACCTCACTGTGATTGATCTTTTTATGGACAGAGAAAAGAAAGAGCTGCCTCTGCGGGCATACTTTCTAAAAGCCTATCTCTGAAATTCAGTTACATAGAATATCATCCCTAGATTGCAAATCACTTCTGGAGAGAGCTCTCTTCCTCCCCAGGATAAGCCAGGTCTCCCACCATACACTCTAATGACTTTGATGCTTTGCCTTTAGTGTTCTCAGGGATGCAATCATGTCCTTGTAGATATTTACTTTATTGTTTTTATTTTTGTATTATCTATCTCCTTCAGGAAATTTTAATCTCAGAAAAATCAGTGTGTGGCTGTGTTGGGTATCCCTCCTCCTGCATTGAAGAGATGCTTAAGAAATTTTTTTTATGAATGTTGAATGCATGAGTAAATGTGGAGAAACTTGGGAGCCATCGATAGTTGAACAATCCAGCGTCAGCAGATCCGAATTTGAGTTTTGGCTTTCACACTAACTATCCATGTTACCTGAATGAAGTAAGCCTCCAAGTCTTAATATCTTTATGAAAGGGTTTATGCTAAATCAGTGGTTATCAATCTTGCTTATACATTATAATCCCCCAGAGAGATTTTTAAAAGCATTTAATTTTAGGCTCCATCCTGGAATTAGATTCTTTGTGAGCCGGGCCCTGGCCCTGGTACATACACATGTTAAGCTTCTCAGGTGTTTTTAATGAATAACCAGGTATTAAAAACCACTGTATTAGATTAATGAAACTTCTTCCATTTCTAAGTCGAAGTTATTTTGCTTAGACTTCTGAAAAGGCTGGCTGTTCTATTAATTTATTTGAGTGTTTGGAATGATTGTTTGCACGTAGCAGGACCTCAATAAATGTTTTTGTTGCTGAAATAGCAGAGAGTTCTACTAAGTTCATGAATACTAAATGCAGGAGATTAATCTGGTGACTGGATTGATGTGCTCCTCTCTCATTTTATAGAAGGTTCAGGGGAAACAAGCTTCACAAATTAGCTGAAGATAAATTAGAAAACTCTGTAGCAATGACAAGGAACTTGTGGTGTCTGCACTGAAGATAATTAGATATTTTTAAATAAAACTGGTAATCATGTACTGAACTCTTCCTATACACAAGAGTTTTAAGCATTTTTTATGTAGTGAGTAACTGAATACTAGTGACACCTTACACTATGCGCTATCGTCCACATAGAACAGAGGAACCAAAGGAGGGACAAAGAGGGTAAGGATCTAGGAATTGGTGGTGGGGAATCTAGAGTAGAACTCAGGCTTTCTCCAAAAATGGGGCTTATTCACCCTTATTCTTGGACAGTGCCATTTCACCAAGTACCAACTAGCCACAGCGAAGTGATAATTCAGGCATGAAGTCACTCTTTCAAAAGTCAATATATTCACAGACCTGTACCCCTGGGGATAAAAATATATGCTTATAAAAAATAAAAATAAAAATAAATAAAATAAAATATTGCATTGCAAAAAAAAAAAAAAAAGTCAATATATGATATTCTGAGATAAGATGGCATTTAAAATCAAATAAATTATTCTTTGTTGTCCAGTGGAAATTTCTACTTTTGACACCATGGATTATAACTACCAAGTATATGAGTGATCTGTTTCCATGTAACAAATTATCCTAAAATATAGCAACCTAAAACCATACATATTTCTTAGATCATTGTGTCTGGGGCTCCGGAATATCGGCATATTTTTTTATTAAAGATTTTATTTATTTATTTGACAGACAAAGATCACAAGTAGGCCGAGAGGCAGGCAGAGAAAGAGGAGGAAGCAGGTTCTCCACTGAGCAGAGAGCCCGATACGGGACTCAATCCCAGGACCCTGAGATCATGACCTGAGCTGAAGGCAGAGGCTTTAACCCACTAAGCTACCCAGGTACCCCATATTGGCATGGTTTAACTGGGCTCTCTGCTTCAGGGTTTCTTCTGAGGCTTTAAATAGGGATTTCCTGATGATATTCCTAAATGAAGACTTGACTGCCTAAGGATCTTCTTTACATGCTCACTTACATGGTTGTGAGAAAAATTCTGCTCCTTGAGGGATGTTGGACTGGGGGCCTAAATTCCGAAGTGTCCTGCAGCCACACTGTGTGGCCAGCAAGTCATGTGTGAAGGGTCAAGAAGAATGTCAGCAAGGACAAAGTCCCAGATTTTTATAACTTAGTCTCAGGAGTCACATACCTTTACATTGCTGTATTTCATCTAAGGGAAGAAAGTGGCTAAGCCCATGCCATACTCAAAGAGGGATCACATAAAGGTGTGAATGCCTTGAGGTCAAGATCTTTGAAAGTCAACTTAGAAGACTGTCTGCCACAAAGGAAATGTCCACAGGGAATGTACATCTGGCTCTCCCTACGGTGGTGGCTGCTCATTTTGTTACAACTGCATATTGCAGGACCATGGAAAATTTGGTGGCTTGGCTGTGGTCATGGCTGTAACTATGGATATTGCAGTATCAAAATTTCTTGACAAGATCGACAATTATTTTCTGCCTTATAAATTTTGTGACCTCTTATACATCCAAACGATGACATACTCTGATGTAAAAATTTCACAGCATGGTGATGCTCCATTACTTATTGGCTTCCCCTCCCTTAGCTTCATTTTAGCAGCTCCTAAGGAAACAAGGCCACAGATGCATCTCACTCTGTCATACCTTGAAATCAAACAGGCCGAAAGACCTATTCTCAAAGAAGTGACATTGGATTTTATTACTTTTTTTAAATTTATTTTTTGTTTTCAGCATAACAGTATTCATTATTTTTGCACCACACCCAGTGCTCCATGCAATCTGTGCCCTCTATAATTCCACCACCTGGTACCCAGACCTCCCACCCCCCGCCCCTTCAAAACCCTCAGATTGTTTTTCAGAGTCCATAGTCTCTCATGGTTCACCTCCCCTTCCAATTTCCCCCAACTCCCTTCTCCTCTCTAACTCCCCTTGTCCTCCATGCTATTTGTGATTTTATTACTTTTTATTTACTCATTTATTTATTTAAGATTGTATTTATTTGTCAGAGAGAGAGAGAGAGAGCGCACACAAGCAAAGGGAGCAGCAGGCAGGAACATGCAGAGGGAGAAGGAGGCTCCCTACTGAGGAAGGATCCTGACATGGGACTTGATACCAGGACTCTGGGGTCATGACCTGAGCCGAAGGCAGATGCTTAACCCAAAGGAGCCACCCAGGTGACCCGACATTGGATTTTTATAACCCCCAGTTGTGTTAGATAATTTTTCTGTTATACCCATGAGGAAGTGAAAATAAATCAGATTCCTAACAAACTTAAATCTAACTAAACAAGCCAGCATCTTTTTTTCATTTGTACACATCAACAACTTTATAGTCTATTATATTTTATTGGACCCTAGGATTACCACAAGGATCTGTTTTTGTGTCATATAAAGGAACTGCACTGGATGATGAAGTTTTATTGCTCCAGAGAACTTACACCTTATTTATGTAAATATGTGCTCTCAGAATTAGGATAAGCCCTGAGTCAGGTTAGCACTTTCCATTCAACTGACAGTCCATGACAGAATCATTGTCATCATGTAGGCTGATTTCGGGATGTAACACAGGATAATGGCGTTATAGGTCATCTTTGACTACACATGGGGAGATATGTCAGTGTTCATGCTATCATTTTTGGAAATAATTTTCATTAAGTCAAATTAGTATAGAAGGGTCATGTGCATGCAATATTTTGTGAGAACATTAGGTTCTAATCATTTCATGTTCTCATTTGTACATTCAAAGATTAGAGTGATGTATCTATGAGCCAAGGAGCATCAAAGATTTCTGGCAACACCTAGGAGAAAGGCATGGAACATATTCTCCCCTAGAAGCTTCATAGAGACCATGGCTCTGCGGACACCTTGGTTTTAGACTTCTGTCTTCCAGAACTGTGAGAATAAATTTGTGTTGTTTTAGTCCACCCAGTATGTGGTACCTTGTTTTGGCAGTTCTAGGCAATGAATATAGGACTGTGTTCCCTGTTAACTATCTCTGGCTTTTAAAATTTCTACATCTCGTATGTCTAATGTGTTTGGAGGCAAGAGTGGGAAGAAAGTACATTTTCTCATGAGAAAAAAGTTATGAAATTAGAATTCATCTCTTTTTCAACAAGAAGCCATTAGACGGTAAGTAACTCCATTTCTTCACAAACATTCTCAGCCGTTCCTGGGGTACATGTCACCTGCAGCTCCAGTAAAGAGAAATTCATGTTTGGACTCAGAGGGATGCGTCTAGAGCACAAGAAGCCCATTGAAGGGAATAAACACAAATAGCAAACAATGCTTGCTAGAGAAGATTAAGCATCTTCATTGAAAAAGTGAAAATGAAGGGCCATCTGTACCCCAATGTTTATAGCAGCAATGGCCACGGTCGCCAAACTATGGAAAGAACCAAGATGCCCTTCAATGGACGAATGGATAAGGAAGATGTGGTCCATATACACTATGAAGTATTATGCCTTCATCAGAAAAGATGAATACCCAACTTTTGTAGCAACATGGATGGGACTGGAAGAGATTATGCTGAGTGAAATAAGTTAAGCAGAGAGAGTCAATTATCATATGGTTTCACTTATTTGTGGAGCATAACAAATAGCATGGAGGACAAGGGGTGTTAGAGAGGAGAATGGAGTTGGGAGAAATTGGAAGGGGAGGTGAACCATAAGAGACTACAGACTCCGAAAAACAATCTGAGGCTTTTGAAGTGGCGAAGGGGTGGGGTGGGAGGTTGGGGTACTGGGTCGTAGGTATTATGGAGGGCACGGATGGAATGGAGCACTGGGTGTGTGAAAAAATAATGAATACTGTTTTTATGAAAATAAATAAATTAATTTATTAAAAAAATTAAAAAAAGAAAAAGTGAAAATGTAAACATTTGAAAATATGAGTATAGGAAAAACAGGTGACAGTAGAGTTAAAAACAATTTTAACAAGAGCAGCTATAATTAAATCTTGACAATTGCAAATCAAATACTCAATCGTTTGAGGTAGCAGGGGAGTCAGATCTGCATGATGGATGTAGGCTGACTCCTGTGTTTATGGCGGACAGCAGTGTGGGGTTCCTTGACAATGGGGAGGGTATCACCAGTTCCAAATAGTGGGTAAGAAGAGAATTTCTTATCATGTGAAATTGAGCTGATGAATCTCTAGGGAATTCTTTTAAGCTGTCAAGATTCTCTTTCTTTTTTTGTTTTAAAGTTTTATTTATTTATTTGAGAGAGAGAGAGAAAGAGTGAGCAGGGAAAGGGTGGAGGGGGAGGGAGAGAGAGAATCTTAAGCAGACTCTGAATTGAGTGTGGAGCCCACTTGCCCCACTTGTCCAACACGGGCCTGATCTCATGACCCTGAGATCATGACTTAAGCTGAAATCAAGAGTCAAAAGATTAACTAACTGAGCCACCCAACCACCCCATAAGCTGTCAAGATTTTCAATAGAAGCAATAGATTTGTTTTCTCATAGCACAGTGGATGGTGGCAGCCATTATCAATATCAACCCTAACTATGTTCATTGACTTGCCCCAGAACTATAAAGCCCCAGTGATAGCCACACCCTAAACCCCCATACTCACCACCTCCACTACCATGGAGCCTAAAGTAGGTTCCTTAATAGCTGCAGCACAGTCGTGGGAGATGAGGATGGGTCAGAAAGTGCATGGTGAATGTCCAAAGTGTGGCTGTTACTTCATCTGGGAGCTTCATGGAGCACCAGGAGTGTCTGTGGAAAATTCCAGGGCTCCGGTTCTTAATTCCATAAACTATTTAGTCTCAAAATGATAGCTAATTCTGGTGCATGTAAATGGAAAAAAAAAAAGTGAAGGTGATGGAATTCTTATGACAAAGTTAGGATTCTATGACCAATGAGAAAAAAAAAAAAAAGAGCTTTATAAATCTTTGTTTATCCTTTAACTTAAATTGAAAAATCCATCGCCTGTGTATGAATCCAGAGATTCATATATAAACTGAACACATTCCTTTCCAGGGCTGGGGAATTCAGCTAACTGCCAGAATATGCCTGACATTTCCTTTATATTCAAAGCAGATGTAACCTCTTTACATCAGTAGAAAGATGAGCATTTTCAAATATAGTTTTTTCTCACACTGCTTCTTAATACCATCTCATGGCGTCAAGCTGAAAGCAGTCATCTGGGGATGTATTGTAATGTTCTTCAGCTGAGAGTGTTGGATTTCATTTTTGTTGAGATACCATTCCTAAAAATAATGATTCCAGTTTCACACAATAGAATTCAGGCGTGTTACATTTTTTAAATGAACAGGAAAAATATGAGGAGAATACAAAATCTAGCATTTCTAAGCAGAGACTTTGGGAATATATATTATCTGTAAGAAACTTAAAGCTGAAACTTAAAATACTAAGTGATTTAGCCTAAGACCCATCAGAAATATTCATGGGTGAGGGCACAGAAAGGCTAGGTACACACACATTTTTTTTGTGTGTGGGTGTGTTAAGATTTTTGAAATAAAAATGCAGAATTGCCAACAGCATTGGAATATGCAAAACAAGTACCTATGAGTATGTAGTTGACACGGTACATCTGAGTTTACATCTTTATTTCATCATTACTTATGTGGCTCATAGATGCATGGATGGAAAACAATTCCTCTGGGTGGAAAAGAGTCAAGTTTGTAACAGATTTTGTTGTTGTTTTTATAAGAAACTGGTCAATAAAATTAGTAGGGGAAGTTTTTTGGGGCGTGGGTTGCACCTGAAACTAGCCCCTTTCCTTTGGGAAATACCATCATGATCATCAGAAAGCCTCCATAGTCACGGCAGTAGAGGAAGGGAAGGCTTCCTATAGGCACCAGCAGCAGGCAATTTTACACAGCTTTTCTAAGCAATGATCACCTTTACATTCTACTATTGTTGAGTCACACAATACAAGTTAGTAGTTTCATTATATAGAGAGCTATGGAACTCTTGTGACTTAGTAATGTCTGAAAACTGGGAAAGGGCTTGAAAGTGAGCATTTCTATCATGAGTGTGTCCGAAAGGAAACAAGGTTGGGGCACATGTGTGCCTCAGTCAGTTATGCCTCTGACTCTTGACTTCGGCTTAGGTCATGATCTCAGGGTTGTGAGATGGAGCCCCACATTGGGCTCTGCACTGAACGTGGAGCCTGCTTAAGAGTCTCTCTCTCCCTCTTTCTGCTGCCTCTCTCCCCACACATGCACATGCTCTTGCTCTCTCTCTAAAAAAATAAATTAAAAAAAATGATATGTCATTGGTCAATTTAATGAGAGTTGGTGTGAATAAATAAATAAATACTATTATATTTATATTATGTTTATATTTGAATAACTAATCAGTGAGTTGACTAAAAGTTATTTTATACTGTGGATTCTAACCTCTATTTTTCTTTCTTTCCTTCCTTCCTTCTTTCCTTCCTTCTTTTCCTTCTTTTCTTTTCTTTCTTTTCTTCCTTCCTTGCTTCTTTCTTCTTTCTTTCTCTGGTATAATACTCTTAGTCAGGTGACCCATGGGAGAAATATAATTGAGTAGACCCTCTTACTATTAATACCCCCATGTCTTAGGGCAATAAATCAAAGAATAACCTAAAAGGTCTCTTTGAATCAGACCTGATTATATTTGTGTGTGTTACACACAGCATCTTCGAATATCTTGGGGCAGGCCATACCTTCCTAAGGGTACCCACCCAAGGGTGTGAGGGGGGCTGAAATGACTCCATACTATTCCTTTTTTTTTTTTTTTTTTAAGATTTTATTTCCTTATTTGAGAGAGAGGACAGAGAAAGCATGAGGTGGGGGAGGAACAGAGGAAGAAGCAGACTCCCCACTGAATGTGGAGCCTGATCTAGGGGCTTGATGTAGGGCTTGATCCCAGGAGCTGAAGTGACACTTTACTCATAGCCACCCAAGCACCCTGCCATAATGTTCCTTTTTAAGATTGAAAAATATTCCATTGCATGAATACACCACATTTTGTTTATCCGTTCATCAATTGATGAACAATTGGATTGTGTCCTCTTTTTGGTTATTATGAATAAAGTTGTTATAAACATCTATGTTCAAGTTTTTATAAGGATGTATGTTTTCAGTTGTCTTAGGTATATATTTAAGAGAGAAATTGTGGGTTATACAGAAACCCTAAAATTAACTTTTTGTGGAAATGCCAAATTGTTTTCCAAAGTGGTTATACCAATTTACATTCCCAACAATGTATGAGGCTTCCGGTTTCTCTCCTTGCCAACATTTGTCGTTGTCTGCCATTTTGATTACAGACGTCTGTTGGATGTGAAGTTGTCTCTCATTGTGAGTTTTGGTTTGCATTCCCCTAATGTTTAATGATGCTGAGCATTTTTTCACCTGCTTATTAATCATTTGTGCCTCTTTTCTGACTCACTGTTCACTCAGATATTTTGTCCATTCTTTTTTGTTTGTTTGTTTTTAAGGATTTATTTAAAATAGAGAGAAAGAGAGCATATGAGTGTATGTGCATGAGTGGAGGAAGAGGCAGAGGGCAAAAACCTTAAGCAGACTCCCAGAGAGCATGGAGCCTGACATGGGGTTTGATCCCATGACCCATAAGACCATGGCCTGAGCCGAAACCAGAGTTAGGTGCTTAACTGACTGAGTCACACAGGGACCTTCTTTGTCCGTTCCTCAGTTTGGTTATGTGTACTGTTGGGTTGCAAGAATTTTTAAAATATTCCGATTACAAGTTACTTATAGGATATATAAGTTGCAAATATATTTTCTCATCCTATGGTTTGACTTCCAATCCTCTTGTTATTGTTCTTCAAGGCAAAAATGTTTTTAATTTTGATGAAGGTCAGTCTATTTATTTTTTATTTTGTGGCTTGTGCTTTGGGGTTGTTATCTAAGAAAGATTGCAAAATCCAAGGTCATAAACATTTATGTGTATATTTTCATCTAAGAGATTTGTAACTTTATTGCTAAAACTTAGGTTTTAATCTATTTTGAGTTACTTTTGAGATGATATGAGATATGAGGTAAGGTCTAGCTTCATTCTTTCGCATGTGGATAGCCAGTTAAGAATAGTTAAGCCTAGGAGTGCCTGGGTGGCTTAGTCAGTTAAGTGTTGCCTTCAGCTCAGATCATGATTCCAAGTTCCTGTGTTGGGCTCCCTGCTCAGCAGAAAACCTGCTTCTCCCTCTCCCTCTGCTTGCTGCTCTGCCTACTTGTGCTCTCTATCTGGCAAATAAATAAATAAAATCTTAAAAAAAAAAAGTTAAGCCTACTACTTACTCCTCCCCATCAGCTGGTCTTGACCTACCTGTCCAAAGTTAGTTGACCATAAATGTGTTTGTCTTAACTCATCCTAGCACCTAAAGTCTAAAGTCCCTGAAGATTGGCTTATCTAAATATCACCTAAATGAGGTGTAAGTGATATGCAAGGTATTAATTCATCTTGAGGCAAATTCCTCTCCAGCTGCAAAATTGTGAAACCAAATAAGTTATGTGCTTCTACAATGCAGTGATGGGACAGACATAAGGTAGACATTTCCATTCCAGTAGGGGGAAATAGGGTAACAGGTCCTAAGGAAGTCCAAAGCCTCATAGGGCAAACAACATAAAACCTTCCGTTCTGAGAAAATCCTTGGCTCAGTGCTCCGCTCTCTGGACTCACTAAGATGGTAATCCCACCTCTGAAGGTCTCCCAGGCTGGTGTTGCTTCACTGTGGCTCTGGGTGACCCTGCCACCCTGTCTCCACCAGGTGCGGTCCCTACTGCAGCTCTCTCCAGGGCCCTCTCTCCCGATGTACTGGCCCCACGCTGGCTTGGCTCAACTGGAGAGGAATCAGCGCTGCCATTTCACCTCAGGTGCTTGCACTAAGGGTCTAAAATAGCACTGAGAGTCTCTGAATTGTGTTTGGTTCATTCTTCCATTGTCTGAAAGGGCAGCACCTGGCTTCTGTTGAGGTGGATAATCCACACTAATTTCCTTGTCAAATGGTTGCTTGGCCTTACTCTTAGTGCTCTTACCTTCTGTGACTTGGATAGGCAGAGGTTTGTCTAGATCCTTAGTTTAGCTTTTTATTAGCATAACAATTCTCTCTTTAAGTCCCGTCTCTTTTCTCATATTCTTCTAAAAGCAGTCTGGAGGAACGAAGCCACTCCTTCAACACTTTGCTTAGAAATCTCTTCAGCCAAATATCCTATTTCATTGTTTGCATGTTCTACCTTTCACAAAACATTAGAACACGGACACAATTCAGCCAGGTTCATGGCTGGTTTGTAAATTTGCTCCAGTTTCTAATAATAGGTTCCTCATTTCTGATTGAGACCGCCTCAGAATGTCCTTTACCGCCCACCTTTCTACCAACCTTCTGTTCATGGCTGCTCGTATTATCTAAGAAGACAGAGGCTTTCTCTACAGCTCTGCTTCTTTTTCTTCCACAGTTCGCATCAGAATTGACTGTAATGGCCCATTAATAGCAATGCAGTCTTTTTCTGGTATACACCTTGAAACTTTTCCGGTCTCTACCCATTACCCAGTTCCAAAGCCACTTTTACATTTTTAGATATTTGTTACAGCAGCACGCATCCCTCCTCCTCCCAGCTTTTTGGTACTGCTTATTTTTTTATTTATTTATTTTTAAATCTCTATTCATTTTATTTTAGAATCAGAAAACCAACTGCCCCCCCCCTTTTTATATATATTTTATTTCTTTTCAGTGTAACAGTATTCATTGTTTTTGGACCACACCCAGTGCTCCATGCAATCCATGCCCTCTCTAATACCTACCAACTGGTTCCCCCAAGCTCCTACCCCATGCCCCTTCAAAACCCTCAGATTTTTTTTCAGGGTATGTCTTATTCCATTTGGGCTACTTTCTCAAATATACCATACAGTGGGTGGCTTAAACAATATTTAGTTCTCACAGTTCTTTAGACTAAGAAGTCCAAGTTCAAAGCCCCAGCAGATTTGGTGCCTGGTGAGAGCCTTCCTCCTGGTTCACACACATCTTTCTACCTCTTCACATGGCAGAAGGGGTAAGAGCTCTCTGGGTTCTCTTTTATAAGGGCACTAATACCATTCATGAAGGGCTCTATCTTGATGACCTAATTATCTCCCAAAAGCTCCAAGATCACTTTAGGGGTTAGGATTTCAATATATAAATTTTTGGAGGATAAAAAAATTTATTCCATAGAATTCTGTTTCATACTTTCAGTGGGCTTTACACATTCTTTCTTTGTTCAGGTACCTGCAACCACATGTATCTATCATTTCACTGCTTACTTCTTTTGGGAGGACATTTTTGACTTCTCAGGCTAATTTGGATAACTGTATTTCTTATATATTCTTAAGAAATTCTTTTCTTTATTCCACTAATAAAGATAACTCATTTGTCTTTATGTGTGGGCTGAGTTCTCAACAAGTGTGTTCCAGAACACTATTCACTATATATCCTTCACAGATAGGCCGACAAATTTTAATTTATATAAAACATTTGCTAATACCTTAACTGAGAATATCTCCTGCTTTTGTCATGGAGTGAATTGTCAAATGTGCTGCAAACACAAAAATAGTCAATGCTAATGGACTAGAATGTTCTTAATGCCCTTACAGATCCTCTAATAATCTTTTTTTTTTTTTAACTTTTTATTTTTTATAAACATATATTTTTATCCCCAGGGGTACAGGTCTGTGAATCACCAGGTTTACACACTTCACAGCACTCACCAAAGCACATACCCTCCCCAATGTCCATAATCCCACCCCCTTCTCCCAAACCCCCTCCCCCCAGCAACCCTCAGTTTGTTTTGTGAGATTAAGAGTCACTTATGGTTTGTCTCCCTCCCAATCCCATCTCTAATAATCTTTTAACAGCCAGGTGCCTCTAAAGCTTACCAAGACATCCTAAGAAAAACTGATCTCTATTTCAATTGGTTCCCACTGATTCCACTATACTTTTGCCACTAAAACACACAATTGCAATAATTTTTTTACATATCTGTCTTTGGTGGATGAAGGCAGGATCATGCTCTATGCATCTTTTTGATCTACATCCTAGTGCTGGGTCAAGCATTGTGAATAGCTAGCAAAAATATTGAAGAAAGTGAATGAATTAATTGAGTAAGTACAGTTTAATAATATTCGAAGGAGACAGTAATAGAGTATTCATATACACTTGGAAGCCCAGGAATGGTAAATGTGATTGCCCAAGAAGGAATTTTTTTATGTTTTTGGCCAATCATATGCAAATTAAAATTGCTTTTTATAGTTGATTATATATTTCTCAATTTTACCTAGATAATATAATGAAGGTAGACTGTAAGAGAATTGAATTCTACCTGCTGACATAAAGTTTGGTTAATTTGAAAGGGAATAAGCTGCTTATCAGAATTTTTGAAAGCCAAAAGTCTGATGTTCCATCCCAGTTCATCAGGATGCTTACATTTCATTGCCTAAAATCAGATTCATTACATATGATACCAGACCTTGCTGCACGCAATTGACCTCATCTTCCCCTTTTTTTTTCCTATGGCTTGAAATCTTAAAATAATTTATGGCCATTTTTTATTTGCCATTCACACCTTCTCTCACATCTGAAGTGTCTGACTATCTTCTATGTGTTTTCATTTTTCTTGTGATACATATTCTCATAGCCTTAGCTCCAACAAAACATACTGGGTTCTCAGACAATCCCTTACTTAATCTCCCACCTCATATCTCTTTATTCCATGATGCATTCCATAAGCCTAGAACCCATTTAATCTTCTGAAGAGAATCAAATCAAACCAAATCAAACCAAAATAACAACAACAATAACAACAACAACAACAATGATAATACATCTTAACTGCTTTTAACATTGTCTTGCTCAAAAATTCCATCCTGCTTCTTCTCCCCCTCTATTTTGGCATTGTAATATCAAATAATTAAGGCCTTCAATAACAACACACCGCCGTATTTTTTGCAATTCAGCTTTTCTTATCTTTTTCCCTCAAATCCTCAGCTTCAGTAAAACTGTGGTCCCAAGAACAGGCATGCACATCTCACTCATGAGATGTTGTTCATGTCTCACTGATGAATGTTCTTTCTTCTCACTGTATTTTATAGACTTTTCATTATAGACCATGTAATCAGCAGGAAAATAGAAGAATATGAACCTTTTTATTCATCACCTGATTTGTGTTTGTGTGGGGGAGGGGTTTAAATTTATTTTTTATTTATTTTCAGCATAACAGTATTCATTCTTTTTGCACCACACCCAGTGTTCCATGCAATCCATGCCCTCTCTAATACCCAACACCTGGTACCCCAACCTCCCACCCCCCCGCCACTTCAAACCCCTCAGATTGTTTTTAAAAAGTCCATAGTCTCTCATGATTCACCTCCCCTTCCAATTTCTCTCAACTCCCTTCTCCTCTCTAACTCCCCATGTCCTCCATGCTATTTGTTATGCTCCACAAATAAGTGAAACCATATGATAATCAACTCTCTCTGTTTGACTTATTTCACTCAGCATCATCTCTTCCAGTCCCGTCCATGTTGCGACAAAAGTTGGGTATTCATCCTTTCTGATGGAGGCATAATACTCCATTGTGTATATGGACCACATCTTCCTTATCCATTCATCCGTTGAAGGGCATCTTGGTTCTTTCCACAGTTTAGCGACCATGGCCTTTGCTGCTATAAACATTGGGGTACAGATGGCCCTTCTTTTCACTACATCTGTATCTTTGGGGTAAATACCCAGGACTGCAATTGCAGGGTCATAGGGAAGTTCTATTTTTAATTTCTTGAGGAATCTCCACCCTGTTCTCCAAAGTGGCTGCACCAACTTGCATTCCCACCAACAGTGGAAGAGGGTTCCCCTTTCTGCACATCCCCTCCAAAACATATTGTTTCCTGTCTTGCTAATTAACAATTGTTACCATTTTGATATATTTGATCATTTCTTGTTGAAATATTTAAAACAAATCAGAGATATTATATTTCAAAATATATAACATTTCCATATGAACTAACATTTCCTCTATGTACTAACACCATTTTCTTATTTATCAGAATAGCACTATCACACCTAACAATATTAACAATACTTCCTTTATATCAACTTGCTATGTGTTTCACTTCTCTTTGAATTCAGAATCAGTCCTTGGTACTATTTATTTGAAGAAATCAGATCAGCTGCCCCATAGAATACCCTATGATATGGATTTGTTTATTTGTTTACTCATGGTATTAGTTTGTTGCCCTAAATCATGAATTTTGTCTAAATTGTGCATTAGGTATTAGGTCTTAGTTTGATTGAGTGAGAGTTAATATTTTGGCAAGAATGTGTCACAGGTGATGCAGTGTAGTACACATGTACTCTCCAGTTGTTCCAAATCTTTTTTAATCTAAATAATTCTCATTCCCCCACTTCTGTTCCTGGTCTGCCCCTACTCCCCTCCACACCTGCTATGAAACATCACACTCCTCATTAGAGTTCACTAGAGTTCTGAACACTGTGGCATTTATGGTCTATAATACATTGCATTTCACACTTACCTTTATGCTATGCTATATATCATTTTGAAACACATTTTCTATTTTGTGTCAAACTCGTCTGTTCAAATGGGTTGTAGGTCACCAGAAGTCAATTCCCATATCCCACATATTGTGACTTTCCCCATGGCACTGAGGATTTTTTAGGTTTTCACTATATATTTTCCTTTTTATGATTTTATGGTTGACTTCACAGGGACTTACTCATGTTTTTATCATTTCTTAAAGAAAAAAAATTCAATATAGAACTATTCTTTGTTTATGCCACCTGTAGTATATGGACAAACCAAACATGGCAAGAGAAAGGGTAACAGACAGTGATGAGGATAATCGTAGATACTAAGACTGTGCATACAACTCATGGAAGTATGGAGACCATCCACTTGGACCCCACTCATATGTAATTATACCCCCAAATGAATGAATACTCAATTCACTAAAAATGTGAGGAAATGTATTATCTTAGGTCAAAAATGTTTTTTAAATTGACTATTGCTTATTATAACAGTATGATTTTCTTTAAGTAGTTTCCCAACAATTTTCTACAGTAAAGATATTCTACCAAGAGTTGTCTGTAAAGACATTTGTCGCAAAGCACCTAGTGTGCACTCAGATGCCTAGACTCTATTTTCAATAGCTGTTGAGGTAGTGCACCTCCTTCTTCTACCTGTTCAAGGAATATCATGGAATGTTTAGGTTAGCTGAAGATCCCAAGGGTTTATTTCTCTATTTGCTGTCAAAAAATTTTCTCTGTAGTCCTGCTTTTTGTCTTCATCAGAATTTATAGAAAAAGCTAATAAAGCATTTATCAGGGGCACCTGGGTGGCTCAGTGGGTTAAGCCTCTGCCTTCAGCTCAGGTCATGATCTCAGGGTCCTGGGATTGAGCCCCACATCAGGCTCCCCGCTCAGTGGAGAGCCTGCTTTCCCCCTCTCTCGGCCTGCCTTTCTGCCTACTTGTGATCCCTCTCTCTGTCAAATAAATAAATTAAAAAAAAAAAAAGCATTTATCAATCTGGTCATAAGGGCCCCAGAATATGGAATTGTGTTTTAGTCAGTAAACAAAACTGTCATCTCACCTGACTAATGATAACGGGCATCTCCTTGGGGGGCTTTACACAGCATCCCGTTCTGTTTCTGGGAAGCTACATATAAATTCAAATTATTATGTTATGTCTCCTAAAATAATCTTGGGCCCCCTTGTATGGCATTGTGACATGGTGGAATTAGGTGCTAATAAAGGCAATAAATCTCTCTCCGGGATTAAAGTCTAGGATGTTAGTTAAAAATTTATGCTTGCATTATCATTACATCTGCTTACCTCATTTGTTTGGTTGTTGTGACTGTTATATGCTTAGACTTGCTTAGAGAGCAGTGAGCAAGTAGCCCTTTCTCAATCGCAACATGTCAACAAGGCTAGACCAAATATAAGTAAATGAATTAAAGATAGAATGCCAACTGCTTATAAATAAATGTCAAAATCATCTATAGTAAATATTGACAAATAAATTGAAAAACAGGCAAGAGTTAAATAAAGTCACGCTCTCTAAAGCTCTTCTAGTTCTATGGGTGCATGGTTTGGTTTTCTGTTACCTTAAGCACACTTTCAGTTTTTAAGTATTTTCTTCTTTTGATGTTATCTTGAGCCACAAGATAATATATGCTTGTAATAATAAGTGAAGCAATACAAATATGTATAATGATCCAGTTAATTACCTTCCATCCTACTGCCCACACATACCATCCCCTCTGGGTGACCTTCTATTTCATTCTCCTCCCTCTTACAGACATACGCAATTTTGTCTTCACTCATAGTTATGCACGCATAGAATTTGGAGTTTGTGTTTTCAAACAAAAGTAAATTCTATCATACATACTGGGACCTTGCCTTTTTATCCCAATATGTATTATGGATATGCTATAAGTCAATAGATATAATCTCTTTTATATATCACACACATAAATGTAAGTATATAAATGATATGTTCTTCAATCTGGGAATTTTTTTCAGTTCAATTTCTGCTTTTCTTTATTTCTTGCCTTTTGGATAGCTCCTGACTTGGTCTTCATCCCACCCAACACAAGACATCAATTCCCTCCTGCTCTTCCAGCCAGATAACCGTATGCTACATTATGCAGCATATGGATTTTCCCCCTCTTTCTCTCTTTTTCTCTCTTAATATATACATATAAAATACATAAGACATATGTAAGTCAATAAGCATATAGGTAAATACTCGATGTTTTAACTAAGTTTTCAGCTGTTCTTTTTGGAGCTACAGATCTGCTGATCTCTTCACAGCTCTTTGACTCATATGGGGAACTGGAATAAAATCTCCCTGCTCAGGAACCAAATGTCATTTACTTCCACAAGATTTAGGATTTTAAGGCTGTTTAATGGGATTAGAAAAAAAATTCAGTGTTCTGGCCACCACTCACATTTCCTTTCAATCTAGTTAAAGCCTGACTGTCGCCACTGCCTTCAGCCTCCAACCCAGAAATTCTGATCCAAGTTGTTGTACGTTACTGAGATTTCTTGCACAGACCATTTCCAACTTGTCATCACTACCACCATGTTAGCATACATATCTCCACCGGTGCCTGATGGTGCTATCAGAAAATGTTAAACTTCCTGTTAAAATTTACTCTCATGGCTTATAGATTCTGCATGATGTCTCAGTCATAATGACATCTTTATCCACTTCCATGCAAAGCAGAGCAAATTGGGATTCTGTATTGCTGAGGTAAATAAGCAAATAATGAAATAATATAGCATAGGTTTTGAGGTCAACGTGCAGATTCAGAGAGTGATGACGGTTTTCAATTCACTCACAGTTTTGTTGGAACGATGAACGTATTTAGACTTGACAATAAATCAACTTCTGAGATGCCAGCCTACAACCATTAAACAAGATTTTCCATGAAGTGTCTCTCAGTAGAACACGTAAGGAATTAGTCAGCTGATTACTTAAATAGGTACCTTATAACGAGCTATAAATGGGCACTCACGCAAAGAGTAAAATGTAGCTGCCACTAGATCCCTACAATTAGTCCTTTGAGCCTCATAAAGTAGAAAAAACATTAGCCCCTGTTTGGAAATGCTAGGAATTTTCTGGTTTAGCTTGTTAAAATGGCCAGATTTGGATCCATCAACCTTAAGCAGAACATGGGGATCATATTTTTTAAAATGTCTGCTTCTTTGGTAACTATGTAGGTGGAGTTCGGGGTCCATTCCCAAACATGGAGGGCTTGAGAGACTCTTCTTTAAGTGATCACTAAAGCCTCTTATTGTAATTGTCTTTATGATATGGTATTATCTCCTCTTGATTATAATTTACATGAGGACAGAGACCATGCCCATCTCATTTACTAACTGCCAGCATCTAGCTTGGTATCAAAATTTATGTCATGACTCTAGAAATGCTTGGAACACTTGGTGAAAGAATTAATGTTTGAATGAAAGGGTGATCTCTGACAACACTTTTCTAACTTTTCTAGAAAGTGTATGTGTCTTTGATTTCCCCCACACAACTCCTTCCTGACTCACTTTTTACCTTTTGCCTTCCTGACTCATTTTTTTTACCTTTTCCTGCTTATCTGTATCACAATCCTTTTCTTCCACCCACTACTGAATATTGGGATACATTATTTCTGAAGTTACTACCACCTTTGTCCAACTGCTTTGAAATCTCAAACTCAGTTGTCTCTTGAGTCCCAGATCTCTACAACACACTGCCACTAAATAGTTTCACTTGAGCCTCTCATAGATAACACCAACATATATCTGAACTCAACTGAGCTTTCAGATCTCTACCCTGATGGTTCCCCAAGAGCTCCCAACCCCATGAGCAACTGCTTCATAATCCAACAGTTGCTGAACCTTCTTTCTGGAGCTCATTGTGCACTCCTTTTTATTCCTTATTACCCTTCACTTTCACACCATATAACAAAAACTGTATTTTATTTTTTTAAGATTTTATTTATTTATTTGAGAGAGAGTGAGAGCACGGTGGGAGCAGAAGGAGAGGGAGAAGCTGGCTGCCTACTGAGTAGGGAGCCTGATGCAAAGCTTGATCCCAGAATGCTGGGATCATGACTTGAGCCCAAGATAGATGTTTAACTGACTGAGACACCCAGGCGCCCCTAAACAAAAATCTTTAAATTTCTTAAATGTCTATTTGGTCTAGGCTCTATGTAGAATCTCAGTTGCTGCTTCTTTATGGTAAGACCTCTTGAATTAAGGCATGCTTGAATAGCCTCTTGAATGGTCTTGGGTTCTATGGTCATACTTTCAGCCAACTTTCTTTCAGTTAGCTTCCATAATGATTTTTATAAAACAAAAGTCTCTAGGGGAAAATATCACAGTATCTCATATGCCTAAAACAAAATATAAATGGCCTTGATGTTTTGGTTTCTCTTAACTGTCCAGGATATAATTTTTTTTTTTTTTGCTGCTTGCTTTTGTCCCTTTACTCTCTGGGGATAACATCAATTTATAGATCTGCAATTCAGTACTTTTTCTATGTCTGTGCACATTCTGTTCACCCTGCTTGGCTTACACTTTGCCTCCTTCCTATAACTCTTCTCCATCAATAATTAATTCAAAGGTAACCTTTAATGAGAACATATTTGTTCCCTGTCTTTGCTCTGAGATCTCTTTTTTTGGGTGCAGATACGAGACTTCCCTTCTATATTTCCACTTGAGCATTATATTATTTGTCTTGTGGTATATACATATATTCTTTTAAAGAATTTATTTATTTATTTGACAGAGATCACAAGTAGGCAGAGAAGCAGGCGGTGGGCGTGGTGAGGGGGGGAAACAGGCTCCCCGCTGAGCAGAGAGCCTGATGTGGGGCTCCATCTCAGGACCCTGGGATCATGACCTGAGCCTAAGGCAGAGGCTTTAATCCACTGAGCCACCCAGGTGCCCCTATACATATGTTTATGTGCTTGTTTTCCAGCTCAACACAACTTTTCACATTTGCAACACTATGATCTAACAGGGAGCCTTATGTGTCAATTAATTAATAAATAATTATTTTAATTATTTTATTGAACAAATGAGTAGGTAATGAATTAAAAAAAAAAATAAAGAACGAACAATGTTGGTCTGGCCAAAGTAAGTTTAATGAAAAAGATGAACCTACTCATGAAATACCACAAATCGCAATTTGCCCGGGATATAATCATGAAAAAAAATCAGGTTGAAAGAGAAATTGTAGTTAATCTAGGACATGGATATGGATGTACCGTGAATTTAATCATCTATTCTGGTTGCCCAGGATTAGATTGGATTATTAACAATTCAAATTGAGTAAAATAAGTTGCAATAAAAAGATACTACGGGACAGAATTTCCGTCACACAGAGGATGGATTCAACTGCAAGTATATTATTCAGCTGATGCCTGGGGACAAGTAAAGATCTGGTGTCTGCAGCCAAATCCATACCTATCACAGCCACAGCCACAGCCCAAGATTCTAAAGGCACCAAAGCCAGTGGCATAACCACGTCCAGAGCCCAGATCTCCGTCAGAGTTGCCGCAATGGTATATTATCAGCAGTTGAGTTTTTAGCCTAAGAGAAGAGTAAGTTGTAAGCAAGAAAAAACACTGAATAAATACCACAGTCTTTTATGCAGCTCCAGTGTAGGTACGGCAAACGGCAGGTCCTTCTGACATCTTCATATAGACCAAACTTGTATTTAAAAATCTTATTAATTACTGGATGCCTAGATGGCTCTGCCGGTTAAGTGTCTGACTCTTGATTTTGGCTCAGGTCATGATCTCACAGTCATGGGATTGAGCTCTGTGTCGGACTCCGCTCAGCATAAGCTCGGAGTCTGTTTGAAATTCTCTCCCTCTGTTCTCCCCCCACTCAAGCGCAAGCACTCTCTCTCTCTGTCTCTAAAAACAAGAAACCAAAAAAAAAAAAAACAAAAAAAAAACAAAAAAAAAAACCAAAAAAAAACCAACTACAAAAAGACTCATTAAGCACATTTCTTTAGATAAAAAAGACTCAACATATGCATTAAAGTTGAGGTCGTTTCCTGGTATGTTTAGATCTTCCCAAACAGTTGATGAGCTTTAAATTAAAAAACAAAAACTGCTGAATTCAATGACCTTGTTCACACTGATGCTGAATTTAACCTTTGTAACCATGCTGCATGACATCACGTGCAGAAGGCAAATGCCTTTTCCTCTGATGATTTTGCTAATAATACCCTTCATCTTATATGCAGATTTAATCAACACAGCTGGGATGTTATCTATATAAATCTTAGGAACAAATAATATATTTTTTGTACAAACTACCACCCACTCCAATCACATTTTACTCTGTGGTTTTTGTATTGCTATGTTTTCTCAAAAATAATACTGCTGTGTTCCTTATATAGTTCCCCCCACCTCTGTTCCTTCAAGAAGTGGTCTAATTATTATCCTATACCTGCACGAGAGTTTACACATTTCTTTGCAGACAGGAAAAACTTTGACAATCTTATTTGACTCCAAGTTCATGGGAATATAGAATAGATCTTTTTGAGGTTGAACTTGATAGAGGTCATTACTATTAATGTTTTCTTTAAGAATAATGATTCTGTATGTATCATGCACCTGTACATAGACTTAAGTTTTGAGACATAGATTGATCTGGGCATTATGATTGAAAAAAATTGAGAATTTTCCTTTACCTCTGTTCTCTAGGGCCATGTCTGATTGGGGCTGTTGTACTGCAATCATCCACTTTTATTTGGTGATGTCACTTTATTGACAAAGCCATCTATAAGCCAGCACTAATTTTTTCTTCCCGGGAAAATGGCATAAATCCTTAAATGTGTGTTGAGAGAGACAACTCAGCAGGGTAGAAGCCATGGAATCTGATCCACTTGTCTCTATAATTTATTTATGTTTTCTAGAATTCCTGAAGCCTGATCTCTTATATACTACTTTTGTCTGATGATGGAAGAGCTTCTGTGTATACTCAAATTTGTGTCTTAGAAAGCCAGACAATATCTAGTTCATAATGAGCAGTTCAGGTCACATGGTAACTTGGTATATCATTGTCAAGAGCTCAGTCATGAGCTAGAAGCTATTTCTTCAAAAGGTGGTATAAGTTCATAGAAGACAGCATAAATTTGCTCCAAAATCTTAAAATCCTGTTTTGTAATTCACATATATAGACCTGTAAAAACCTCCACATACAATCATCTTCCATAGATGCTTTCAGCACCACTGAATGGGCTGCTTCATAAAGACCAAACAACTGAGCAGTATGGACAACAGCACATGACGGTCTTGGAATTTCCTCTTGCCCTTAAGTCACTCAAACTGGGAAGCCATTTTATTACTTTCCTAATGGATATTAGGAAAAAATGGATAGCTAGTCCAAATGAGGGAATATATTGCCATAAAAATCCAAAGAGGCCACTAAGTATTGTGTTTGTTGTTTAGTGCCAATGTAACAACTTATTCTTCATCCAGATTACTGGACCTCTAGAAATTTCATTGAGGCTGGAGACACCTAAATTTTTGTAGGGTTTGTTTTCCATCCTCTGTCATTCATGAGTCTTAGCAAGATGTCTAGAGTAGTTGTTAATTCTTGTTTCCTGGATCTAATCTCCATCACATTATTGATATAGTGGATGGATGTGATGTCCTTTAGAATGCTGAGTCAGTCTCTGCGGACTAATTTGTGCCAGAGTGCTGAAGAATTATCATACTCCTGAAGTGGGGTAGTACCAGAGCATTACTGGTCCTGCCTGCCAAAAGCAAACTGATTCTGCTGTTCTTTATTTACAACGATAGAGTAAAAAGTCTTTGCAGGATCGCAAAAATTGGAAACCGTATTCTAGAGGGTATGTATATTTGCTTCGGCAAAGAAACAATATCTGAAATAAAAACTACATTTGAAGCTACCACTGGATTAAGTTTACAACAACTCATTTTCATTCCTCTGAATCCATCTACATTTTGTAGAGGTAAATGGAATCAAGATGTGAGGTAACAACTTCTGAAACTTTACAAACTTTAATAACAGTGTTGTGGCTTTAATTGTGTCTTTTCAACAAATATGTTGAAGTCTTAACCCCTTGTAACTGTGAGTGTGACCTGATTTGGAAACAGAGTCTTTGTAGATGTTATCAAGCTGAAATGAGGTCATACTGAATTAGGATAGACCTTAAATTCAATCACTGGTGTTCTTATATGAAGGTCATGTGAGGACACAGAGACTTTACACAGTGTAAAGGCATATTTCAATGCAAGCAGAAATTGGAGTGATGTGTCAAAGGATGTGACATGCCAAGAAGGAAAGCCAAGGATTGCCAGCAACCATTGGAATCTAGGAGAGACAAGAAAGGATTCCTCTTTAGAGCCTTCAGAATGAGCAGTTCAATTTAATTTTAATTTTAACTTTTAAATTTAAATTTAATTTTAACAATTTAATTTTGAATTTTTGGTCTTCAGAACTATGACAAAATAAATTTCTGTTGCTTTAAGCTACCAAATGTATGGTGCTTTGTTACATCAGCCTTAAGAAATCATTATAGGTAGCATTAATATACTTAATCTTTCCAGAAATAAACTTTTGCTTTTGATCTACTATTTCGGTAGGAAGAAGAAGCTCTAGTGGTGTGGGGTTTTTTTGGGTTGATTTTTTTTTTTTTTTTTTTTTTTTTTTTTTTTTTTACCATAATAGACCTTACTCTGGGGACTCAATGGGCAGATTCAGCCAGCTACAAATATATCTTTGCTAACAATGCATACTCACAGGGAGGATTCATGGATTTACTGAGCCCATTATGAGATAGATCTAAGCCAAAGCTCCATTAATCATTTGACTAGGCCAAAATGGTATTTTGGGACTCTAAAAATTTTGTATCAGTTTAGAGCCAAAGTCAGGTAATCCTCAAAAATTCTGGTACTTTTCCCTTCCTCAGTGCACTGTCACTAAAATTGTCACTTGTCATTAGTTAATTGTTACTGTCAGCAGTAAACTGTCATGGATCCTTTAGAGGAAGGCTAAAGGGAAAACTTACAGTATAATTTTTGGGCAATGTAGCAGGGACCTTTCTCAAGGGACCTGCCTTCCATTCTTTCAAGAAGCTCTGAGTTTGTGAACTGGCTTGGATGGAACTGATTAATTGTTAATGTGTAGTTTCTTTTGCCTTTGGTCTTACAGACTCAACTCATTTCCAAAGTTACTTAAGTCAGCAACATTTTCCCCTACTCTCTGCAGTGAGAACATTTCATGTACTTATAATACAGTTAGGTGATTTTGTAATATTCTGTATTCCATTCTGGAACCTCTGTTCTTCTAAAAAACTTTTTTTTTTTTCTTTTCCAAATTACATAAGTTAAGATTCAGTTTTTGTGATGTGAACCTATATGGATCTGAGCAAATGAACAGTGCTATGGATTCGCCAGTACAATATCATGTAGAATAGTTTGACTCCTTAAGAGAACCCTCTGTGTTGTCCTCATTCCTTTCCCCTCCACTTGAATTCCTGGAAACCACTGATCTTTTTACCATGTGTCTGGTTGTGTCTTTTCTGGAATGTTACAAATTTGGAATAGAACAATATGTAGCCTTTTCACACACTGTTGTAATTGACTTGTTAACTCTTTGGGGAAGATTTTTTGCATCTAGGTTCATGAAAAAATTTGATTTTTATTTTATTTTATTTTAATTTTATTTTTTTAGAGGGAGACAGAGAGCATATGTGGGGAGGGGCAGAGGAAGAGGGAGAGAGAGACTCTTAAACTGGCTCCACTGGAGCCTGACCTGGGCTCAATCCTACAACCTTGAGATCATGACCTGAGCTAAAATCAAGAATCAGATGCTTAATCAACTGAGCCACACAGGTGCCCCAAGAAATGATTTCTAATTTCCCTTTCTTAAAATGCCTTTATCTGATTTAGGTATGAAGATAATGCTGGCATTTTAGAATAAGTTAGGAAGTACTTCTTCTGCTTATATTTTTTTTAGAATGTATTGTAGACAAGTGGTGTCATTTCTTTCTTAATTTCTTTTGCACCAGTAAAACATTTGGGCATAGTGCTTTCTTTTATGGAAGATTAATAATTGTTGACTCAGTTTCTTTAATAGATATAGGACTATTAAAATTTATCTATTTCTCTTTGTGTGAGTTTTGGTCATTTGTGTCTTTCAAGGAATCAGTTCTTCTCTTAGCATGGGCCTGTGGAAATTTTGAAAGGACATTTGATTATTCAAGGACAGGATTGAATGTCCTTACAACCCCAAAAGAATAATTAAATAGACAATTTAACTTTTCTTATTGAAATGTTAAAGAATGCTTTTAAAAAATTTTTTGCATAGTTGAAGGCAAAAACTTTTCTAGTTTAATATGTATCTTTAAATTTTCACTTTCTAATTGGATATGTATTTTCAATTCCTAGTGTAGTTTGATAGTCTATGAAAATTAATCAAAAACATATATTTTATTATAAAGGTATATTTCAAATACAGCCCAGGGAAATTGGCATTTCAGATTCCTGTGTTAGATTTAGGGAGAGAGCCAAAATTTGTGAGAAAAATGTGTCATTATCATGTCTTTGAAAGAGAAGTTGGAAATACAAAATTTAGCTGCCACTGATAAAAGTGAGAAAGAAGTAGTCTAGAGTTTGGTTAGACCTGGTTTCCAAAATGGTAACCACAAGTCTGTTCTTACAGATTCTCCCAGACATGAAGGACAAACAGCACACCTGTCTGTGGACACAAGATGAGGGATAGGCTTCCAAAGATTTCTCTGCTAATTGAAAAGGAATAGCCATACACACGTGAATCATTCAACCATACAACTTGATGATACTGCCCTGCTCTGGGGAGGCAGAAAATTCCAATAGCCTGAGGCATTTTGGAATATTTGAGAAAAAAAGAGACTGTAGTTTTACTACCTGTGAAGCTTAACATGAAGAGGTGTGGAGAGAAGTAGAAGTTGTGAAGTAGAAGTTGTGAATGCACGTGAAACCTGAAAATAACATATTTTACAATGGTCATATGAAAAAAAGCAACAAAGGTAATGTAGTGACTTCAAATGTACCTTCAAACTCACAATGTAAATAAGCACAGTGACAGAGATAAATGAATGTAATTGACAACAAGTGGTATTACCAATGGGGAAGCTTATTAAAAAATAACAAAACTGGGGCGCCTGGGTGGCTCAGTGGGTTAAAGCCTCTGCCTTCAGCTCGGGTCATGATCCCAGGGTCCTGGGATTGAGCCCCACATCGGGCTCTCTGCTTGGCAGGAAGCCTGCTTCCCTTCCTCATTCTCTGCCTGCCTCTCTGCCTACTTGTGATCTCTGTCTATCAAATAAATAAATAAACTCTTTAAAAAAGAAAATAACAAAACTTTCTCACATGACAGCTGTTTGATTAAGATTTTAACAAAAAGATAACATTACCAATAGTAAAGGCAATTATCTTTTTCATTTTTAAAGATTTATTTATTTTAGAGAGAGACAGAGGGAAAGAGGACAGCATGAGCAGGGGGAGGGGCAGAGGGACAGAGAATCCTCAAGCAGACTCTGCCCTGAGGGCAGAGCCAGATTCTGGGCTTGGGTCCCAGGAACCTGAGATCCTTACCTGAAGTGAATGCAGGAGTCTGATGCTTAACTGACTGAGACACCCAAGTGCCCCAGTAAAGGAAACTATCTTTAACATGTAGGATAGTCCAGATGATTTTGGCCAATTGAGGTTGAGACATGCTGAATCTAAACTTTTTTTCCATGTGTCTTAGCATATATTTGCTATTGGGTCATGATGGATTTACCAAAATAAGGAATCCTGAAAGCATAATCAGTGAATCAAAGGAAGAGGAATCTAGGCTGAGCTACTCAGGAAGATCCTCGCTATAACCCACAGAACCAGTATCTGCTGTGGGAAGACCTGCAGCCATATTTCCATCTGCCTGTCTTAGTCTGTTCCGGCTGCTGTAATGAAGTATCCCAGACTCGGAGCTTAAACAGCAAGGATTTATTTCTCACAGTTCTGAAGGTTGTGAAGTCCAAGATCAAGGTGTTGGCAGATTCAGCGTCTGGTGAAGAGCTGCTTCCTGATTAATGATTGATTGTCTGGTCATTGTGTCCTCACAAGCAGAAAAGTGGTGAGGGAACTGTCTGGGTCCCTTTTATAAGGGCACTAATCACCTCCCAAAGGCCCCACCTCCTAATATTATCACATTGGGAGTTATGATTTAAACACAGGAAGTTTGAGGAGACACAAACATTTAATGTATAGTGACACCACAGCCAGGGTCACCACAGCCATCGCTGCAGCCCTGATATGAAGTTAATTCTCATAGTAGCACACGGTCCTGGAGAAGAAAGTCCATTTGAAAAGCAGGAACTGATGCTTTCAGTCTGAATGTCACCATGTGCATTGGGCCTTTTATACACCCTCAGTCGTGTCTGGAAAAACCAAAGTCAGTATATTTACCTCTTTTTTTTTTTTATTTTTTTAAGGCAGGCACCATGCCCAGTGTGGAGCCCAATGTAGGGCTTGAACTCAGGACCCTGAGATCAAGACCCGGAATGAGATCCAGAGTCAAGACGCTTAACCAACTGAGTCACCCAGGTACTCCTGTTTACCTCACATTTTAAGTTAACTTTCTTTAGATCTTTTCAGTATTTGTTTCTTAAGGCAAGGAGGCCCCTGTAGTGAAGACTTCTTTGTTACTGTGTAATGATTCACACAATCATGTCATCCTTTAACAAAAAATTCATTCGTTTCCAAAAACTATTCTCATTCTAAATTTAATTACTTCGAAGTATAGGATCAATTTCATGGGATGATATAAAACATGGAAACCTGTCTTCCAAAGGTATGACTTTTCTAATAATCATTTCAATAATCAGATACCCAGTTAGGAATCAAAGGGCATGTGGAAGCAAAGAATGGGGATGTTACCTCCAGCCACAAATCTGCAAATTCCCTGTTCTGTTTTCTTAGCACAAAATAAAGTTATTTTTTCCTTAAGGTGATCCTAGTTATTATTTGTGATTGACGGCTGAATATATATTCCTAGTGTTACAAAGTCATCACTTAATTCATGTTCAATATTGTGATCTATTGGGAAGTTTGATGTTGACTGTATTTGGATGAGTTTGCTATTATAATAAAATTTAGGCTTTACATAAAAATATGATTTTCTTATATAGGGTGGTTTGTTCACCTCATCTGAAATATAATTTCTTACAGAGTAAAGCAGAGGAAGGGGTTGAATTTCTTGTTACAGTGTATAAAATTCCACCATCCTTGAGGAAATTCTGTGGAGGACTTAGACCACATATCCTGGTTCAGCTACTGGGCTCCTACCACTAGTCCCTCCCTTGTTAGATTTCCACCAGTCCCTTACTGCATGACCTATCCACACAGAGTGTTCCTTGTAAAACGAGGGCCAGAGCTTGATCTTGTTCAACTGTCATCTTGGGTGGGAAGTGCTTCATGCACACAGAGAGAAATTCTTCCTTTTGGAAGGACCAAATCTTCACCCAGAGGAATTCCAAGGTTTTCACTGAAATGAATGTGCATGTCTAAGAGTTACTGTGCTCTTTACTGATACCATAAGGGAAGGAAGAGGTCTTGTGAAAACAGAGATGCCCAGAGCTGTTTCCAATGGAGAGAAACCTAGATAGGAGGCAGTGAGTATGGAATGTCATTCAAAGATTATGTCACACATAAATATGAAAATGAATTAATAAAAGAACATTTAACATATACTGAGAAATATATGTATATATATATATTTTTCCACTTTGAAGTTGTTTATACCAACCTTTTCTGGTTTGTCTGTTTGGTCGAGCCTCAGAGCAATCAGCATGTTCAGGCATCGTTGCTCTATGTAGCCACGGGAAGGTCATGTGAAGGACAAAGTGAGCCCCCACTTTGTACTGATGCTGTATCCAAGTTATGTCTAACACCAGCACAAATACAATTTATATCATCTTGGAGCACTGACACTTGGCGTTAGGTTTATGTGTAGGTGTATATGTCAATAACCTTTCTTTTTCACACTCTTCTGACTGGATTACTAATTATCAATTTATCCATTTGACAAATATTTACTGGGGGCCTCTGATGTGATGATCTTTAAAGCAGTGAATTACATGACTTCTGATAACATTATTTTCTTATTTGTAGGATGAGAATGAAGTAATTTGTACAAGGGCATTTCAAGAAGTTTCAGTTTCAGGTCAAAAATATAATAGTGTTTAATTTAATTGACTTCTGTGACAGTGAAACATACAAAGAATTTCTCTGGAATGTACATGTACAAATACTCAGTGTTTTATGGATAGATAATGAATTTTCCCCAATTATTAATAGAAATGTGCAGTTTAAAAAAAATGGTAGTTAACTATGTAAGTTGGTTGGTCATATAGTCCTCATCATTGTTTTGTAATTCCAAAAAAATTCATTGTCTATATATATATACATATATATATCTTTTGTTTCACATTCTTATAAATCATGTAAAATAACTAACTAAAATTCAATTTTCTCATGGTTCCAATTTACTAGGTTTAAGGGAAGTTAGGATAAAAAAAAATAATATGTGGAAAAAAATACCTTGAAACTACCCAATGTCAAAAGAAAAGGGAAGACTGTGATCTAGTTTGCTGAATCCTAGTGCACTGGAATGAGAAAGTAAGAAGGAAAATTTCCGTAGTAGTTTTGGACAAGAATGTCAGGAGGGTGCACTAAAAAAATATCCATAGTCATGGTAGACTTTCTAATATCTTTGGGGTGTGAAGCTTTTGATGAAGGGGAAACCAAGAAAATGTAGAAAAAACAAGTTATGTCTACAGAGACTGTAGTAAATGATGGAGTCTGACTCTGTGGTGTTGGGGGACAGCAAAAGACAGAAGCTGAAAGAGCCCCTAGTTTTTGAAAAGTTTTATTTTAAAATATTTTATTAAGACAATTTTTAGAGCACTTTTAGGTTCACAACTAAGCCGAGGATAAAGTATAGGGGTTTCCTATACATTGCCTGCTGCTATTTATACAGTCTCTCCCACTATCCATACCACCATGAAAGTAGAGTATTTGTTGTAAATGATGACTGTACATTGACACATCAAAATTGCCCAAACCCATAGTTTTCATTACAGGTCACTCTTGGTATTGTACATTCTGTGAATTTGGACAAAGGGGTGATAGCATGTGTCCATCATTAGGGTAACAGAGAGAGAAGTTTCACTGTCTTCAAAATTTTCTATGCTCCATCTGCTTGTTCTTTTCTTGTCTCCAGACCCTACGATCACAGATCTCTTTTCTCTCTTTGTAATTTTGCCCTTTCCATAATGTCGTGTTGTTGTTGTATAATCATACCGTATTTTGCTTTGCAGATTGACTTCTTTAACTTTCTAATATACCTTTAAGTTTCCCTCATGCCTTTTTTTTTTTTTTTTGATAGCTTATTTCTTTTTTTTTAGTCTGAGTAATATCCCATTGTCTGGATGTACTGCACTTTATTTATCCATTCACCTCCTGAAGGGCATCCCAGTTGCTTTTGAGTTTAAGCAATTATGAATAAATCTGCTATAAACATCCATGTGCAGGTTTTTAATGTGGGCATGAGTTTTTAACTCCTTTTGTAAATGATAAGTAGTGTGATTTCTGTATCATGTGCTAGGGGTATGTTTAACTTTGTAAGAAACTGCCAAGTTTTCTTTCAAGGTGGCTGTACCATTTTGCATTCCCCCCGGCAGTGACAGACATGCAAGGAGAAGGTGGCAGATTGTAAGCTACAGACCAACACTCTCAGATTTTGTATGCAGAACTCCAAGGAGTTGGAGAATTTCAAGCTAGAATCTTGTCTTGAGAATCATTAATAATGTTTACTATGGTAGAGTGATATTTTTGATCATATCTAATATGATATTTTGCCGGCTAAAGCATAGGCTTGTATCTAGTCTGTAAGTTTGGTATATTTAGAAATATAATATGTGGACCACCATTTGGACTCATTCTTTTCTTTTTTCTTAAAGAATTTATTTATTTATTTGTCAGAGAGAGCAGAAACACAGAAAGCAGGAGGCAGAATAGGCAGGGCTGGGAGGGAGGAGCAGGGTCCCTGCTGAGCAGCGAGCCCGATGTGGGACTCGATCCCAGGACCCTGGGATCATGCCTGAGCCAAAGGCAGATGCTTAATGGACTGAGCCACTCAGATATCCCTGGGCTCTTGTTCTGATCACAGCAAATTTTAATACAGAGCCTGGATAGAGACTTGGGTTTTTCATTGTTGCTGTTGTTATTAGTTTGTTTGTTTTTAGGCAAAATCTAACACTTAGGAGAATACCAAAGGCAGTAGTTTTTTTTTTTTTGTTTGTTTGTTTTTTCTTTTTCTCATCACTACCACTTCTGCCTGTCTATTTCTGTTGTTCTGTTACTCTTTCTTTTTACCTCTGTGGTTGGTTAAACACACACAAACATGCAAAATCATGAGAAAACATTACATGCGATGTAAAATAGTTTGTTGAAAAACAAACTAAGATTTTTTTATCTTTATCTTTAAACCAGAATTCATGTGGTGGTATGGTGTAAATGTAATATCAAAGCAAAAGCATCTTCTCAAAATATAAAATTTAAGTTACTCCAGATGAGTTTGATCAATGATATCAGGTCAAACTATGAACTATGTTTTTCCTGGTAGCTGAAGATGAGTTTACTCTGCATTAAAGATATAACCGAAATTCTAAGGTCATCCCTAGTGACAGCAGCATGAGTCCAATGGGCTGACTAACTCCAGAACTAACTAATGGTTCTATTGACTAACTCAGTAGAACTGCAGGACCAGCATTTGTCACAGCAGGGTGGGTGGCAACGGCCGTATCCACCCCTGCTGTAGCCACAGCCAGAGTCAGAGCCTGGACAGTCATAATAGCTGTTGGAGTAGCACATGGTGTTAGGAGTGGAAGGTTCATTCGAGGAGCAGGGAATTATTCTGAGTTTATATGCCATTATCTGCCCAGAGCGTTTTATACACAGTCAGTGTTGCATAGGGCAAACCACAGGCATTGCTGGGCTAATGATTTAGAATAACTTTCACTAGTAAAATTTATTGATTCTTTTGTTTACTCAGGAGAAGAGAGTCCCTCATGTAAGATTGGCCTTGCTTTTCTACCAAGTGTCCTGTAATTAAATTGTATGATTTAATAAAACATCTTTTTGCTCTATTTTGAAAAGTAATTACTCTTAAAAATGTGATTAATTTAAGGGAGATTATCAATTTATTATCCACTTCCCACTCTCAAGTAACAGATCTGGAAGCCCAGGGACTCCATTTCCCAATGTGCCTTACAAAATAAGATTTTGCATCAAATTCCACCAGTGAGAGACATTTGAATGAGATTTAGGAACCATTCTAGGTCCTTTTGAATCTTTGGGTTCGCTAGACTAAGGGAGGACCCTCATTACCCAGCCTATTTTGTTTTGATGTCAGAATAACCTTGAGAAAATCAAGTACTTTTAGAAATTCCCATTTCCTCATTTTTATGGCCCACACTTACTCATATTTATTTACTTAAAATGATGTGTTCTGGTGACTTGGTGGGATGAGCATATAGTCCTTTCTCCAAGGTTTGGTTTGTTGGCTTATTTTAAAAATTTTCTACAGGGGGCGGGGAGGGGAAGCAGGAGAGGGGGAGAATCTTAAGCAGGCTCCCTGCTCAAGTGCAAAGCCTGGCAGGAGGCTCGATCCCACCCCTGAGACCACGACCTGAGTGAAAATCAAGAGTTTGATGCTTAATTGACTGAGCCACCCAGGCGTCCCTGCTGGTTTCTTTTCTAAAAAATGACTTCAGTTTTTGAAAGTCTGCTTAAGGATTTAGAGTTTACATAAGTGCATTTGTGAATATGTGGAAAGGACAAGATAACTCAGCTGGGCCAAAGTCATTATTTCTGTTAGGGTAGAAATGCTGGATCTGAGGGAATGTGTATGTTTAGCATTTTTAGGTGCTGCCAGTTTGCACTGGGGCTTGTGTTTATATGCCCACCAGGAAAGTTTGCGAATTCCAGTTATCAGAATTATTTGGTATTATCAGCCTCTTTAATTCTAGTCGTTTTGATAGGTATGCAGTGCTCTTTTGTTGTGGTTGTAATTTGCATTTTTTTGCTTTAATTAAGTTGGTCATCTTTTGTTATAGTCTGCTGTAAAATGTTTGTTCAGATTTTTGGCCATTTTAAATTGTGTTTTGTGTTTTTGTCTAATGATTTGTAGGTATATTAATTTTTACACAAACCCCTTTTTAAAATATATGTCATGTAAATATCTTCTCCCTGTCAGTGGATTTTTACTTTTAAAAACAGAATCTTGGGACATTTGGGGGGCTCAGTCAGTTCAGCATCCAACTCTGGATTTTGGCTCAGGTCATGATCTTAGGGTCTTGAGATTGAGCACTACGTCAGGCTCCTCACTAGGCATAGAGCTTGCTTAAAATTCTCTCTCTCCCTCTCCCTTTGCCCCTACAACCCCCAAATAGAAATCTTTAACTTTGATCAAGTCCAATTTATTAATATTTTAAAAAAGATTTTATTTATTTATTTGAGGGAGAGAGAGCACAAGCAGGGGAGAGGGACAGAGAGAGAAGCAGACTTGCAGGAAGCCCTGCAAGTCTGCTTCTGGGACTTGGGGACTGGGGACTCGATCCCAGGACCCTGGAATCATGACCTGAGCCAAAAGCAGATGCTTAACCAACTGAGCCACCTAGGCAAACCAATATTTTTTTTAATAGCTAGTGATCTTTACATGTTGTTTAAGCAATCACTGCCTTGTTCTAATTAACCAAGATATTGTCATATCTTATTTTGGTGCAAGGTATGGATCAAGATTAATTTTCTTTTATATCCTTATCAAATTAATCTAAAATTATTTATTATGAAGTCATTCCTTTCATCTTCCACAGTGCTGTGGTATCTCAGTAGTAGGAATTAGGTTACTCTGTAAGTTCGAGTCTGTTTATAGCAGCTCTTTTTTTCCATTGGCCTTTGTCCTTATTCTCAAACCATGTGTTATAATCATACATAATCATGTCACTTGCTGTTGGTGGCAGGTCTCCATTTTCCTTTCCAGTTTCTGTTACATGTGTGTACTTATTTATTTACATGTTATTGCACTGGCATTGAATTCTGGTACAAAGTTTTACCAAAGTGGTAAAAACTTTTATTAAGCTGTGGCTGTAGTTATCCTTGTCTTGTTCCTAACCTCAGGTGGAAATTATTCTGTATTTCAGCAATAAGTATGATATATTAGCTATTGATTTTGGGTAAATGCCATTTATCAAGTTGAAGAGATTATTTTGTAGTCCTGGTTTACTGAGATTTCAAAAAGTTCATGAATGCATGCTGAATTTTGTATTTTATCTGAATCTGTTAAGATATTCACATGACTTTCTTTTATTTATTTATTTATTTTTTTGCTAATGTGATGAATTGCACTGAGTTTTCATATATTAAACCAATCTAGGATTTTGCAACTTTGGAATACAGCTCATGGGATTTGGTTTTGAAATGATACATTGTTTCAGGTTTTTATAGCTGGGTTCATCAGAAATAGTCCCTTTTTTACAATATCCTTATTAGGTTTTGATTTTGTTAGTGTTACATTTTTCCTATTCTGTGGGACAGCATTAGTATAATTGGTTTTTCTGCTTTACTTAAGTGGCTTAAATGATTCACCAGTGAAGCCTGGAGCTTTCTTTGCATGAATGTCTTAAAACAGTGTGGGGTTCCATGGCGTAATGGTTAGCACTCTGGACTTTAAATGTCTTAAAATAGAGATTGGTCTTCTTTCACGGTATCAGACTTTTCAGACCTTTTGGTTCTCCTAATCTCTGTTACTTGAATGGTCTTTCTCCAGATGAAATTTCCATTTTCACATTGTTCCTGGTGTACGTGGGGAGTGAAGGAGACCTAAATCAGTGCAGAAATGGGTTGTTGTGACCTCAAAGGAAAAGTCAGAACCATACATACTAGAATCATTGTACGAGGAAAGCCATGATCCTCGATGTTGAAGCTGGTGTGCGGGGAGGGTGGCCAGCGACTTTTTGCACAAGACTGTCAGGTACAGACACTGAGCCAACAACCAAGAGCCACAGTAGATTTTCAGCTCTTTTCCCTCAAACTATAGAGGAGTAATGAGAAGGAGGTGATGTGGAAGAAACCAGTTGCCATCACACAGAAGCACAGTGGCATCAGGAAACAGACAGCATTGATGTATTTACGTGAATAGTGCTGTTTCTATAGGCAATATATATTTAAAGTCTGAATATATGAAGATGAGAATTTAACCAGATCAAATGTAGATGATTGGAGTGACTCAGAGTCACATGAAAGCATTTCAGACAGAACTGGTGATGACAACTTTGTCTTTTCTTTTAAAATGTTTGGTGTAATTTATGTTGAAATATTCCAAATAAAAAGGTATAAGACCAATACAAAGAATTTCTGTTCTCTTCACTCATATTCCTCAATTGTAAATAATTCATTGCATCTACATCTTTCTCTATCTCCTCTTTTCTCTCTCTCTCTCTCTCTGACACACACACACACACACACACACACACACACACCTGTCTACTTTTCTCTCTCTTTCTTTCTGTCTTTATCTACTGGACTTATCTTCCTTGTGTATCATAATCTTATAAAATGCCACTGTCCCAGATATGGTACTAAAGATGTATCTCTTTGATGTCTCAATTCTAGGACGGGGACTCCTCTATATCCAATTCTGCCTCATTTTCTGGGGTCATCTTTTGTCTTATAGTTGGCCGGGGCTCTCAACAGTTACTTTCTAACAATAGCAGAGGGTATGCATAAGGCATAGGGCTACTTTTCATTGTCCTCACCTTGCAGTTGAGAACAGAACTGTTAAGTGTAGATAGAGAGAAAATTTCACTTATGCAGAGTCTAAACCAGCAGGTAGACAAGACTCTGTTTTAAGATTTTCTTAAGGCAAATTCAACAGTTTACATGTTTGATATTGTTCAGCATGGAGTCAGGCAGAAGGAACAAGAGGTGTTGGTGAGGGAAAATAAAAAACACAGTGAGTGTTGGATTAATGAAGTCTAGCTACAGAGGAGTAGCTATAGAATATCCTTTGGGTAAATCTGTTTTATTCATGTGTACTGGTGACTTATTAGTATTTTTAGTGGGTACCAAAAGGTAATGTTATCATTAATCTATTTTTAACTGAGGAGGTTTTGCCAAATAAAATCTATATAGACCACATGTCCTTACTTTCCAGAGTGATCAAAAGGTTGAATGAGGTACAGAACCATTCTGAGCCTTGTATTTTATTTGCATTTTATACTATGGCTGAACAGAGCTTCCCTCTTACCTGATAAGCAAAACCATTTTAAACAGCATTATTATTTTACCACCCAGGCTCTCTAGATGTGTGGCTACAGTATCTGTAAAGATACCTGTTTTTCCCCCATGTGTCCTTAAATGAAATATTTATACCCACATGCACACATCTGCATGGTAGAGAGAATTAAATATAAATACCAAGCATTTTCCAATGAATGAGAAAGTTTATTGAAACATCAACTTAAAAACTTTTTCACATCAAAATTGTTAACTGAAAATGTAGGGAGAGGGAATGCAATAGCAAACATAAACACTTTTATGAATTGTGAGGTACTACATGTGGCTTTGGTCAATCAAGCTGAAGCATGCTGAACCTGTAGTGTGCTGTAGCTGAAGGAGGCCTGATAAAATTTTCACTGTTGGAAAGAGGAATAAATTGCTTGTAAGAAGAACACTGGAAGGATAATTGGAAAGCATAGGAGGGGGAGTTCTGCAGAACGAATGACTCTAGAAGTTTCTCAGTAGAATCCATAGGACCAGTATCTGCCACAGCAAGATGGGCGGCAGCAGCCATACCCACCATACCCACCATAGCCACAGCCCAGGCCACGGTAGCCACAGCCCAGGCCACGGTAGCCACAGCCCAGGCCACCATAGTAATTGCTGTAATAGCACATGGTGTTGAGGATGGAAGGTTCTGTTGAGGAGCAGGTTATCTATTTTCTGTGTGCATGCTAACATCTGTGCTGGGCCTTTTATATGCCCTCCTTGGTGGGTGTGGCAAACCACAGACAAGGGTGAGCCTCATAGTTTGCATTAATTTGCCTTTTAAACTTTCAGAAAGAAGCTCTCATAACTGAGAATCCTTTGCTGTTGTGTTAGGATTCCCACAATCAAAGTCAATGCCTTTAACGAGCAACCTTTGTTATATTTGGAATGCCTTACTATGTTTTTGTTAGTTTAAGGTCTATGACAAGTTTGCATGGGAATCTCGTTTTTTTCCTGTGTTAATGATTCTTATTTTTGTTATTTTACTTTTCATCTCATGGTGAAATGTGTGGTTAGGAGTTATGATCTCTACATGGGTATGTGGGTTCATGAGTTGGAGACATTAATGAAGACACAAAACTGCTAAATTACCTATTTTTTTGAATTAGCAATTATTTCCCCTAGATAGCAGTTTTCAGTGATTATATACAACAGAATGGCTGCTTATATATTCCTTTATTGTTTTATTTTTTTATTAAAGATTTTATTTATTTACTTGGTAGACAAAGATCACAAGTAGGCAGAGAGGCAGGCAGAGAGAGAGAGGAGGAACAGGCTCCCTGCTGAGCAGGGAGCCCGATATGGGGCTTGATCCCAGGACCCTGAGATCATGACCTGAGCTGAAGGCAGGTCATTGAGCCACCCTGGTGCCCCTCCTTTATTGTTTTAATGCCACCTCTTCTTTCACCTTGAAATTTGTTATTATTCAGAATTCTTACCTTGGTCTAGGCGATTTTACTATTGATTTATACAATTTACTGTTTACCTTTTCTTAATTTCCCTTTAAATACATTAATTGGATCTTTGGGAGGAATATACAACTTAGTGAACTTACATGTCACACTGCTGTCAAAACCCCAAATTGGGATACTGATAAAGACTCATTCATGTATAAGTCCAGGTATGAGAGCTTTCAAACTCTCCCCTCTCTGGACCCAGTATTTTCCTTGCCTGGTCAGTTGCCCATGAGGAAAAGTGTGACCTTAGTAAAGAAAACAGACAAACTGGGATGCCTGGGTGGTGCAACCAGTTAAGTGTCTAATTCTTGATTTCAGCTATGTCTCGATCTCAGGGTCATGAGTTCAACCCCCACATTGGGCTTAAAAAAAAAAAAATCACATGCCACTGGCCCAGTACTTGTTCTGACTGGCAGTCATTTATGTGATGTTTAGAATAGACATAATATCTCATTTATGTAAGGTCTGGACTCTTTCCTAGAAAGGCTTAAGCTAGGGGCGCCTGGGTGGCTCAGTCAGAAAGCGCCTGCTTTCGACTCAGGTCATGATCCCAGAGTCCTGGGATCAAGCCCCGCATCACTCTCCCTGCTCAGAGGGGAGTCTGCTTCTCCCTCTGCCCTTCCCACTCTCTCTCTGTCAAATTAAAAAAAAAAAAATCTTAAAAAAATGCTTAAGCTACACAAAAGAGTTTCTATTTCCTTAAGCAAACCTTGAAAGATATATCTTATAGTGCAGGCTTATGTACAAGACATCACTGAGGAAGATAACATATAGTATCTGTGTGAATTATGCAACATGCAATTTTATTGTATCAAAAAGTAAATTTCTGAAAAACAGCTGAGGGGTTTGAAGGGGCAGGGGGGTGGGAGGTCGGGGTACCAGGGGGTGGGTATTATAGAGGGCACAGATTGCATGGAGCACTGGGTGTGGTGCAAAAATACTGAATACTGTTTTTCTGAAAATAAATAAATTAATTTAATTAAACAAAAAAAGTAAATTTCTCTTCCTGGTTTTAAAAGATTAACCTACTTCATGGTTGATGCTGCTTATAATCCTATATCTAATGAAAGTATCCTTCAAAACTTAATATAAAATAAAGATTTCTCTCCAGAGAAAACTGGCAAGTAGATCTGTATTAAGAAATACTTAAGAGCTTTCTTCCAGTAGAAGAATGATCCCAAATAGAAACATGGACATTCAAGAAGTTATGAAGACCAAGGTGAAGTGAAATATATAGCTTAATATAAAGGCTGGGAAATGAGCAGTAGAAGGAGGGTGTTTACAAGCTGGATGGTGGTGACAATGACCTGGAATGGATTTTGGAGCCTGAGCAGGCATGATGTCATCCATAGGTCCTAGTGTGGTAGAACAGGATGTGAGTGGAACATGAAGGCTGTTTAGGGAGAAGGCAGGGGGGTGGGGATAGCCTACTGCAGGATTGCAGTATTTGAGGACAGTGAGCACAGGAGAGGAGCGATTAAAGTGCTAGCTATGCAGAGAAGAACTTTGGAGCCCTAGTTGGGTTAGGAGAGCATCTCATGATGGAGAACAGCAAGGGAGGCCCAGTGTGGGGTGCTAGTGTCTAATCTGGGTGAGGAGAAAATTTGTCCAGTCTCGCACAGGTATTAGAGCCTGAGCAAGATAAATTGGAATCAGACAGCAGTAGCTGTTTGTTGTGGGTTGTTGGAGCACATATGGAGTGAAGACGGTGTCTTCATAAAAGTTGTGGTAGGACATTTCATTGGTAGTGAAAATGGGTTCCATATTGGAAAAGTGACCAAATAAATACATAGATTAAGGGTAATTGTATTCATTGACAGTGGCCATCATGAGAAACTATGGTGGACAGAAAACCAGAATGGACATTGTGAGGTTGGCCTGGAATCACAAGTATCAATGTGAATGCATGGTTTTCAATATATATAGATAGACATGGCATAAATATGGGTGTGGGTGTGTATCTATATATAACAGATGTATGCATATGTTCCTTAGGTTGGCTACTGAGAGGACCTGGGAATAGCATCTCCCAGTAACAACAAGCACATCTACTGTCTAGATCTTAATTTTTAAATGCTTTGTCCAGAAAGAGGAATTTTGGAAAATTGGTTGATGCCAATATTGTAGTAGAATAGACAAAACATGAAATTGAACCATCTTTTTGTGCCAAAAGAAATTCTCAAAAACTGTTAAAAGCATTTAGGATGTGTCAAAATGACACAGAAACTAGCTTGAAGCGCTTCCTGTTGGCCAAATAAACCACGGCCTGAGAAATAATTAAATAACAATAGGATTTAATTATATTATAACCATTGAATAAAATATAAATGTATGTATTTATGGATATAAAAGAAATGTATAGGGGTGCCTGGGTGGCTCAGTGGGTTGGGCCTCTGCCTTTGGCTCAGGTCATTATCCCAGAGTCCTGGGATCGAGTCCCGCATCCGACTCCCTGCTCCGCGGGGAGCCTGCTTCCCTTCCTGTCTTTGCCTACCTCTCTGCCTACTTGTGATCTCTACTGTCAAATAAATAAATAAAATCTTTAAAAAAAGAAATGTATAAATAAGTGGGAGAGAAGAAAGTTTTTCCTTATAGTGAAATACCAATGGATTACTATAGAAAGGATGATGGATTTTGAAAAAAAATCACTATTTGGTACCCACCATAGTGATAATCAGTTCAGCTAAAAAAAACACCAAAAGGCACCAAGACTAGTATGTGAAAGCTTGCCAAGAAATGGGTCATTTCCATAGCCTAAAAATAATTCCCCCCAAAATACTTCTTAATTACAAAGTGGTAGAGAATATCTTTATAGCAGATAAACCCAGAAGCCACCAGCATCATCAAATAATGAAGATTAACATTTCTAGAAATGGGGCAAATCAAAATCCTACATCATCTGATAATATGTAATGGGGGAGAATATAGCATCATTTCTGTGATACTCCTACCCAAAGGCAAAACCTAAATCTCGCCACAAATAAACACAAACCAAAATTGAGGCACATTCTTCAAAACAGCTGGTCTGGAAGTCTCAAAAATGTCAAGGTTGTGAAAATCTAGGAAACACTGAAAAACTATCCAGATTAAAGGAGGAAAATGAGACAGTAACAAAAGTCAACATACAGTCCTAAATTAATCCCTTTATATGAAAGACATTATTGGACTGTTGGTGAAACGAGAACATGGTCTGAATATTAGAAGGTAGTAATTCTCACTGTTAATTTCTTGATTTTAATGATTGTTTGGCAGTTATGGGGGAGAAGATCTTTGTTTGTGGGATATGAATGCTAACTTGGAGTACTCCAGGGTGAAGGGGTATCGTGTTTGCAGATCACTCTCAAATGATCTGGGGAATAAAATAGTATTCTGTGGTATTTTGCTACTTTTCTGTAAGTTTAGAATTATTACAAAAAGAAAGAAAAAGAAAGAAAGAAAGAAAGAAAATAAATGGGGCGCCTGGATGGCTCAGTCGGTTAAGCGACTGACTCGATTTCACCTCAGATCTTGATCTCAGGGTCCTGAGATCGAGCCCCAAGTCAGGCACCATGATGGCTACCGAACCTGCTTAAGGTTCTCTCTCTGGCCCCTCCTCTACCCCTCCCCTCTTCTCTCCCTCTCTCTTAAAAAAAGAAAAAGGAAAATGTAAACAAAATTAATATGATTGACCAAAATAACAGGATAAAAGATAAAGTTTACATGGCTATTCCAACATGCACAGAAAGCATGTAATAAAACCTCAGACCAATTTGTAATAACAATTTTTAGCAAACCAGAGCTAGATCAAATTCTTATTCTGAAAAAGTGTACTGTAGACTGTTGACAGCAAACTTCATACTTAATGGTGACATATTTCAAATGTTCCTCCTGGGATGATAAATAAAATGAGGCTAACTGATAGCATGCCCTCTCTATAATCCTGCCCTGTAGTTACAGTCTAATCAACGAGGCAAGAAAAAGTAAAAAAAAAATCACATAGGAAACAGTTAACAAAATCAAAAGACAACTGACAGAATGGGAGAAGATATTTGCAAACGACATATCAGATAAAGGACTAGTGTCCAGAATCTATAAAGAACTTAGCAAACTCAACACCCAAAGAACAAATAATCCAATCAAGAAATGGGCAGAGGACATGAACAGACATTTCTGCAAAGAAGACATCCAGATGGCCAACAGACACATGAAAAAGTGCTCCATATCACTCGGCATCAGGGAAATACAAATCAAAACCACAATGAGATATCACCTCACACCAGTCAGAATGGCTAAAATCAACAAGTCAGGAAATGACAGATGCTGGCGAGGATGCGGAGAAAGGGGAACCCTCCTACACTGTTGGTGGGAATGCAAGCTGGTGCAACCTCTCTGGAAAACAGCATGGAGGTTCCTCAAAATGTTGAAAATAGAACTGCCCTATGACCCTGCAATTGCACTATTGGGTATTTACCCTAAAGATACAAACGTAGTGATCCAAAGGGGCATGTGTACTCGAATGTTTATAGCAGCAATGTCCACAATAGCCAAACTATGGAAAGAACCTAGATGTCCATCAACAGATGAATGGATCAAGAAGATGTGGTATATATACACAATGGAATACTATGCAGCCATCAAAAGAAATGAAATCTTGCCATTTGCGACAACATGGATGGAACTAGAGCGTATCATGCTTAGCGAAATAAGTCAAGCGGAGAAAGACAACTATCATATGATCTCCCTGATATGATGAAGTGGTGATGCAACATGGAGGCTTAAGTGGGTATGAGAAGAATAAATGAAAGACGATGGGATTGGGAGGGAGACAAACCATAAGTGACTCTTAATCTCACAAAACAAACTGAGGGTTGCTGGGGGGAGGGGGTTTGGGAGAAGTGGGTGGTATTATGGACATTGGGGAGGGTATGTGTTTTGGTGAGTGCTGTGAAGTGTGTAAACCTGGTGATTCACAGACCTGTACCCCTGGGGATAAAAATATATGTTTATAAAAAATAAAAAATTATATTAAAAAAAAAATCACATACAAATAATAAAATAACATTTTCTGATTTAAAGATGACAAAAATAAAAAGGGATATCTAAATAAGCTACTAGAATTAATAAGTGAAGTTACCAAGATTTCTGTACACAAGGTCAATAGATAAATTAGGAGGTTTTTGTTTTTTAGAGAGAAGGAGAGAGAGAGAGAGAGAGCAAGCAAGTGGGACAGGGGAGGGAGAGAGAGAGAATCTCTTTTTTTCCCACATATGATTTAGTTACTTATTTATTTTTATTATGTTATGTTAGTCACCATACAGTAGTACATCATTAGTTTAAGCAGGCACCATGTCCACACAAAACCCAACATGGGGCTCATCTTACCACCCTGAGATCATGACCTTTAATCAAGAAGTTAGTCACTTAACTTACTGGACCACCGAGACACCATAAGGTCAATAGATAAAAATAATTCTATTTATGAAAATGGGAAACAAATAATAAACAAGTAATATTAAAAGTAAAGAATAGATCTTTTAGAATAGTATAAACAAGACATTAATGTCTAGGAATAAGTACAGTGAAATATATTTAAGACTGATGAATGAAATTCCACAAAACATTAATGAGAGAGATTAGAGAAGATCTAAATAAATCAAGGAATATACCAAGTTTAAGGGCAGGGAAACTCTAATTTTATAATGGCAGTTCTTTCTAAACTGATGTATAACTTGGTGCCATATTACTAAAATACCAGATCTTTTTTTAGTTGTTGTTTTTTTGGTAAAAATCAGCCAGGTGACTGCAAGTTATGTAGAAATCCAAGGGGCAAGAATAACTAAGACAGTGCTTCAAAGGGCAAAGCTGGAAGTCCCACTCTACCTGATACCAAAATTTATTAGTCAAACTCAGTAACCAAGACTGTGTGTTCTTGAGGCAAATTGGGCAAAAAGGTCACGGAAGGAAGTAAATAGAGTCCAGAAATGTGAACATGCAGTTGCTGATAGATCAACGTTACCCTTCAGTGCAAGGAGGTGAGATAATCTTTTTGATAAATGGTGCTGGAAAATATTATTTGAAAATATTTGCCTACATCTTATATCATGAGAATCAATTTCAGTTATGTTTATATCTAAATGTGAAATTAAAAAATTGAATGTTGTAACAACAAAAATTGCTTAAATAGAACAGAAAAAGTTGGGATGCAGTGAATTAAGAACTTCTGCTCATCACGGTACAAGAGAGAAAAACGAGCCACTGAGTTAGAGGAGATAACTGTAGTGTGTGTTCATGAAACAAACCACGGGACAAATGGGCAAATAACTTGGATAAGCACTTCATAAAAGGACTGTATCTAAATGGCAACCAGGGGACCCTCATAGAATGTCTAAAATAAACATGCCTAGAAATATCCAGCTTTAGCAAGGTTGAGGGAGGACTAGAAACATCTAAGAAGGTGGGATGTAAATTGGAAAAATTATTTTGGAAAGCCATTGGACTTCATCTGCTGAGTGAAGTTAAGCATGCACACACCCTATACCCAGAAATTTCACTTCCAGGTATACACCCTACAGAAATGCACACATATATTGGCCAGATGAAATGTAATCACTAAAAAGTAAAACAAAACAAACAAACAAATCCCCAAAACTCCACACAATTACCTGTTACAGAATACTTATAGTCACACAATGGAATATTCTATGGAAATGAGGAAAGATCTTTTACCTGAACATGTATGTTTGAATCTCACAGAAATGAACAAAATAAGCAAGATCACATCTGTGCTTTTATTTTTATAAGTTTCTAAAGCAGGCAGAACTAATCTATAATGTTAGAAAAAAGAATATTGATTACCTTGGGATAATGACTACCTTTTTTTTTTAAGATTTTATTTATTTATTTGACAGACAGAGATCACAAGCAGGCAGAGAGGCAGGCAGAGAGAGACAGGGGGAGTCAGGCTCCCTGCTGAGCAGAGACCCAGATGCGGGGCTCAATCCCAGGACCCTGAGTTCATGACTTGAGGCGAAGGCAGATGCTTTAACCCACTGAGCCACCCAGGCACCCCACAACTACCTTTTTAAACAGTTCATCTAGTTGCTCACTTATGATTTAAGCATTTTCCTGCATGAATTTACACTTCAAACATTTACTTGAAAGAATATGAAACAAAAATTGTCCATTGTTATTATCATTATTATTTGCAAAAGGTGCTCACCAAACAGTACCTTTAATTCAAATGGTCAGTTTTCTGGTCATTTGTTCTTTCAATTTATAGGCATAGCAGAGGTGGGTGGACAATAGCGATTATTGCAGTAACCTAAATCCCTCTTCCAGAGAAGCCCAAGTTCCTATCAGATAGTCTTTACCTCAGAGATTTTACGAGGAGACAAAATATACTATTGACTCATACAATTTTAATTTTGAAATTAAGATAATGGAGATTGATAAATGGAAATATTTGGGTACTCTTAATTTGTCATGGGCTTATTAATGAAACAGTATGGAAATACAATGAGTTTTGTCTGCCTTATTAATTCATTTATTTAATAAATATTTACATAGTATTGAATGTATGCTGGGCAGCTGTGAATCATGTGACTTAGTTCTAGTTCCTGATACCATCTCTTTTCACACTCACTATAAGAAGACATTGCAATTTTGCAAAATCATTAGAGTACCATTAACCATAGCTGGGGAAAATGGAAGAAAATTCTTTTACTACAGTTCTGAAGCTATAAAACATGGTTTAGTATAATTTTGAATAAATAGATATCGATATCTGTATTACTGATATTTTTAAATAGCATACACACTCAATTTTGAATGCTGTGTCTGAAAGATAGCAATCAAAATCCTATTTGTATAAGGTATTTTTCTATATTCAATTTTTTGAATGATAATTTTAAAAAAAGTGTTTAATAAAGATGAGAATTTCCTCACTTAAATCAATCATACAGGACACACATATACATGTTGCTCGGGCACAAAACCGACAGAAAGAAAGAATATAAATGAAAAAAAGCAATGTTGTCAAAGACCGTTCATTTAAAAATGAAGTTAAAACTTTTTGTACAAGATCGAATTAAGCCTTACACAGAAGTAAAATGCTTAATACAGCATTAAAAGGAGATATTTCCTGGTAAGTGGAAGAAACACTTCAATAAAGAAGAAAGAGTTGTATCTGCTTTATGTAACCTCACACTCAGGAATTAAGATGGATTTTCCATATCTGAAAAGAGTTAGAATTTCTGGATGCAGAATTCAGGACATTAAGAGAATACATCCAATTGGTGGATTGCTCTGACATTTTCTCAGTAGAATCCATAGGACCAGTATCTGCCACATAAAATTGGAGGCACCAGCAGTGTCCTTATGAGCCACAGTCACAGCCCAGCCATCCAGAGTAATTTCTCTAGTAGCACATGGTATTGGGAGTGCCAGGATCAGTTGAAGAGCAGGGAATCCATTTGCTTAGATGGAAGATCACCATCTGTTCAGACCCCCTCCGTAGTCAGAAAACCATAGGTTGTGTTGACCTAATTTGCGCAAAAGAATTTTGGAGCCTCTTGATTCATAATGCAAAAAAGATCATTGTGCTATTACATCAAGATTGCCAGAAATGCATCATGCACTTTTAAAAGGTGATTTCTCTCCCAATTTCAAAACCTTTAAGTTTTTGTTTAAATTCCAGTTGGCTAACATGGGGTGAAATATTAGATTCAGGTGTAGAATTTAGTGATTCGTCACTTACATACAACACTCAGTGTCCTCCTTTAAAAAAAGAAAAAGGAAAATTTTAAGATTTAAAGATGCACTTATCTAAAATAAAAATCTTCACTAAAAACAAACAAACAAACAAACCCTTCCTATTTCTATATTTGGTAACGTAAGTATGTTCAGGTTAAAAGGGATAGCACAAGCGTAAAAGCCATATTCCATGTGTTTGGTTTTGCTAACAAAGCTTCATTTTAAGTTAGACATTGACAATTCATATAGTACAAATGAGTTTGTGGGTGCATGAAGGAGAAATCACCTGACATTACCTCATGTACCTGATAAACTCTCCTACCCATTTCCTTAGGGATAAAGGGTCTCCAAGTTCAGGTTTTCTGAGGATTACAACTAGCTGACATAGAGCCATTCCACTTTTATTGAAATCCAAAATACACACAGAAAAGACCATCAATTGTAAGTTCAGAAATCAATTAATTTTCACAAAATAACCATACCAATTTAGTCGGCATTAAGATCACCAGAAAGGATAACAGTAGGACCCAGAAGGATTCTCCGTCTCCCATTTCTTGCCTTCATCCCTCCCCCAGGCATTTCTCATCCTCCCTTTCGAAACCATGTGTCTGTTTTAACACCTTTATTCTTTGTACAAACAGACTCATACCCTACATACTATTTTTACCTGGTTTCATTTGTTCACCTGAGAGCCATACATTTTATTTGTGTAGAAATTGTTCATCTTCACTGCTGAATAGCATTCTCTGGTGTTATATGCCGCAATTTATTTATCCATTTATTGTTGATGGAGAGTTGGCTTATTTCCAGTTTTAATCACTATGAATATCGCCTCATGAATATTTGTGTATATATCTGTTGGGAAACATATATTTGTCTCAGTCAGATAATGCCACAATAATATTGAATAACAAATGGGCAGGAAACAGTATTATGTGAGAGTCAACATTTACTTCACACTCCTGTGTCTGTTTGTTACCTGCAGTTTGGCCGAACGAGGCTCGGCTTGACACAAAGCAGAGAGTTAGATCCTTTGACTTAAACGGCATCTCATGGGTTCATCTCCTTCTCACTACAGAAAACAGGAGGGCAGGGGGTCCAGCTGCAATGATGGAAGCACATTTCCAGTCTCTGCTCACATGCCCATCATGCTATCGTGGAAAGCAAGTCAAGACGTGGGGATACACCTTGTTCATGCACACCCTGTCCACTCTGAGGTCATACAAGTCCCATAGCTAAGCCAAAAACAGTGGAGAAAGGGAACAGAATCCTTTTATGGAGGTCACGGAGGAGGCAGTGATACTTTTATGAAGAACAGTTTATTCTGCCACAGATACAGTTTGTTGGGGCATAACTAGAATTGGAATTGTAGTTTTCTAGAGTATAAATTTGTTTAGTTTTTGGAGATATGCTACTGGATGGTTTGCCAGAGTCGTCTGTTATTTGGTAACTCCACAAGCTGTTGGTCCACATTCTCATGAGCAGGTCATGCTGTCTGTCTTTTCTTTTAGCTATTCTGGTTGTGTAGTGATTTCACTTTGCGTTTTCTGGATACCTAATACACTTGAACATCTTTTTACATAGTATTAGCCGTTTCTAGGTATCCTTGTTTTATGAAGCACCCTAACCTTAACCCTGTTTCCTATTGAGCCGTATAGGAGGAATAATGAACAAACTCTTACCCCTGCTACATCAGAATTTAATCTTACGTTTCACTGGCTGGTTTTACTCTCCTGGTAACTTGAAAGGTAATGAACGTCAATGACATTGCAAGCATCATTGCCTATGATACAAGTTCTTGTTAAATTGCATTTGGACAAAGAGAAGCCACTCGGGATGTGATCTGGACACTTGTGTTGATGACCCAAAGAAGAAAGCCTAAAACTGTAGGTAGAAGACATCAGTGGTGTCAGTCCAGAGATCCTGCCCATTTGATACTGACCAGAGGCAGCCAAAAGAGATTGCTCATGGGAATCAAGTTGTTAATTATTCTGAAAACAAAACAAAACAAAACACAACACAAAAAACCCTATAAGCCTGTTAGGATGTGGATGCCTTAATATATTTTATATATGTATATATTATATTATGTATATAAGTATGTATTGTGTATATATGTATATACATAAAATATCTAAGGGCATCTATATATAATGGCTTCAGATCACCTGAATGCGCAATGCATAGATTTACACGAGTGTGGAAAGAAATAGTTGGTCTGCTCTCCCCTTTTGGTAACATCATCCCTCCAGGAAAAAAAACCTGTGCAATGATTTCTCTTTTTATTTTTCTCCTTTTATCACACTCATGATTGAATACATATGGCACACACACACAAGATAGAAATGAGAAGCAAAACAGCATTATTTATGATAAGATAATTAAATTTTTGTAAAAATTACATAAAGATGTTATAGTAAACAAGTGAGGCATAATAATAATGTGATGAGTTACTATACATTGTGAGGTATTCCAAGGAAGTTTGGCTAATTAAGTTGAAACACATTGGATCAAGATTTTGTGTTCTTATGTTTTGTTTTCAGGTAGCATAGGGTGAAATTTCACCTTAGAAGAGAGAATAGAAAATCTTCAGTGAAAATCAGAAAACACAGGGAGAAGAGACCAATAGTGTGAGTGATTCTAGGAGTTTTCCAGTAGAATCCATAGGATTCTGCCACAGTAATATGGGAGGGGGCAGCCATACTCCTACCCACCAGAGCTACCAGAGTCACAGCCAGAGCCACCACCCAGGCCACCAGTGTAGTTACTGGGTAGCACATTGTGACAAGAGTGGTAGGTTTAGTTATGAAGCTGAGAATCAGTTTTCTGAGTTCAAAAGTCACCACCTACAAATGGGCTTTTATATATCCCCAGTAGAAGGTGGGGAAAATGAATGGAAGTTTGGGCCTCATACTTCAGACTAATTTGCATTGATAATTTCCCAAATCTATTGTTGGGAAGAGAAGCCTTCATAAATAAGAATAATTTGCAGTTGTGTCAGGATTCTCCCAGCAAATCAGGTGCCTTTTCTAAGCAATTCCTGTCTATTTAGAAAGCTCTAACTCAATCTATTCTTGTTTAGAGCCTGTTCATTTTTAAATGGGAAGCTCCTTACCACATTTTTTGAGGCATTTTTTAACCTAACTACGAAATTTGTAGCCTAGAATTATGAAAATCTTGATGTATGAATGTGCGTTGTGGAGGGATAAGTTAACGAGGTCACAAAATGAATAATCTTTGTTTTGAAAAAAAATTTTTTAATGCAAACACTAATGCAGCTATGCATTTGTAGTGAATTATTTATGGTAGATTGCCTGTTCATTTATAGGCACTTAGTTTCATAAATCCTTATTAATAGGTCTGTCCATTCACATTTAGACTTGAGTCATTTTTGTGTCTAGGTTGAGTTTTTTCAATTCAACCATGCAAATAACTATTTATTTATATTTCCTTTTCTTTATAATGTATTCATTAATTTGCTAGAAATAGAATTTGAGTTCCTTTTGGGTGAAACCTACATATGTCCTTATATATTTTTATATTATAAAGAGGCAAAACTTCTGTCAAAAATCAGAGTTCTCAATAGGGCATACATATTAGAACAAGAGATGTTTGTCCAGAAAAGTAAAAGAACATGTTATATGTCTAATTGAACCCTATAGTGCCAGATTTTCTGAGAACATCCCCATACTATTCCCTACTTTCTATGGTCTTCCATTTATCAGAGGGACTAGAAACTACATTTCTCAGAAGCACTTGCTAGAAGGATTTCAAAAAAGCTATTTAAATGATAGGCTGTTGTTTAAGACTGATCAAGATTGGTTAAAGAGAGGAGAAAACTGCATTATTAGAGAATAGCAGTGGGAAAATACATGACTTTTGAAATACATGAAGATTTATGTGAAATATTGGCTACCATCCTGACAATCATCTGTGGCTTTTGCACTTTCTTGAATTACTGAAATATAATAGAAAGTCTGAGCCACAGGATAGACATTTCTTAACTTTTTTATCCAGAACTTTTATTGGTTGAGTAAGCTCTTTTTACTTACCTGTGGATTACTTGAACTTCTCCTTGATCTCATCTTGATTTACTTGCACAATTTTTTTAATGTATCTATTTTTATTGTTTTCTTAGTGGTTGCTGTAGGCTTCACACTATTAGCTCCATTACTTGTTTGAGTCTACTTACATAAACATTTTACGACATTAAGTGAGGTGTAAAATCTTATTCCCATTTAGAAAATATAATTGTCTTAAACATTTCTCTTATATCCATCAACACCACATCAGGCAGTGCTATATATTTTGTTTCAACCATCAAATATGACTTAGGAAAATCACTAGAAGAAAAATAGATTAAAATATTTACCCCAATTTTACCCGCTCTAGCTGTAGCTCCAAATCTTCTATTGTTATCGTGTCTGTATTAGAGAACTTCCCTTAGCCAGTTATTAAGGGTAGATGCTAAGGACAAATTCTCTTAGTTTTCCTTCATCTGTGAATTCCAGAGGACTATTCTTGACACATGTAAATATCACAGTTAATTCTTTTTTTTCTTTTAGACTTTGAAAAATGTGTGTCACTTCCTTTGAGTGGTTTCAGATGAGAAATCTGCTGTCATTTAAATTGTTTTTTCCCAATAAGTAACACACTGGAAAAAATAATTTCTCAAAATTCTTTTTTAAATTTCTTATTTTCTTTCTCATCATCTAGGACTCTGATGATACCGATGTTAGCTTTTTTTGTTATTGTCCCACAAGTCCAAGAGCCTCTATTTATTTGTTTGGTCTATTTTCTCCCTGTTGTTCAGTTTAGTAAATTATATTGCCCTGCCCTCAGGTTTACTGATTGTATCACCTGTCATTTCCACTTTACTGTTAAATTCAGTGAGTTTTTATTTTTATTTTGGTGGTTGTATTTTTCAGTTCTATAATTTTCATTTGGCGCTTTTTATAGTGTCTTTTTGCTGAGATTTTCTATTTTTTCATTTCAAGAGAATCTTTAATTGCTTCTTTTTAAAGATTTACTTATTGATTTGAGAGAGAGAGAGAAAAAGAGAGAGAGAGGCTACTTTGGGGAGGGGCAGAGGGAGAGAGGAAAGAGAATCCTAAGCAGATTCCGTATTGGGCATGGAGCCCAACATGGGGCTCATTCTCAGGAATCTGATATCACTATCTGAGCCAAAATCAAGAGTTAGAGGCTTAACCAACTACACCACTCTGGCACTTTTAATTGCTTCTTGAAGTAATTTTATGATGGTTGTATTAAAATTCTTATCAGTCCTATAAAGAAATTCTTGTAAGATAATTCCAGTATCTGATCAATCCTGATGTTGGCATATGTTCTTTTCTCATTCAAATTGTGATTTTTCTGTTTCTTAGTATAATTTTTAAAATTATGTTCTGACTATTTTGCATAGCATACGACTTGGATTCCAATTCACCTCTTTTTCTCTCTTTTTAAAACAAGCAGTCTTCTTCTGAGGGAGTAGGGATTAGGTGTGTGTGTTTGTTCACCTTCCTCTTGGGCCACTGAAACCACTCTGGCTAAAGTGAGCTGCTAACTCACACTGGTTCCTCACTGCCCATGGGTGGATTAAAAGTTTAGTATCTCTCTTTGCCGTGCTAACACTTTCTGGTAAAAATAGGGTGCCTAATTGCATTGCCTTATTGGCATGGACTGGGAGACAGAAACCCAGATTCCCACTGGGCCCTGCTGATACCGCAGTCAATGTGAATAATCTGAATTTTGCTTATTATATCTGTATACATAACCATCTGAGTGGTGGTTTGATGACTGACAAGCTGCCACAGCAACATGGATCTCTCTACTGAGAAGCCCACAGTATTTTCAGCTATCACATTCTGCAGAGAATGTATAATTTGACAAAAATGCCATAATATTAGAGAAATTCAGATTCTGGAGATTGATGAATATAAATAAGTAGATATTTTTTGTCACATGTTCTTAAGAGAGAGTATGGGAGAAGAATGAAAAGTTTTGCATAATTGTTAGCATCCTTTATTCATTCATTAATAAATATTTGTAAAGTACTCTCTGCAGTTTTTATACTTGACTTAGAAAACTAAGTGCTGAACTATAGTACTTATTTTTGGTATCTTAATATAATCTTTTTCCATAGTCATACCACAAGAACATAAGTACAAGAGACCATTAGATAAATATCCATCCTGGTATAAAAAAGGACTAAAGTTATTTTAACATAGTCATAATTTTGTGTGAAGTTTTGGAATATAATGAAAATGAAGTGAGAAATAATGAATCATGTTAATGACAAAAAGACACATTTCACTTAAATCTCCTCAAATGAAATTGTTCCTAGTAGTTGGATCTGTAAGAAAGGTAGTCTCAGTGGAAAATCATTAGTGTTGGCCAAACCAAAGTAAGAAGTCTATACAGAAGCACAGCAATAAATGGTTCACTCCAAATGTATAGTGTCAGGAAAAGCTTAAGAACAGAGACATCAGAATAGAATAATGGAAAATTAGGTTACTATTATAGAAAGTGTTATTACGTAATTAAAATAATGATTAGTTACACTTATCTTCTGAAGATAAGGTTTTAGTGTGATCAAGATGATGATGGCAGTAAGTAGCTGTAGATATATGTGAATGCACAAATTTACATTGGTGTTGCCTATGAAGCAGTAAGAATCCTATATTTCTGATACTTCATCACATTGGGAATGCCAATAGCACAGTTTCTTCAGTCATAATCACCAAAACCTAATGGAGACAAAGATAAGTAAATGAAAATAAAGCAAAACAATACTGACAATAAGAATGTTGATTTTATTTTTAGTTTTATTTTTTTGAAGGTTTTATTTATTTATTTGACATATAGAGATCACAAGTAGGCAGAGAGGTAGGCAGAGAGAGAGAAGGGAAGCAGGCTCCCCGCTGAGCAGAGAGCAGGACCCTGGGGTCATGACCTGAGCTGAAGGCAGAGGCTTTAACCTGAGCCACCCAGGAACCTCAGAATGTTGATTTTAAAGTGAAGTTAAAATTTTTCTGCCCATGAAAGCTGTTGAAATAAACTGTGCATTGAAGTAAAATGGAATTATAATTTAAGAGGAAAAAGTTCTAGAAATCGTACCATATTTCAAATGATATTTTAATCAACCAAGGTGAAACATGTCAAATTTGAACCTTGGTCTCTCCTCCCCCTATTCCTGTAGGCTGGTTGCATTGGACTATTTGAGGAGAGAATAAAGTTCTATGTAAAGAGTTCTAAAAACAGAGTCAATCACAGGCAGAGAAGTCCAATAATCTAACTGGCTCTAGAAGTTCCTCAGTAGAATCCATAGGACCAGAATCTTCCACAGCAAGATGAGTGACAACAGCTGTATCCATACCCCCACTAGCCATAGCCATAGCCACAGCCCAAGTGGCTATCGTCATAATCCAGGTCACCATAGCAATTACTGTGGAAACACATTATCAAAGGAGTGGATGGTTCAGTTGAGAAACAGAGAAACATGCCTCAGATTGAATGTGACCACTTGCATACAACCTCCTATATACCCTCTATAGTCGGTGGAGAAAACCATAGGCAGTGTTTACTGTATATTTCACACTAATTTTCATTGGAAAATTTTTAGGGCCTCTTGATTCATAAGGTGATATAAGTCTTCATCAGTAGGATTCTTTTGATAAAATGTTAGAATTCCTACAGTCAAATCTTGTGGCTTTAAAAAGGGGCATTTTTTTTCAACAAAAGAAAACTAATATTTCAATTAAGAATGGGCAAAGGATCTGAACAGACACTTTACGAAACAAGATGGATGGATGATAAATAAGCATACAAAAATATGCTCAACATTGGATGCCATTAGAGAATTGCAAATTAAAACACTGAGATACCACTGTACAACTTTTAGGATAACAAAAATCCATAACACTGATAGCGCCAAATGTTGGCAAGAATGTGGAGCAATAGGAACTCTCATTCATTGTTGGTAAGAATGCAAAATGATACAGCCACTTTGGAAGACAGTTGGGCAGCTTCTTACAAACTAGTCTCTTACCATACTACCCAGTAACCTGTGTTCCTTGCCATTTACCCAAGTGAGCTGAAACTTACATTTACACAAACATCTGCTCTTGGTTATTTATAGCAGTTTTATTCATAATTGCCAAAATGTGCAAGCAACCAAGACATCCTTCAATAGGTAAATGGATAAGCAAACTGTGATGCACCCATGCAATGGATATTATTTGGTGAAAAAATGAAATGAGCTGCAAGCCACTAGAAACCATGGAGCAATCCTAAATACACACTGATAAGTAAAAGAAGACAATTTACAGAAGCTACATATGAAATGATTTCAGCTAGATGACATTCTAAAAGAGATCAATGAAAAGATCAGATGTTGCCAGGGGTGTGGGGGAGTGAAAGAGGGATGAGAAGAATGTGAAGCACTGGAGATTTTTAGGACAGTGGAGCTATGCTGTATGATACAGTAATGGTGGATACATGTGATTACACACTTGTCTAAACCCATAGAATGTGCAACACAATATACAGGGAACTGTGGGCTTTAATTAATAACAATGTACTAATGTTGACTTATCAGTTCTGACAAATGTACCACACTAATGCAAAAAAATTAATTACAGAAGATACTCATGGCAAGAGGATGTATATGGGAGCTTTCTGTAGTTTTTCTGTACATCTAAAAATGATCAGAAATCAGCCCATTTCTTAAAAAAGAAGTGTTTGTTTATTTTTCAAAGACTTTGCTTACTCTGAATTTGGCCAGTTGATAAATATTACCAAATTACTTGGGATGACATAGACCATACAAGTATTCCTCTAATTTTGTAGGTCTTCTGTTTCGGATATTTGTTCTACTCAACTGTGGATTTCTAGGAATGCTTATATTTATACAGTTTTATTATACAGTCTAAGGTTTTATATTGTATTTAATGTATGAGTGGATACCTTGAAAGGGAAATTACTCGATGCTGAAAGTCTGCCAAGTTTCTCCATCTGTTCTCAGATGAAAACATGTCTTGTCTACTACATCGTGTTTTCTATGTAATACGTTCAGTGAACTGACTTAACATATTTTTATCTGTTTTAACAAAACCCCTTATTCATGTATATTGTATAACATCCAGATCATGAATAAATCATAAATGTAGAACTTGATGAATTTCCAAAGTGGACATACACCTGTTTAATCTGTACTTAGATTAAAAATCACTTATCACTAATATCCCAAATGACACCCCTTATGTCCATTTCCATTCAGCACTACACTTTAAGTGTAACCATTCCTGATGTCCAAAACTATGAATTTGGTTGCCAACATTTGAACCTTATACAAATGGAATCACACAAAAAGAATTATTTTTTCTGGCTTCTTTTGAGCTGTATTTTTTTTTTTTTTTGGTAGATTCATGCTTTTTGTTTTCTCACTGCTGTATAAAATGTCAATGTACAAATATACCATAATTACTTTATTCATACTCTTGATCATCATTTGTATTGTTTCAAATTTCTAGCAAAATTTTTTAAATACTGTTGCTACAGACAATCTTGTACATGTCTCTTGGTACACTTATGCATGTATCTAAGACATGCTAATTATTACTATAATAATAATGCTTTTAAAACCCCTCAAATCTCAGTGTCATGTTATATTTATGTTTATGTCTTGCTCACGTATTTGTGCATCTGCTGGGATTTGGCCAATATAATGTAGATATGGCTCAAGTTGTGGTTTCGTTTCAAACCTTCTTCAGGTGTCCCTCATCTTCCTTAGACTGGTAGCTACTGGAGGCATCCTTTCCAGTTGAAAAGGCTGGAATACAACAGAGAAAGCTCAGACATGATTGCATATACCTAAGCTCAAGTCATGTGTGGCAACATCCCTTGGCCAATGCAGATAATATGGTCAAGCCCAAAGGCAATGATCAGAGAAATACACTGTGTCCACAGTAGTGACATAGGCTTGCCATACTCAATGGGTAAAGGATGTAGACGCCTGCCCCAAAAGTGAGAGGGAAAAGAATATATTCTGCTGAATAATAATTTAACCAAGGGATCTACAAACTCTTGCCCACTGTTTGTTTTATTGGAAAACATCCATTCGTTTATGTATGGTTTGTGACTGTTTTTGTGCTGCAGTGATAGAATGGAGTAATGGAGACGCAGACCATATGGCCTATAAAATCTAAAATATTTTACTATTTACAGTAAAAGTCTGCTCACTTCTGAGTAGTCTATCAAAATAGGCATACCAATTAGGGATATACTTAGAACCAGAATTGCTGAGTTATAGAAGAAATTACCAAAGAGTAATTGCCTTTGATATACTTAGATATCTTTGATATACTTAGAACCAAAATTGCTGAATTATAGAAGAAATTACCAAAGGTAATTACCTTTCTACCCTTTTACCTGCAGTTTTTCTATTATTATGACACTCTGCATTTTCATCTTGTTTGTAGAATCAATGATTTACTACAATCTGTTGTGATATGTTACTTTTACTTCTTTCTTGATATAGAACCTTAGAGCTAGCTGTTTTTATAATCAGTCTTCTATGAAATAATGTGTAATATATCTCATTTTCTATACAGATCTCTGAAGAAATTATCACTATTTGTACATATATATGTATATACATATGCATATATACATATTTATAAAATCCATTTCATTTTTTTGTGAATGTCCATGTTTCTGTGTTTCTGTCAGAAACTCTTTCTTGCCACCTGAGCAACTCTATTTTTTCTTACAATTAATACTTGGTAAAAATGAACTGTTTCAGTATTTAAGTGTTTGGAAATTTTATTTTTATTTTTGGAAGAAACATTTGATTGTATGAGACTCTGGGTTAGTCGTTATATGTAATCCATTCTTCCTTGAAATGTCATCACGTTTTCCTCTGACTTCCTTCACTTCTGCTGGGGAATCTACTTCTGGTTACTCTTTGTAGGTAATATTTAGGTTTTCTCTAGCTGCTCTGATTTTGACTTTGCATTTAATTTTCAGCTCTTTGGTCATGCCTAGAAGTTGTTTTACTTTTTAATTTAATTTTTTTTGTTTGTATTTAAATTCCAAGCAGTTAACATACAGTTTAATATTCCTTCCAGGTATACAATTTAGTGATTCTACACGTCCATGCAACACCCAGTCCTCACCACTAGTGCACTCCTTAATCCCCATCACCTGTTTCCTTCCTCCCTCTACCCACCTCTCCTTCAGTAACCACTGGTTTCTTTTCTAGAGTTAAGAGTCTGTTTCTTGGTTTGCTTCTCTCTCTTTCTCTTTTCCCCTTTGTTCATTTGTGTTTAAATTCCACATATGAATGACATCATATGGTATTTGTCTCTCCAGAGACTTTTTTTCCTTAGCATTATACTCTCCAGCTCCATCCATGTTGTTGCAAATGGCAAGGTTTCATTTTTCCTTATGGCTGAGTAATACCCCATTATACACACACACACACACACACACACACACACACACACATATGTGTATATGTGTATGTGTATATGTGTGTGTGTGTGTGTGTGTGTGTGTATACCACATCTTTTTTATCCACTCTTCAGTCAATATACACTTGTGTGGTTTCCATAATTTGGGTCTTATGTATAATGCTGCTATAAACATCGGGATATATGTATTCTTTCAAATTAGTATTTTTGTATTCTTTGGGTAAATGCCTAGCAGTGTAATTCTTGGGTCATAGGGTAGCTATTTTTAACTTTTTGAGGAACTTACATACTGTTTTCCAGAGTGGTTGCATCAGTTTGCATTCCCACCAGTAGTGTAGGAGAGTTATCCTTGCCAACATCTCTTGTTTCCTGTGTTGTTGATTTTCACCATTCTGACTGCTGTGAAGCAATATCTCATTGTAGTTTTGGTTTGTATTTCCCTGATGATGAGTGCTATTGAATACCCTTTCATGTGTCTGTTGGCCATCTCTATGCCTTCTTTGGACAAATGTCTATTCATGTCTTCTACCTATTTTTTTAAATTGGATTGTTCATTTTTTGGTGTTGCGTTTGTTAAGTTTTTAATGTATTTTGGATACTAACACTTTATTAGAGATGTCATTTGCAAATATATTCTCCCATTCTGTAAGTTGCTTTTTCATTTTGTTGATTGTTTCCTTCACTGTGCAGAAGCTTTTTATCTTGATAAAGTCCCAATAGTTCATTTTTGCTTTTGTTTCCTTTGCCTCAGGAAATATATCTATAAAAATGCTGCTATGGCTTATATGAAATCTTAAAGATCTTATTTATTTATTTGACAGAGAGAGAGACAGTGAGAGAGAGAACACAAGCAGGGGGTTTGAGAGAGGGAGAAGCAGGCTTCCTTTGAGCAGGGAGCCTTATGTGGGGCTTAATCCTAAGACCCTGGTATCAAGATCTGAGCCTAAGACAGATGCTTAGTGACTGAGCCAACCAGGTGCCCTGGCTTATATGTAATTTTAATTGTACTTCTTCTTCTTGGCAGTGTAGTTTTTAGAATATGTGATTTGGTACCTTTCATCAGTTTTAGAAAAGTATGGACTATTTTCCCTTCAAAATTGGCTTCTGCTTTATTCTTTCCTTTTCCAGTTACATTTCTTACTATTTCTTGAGGTCTGGTGTGCCCTTTATACTCTTTTTAGTATTTTTCATTCCAACTATTCTATTTTTACTTCAGTAGAATAGCTGTTATCAACCTATCTTTAAGTTTACTATTCAAATTTCTTGTAGCTAGTCTATTGAATTCCTAACTAAATTGTTCATTGTTCATTTGCTTTCTTTTTAAGATCTAGAATTTAAAGTGAGTCCTTGGTGAATTTCTCCAGTTATAACATCTATTTTGCAATTTGTCATTAAGTTTCTTGTATCAATTAATCATGACTGTGTTTGAGTTTCTAGTTTCCAAATCCAATATATGGCTCAACTTTTGGTCTCCCTATATTGTAAATTGTTTCTTTTATATTCTTTCAGATGATCCCACAAGCTCAATGTTTTGTATAAATGTTGTAAATGATCCAAAATGATATTGTATTTCATCACAGGGATTTTATTTTTGTTTTTGGTCCTAGGTTATTCACAAAGTTCTGATTGCCTTAATCCCAACAAAGGCTCACATAGAATTAGGTTCTTAGAATTTTTGTAATTTTGGTGAGGGCCTGTCTACCTGTTTTCTTTCAGGTGATAGGGGTAATCCTTTTGATCTTCCAATTTGGGGCACTTCTTGGCAGTTCCTGAATTACAATGATTATTTCCTCAACACCTTGATATGAAAAAGAAGATCTGATTTTCAAATGTGTCTGCTTGGTATCTTAGGAAATTGACTCTTACAACTTCAGAATTTGGAAAATATCTCAAAGAGAAACTGGCTGGCTGTTAAGCTCAGTGTTCTGCCAGTTCACTTTTATCAGAATCTTGTGTCTCCAATTCTGTTTTGCCAGCCCTGAAAAAAGAAAAGAAAAAAAAAAAAAGAATAACATCCCAAACTCTGGTTGTTAGTCTTTTCCCCAGCAATTTCTTGTTTGCTCTGCTCTTAGAATCAAGGACTGCAGAATTTTACTTAATTTTCTACAGTTGTCTTAAGAATCTTGGTCTTTTTTTTTTTTTTAATTATCTTTTCACTGTACTTAATGCTTTTAGTTTGAGTTTCCCAAGAAAAACAACTGCTTCAAGGATGGAAAATAAATTCAAGTCTGGGGAAATTTAATATGTATAACATATACATTTGATCAGGACCAGATCCCTAGGTAAAAATTGAAATAAGCTAATATTAATTTGATATTGAGAAAGTATCTCATGATTTTCATAAATCTATATTGAATCATTTCATATATATATGTGTGTATTCCAAGTACTTAGAATAAATTGGTATACTTTGAAATACTTTTCAGATATCATGTCAGTAGGGGAGAATGACATTGTTAGTGCCGATTTTTTCCAATATTTTATTTATTTATTTGAGTGAGAGAGCAAGCAAGAGCGAGCACGAGAGGGGAGAAGGTCAGAGGGAGAAGCAGGACCGCCACCCCCGCCCCCCGTCCCAGAGAGCCGGGAGCCTGATGCAGGACTTGACCTGGGACTCCAGGACCATGACCAGAGCCAAAGGCAGGAACCCAACCAACTCAGCCACCCAGGTGCCTCTAATGCTGATATTTTAAATTTGATAATGCCCATTTTCATTCTCTGGGCAAAATACTAAAAAAAATTTGAGAAACGTTTAGCAGAAGTAGAGCTTTAACTCATGTAGTCCAACCATAGATGTTGCAAAACACAAAACATACAAATAAACACAGGTTTTAATGTTCTTATGTGAAATACAGCTATTGTAAGTACTGGCCATTTTTAAAGCTTAGATTAAAACATAAACCAACAGAGATGATAGAAGAGGTTATAGAGGTGTATATGAAAACAGATTTCTTATGAACTAATTCTTGGAAAGAATTAGTATATTTACTCCTCAATTTTAGTCACATAAAGACCACAAAAAAGCACTCTGGGGGTGCCTGGAGGCTCAATTGATTAAGTATCTGCCCTCCGCTCAAGTCATGATCCCAGAATCCCAGGACCACGTTCCGCATTGGACTTCCTGCTCAGTAGGGAGTCTGCTTCTCCCTCTGCTCCTCACTCTGCTCTTGTGCTCTCTTTCTCAAATAAATAAATAAAATCTTAGAAAAAAGAAGTACCCTGGCTTTTTCCTGCTCTCTTTCACTGTATCCCCACCCCCACCTGCATACACATGTGAATAATCACACCCAAATAGACAAACATACAAGCTAAACTGGTGGAGATAATTTACTATAATGTAACAAAACAATATTTGCATTGAGATAAAGTTTATTGAATAATATGTATGATTTTTTAAAGATTTGCTTATTTATTTGAGAAAGAGAGAAAGAGAGAGTGCAGCATGCAGGGAGGAGGGGCAGAGGGAGAGGTAGAAAGAATCTCGAGCAGACTCCCTGCTGATCATGGAGTCCATCGTGGGGCTCCATCTCACAGCTCTGAGATCATGACCTGAGCTGAAACCAAGAGTCCAATGCTTAACCTGCTGTGCCATCCAGGCACCTTTAAAACCTATGTTTTAAAGTAAAATTAACAATTCAACTTAATTAAATTTTATGTCACATTACAAAGAGAAGACCGTATCAGAGGAAAAACTTTCTTATAATCTGCAATACCATCTGATCCATAATAATGAATCAAAATGGGCATGCTGAATTTCCTTTATTTCTCTCAGATGGTTTGGTACAAAGTGAGTATTTTGGAAGGCATATAAAAATTTTTCACATGAAGGAAACTTGGAGAGAATGCAAGTAAAATAAAGTGATGTAGCCAATAGACTAAAAATTCCTCAGTAGAAGCCGTAAGACCAGTATCTTCCACAGCACAATGGGCGGCAGCAGCCATAACCATAGCCACCATAGCCAGAGCCATAGCCATAGTCCAGGCCACCATAGCCATAGTCCAGGCCACCATAGCTATAGCCAAGGCCACCATAACAGTTGCCGTAGTAACACATGGTATCAGGAGTGGAAGGTTCAGTAGAGGAGCAGGAGGTAGGTTTCTTTCACATGAATGCCGCCATCTGCTGAGGGCCTTTTATACACCCTCAGTGGTGGGTGGGGAAAACCACAGGCAGTGTAGGTGTAGCGTCCTATATCTCACTAATTTGCTTCAGACCACATCATGAATATTTAGATTTCTTGGCAAAACAGGGCCCTCATAACTGAGATAATTTTACTCCTAAGTCAGGACTTCACCACTTATGGGCCTTTAAAATGAAACTCTTTGTCTATTTTCAAGGCTATGTCTCACTCTCTATTTATTTGAAAAAAAAAAAAAAAAAAAAACAACAAAAAACAACAAAATAAAACAAAACGACTTGATCACACAGCATGATGCAAAACATGAAAATAGGAATCCCATTGTTTGGTTTTGTGTCCATTATTCTTTAATCTAGAGTTCAGAATGACAATTCTCAAGGTTCTAACCGGGCTCGAAAAAAAAGAAACAGGAAGGACAATTTAAGAAGAATTTTAAAAAGAGCCTTGTCTGGAGGACTAGGTTTCCTCAATCTTTCACATAAAGGTTGGATATGATATATATTTGTATACTCTTAAAAAAAACTTCCTTCCAACTCAATGTCACTATTTATTGATTACGTTAAATATGGTGGTAAGTACCATATAAGCCAAATATGGACATATTTGGCATTTATTTATCAACCTTTCTTCTACTATGTGTGACTTTGATCTTTCCAGAAAATGTGTGACCATTTTATGGGCAGAAATTGTTTATGTCTTATCCTTCCTTGTGTCATCACATCGGAAGGTGTTGCAGATATATCTGCAAACCAGATGGAGGTTGAGCTTGATGCTGGGTCCTCAACGCATGTCTTTTTTATCATGGCTCCTTTCTGTTTTTTCCAGGTGCCTAAGATTTGATGTAGTGATATGTGTCCTAAACAATGTGTAGATATTATCAGAGAGGCAGAGAGAGCCCTGCATCATTCTTCATTCTCTCAGTTTCAGCTGATTGGTGAAGTGCTGGTGGAGATAGAAATCTTCAGTCATGGAAAGACTCATTGAGAACACAGCAGAGTCTATGCTCTAGCTTTCTTTCTTTCTTTCTTTCTTTCCTTCTTTCTTTCTCTTTTTTTAAATTTCAAATTTTTAATGAAAATTAAAACATAATTGAATTTAATTAAAATACACTTTACATAAAATAAATTTAGGTCTATTTAAGAGGATGGGTTTCTTCCACTGTCCAAAAAAACAACATTCCTAAGAAAGCTTTCTTAAATTGAAATGGCATGAAGCAAAGAAACAATTATCATTAATTTATATGAAAAAATTCCTGAGCATTCCCAGACTCAGAAAAACAAAAACAACCTTTCTTAGGCTTTTCTGATACGTTAGGACACATCTTGCTAACAGGTGCAAGAAATAAATCAGGATAGAGCATGGATGCTCACAGACAAAGGGTTCAGAGCTCTGGGGGTGAGGCTGAGATGCTGAGAGGTCTTGGGGAAAGAGCGGGAGGCAGGGGTGTCACTCTCAGAGGCCCGCGGACTGACTGTACCTGGAATGACTCACTGCAAAAGCAACACTGAATGCTGTTTTCACTTTTTGCCCTTTTTTTTTTCTTTGCAAAAGCAAAAACCCCTTTCAGATCTTTTTTGGTTAGAGAAAACCAGTACAAATGTAGGGTTTTTTGTTTTGTTTTGTTTTGTTTTGTTTTGTAAAAGCCAAGTGTTACAATGCAAACTTTTGAAAAGCTACTTGGATAGCGAATGAGTTTTGACAAATAGATTAATGCAAATTATGTATTTTCACTCTAAATATAGCTATTGGGATATTTTGTAAGGTAGGGGGAGAAGCTTCCTGACTATATAGCTGCCAAACTCACATTTTCTCTGACCCCACAAACACTGCTTTGAACATTGAGAGTATTAGTAGGTATAGAGATGGGATGAAGAACCCTGCTTTCCCTCAGACTTCGGATTATATGAAACTTCACAGAAAAATTGACATAGGTTTTTCAGCCTCTTTCAACTACTCAGTTGTTACTTATCTGTTGCTAACCACGGGCCAGCCATTTTTAAGACACTGTGTTACATGACAGAGGTTATTTTTCCAGTGTTTCCTCATATCACTGACCTCATTCACAGCATGAGAGACCAGAAGTGGTAAAAGGACTTTAGAGAAACTTCCAGCATTGTAAAGAAAAATAAATAAAGTAAATTTGCTTTCTTCTGGAATTGGAAAACAAATCATTATTTTTCTGCGTTGGATGAAGACTTACTACACAATCTCTTCACATCATTAAGGGAGATTTTCAGTTATCAAAACAATGCTTGTCATCTATGTTATCAAGCTGAATCTTGTTGGTAGGTTTCACTTTTCAAATGGGATAATGGCCAAATATTTTTTTTTGAGCAAAATGTAGCGATTTCTTGAAAATAAAGTAGAAGGTCTACCTAATCATAATGATCTCTGTTTCACTGATAATGGATTCCATAAACCTCTGTTGTCTCTTTACCATTTCCAGATGTCATGAAATTTCTTAAGAAAAAGAAAAAAAAAAGATAAGTGGGCACATTCGTTTTGAAGGTTTTAAATATGGGCCTAAACAAAGTAGGAAGGGGAGGTGGTACTCAATGCATCAAACACCATTGTGGTGAGGTGGTGAGCAGTGACCAGGTCCTTCCTGGAGGACTTGGACATAAAACGTCGGGTAGTCAGCAGCCACGAGGCACAGAATGTTTCGTGAACTATTTCATGGACGGCATGCGCGATGTAGGTAGAAGCCTGTGAGGTGTGAGGAGCAAATGATCTCTTTTTTGAGGCGTAGTTTTAAGTAACTCAGCCAAAACATTAGTAATCAAAAATGGACAAAAATATATACACAATGGAATACTATGCAGCCATCAAAAGAAATGAAATCTTGCCATTTGTGACAACATGGATGGAACTAGAGCGTATCATGCTTAGCGAAATAAGTCAAGCAGAGAAAGACAACTATCATATGATCTCCCTGATATGAGGAAGTGGCGATGCAACATGGGGGCTTAAGTGGGTAGGAGAAGAATCAATGAAACACGATGGGATTGGGAGGGAGACAAACCATAAGTGACTCTTAATCTCACAAAACAAACTGAGGGTTTCTGGGGGGAGGGGGTTTGGGACAAGGGGGTGGGATTATGGACATTGGGGAGGGTATGTGCTTTGGTGAGTGCTGTGAAGTGTGTAAACCTGGTGATTCACAGACCTGTACCCCTGGGGATAAAAATATATGTTTATAAAAAGTAAAAAATTAAAAAAAAATGGACAAAAACAGAAGTTTTTAAATGTAGTGATGAGGAAAAGGACTATTTTGGTGGGCAGAAGTGTCATTTAAAAATTTGGCCTGGAGCACCTGGGTGGCTCAGTCCATTAAGCCTCTGCCTTTGGCTCAGCTGATGCTCCCAGGGTGCTGGGATCCAGTCCCACATGAGGCTCCCTGCTCAGAGGGAAATCTGCCTTTCTCTTTGCTACTCTCTCCCTCCTTCCTTTCTCCCTCTCTCTCTGTTAGATAAATAAATAAAATCTTTAAAAAAAAGTTTGGCCTAGAAAAGCAATTTGATAGTCTGAGCAGATGTAGTAGTAGCTGCTGATTCACATGGAAGCCTGGGTTACATATGTTCTGAGATAAAAAGAACGAATATTCAGATCCTGGAATGTGTAGCTACAGCAAAATTTCAGAGACAGCCCAAGACAGTCTGTTCTCTCATTTTGGTTTCTGCCTCATTTTCTCTGCTTGTCTCATTTGTCTCTCTCTCTCTCCCTCCATTCCTTTCTCTCATATGCATACACACACATAATCAGAAAAGGCAACAGAATGGAAATATTAAGGTAAATGCAATGCAGGAATATTTACGGGGATAGATTGTTGAATGCTAAAACAGCATAAAAGGTAAAACATTTTTTAAGTAACTAGAATTTATTTATTTATTTTTAACATCTTAATTTAATTTTATTTTTTTCAGTTTCCAAGATTCATTGTTTATATACCACATCCAGTGCTCCACGTAATACGTGCCCTCCTTAATACCACCACCAGGCTCACCCAACCCCACCCATGCCCCTCCCCTCCAAAACCCTGTTTGTTTCTCAGAGTCCACAATCACTCATGCTTTGTCTCCCCCTTCTATTTGCCCCAACTCCCTTCACCTTTCCATCTCCCAGTGTCTTCCATGTTATTCCTTATGCTCTACCAGTAAGTGAAATCATATGATAGTTCCAGGTTGGGCTGCATGCTCAGAGAGGAGTCTGCTTGAGATTTTCTCTCCCTTCCTACCCTTTACCTTGCTGATGTGCATTCTCTCTCTCTCTCAAATATATATATATATATATATATATATATATATATATATATATATTTAAAATGTTATTGCATGGTTTTTGCTCTGTCCCATCATTTAAGCCAGCAATAGTCCATCATTTAGGCAATATTTTATTGAGGGTCCTTTATGTGCCAGATGCTTTTAAGGCAATGGATTCTATTACTTCTGTTATTGTGATTATGACTTCTCATATGATCTTCCCCCTTCGTGTATAGCATCAAGATGTGGCAGTGTTGCAAAGCCATTTGAAAATATTAATCCCCCAAAAGCAATATTAAATTGAATTATTTAAACATATACACACACACAGATGAAGAAAAAAATATATAAATGCTACAAGTACTTTCAATGAGATAAATGTTTATTAAAATTATTCTAAACTTTTCTCACATAAGATCACTGATCAAAAAGGTAAGAAAATTGAAAGGCAATACAATATCAAAGTAAAAGCTTTTAAAAAATCTGAAACATTCCATATGATTTCAGTGACTCTAGTAAGGTTTGCAGAATCTGACCCATTTTATTTTATCTTTGTAGATATCTTAAGATGATGTTGACATTTTGGAATAGAAAATGGAATTATTTATAGGAAGAATCATGAAGGCAGATTCAGGCAGCTGGAGGAGACAGTAGGTTGAGTTTCTCTGGAAGCTTCTCAGTAGATTCCACAGGACCAGCATCTTCTGCAGCAAGATGGGCGGTTGACTCCATATCCATAACCACCACAGGCATAGCCCACACCATTGTGGCCACATCCATAGCCGCCATAGCCCCAGCCGCCATAGCCACAGCCCAGGCCACCGTAGCCACATCCGTAGCCACCATAGCCACAGCCGCCATAGCCACAGCCGCCATAGCCACAGCCACCATAGCCACAGCCACCATAGCCACAGCCAAGGCCACCGTAGTAGTTTCCGTAGTAAGACATGGTTTCAGGAGTGGAGGGTTTTGCTGAGGAGCAGGGAATCAGTTTCTGTCAGTCTGAACACCACCATCTGCCAGGTCCTTTTATATGTGCCCTCAGTGGGTGGGACACATCGCAGGACTTGTTGACCACATATTTCCTACTAATTTACATCAGTACACTTCCTGAGTCTTTGTTTCATTAGGTAAGGTGAGGCCCGCCTGAGCAGGATGACTTGGGATGACTTGGCTGTTGAGTCAGCTTCCCTACAATCAAATTACATGCCTTTGATGTGTTTTTCTTATACTCTTTTTCAAACTCCGATCGGGGTTTTTTGGTTTTTTTTTTTTAATTTTCTTAAAATATTTGAACCAATTTTTATCTAGTTTAATCATTGACAATTAAATGTTGATTTTTAAAATTCTATAATTTCTTCAAATATATGAGGGCTTCAATAAAGTGAAATATAACTTTCTTAATGATACAACTTATTCATTAGAGTCAGGTAAACTTTCCAAGTTTATTATTTACTTTCATAAGTAAATTTCCTGTGGGCATAAAGGTATATAGAGTTGTATTTTGAAGCTTTATAAACACATCAGCAGGAATTAATATCTGTCAGTATTCCACTATCAGTTCCTTCTCTCCTTTTTGTAGTTATTGTTATTCTTGCTGAATACTTTAAAACAAATCTAAGACAAGTAGCATTTTTCTTATAAGTACTTCAGTGTGTATGTCTATCACAAAGTGAGCTTTTTAAAGACATATATAATTATACCATTATCACACAGACAATTTTTTTAAGTTCCTTAGCATTCCCTAATACTTAATTCATGCTCAGATTTTCTCAGTTGTTTCATAAATAAATTTTTACTGTGAATTTTTTCATGTTGGGACTCATATTTAGACATACTGTCTCTTTTTTTTTTAATATTTTATTTATTTATTTGACAGTGAGAGATCGCAAGTAGGCAGAGAGGCGGGCAGAGAGAGAGGAAGGGAAGCAGGCTACCTGCTGAGCAGAAAGCCTGATGTGGGGCTTGATCCCAGGACCCTGAGATCATGACCTGAACCGAAGGCAGCGGCTTAACCCACTGAGCCACCCAGGCGCCCCTTAGACATACTGTCTCTTAACTCTTTTTAAAGACATACAGTTTTTTTCCAATCCTTTTCTTTATGCATTTTGTTTTTTTAACAAGACCATATTATTGTCCTGTAGAATTCTTAAGTTTTGGATGTGGCTGATGTCTACCTTGATTTTCTTTTCTTCTGTTCCTCTAACCCTTATACCATCGCTGTCCTGGTAGGTAGGTGTAGATGGTTGAAGTGATTCTTCTTATTTATTCAACAAGAAAAATGCTGTATAGATGCTTTTTAGTATTCTTTTCTATAATATTAGGGGGCACCTGGTGTCTGATTGTCCCATTGTTTCACGTTTAGTAATGCTGGGATTGTTAATTGAGTTCGTGACATAATCTTTTCCAACAAATTTTATCTATTAACTTTTACACTTGATGATAGTTACAAAGACCATTACTGCTAGAAGTTCTGTGATGTTGATCTTAAAAATTCTTTCATTACCTCTCAGACCACCATAACTGTAGTCATGACCACCACAATAGCAACATATGTGTTAGTAGTGCAAGATTCAATGGAGGAACATAAAATAAGTTTCCCGAGTTTGAACGTCACCATCTTCATAGGACTTTATATATAATATAAATAGTAGATGTGGCAAACCACAGTCAATGTTGACCCATATTTCAGAATAATTTGCAATAAAGCTCCCCGTGAATCTCTATTTTTTTCATTTATGTGAAGTGCATCCCTTAAGCCCTGACTATGTATTCATTCTTAAAAATTTATGTATTTATTTATTTATTTTAAGGATTTATTTATTAAACAGAGATCACAAGTAGGCAGAGAGGCTGGCAGAGAGAGAGAGGAGGAAGTAGGCTCCCTGCTGAGCAGAGCGCTTTATTCGGGGCTTGATCTCAAGACTTTTGAGATTATGACCTGAGCCAAAGGCAGAGGCTTAACCTGCTGAGCCACCCAGGCACCCATGACTATGTATTTATAATGTCTGGTTTCTCACAATGTATTCACTTGCCTTCTATGGTAAGGTTCTATTATATTATAACGGGTTTGTCAACTCTGTGAACTATATGAAAATATATTTAATGTCTTGGGTCAGACTCCATGTAATTCCACAAGCATATAAGACCTTATTGTTTTTTTTCCCCTACTTTCATTTGAAGAATATTAATGTCCACTACAAAATCATATATGAGATGGGTGATTAGAAGAGGAAGTTACTTGGAGACACAGGTCTATAAATATTATGAACTATCTTTACTACAGCAAAAGATTTTTTAACTCTAGATAGTGCTTCTCACTGATTAATGATGATGAGTAATTGACTAACTGCAAGTACATTTCCATTCTATTATAAAGACACCTCTTCTTTCATTGATATTTACATTAATTTTTAATGTTTGTGTTTGAGTGTATATGTGAAGTTGACCATTTACCTACACAACTTGGCATTTGTCTTGTATTCTTTTCCATTAAAGCATGATGGCTCCATATTCAGAGAGTCTATTTCCTATGGCATTTTATGCATTCATCTGTCACAGTGTGATCAAATGTCACTGATGTAGATATGAGAAATGAGGAGGCTTAGTCCACTGGTTCTGGTGGAGCTGTGTTCTGTTTTGTCTTTCTTCCTTCCCAATGCTAGGTCCCTAGGGCTTCTTTTATTTATTATATATTGGTGGAGAGCTTCAGAAAGCTAACACAGGTTAGCTGAATAGTGGTGGGGGATACATGCATTATGGAATAGGTGCTGTTATGCTTGGGAATCAACTGGGTGTAGTTCTTGATGCATAAAGAAAAAGAATTCCTTGTCTATAGGAGACCATGCTCTAGGTTTTCATTTTTAAATGCACATTTGATTTTCATAACTGAGCTGGGTTTTTTTAAACCAACATTAACTGGATCCAAGTATGAACCATAAAGGGAACTGGTATGTATCCAACTGGCTGAAAACTACTGAAACAATGTATGCATACAGTATCATTTGAGAACGGTAAAATATATGAACATATAAGTGAATTAGTGATGTTTTTCCAATTATGTATAAAAAAGTAATTTTCTCTATTTTAGTAGGCAATTTTAAGCACACAGTTGTCTAATTATTTCATCAGAAACACCAGAGGATTTGGTATTGTACACTTGTCTTCCAGGTACTTCTGAACATAGGTTAAGGATGGTGAAGTACAAACCCACTACTTTGTATTCTTATGAAATTCATCTTCCCCTCTGACCTTAACATGAGAAGAGTTTGAATTGGATAAAATAGAATCATTGAGGACCTGGAGAGAATAAATGTGTACCCATCTGAACAGCCATGCATTTTCACATGCTATTAATTTTTAAAGTAAGCTCTTAATTTGATAGCATTTTAAAGGCAGCATAAAAAATTGACAGAAGATTGTCAGCCTTATTTATTCAATAATTTATTTTCCATTTATTCATTAAAAAAAAAACCTTAGAGACAAAAACAAAACTCAAATCTGTCAAACTTCTGGGCTTTGTCTTGGGTGCTGGAACCACATGGATTCTATAAATGACTTTGTTTTCTTAGGGTTACTTGATTTTTCTCTCAAAACATAGGCTGTGTATGTGCTTTGGTGAGTGCTGTGAAGTGTGTAAACCTGGTGATTCACAGACCTGTACCCCTGGGGATAAAAATATATGTTTATAAAAAATAAAAAGTTAAAAAAAAAAAACATAGGCTGTGGTATTTTTAATTTAATTTTTGGTTAATTTATTTTTTTTAAAGATTTTATTTATTTGACACAGAGAGAAAGATCATAAGTAGGCAGAGCAGCAGGCAGAGAGAGAGAGGGGAAAGCAGGCTCCCTGCTGAGCAGAGAGCCAGATGCGGGGCTCAATCCCAGGACCTTGAGACCATGACCTGAGCCAAAGGCAGAGGCTTAACCCACTGACACACCCAGGTGCCTCAAGGCTGTGGTATTTTTAGAAAGCCAAGAAAATTCCATTATATGAGATGGATACATAGATTAAAATATTTTATCTACTGAGAAAAATGAGAAAAGACTTTAAATTATCTATAAGAAACCATAAATGTCATTTAATCTTATGATCCAGTTTTAAAAATTAATCAATACCTATTTGAAATTTCTAAAGAGTTGCTTGTCCATGTATATTATTCTTAAGGAATAATATTTGTGACACATAACATGTTGATATTTCATATTGATAAAATGACTATGCTTTTTTCAATCATTTTGGGAAAAGTTTATAGTTTCAAACAAAGATAAAAATCATACAAATTGTTAGGTCCAAATAAGTCTTCAATACAGTGATGTTGAAATTCCATTCTACTAATTTTTTTTTTTCTGATAGGGTCTAGTGGAAAGTTGTATTTAATCTAAAAATAAATTTTAATATCTTCAAAACAGAAATTAGAAATATGAAATTCAAAATCACCATTCCATGAAAGCACTGATTTAATTTCTTTTGCCTGATGTGCTGATGTGGTAATGGGGTGGCACTTTCTAGAAATTCTTGAAAACAAATATGATATACACATCTGCTCTGTGGGCTACTATGAGATGTGGGATATGGAGGGTCACTTAAAGGACATGAAATGGAAAATCCAAGTACAACCACCAGGAACCACAGGGTGGTGTGTAGTATGAGGTATAAGGAAATAATCAAAGACAGAAGTGTGTAGAATGTGATGATTGGAAATAGGAGTGTCATTTGGAGAGGGATTTTTATCCGTTAATTAAAAACCACATACAGGCTTATGTTTAAATATAATAAGGTGGTTGCAGTGATTACAGCTTTATCAAAAACAAATTTCATTTCGAAATAATTTATTCTTAGGCTTTAATTTTTTAGCATATTCAGATAGGTGATAGATGATGTTGCTATCACAAAAATACACTCATGTGCATGCAACAGATGTAACAAAAGTAATGTAAAAAAAGCATTATTTTCAATACAGGAGTTTTTACTGAAAATTGAAATAAATGTTTCACAGGAAGAATGTTGAACTAAATGTATGCAGAGCAGTAATTGTAATGCAGTAACAGGAGAAGAAGTTTCTTTTGTAAAGCAAGACATGCCAGATGATTTTATTCAACTGAACTGATGGATGTAGAATTGCAACTATCTCTCCTTCCCAAGTATTCTAGAATGAGAGAATCACTACTTCTAAAAGAAAAGGACTCAGAAAGTGGATTCAGGAAATGCAAGAAGAGAGTCCTGGAGTACCTCCTGAGGTTTTTCAGTAACATCCCTAGGACCAGTATCTGCTACAGGACGATGGGCAGCAGCAGTCGTAACCATGTGTGCCAGAGCCTCAGCCAGAGCTACCTCCTAGGACACCAGGATAGTTGCCGGAGTAGCTCCTGGTGGCAGGAATGAAAGGTTCCGTTGGTAATCAGAGTAGGCGCCCCTAGTGGAAATGTCTACCATTTTCCCAGGGCTTTAATTTAACTTCAGTGGTGGGTAGGACAAACCACAGAAAGTGTGGAACTCAAAATTCACACTATTTCAAGCCAGAAAAATTCCTTAAGCTCATGCCTTTTCCTTTAGGCAAAGAGAATCTCAAGGGCTAGATTTTTTTTTTTTCTTTCAGGTCAGAATTTTCACAATTAAACCATATGAGTCTAATAATTAATAATAGCTATATTTTCAAATCTTCATCAAACTAGTGAAATTTCTTTGAGCAGATTTTATGGACTTTCTAAAGAATGATGATTTCTCACGTGAGTTTAGAGTTTCATAGGCATATATTTTAACTAAAGTAAAAATTCTGTCAGTTGCCAGTGTATTTTTTTGTATGATTCCTCTTCCCTGGGAGAATATTCCTTCAACTGAATAGATGGACAAAATGTATGTTCAAACACCCTTGTAAAAGTACCAGTATTTTAATATGTAATTATGTTACTTTTTATTGTTTCTGGAAAATTTTACAATTTTGTTATGAAGTGAAACACTGAAAAAAAGTGAAACATTGATATATATACATACATATATATATACATATATATACTTTTTTCTATCAAGTATTAAAAGGATGTGGAGCAATTGGAATCTCTGTAAACTCTTGATAGGAATGAAAAGCAGTACAGTCACTATGGAAAAAAAGAATGGTAATTCTTTGGTAATTTAAAAACAGAGCTATTATATAATCCAGCAGTTTGACTTCTGGGCATACATCCAGGTATATATCCAAAATGATTGAAATCAGGGTCTCAAGAGATATCTTCACTTACTTTCATTGCAACATTATTCCAATAGTTGAGATATGGAAACAACCTGAATGTTCTTTTGATGGATGAATAGATTAAAAAATGTGGTAGTACATATAATGGAATATTATTTAGCCTTAAAAAGAAGGTAATTCTGTCATTGTGACAACATAAATGACCTGGAAGACATTTTTATAAGTCAAATATGTCAGTCACAGAAGGATATAGTGCATGGTTCTTCTTATGTGAGACATTTATAATAGTCAAATTCATAGGAACAAGAGTAGAATGGTGGTAGACAAAGATTACGGGGAGGAGGAAATGGGGTATAAAGTTTCAATTATGCAAGATAAGTTCTGGAGAACTCTACAGAAATGTGGTTAGTCACACTGTATTGTGCACTCAAAATTTTGCTAAGAGTGTAGTTCTTATGTTAAGTGCTCTCACCTCAATAACAACAACAACAAAAAAAACAAAACCTAAAAGAGCAGGAAGAAGCTTTTGGAGGTGATAGATATGTCTTTGACCTTGATTGTGATGATGGTTTTATGGGTATAATAATACTCCAAAAATGATTACTATGTATACTTCAATATGTGCAAGTTTTGTGTGTGTATAAATTACACCTCAGTCAAACTGTTACAGAGACTGGGAAGGATGGGGGGATTTTTTGCTTTTCTCCGTTACAGTGTCAAATTTGTTTCAATATAGTGCTCCTCCCTTCTGTCCAAGTAGAGGTCCGGAGACTTCTCTACCCATTCACCTCTGACTTCCATTCATCTTAACAGTTGCCCTGGGATGGGGGGGGGGGCTCTGGAGTAAAGTGTCCTCCCAAAACAACCTCGTGTCAGCATAGGGGACACATGACAACTTGCAGGACTTTTGGATTCTATTCTGAAGGCAACTGGAAGGGTATGTATGATGCAGACAGAGAACATGTCTTAGTCATGAAAGAGCTAAATTCTCTCTTAGAAGAGGCTCTGAACCAGGTAAGGCTTTAAGATGAATGTTTGAATTTAGTATTTGAGGTGCTTGTTACTGACACTGGCCAGAAGAAAGAAACAAAAGAGTTTGGTTTGAAAAAAGCTAACCCCGGAAGACACAGTGATGTTGACTGAAATCTAGCTCTATGCAATGATATTCCAATAGAATCTCTCTTGACAAGTAGTGTAGATAAACATGGCTGAAAATAAATTTAAATCATTACATATTAATCAGTTACCTTACTCTTATTTTAAGAGTTGGTTTTGGTCTTCCCTACCTAAGTATTGAGAGTGATTTGTAATATTCATTGTCCTCAGTCTCTTAGTCATAATATAGCTGAGTGAGGGACAGAGAATGTCCCTGTTTTCTTATGATAAAACTATGTTCCATTCTGAGTACTCCACTGAGAACCCATAAAGAGACAATTGATACTTTCTGGGAAAAATAGCATTATCAGTGCATCAAGACCCTGGAGATATTTTATATCCCTACTTTCTTATTTTCTGCTAAAATAGAATGTAAAATTCCAGGGAAACATTTTTCAACATTATTCATTATTTTTAATTTATTTATTAAAAATATTTATTAGGGACATAATATGTGCCAGCAACTCTCCTCGCCACAAGGCTAGGATTCTTTATCAGTGATATTGTGTGAAATATCTTTTTATTATTCATTACTTGAGTATGTATCAGTTTTACGGGGCCATTGAGAAATGTCCACCATCCCAGAAGGAAAATTGGAAGAGAATACCTTGAGTGGCTCAGTTGCTAAGAAAATGAACTAGAACTTCTTAAAATATAACGTAATATAATATAAAGCATACACATTGCCTAAAAGTCCTTCGAATAATAATACATTTTTGAAATATCTAGAGTGCCTTCAGCCGTGTGTGTCGATATCTGAGAGTACTGTCTGGTTGTTCAGAAACATTGTTCTTCATTGGAGTCTTGGGAGATTCCTTTTCCCCATTTGCTTGGGGAAGAAAGCTAGAATAATTGAGAAAAGTTTTGTCTTCTTCAAATTAGAAGTTGGAAGAACAAGGTTAATATCCCTAATGCAAATGCAAGGTGATCTAGTTTGCTGAAATGTTGTTTACCAAGAAGGGAGGCAGATGGCTTTTTGTGATAGATCTCTAAAATGAGAACAGAACCACCAGGTATGCAGATCTGTCTTTTACTCTTTTGCTGTTGAACTCAGAGGAATAGGAAGAAGTAGCAGGGGCAGAATAAAGCACTAACACATATCCAAAGACACCTATCTAAATGATATGACCTAACTGGTGTTTTAGAAAAACAGCCAAAGCCATCATGATACCTCTAGCACATGTTAATAGAAAATGGTGCTATTATTGTATGAAATGGCATTTAACTTGTTTATGTATGAACAGTAGTGCTGCCTATAGATATATATGAAAACAAAGTTTTTATAGGATGTTGTTATAAAGGACTGATGGCCAAATCCTTATTTTTCAAAAAATGATTATTTCAGAATAAAGACAAAGTCAGGGTCCAAAGGTGGTTCCCCATAGAGTTATACAAATCAATATAAATAAAGTGCAATAATACTGAATATGGAAAAAAATTTTTAATGAACTCAACATCTTGCATTATGAAATATATAGATCAAAAATAGAAAAGATAGAGGTTCCTGGGTGGCTAAGTTGTTTAAGCGTCTGCCTTCCAGCTCAGGTCATGATCCGGGGTGCTGGGACCAAGCCTACACTCTGGTTCCTGCTTAGCAGGGAGTCTGCTTCTCCCTCTGCCTCTGACCCTCCCCCTCTCATGCTCATGCTCTCTCTCTCTCTCTCAAATAAATAAATAAATAAAATCTTTACAAAAATAGAAAAGTTTTTAACACAATATCAAAAATAAAACTTCTCTGTAGTATTTGACACATTCCTAGCTATTTTCATCACTTGAGAGGTACATCAGATCTGGACTTTGTGCTTTCCAGGTTTTCACGGATGGGCTTGTCACAGTTTGTATAGAATGTAATAATAGAATTACTCTTGTGGAAAACCATGGAAGCAGGGTCAGGAAATCACAGGTGAAGGAGTCCAGTAGACTGAACTGCTCTGTATGTACCTCAGTAGAATCCATAGGCCCCTGTGTGCCCCAGCAAGATGGGCAGCCTCAGTCATGCCCACATCCACTCTCCCCACAGCCAGAGCCAGAGCCACAGGGCAAGCAGCCGTACTGGTTGCTATAATAGTGCATGGAGAAGAGGTTTCCATAGTGGAGCAGGAAACTATTTTCCTCCATTTGAATGTCAGCATCTGCATATGGAATTTTACACAACTTCTGTGGTGTATGAGGCAGTATGACCTCATATTTCAGGTGAAGTTTAATAAGAAAGCTTCATAAAAAAATTTGTGTCAACAATAACAAGGAGATGTCCTTATAGCAAATATTATTAACTATTTTTCTTGGAATCCAATACACATCTGGTATTTTAGAGATCTTCTCACTCTGGTTTTATTATTAAAGCCTATACTCAGATTCCTTGAAATGTTGATATCCAAGCCCTTGGACCCAGTTTTCCTCTTTTTTTTTTTTTCCTCTCTCAAAATAGTAATTTCTATGGCATATTTAGACATACAATTAAGGGACTGGTTATGTCTATTTGAGTGAGGAAGTGATTCCTTTCTGTCAGGCAAATAACTCCTCACACCAAATGTTTTCTACTACTACTAATGACGAACCAGCTATATTTACATCAAAGTGCTAATGTAAAGCTGCATTTTTGTTCATCCTGAGAGTTTTATCTCTTTGTGAACCATGACTTTCTATGGGAATACACCATTATATTATGCAATGAAGCATTTATTTAGAAATTCAAATATTCATTCTGAGTGTCCTCGCTCCTCCACCTTTTGGGTTCTCATATATTCAAATTAGCTTTAAAGTCATCATTTCATTTCTCAAGGAATGTTTTCTTGAAATAGTGGCAGAAGAAACATGGGATATGGATTTCTTCTACGTTCAGTCTGTTGTGGTGTATATTCATGGGCTTATTAGGTTGGAATAGGCAAATATATATATATATATATATATATATATATATATATATATATATATATATTATGAAAATAGTTTGGGGCTTATGAATCTCTTGAGAAGGTCTTTGTGGGACCGGGGAGGGAGACAAACCATAGGAGACTCTTAATTTCAGGAAATAAACTGAGGGTTGCTGGTGGGTGGGTGGGGGGTTAGGGAAAGGGTGGCTGGGTGATGGACATTGGGGAGGGTATGTGTTATGGTGTATGCTATGAATTGCATAGATTGATGATTCAGATACCTGTACCCCTGAAGAAAATAATACATTATATGTTAATAAAATTAAAAAAAAAGAAGAAAAAGAAAAGTGTTTTTGGATCCTGCTGGTGTCAACAGACCACAATTTGATAAGCCCTAGTCTAGACCAGTGTTCTTCAAACATTCAAGAAAGAAAGCTAGACCAGTAACTATTTGGAACCTGATTCCAAAATTTAAATATGACTATTTAATTATTATCTATTTTATGCATCAATTACTGACAAGTAATAATTGATTATAAAACAAAATTATTTATACCAATAAGAACTCACATTATGATAGATTATGCTTTAACATGCTGGGAAATTTTTAGGATTTTTTTTCATATAGAGATTTGAAGTTTTGGTTCTTTATCCAGTATATTTATAATTATTAGAAAAAATGTATTTATTATATTCACCAAATCATTTTTTTAAAATTTTTGAATCAATCTGAATCCCACTATCTTGTTATATAATTTATTTTTGAAATTTAATTAATAAACATATATCCTCTTTAATTTCAACAGTTTGTTTTGACAAATTATTTTGAGAGGCTTTGTTTTTATATAAATAGGGGCAAAACCCACTTAAACTCTTCATTTGGGAAAAATTTAAAGACATTAGAATATTCTATTTTCACATTTTAATGTTACATAGATATCAGTGCCTTACAGATGGTACATCTATATAAAACTCAGTAATGTGGGGTGCCTGGGTGGCTCAGTCTGTTAAATGTCTGCCTTCAGCTCAGGTCATGATCTTGGGGTCCTGTATCAGCCTCACATGGGGTTCCCAGCTCAGCAGGGAGCCTGCTTCTCCCTTCCTCTCTGCCCCTTCCACCCCAACTGTGCCCTCTCTCTCTCAAATAAATAAATAAAATCTTTAAAAACAATAACTCATAGCATGACCATGGAAATAATCTCAAATAATCATTTACAAAATGTTCTCTTCCCAACACAGCAGCATGCCTGGCATTCTTTATACACTGAGTGTTGAATGAATGAAAGGCTGAATGAACATATGAAATGGACTTCATAATCAAAATGATTTCATGTGAAGAGATTTCCTAAAGACAACTAGGTTCTCAGGGCTGGTACAGGATTCCCTATTTCCTATTCCAGGCTGGACATGAATTCTATGGGGATGACATCAGGCATCTGAGAAGCTTTCTTGTGAAGCTACCAGAAAGCAGACGCCTGGAAAACTCACAGAAGCACCACTTAAAATGTGGGTGTGTTCATCTGTGTTCTGGGAAACCAAGGGCAGACAGCCAGCCCCATACAGCTATCAGAATTCAGGTGTGTTTTGAACTATCTGGCCTGTGAATTAAAGAGAAGCCAAATTTACTGAGGAACAATCAGCTGTGTCACATAGACACTCAGCTTTAAATAGTATGGAAAATATGCAGAGGGACAAAAAAAAAAGAAAAAGGAAAAAGAAAAAACAAATGGAGGAAAGTAGCGTCACTCCCTTGGGAGAGTAGCTACACACACATTTTTATCTTTTAATCATCCATAGGCAAAAATGACAGTGACAATAAATAAATGTGGAAGCACATCATCTTTGCAAAAAGATTAAATTTATTGAAAGAAGTAGTTATAGACCAAGGAGAAATTTCTGTTGCATTTTAAAAGATATTCTTTATGATCTTGCGCAAAGGAACCAGAGAAAAACGACATGTGAACTTCTTTCATACTAGCCTAGATTTAGATTTTTGCTATTTTGCAGAGATGGGATGAAATAAACAAGACCAGCAGCAGAAGCCATGTTTTGTGGGAGGACAAATTTGGTGGGTCTAGTCATTCTAGAATTTTCCAGTAGAATCCATATGACCCATATCTTCCCTAGCAAGATGGGTGGCAGCAGCCATATCTGTAGCCTCCATACCCATGGTAGCCAGAGTCATAGGCATAGCTGTAGCCATGGCCAGACCCACCATAGCCTTAGCCCCCATAGCAGTTGCTGTACTAGGTCGTGGTGTGAGGAAGGATGGTGCAGAAGAGGAAGATACTTACCTGAGTTTGAATATCACTATCTTCATAAGGTCTTTTATATAGCCTTAGTAGTAGGTTTGGGAACTCATGGGCAATGCTGCCCCTTATTACAAATTATTTTGCATTACCTATGAACAACACCAACAGCAAAACTCTCATAGATCTCTCATTTCATTAAGGATAGAGAGGGCTTAATAGCCACAACTACTCTGTGTTGTGTCAAGATTTTCATGGTCAGATCATGTGCATTGAATGACAGAGCTCTGATTGGATTTTCTCACTGGGGTCTCAAATTTAAAGTTTGTAATGAAATTCTATGAAATCACAGAAATTGATTCCAATTGTTTTGGGCATATTAGTAATGTCAAATTCATCTGCCCATTGAAGTTGAAAAAGTTACTCTTGTTTAGCTTTGAAAGATAGAAGTGCTAAGGGGTAAGTTTTATTTAAGTTATGAGATATACAACATTGTCCAATATTTCTTTTAAAGATAAAACAATTAATTTTATTTTAAATACAGAAAGCAGACGCCTGGAAAACTCACAGAAGCACCACTTAAAATGTGGGTGTGTTCATAACATTTTATTTTATTTTATTTTATTTGAGAAAGAGAGCCAGAGAGAGAGAGAGAGAAAGAGCATGAGTGGGGGAGGGGCAAAAGGGAGAGAGAAAGAGACTCCCACCTGAGCTGGGAGCCTAATGCAGGACTCCATCCCAGGATCCCAAGATCATGATCTCAGCTGAAGGCAGATGCTTAACCACCTGAGCCACCCAGGCAACCTTCAGGTAACACTTTTTCAGAAAAAACTTTACAAGTGTACAAATATGCTTTCTTTTCATATTTTACCAAATTCTATCTTGAGTCACCATTTCCACTAGATGGCAAAACATTTATTCTTGTCCCTTCCAGGTAAATAACAAAGTTCAATGACATACTAGTCTTCAGAATGAAAGCTCAATTGACTTAAAGGATTCACCACTACTCCTTCTCCTGAGATGGACTCCAATGTGTAGGCGGATGCTATTGATTGGAAGGGAGTACTTTCATCTGTCCTGCCAGACATGTGTGGCTGCCATTCCCATTGCCATTAGCCAAAAAACTCCTCTGGTCAATGTATTCCCCGTCATTCAGTGCATGGCTCTACAGCCATCAGGGTTTTTCCTTGTGCTTGGGAAAATAATGAGTCTGCGCTCAAAGCCATCTGGGCAGGCACCAATTGTTATATTCTCTACCCACATGTGTTATGTTGTTGGGTCACTCATGGGGCTTGTTCCTTCTCAGGAAAATTAGAGTGGGATGTTCTCTACTTTCAGATGCCTAGCCATAAACTAGGGTTTCTTTTTCCTTCAGCTGCAGTGACCCAGGACCCCTAAATGAGAACTTAACCGTGTCTGAGTTCTCCTGTTCAACAAATCCACTCTCCACTAAAGCTTATATCCAGGGAAACAGGGGATGAAATAAGTAATAATAATAGCGAAGATTATTCTACTACCTACTATGTGCCAGACAGTGTTGAGACATGCAAGCTAATTTGACTTTTGAAATTGTCTTGTGGGATATGTGTTATTATTACTATCTCATTTGCAGACAGAGCAACTGAGGCACACTGTTACAGTGGTTAGTAAACTACAAGTGATGGAATATTTGAACTCAAAGAGCTGATTTTAGAAATTATATTCATATCTATTGTGCTATGACTGACTCCTATCAAGTCATCTCATTAAGAACATAAGTTTAGAGAACTATTTCGTTTAATTATTGAGTTAAGCTCTGAGCTGTATTGCATTAAAAAAAAGAAAAACCAACAACCGGCCATTAGTATGTTTCTCATAGTCCAAGATATTTTTACCAAGACTTCATTGTTAGTTGGTGAAAATCTATTGGTGTCATGAAAGACAACTCTGCTGGTATTGTTATTTTAAATGAAGAAATGCCTACATTCAACTATGAGTCAAAACACAAATATTGCAAATATGTTGAATTTTAAAGAAAACTCTTTCATGAAAACACAATTGTATAAAGGAAATAAAAGCTCATGTCTATCTTCAGGCTATAGATTCAGAATATGAATTTAAAACCATAGAAAAAAACCAATGGTTAAAAATAGAGTCATAAAAGTAAATGTTAATGTAAATGGAAAAGAAAAGCCCAGTTTTCTCAGGCTTGGTGTTCCAGAATTTGAAACTACTGGTTTTTTTGTCAACAGTCTCATGAAATTGAGTGATACCTTTTGCCTTTTCCTAGTTAGCCACTAAATCTCTGAAGGAAAAAAATGAGTTTGGAACAGAAAAGAAGAAATGGAGAATCTCAAGTTAAGGCTGATTATTATGACCTATTGAATGCTGGCCAAAATAAGGCTGGTTGTTTGGTTGTTTGGAGGTCAGAATGTCTACCACAAATGCTATTTCTTGTCATGAAGACGGGTTACAAATTGCCAACTTGAAGATCTTACATAAACAGAGTTTTGAAGCTGGGACAACTGATTCTTACTAATGACTCACAAATGATTCAATGTAGTTAAACAATAGCAAATGTCATTGCCCCCAAAGCCATACCCTAAAACCAGGAGTCAACAAGTTACTCACAGAGGTCTTGCAACCAATGGGATGACTTTTGTGGTGGATCCCACTCATATCAAGGGTATATAAAAGGTCTCTGCAGGGGAATTGTCCACACTGAAGTGACACTTCTTCTCTCCTTCTCTACCCAAGGACAACCTCAATAACCAACACCATGTGTGGCAGCTACTACGGAGGCTGTGGCTACGGACGCTGTGGCTATGGAGGCTGTGGCTATGGAGGCTGTGGCTATGGAGGCTGTGGCTATGGAGGCTGTGGTTACGGAGGCTGTGGCTACGGAGGCTGTGGTTACAGAGGCTATGGCTATGGAGGCTGTGGCTACGGAGGTCTGGGCTGTGGCTATGGCTCCAGTTATGGCTGTGGCTTCCGCACCCTGGGCTGTGGCTCTGGCTGTGGCTCTGGCTGTGGCTACGGATATCGCTCCAACTCTCTCTGTGGCTATGGATGTGGCTCTGGCTACGGCTCCGGCTTTGGCTGCTACTAATTGAGGTCACCATGGGAGACTCTCACCCTCCACACCTGGACATGGGATTCATCAGTTCTGAGCCCCACAGGTTCTGAGCCTTTTCCCTTGGGTGATGATATCCTGCATGATGAAAGTCTATCATGGTCTGTTGTTGCCTACAACCCCAACCTACAGATACCCTGACTTTATGCAGGAAGTGGGAGATAGTGAAATTTACCTGTGACTCCCACAGTTCTGCTTTCGTCAGGATGATGGTGTCAGAGCAACGGCCTTGATGATATTCATGCTGGAGCCTGTTTCTGTGTTGACCCAATAAACTTGTTCAATCCAAATAGCAACCCTGGTTTTATATCAGTCATTTGATGCCTAGGATTAACATTTTTTTGTTTGTTTCTGTTTTCAAGAAAGCTAATGATTGCTACATTTGGGAGATATTTTTCTCTCATTATTTTTAGGTCAGTTGTCTTGGAAAAGTACTTTTTTTCTTATAAACTTCAGTTTCTTCCTCCTCTGATACTGAGGGAATAATGTCTTATGCTAGGTGACTATTAATACTAAATCAAGAATTACTTATATGTTAGGTTAAGCACTGCCTGACATATAATACATAATAAAGAAAAAATGAATTTCCCTAAACTTACTTATTCATGTTCCTTAAAATAAATGAACATTGTTGCTATATACTTCTCTTCTCTTGTTTTTCCTTTTTTTTTTTTAATATTTTATTTATTTATTTATTTGATAGAGAGCAGGAGAGAGAGAGAAAGAGAGCATGAGCAGGGGGGAGGGCTGGATGGAGAAGCAGGCTCCCACTGAGGAGGAAACCCGATAAGGGACTTGATCCTGGGACCCTAGGATCATGACCTGAGCTGAAGGCAGATGCTTAACTGAACAACCACCCAGACATCTTATCCTTCTCTTCTTTTAATCTTCCATTTTAAAGGTATCATTTGAAAATAGACATGCAGGGTGCCTGGATGGCTCAGTGGTTTAAACCTCTGCCTTCGGCTCAGGTCATGATCTCTGGGTCCTGGGATCGAGCCCCACATCGGGCTTTCTGCTCAGCAGGGAGCCTGCTTCCCCCGTCTCTCTGCCTGCCTCTCTGCCTACTTGTGATTTCTCTCTCTTTCAAATAAATAAATAAAATCTTAAAAAAAAAATAGACATGCACTTCAAAGGTATGAAATACATAACCTAACGAATAGTTCAATTATCTTTTACATCCCAAGCTGGTGATAAATTATAAAACTGTTTGGCATGCATGGTGGGCCATAATATTTAGATAACTTTATTTCAGATATAGTCTGAGAAGTTTCAGGGTCTCATGAGATTTCAGTTCAAGATATTGGATGGGGCTGTGGTCATGCCTGATGCTTACTGGGGAAAAATTCACTTTCAGACTCAAGTTGTTGTTGGCAGATCTCAGTTCATTGCATTTGAGGGAATGTAAGGCCCATTTTCTTTCTGATTTCTGGCAAGAGGCCCTGGCAGGCTTTCTGCTGAAGTGACCCTTAGCTGCAAAATCTCACCCACAGTTCTTGGCTAAGTAAATTCCCAACATGGTTGCTTGTTTTCTCAGAGCCAGCAAGGAAGAAGAAAGACTCCAGAAAGATGAATGCTATGATCTTATGTGACATAATCACACACAACCATTTCCATTTGCCATATTTTATTGGTTATAAAGCAAATCACAGATTTCCTTCACACTCACAAGAGCATTTGCATCAGGAGGTAGGAATCAAGGGGGCATGTGGAGAGTTTGCCTACCACAGACTCAATGTTATTCATCCATCATAGGAATTAGCAAATTGTCTTTCATTTTCACAGCTCTTCAACAGCTTAGGTAATATTAGCACCATCTCATCCTCTAATTTGGTAGCATTCTGAGAGATGACGTGGATCTTAATTTTTAGGTGAATTATTTTGTTAATGATTTTATTACTTCCAAGGAAATAGAACTGTTTTTGATTTCTGAATCTAATGGTATTCATTTTAGTAATACATATTTTCCAAGGAAATTATCTATTTCTTATGGGTTTTCAAATTTATATGCATAGAGATCTGAAAAGTTGTCTCATATGATAGTTTAAAATTTCTTCTATTTTAATGTTCCCTCTTATTTATTTTTTTATATGGTTTCTGTCTCTTTTTTTTTCCTCATCAGTTAGCAAGTTCTGTTAATTATTTCATTTGGTTCATTATTTAAATAATCTCTTTTTTTCTGATTCTCTGCTGCATTAACATCTGCTTTACTATTTATTATTTCTCTCTTTGTGTTTTCTTTATTTTTTCTCAAAGTTTGTGTGATAAAATACAATATTATGAAATATTAATTTATTCCCTTTCATTTTTACTAATTAAATTGTTTGTGCTATGAATTTTTCTCTAAAAACTGCTTTAAATATTTCTCATAGATGCTATTATGGCCCATTTTTATTATTATTAATTATTTAAAAAACTGCAAATTCATTTGTCTGACCTCTCTCACACAAGAAGTTTTTAGTGGAATGTTTTTTATTTTCCAAGTTTTTTTAAAATTTTTTTAAATTTTTTCAGCGTAACAGTATTCATTATTTTTGCACCACACCCAGTGCTCCATGCAATCCGTGCCCTCTCCAATACCCACCACCTGGTTCCCCCAACCTCCTACCCTCCACCCCTTCAAAACCTTTTATTTATTTTCCGAGATAAAGGGTGTTTTTGATTTTGTTTTTTTATCACTGTTTAATTTTGTTTTTAAAGGGATTTTTGTTCTTTGTTTTTGTTATCAGTTATTAGTTTTGAAGTCTGACATCAGAGAGTATTTTTTTTACTAGTTTCTACTTTACAAAACTTACACTTTCTGTGTGACAAAACATATGGTCAATTTTTGTGGATGTTCTGTGGGAGCTGAGAAGAAGGTTCATTTTCTATTATTAGAGAAAAAGTTAACATATAACCATAAAAGCTACCTTATTCATAATATTGTTATATTGATAATATTGAAAATATTTTACCTTTTCCACTTCATTTGTCTTGTTTTGAAAGTGCTATTTTAAAGTCCCCCATTATTAGTGTGTTTCTATGTATGTTTTGGCCTCATATAACTGTGTCTTCACAAAGGAGGTGTGCATGCTATTTGGTGTATACATGTTGGTAAGTATATATATATATATATATATCTTAATTTTAATTAATTTATAACATAAATTAATTACAGTGTTCATTGTTTTTGCACCACACCCAGTGCTCCATGCAATCCGTGCCCTCTCTAATACCCACCACCTGGTTCCCCCAACCTCCCACCCCCCGCGCCTTCAAAACCCTCAGATTGTTTTTCAGAGTCCATAGTCTCTCATGGTTCATCTTCCCTTCCAATTTCCCTCAACTCCCTTCTCCTCTCCATCTCCCCTTGTCCTCCATGCTATTTGCTATGCTCCACAAATAAGTGAAACCATATGATAATTGACTCTCTCTGCTTGACTTACTTCATTCAGCATAATCTCTTCAAGTCCCGTCCATGTTACTACAAAAGTTGGGTATTCGTCCTTTCTGATGGAGGCATAATATTCCATAGTGTATATGTACCACATCTTCTTTATCCATTCGTCCGTTGAAGGGCATCTTGGTTCTTTCCACAGTTTGGTGACTGTGGCCATTGCTGCTATAAACATTGGGGTACAGATGGCCCTTCTTTTCACTACATCTGTATCTTTGGGGTGAATACCCAGTAGTGCAATTGCAGGGTCATAGGGAGGCTCTATTTTTAATTTCTTGTGGAATCTCCACACTGTTCTCCAAAGTGGCTGCACCAACTTGCATTCCCACCAACAGTGTAGGAAGGTTCCCCTTTCTCCACATCCTCGCCAACACATGTTGTTTCCTGTCTTGTTAATTTTGGCCATTCTAACTGATGTAAGGTGGTATCTCAATGTGGTTTTAATTTGAATCTCCCTGATGACTAGTGATGATGAACATTTTTTCGTGTGTCTGATAGCCATTTGTATGTCTTCGTTGGAGAAGTGTCTGTTCATATCTTCTGCCCATTTTTTTTTTTTTTGATTGCCTGTTCTGTGTGTGTCTATTTTTTTCCAATTTTTTTTTTCAAAATTTTATTTAAATTCCAGTTAGTTCACATTCAGTGTAGTATTAGTTTCAGGTACAGAATTTAGTGATTTCTCACTTACATATAAGACTGAGTGCTCATCACAACAAAGTGCCCTCCTTAAACCCCCACCACCTATTTAACCCAACCCTCCATCCACCTCTCCTCCAGGAACCCTGTTTTTTTTCTCTCTAGTTTAAAGTCTGTTTTATGGTTTTCCTTTCTTTTTTCCACCCCACGTTCATCTGTTTTATTTCTTAAATTGCACATATGAATGAAATAATATGATATTTTTGTTTCTATGACTGGCTTAATTTAATTAACATTGTACTCTAACTCCATCCACGTCATTGCAAATAACAAGATTTCATTCTTTTTGATGGCTGAGTAATATGGAACAGAATAGAAAACTATAAACTCATATAATCTTAGACAAAGCAAGAAAGTATATCCAGTGGGAGAAAGTCTCTTCAACAAATAGTGGTGGGAAAACTGGACAGCAACATGCAGAAGAATGAAACTGGACCCCTATCTCATTATATCATACACAAAAATAAATTCAAAATGGATAAAACACCTACATGTGGACTGAAAACCATCAAAATCCTGGAGGCGAACACAGGTAGTAACCTCTTAAACATGTTGCCAGAGGCAAAGAAAACAAAACTGTTGGGAATTCATCAAAATGAAAAGCTTCTGCACAGTGAAGAACAACCAACAAAACTAAAAGACAACCTACAGAGTGGGAGAAGATATTTGCAAATGACGTCTTTGATAAAGGGTTAGTATCCAAAATGTATAAAGAACTTAAGAAACTTGATAACCCAAACACAAAAAATCCAGTTAAAAAATGGATAGAAGACATCCACGGACATTTTCCAAAGAAGGCATACAGATGGCCAAGAGACACATGAAAAGATGCTCGACATCACTCATCAGGGAAATGCAAATCAAAACCACAATGAGATATCACTGCACACCCATCAGGATAACTAAAATTAACAACACAGAAAACAACAGGTGTTTGCAAGGATGTAGAGAAAAGGGAACCCTCTTACGCAGCTGGTGGGAATGAAAACTGGTGCAGCCCCTGTGCAGAGAACTATGGAGCTTTTCTCAAAAAGTTAAAAATAGACCCACCCTAAATCCAGCTCCTGCACTACTCGGTATTTGCTCAAAGGATACAAAAATACTGATTTGAAGGGATACATGCACTCTAATATTTATAGCAGCACTGTCAACAAAAGCCAAATTATTGAAAAAGCCCAAATATCCATCGACTAATGAATGGATAAAGAAGATGTGGTTATATATGAGTAAGATATTTCTTGTGTAATGTTTGGAATTTTCATGAGAAATCTCTTTTCTTTGTCATAGCTAAAGGTTTTTGGCCTGAATTCTATTTGGTTGATGTCAGGTTTATATGTTTTCTTGTGACATTTTGCACAGATACCTTTGTATATGTTTTTATTTTATTTTATTTATTTTTTTGTTATTCTGAATCAATTTTGTTTAGGTATATATACAGCATATAGTGATGTTTTCCTTCAGGAGTCAAATTCAGAATGTTTTATTTACTAGATAAATGAAGTCAATTTATATGTATTGATGAGACTGATATGTTTCAAAACTCAATACTCTTAAATAAATTTAAAAAATGGCATTGGAGGGCACCTGGGTGGCTCATTGGGTTAAGCCTCTGCCTTTGGCTCAGGTCATGATCTCAGGGTCCTTGGATCGAGCTTCACATCAGGCTCTCTGCTCAGCAAGAAGCCTGCTTCCCCCTCTCTCTCTGCCTGCCTCTCTGCCTACTTGTGACCTCTCTCTGTCAAATAAATAAATAAAAATCTTTTAAAAAATGGTATTGTAATGGTTTGTAGTTTTCCTAGTGGTTACTTGGGTATCTATAACAAATTTAATGTGCTAAGTTTTCTCTTTTCTTATTCAACATTTTATTATGTGATATACTAGTTGTTTCATATTCTTAACTTCCACTGTTGCCTATGGAACAGCAGCTTAAGTTATTTTTATCTCTCCATCTCCTCCTACTCCCTTGTCTTTTACCTTGTTTATTACTACTTTGTCATCACAACATATTTATATATTATTAATCCTCAAATAAAATCCCTGTGTTTGATTTGGTTATATATTACACTAAATATGTATCACACACACACACACACCCACACACACACAGTCACCTATATGTATATAGACACACATATCTCTAATTCTATATGTCTCCAACATTTTGCTGCTCAGTATAGCCTTTTGGGTGCAGAATTTCCTAATTTAGTCTATGCTGAAAACTGTTGTTCTAATACATTGTTACATGAAAGGCAGCTTTACTAGATATAAAGTCTTTACTTAATACTAGCTTTTATTAGTTAGTCTTTGAATGTTCTCTCTTTCACCCGTCTTTGAATGTAGTTTTTGAAAAGTCTGATTAACAGCTTAATACTTTATCCTTTGTAAATTATTTGATTGCTGAAAAGCCTTGAGTAAGCCTTCTTTATCATTTAAATATAATATTTTAATAACATATATCTTATAATTAATAATTTTAAATTCATATTTTGTTATCATTAGGCCCTGTCAATGAGTATTTTTTGATCATATAAAATAAACACTAGAATATATCATAATTAAATATTTGAAAAGCAAAGGCAATGAAAAAATTCTTGAAAGTAGCCAGAGAGACACAACAGATTATCTATGGAATAACAGCAATTTGAATGACAGTTGCTTTGTCATCTGAATGGAGTAATAAAATATGGCATAGCAGTTTTCAAATGGTGAAAGAGAAGAACTGTCATCCATGTATTTTACATCTTGCAAAACTATCTTTCAAGAATGAAGGGGAAATAAAAATATCCTCAGAAGGAAAAAAATAATTTACCATTAGCAAATCTACATTTAAAGATTGACTCGAAAAAGTTCTCTGAACAGAAAAGAAATGCTAAAGTAAGAGATCTTGAAACATCACAAAGGCACAATAAAAAAAAAAATCAGGAATATAAATACCTACAATACATTAACTTCCTCCTCATGAGTTTTAGAAATCATATTTAGTATTTGAAATAAATATTATAACACTATAATCAGGGCAATAATAGTAAAAGCAGACATGATAAGGGGATCTAAATCAAAGTAAATGCCCAAGACTTCACTTGTGGCCATAAATATTGATACCAGTACACTGTTATAAGTTGCATATGCATATTATATTACCCAGAGGAAACATTATAAAAGCTATGCAAATATATGCACTCAAAAATACCATAAATAAATTAAGAAGCAATGCTATAAAATGTTCAAAAAACATAGAAAGGCAAGAAAAATAAGCAGAGTAACAGGAACTAGAAGAAACAAATAGAAAACAAATAATAAAATGACAGACTTAAATGCTAGCATATCAGTAATTACATTGAATGTGCATGGTCTAAATACATCAGTCAAAGACAGAGATTGGAAAAGTGGATTGCAAAATCCAACATAACCTACCTATTTTGTTTACAAGAAACTCACTTCAAATTCATTGACATAAATAGGCTGCAAGTAAACGGATGGAAAAAGTTATGTCATGTAATCATTAATAAACTAAAGCAGGAGGTGGCCATATTAACACCAGATAAAATAGACCTGGGACCAAAGAAAATTACTAGAGATAAAGAGACATATTACATATGGTATAAGGATTAATCGACCCGGAAGAAATAACAATTCTAAGTGAGTACCAAACAATAGAGTTTCAAAATATATGAATTAAGAGAAATAGAATTGAAAATAGAAGTAGAGAAATTTACAGTTATACTTGGGTATTTTCAACTTACCTTCTGAGAAACTAATAGATCTAGTATGCAGAAAACATCTTGGAGACAGATGATCTGAGCAACATAATCAGCCAAAAGAGTTTTTCATATTATAGAATTCTTTCCCCAACAATGAGAATATATATATTTTTAATAAAAGTATGTATATAATTTGAGGCCAGTCTTTAAGGTTTTCCCTACACCTAGGAGGGTTCCTTTTACCTGTCTTTCCCCTGGTTCTCTGAGAAAACCAGCTGGCTTATGGTTTAGCTTATTGCTATCACAGAGCAACAATGTTCCTCTTAATTACTTATCCTCAAAATCTCTGCTGTTTTCAAGCATATGCTTAAGTTTGAATTTCCTACACACTATTCTAAACAAACTAGTTCATTTGAGAAAAGGTCCAGAACTCTCTGTTTTTATGGCTTGCCTCTTGCTTTGTGCAAAATATCTGAGCAACAACTCCAGAACTGGGGATAGGAACAGTTGCTTGCTTACTATCTCATAAAGACACATCTGCATTACTAGCAATCACTGGGCTTGGGCAGTAGCCTCTTGTTTTTTAGGCTTGATGCCCTTGTGATGAAATCTCCTTCTTATGAGTGACATGGGGTGATGGAAAGTCAAATAGGGCCTCAAGATTATTAGCCTGTTGGGTGATGGGTAGAGTTTGGCACTACAAATGGGAACTGGGTAGACGAAGGGAAACACATAACTCTTGGCCATTTTCACTTGGAATTTAGCCACTGCAACATACGACAAGAGAGCATGAGATATTCTAATGGCCGACCCAGACAGGAGAGATAATGTAGCCTTTGACAAAGGGAGGGGGTACTGTTTTTGTGGCTTCCTCTGTCCAGAGTTGAGCTTCTGCCACATTAACTGGGAGGAAAGAGGATAGAAGAAGCAGATTGTGGCTTAAGTAGATCAAGACTCTCACTAAACCTTGATTAAGCTTATTTTCTTGAATGAATGTTTCTACATTTGTTTTGTTTCCTTGGGGCAATTTCCAAAGACTTGAATTTTTTTAAGTATGTAATATATTTGGAAAAGGCCTGATATCTGATGGACACTTTTTAAAGTATGGTCACAGTTTCTACATGGCTTCCACTCTGATCTTTTTGACCACTCTAACACAGGGCCCTCTGTTGACCTGCCTTTTAACACTCTTATCCACTATGGCAGGACCAAAGCCAAAGTTCCATTCTATTAGAAAAGGAACTTACTTAGTGTCTCTCCTTCCAGTTTTGCTGCCTATCAATGTTTGGAGATGTTAGGGTGACACAGCACCATATGTTGCCTGTTTTCATTTGATGGAGGATAAACAGATAAACTTATACACTTTCTTCCTTTGGATACCTTAAAAAATCCATTTTGTTGCTGGTTAAGAGTTTAGCCAACTTCATATTTTAATAGCCATTAAGAAGGTAATTTGGTATGGATCTTAAATTAATTGTAGAAGCCCCTAATTCTAACAGTAGTCACTTAAAGTTTAGAAGATAATGTTGCCTTATACTTTATCATTATTGATGTCATTATTAACACTTAATAAGTGGAATTAATAAGGAAATGTTATTATGAACATTTTTACTGAACATGAACCAAGCTGGAAGGATCAAGGTTATTTTCTTCAGCTTATAGTTTGGATCAGACTTGTGTTTTGTGGATTTGGTCTACCTCAGCCTCTGCTTTGCTATGAATGTTAGAAGGTCATGGGCTTGAAGGCAGGCGAATATCAACCTATGTGATAAATTTAGTGAAGCAGACTTAAATTCAGTCATCTCTCTGTGCCAACATAGAATCACATGCAGAATCACATAAAATCAACATGGGAATCACAGGCAGAATAGCTACCTATGTGGCCACCATACATTGATGGAGTTCGATGATATATTTTGTCAGTGAGTAAAAAGAAACAGCTATAATATATGATTTAGGGGAAAACACTTACAGCTGCCTGGAGCCACACATTCAACAGCTGAGTATCAGGGAAAAAATGAAATTGGATGAAGTGTTAAGAAAGGGGGTACTGTTCCTACAAATGATTTTAGTCAAACACTGGCTGTACTGAAGATGAGGCTTTGATAAGACCAAGTTATATTACAGTAGCTTTTGGGTCTGCTCATGAAAACACATTTTGCAAAAGTGCTGTTGAATATAGCTGTCAGTCAGACCTAACACCTCCATATCATCAACTGTAGATAGCTGAAGGGTGACCAAACTCTTCCTCTGTCTTTTACGCATACACAGACACATACACATTACTGCAACAGACATTATATACAGATATATATCCATGTATAATGTATATAATATGTATGCTGTGCTATATAATATAGTATGTATAATACATATGATGTGCATTTGTATTATAAAATGACTTTCAATGAAAAATGAATTTAGGGGCACCTGGGTGGCTCAGTGGGTTAAGCTGCTGCCTTAGGCTCAGGGATCCGTGTCTGGGATCAAGTCCCGCATCTGGCTCTCTGCTCAGCGGGGATCCTGCTTCCTCCTCTCTCTCTGCCTGCCTCTCTGCCTGCTTGTAATCTCTGTCTGTCAAATAAATAGATAAAATCTTTAAAAAAAATGAATTTAGACATTTTCCCAAATGAAAATGGTTAAGGTTGCTTATATTTAATCATGTACTAATAAAACAACGTTGAGGCTTTTGTTTTCAATTGTTGGAAACTCCAGATAATTGATCAAGGAAGTTCTGATGTGGTATTGTAGGCTAAGATTTGGTTGTCATTGTTTGAACAGCCCATAATATTGTTATTATAAATAATGGAGTAGATATATGTGGTGTCTCACAGGATAATGATCTAAAGAGATCAACAATCTAGAATTTCTTAGAAGAAACCAGAATACCAGAATCTTCCATGCTAGCATGGATGGTAAGAGGTATATCCATAGCCACCATAGCCACATCTCAGGCTTCCACGGCCATACCTCAGGCCACCATAGTAGTTGTCATAGAAGCTCATGGGTGAGAAGAAGGCTCAGAAGAACAGAGTCAGTTTCTAAAGCTTAAAGTTTATAATCTACACAGGACCTTATAAACCAACTGAGTGGAATGTGGGGCAAACCACAGGCACTGCTGGATTCATCTTTCAAGCTAATTGGCATTAAAACCATCTCAAGAATTTCTCATAACTAGTATATCCAAGACAACTTTGGTATGTGTCAGGAGGCCTGTAATGAAATCATGTGCCTTTGATGAGAGATTCTTCTACTTTGGTGACTTGTTTATTCCAGATTCCCAATTTAGTCTGTGTTACTGCTACCATAACATCATGTAACTCATGCAAATTCTACCTGTTGAAAATTCTAGTTTTATTTAATACTATTCTTCTTGCACCTGCATATTTGCTGCCTTGAGGAAAAAAGGGCAGTTTCAAAGGAAAGAGAAAGATGGAAAGAATGTGGGACAGGAGATATGGTGCCAGTATTCACCTGTAAACACTGAATGACTACGTGTTTTATCTTTTTTGGGGGGAGCAATGTTATTAACTTTGGTTTATACTTCACAGTTACATGTGTCCATAATTTTATAAATGACCCCCAAACCATGGCAGAGACCTTGAAGTTTGACCCCATTAACCCTAAATATATAGAAAAGGAGGGACTTACTTCACTAGAAATTTGAGTTTTAACGGATTCCAGAAACTCTCAAATGATTTATTGACGTCATGTTCCACTGGATATGTTGCACTGAAAAAGACACATCTCTTTTGGTATTCTTGCTCCAAATGTAAAACCTCAATCTAGATGTGATAAAACTTCAGACAAACTCAAACTGGGGAATATTCTACAAAACACACAACCCTTTCGAATTGTTAAGGCCACGAAGGCCAAGGAAAGACAGAGACTAAAAAGGTCTTACAACTAAATGCAGTGTGAATTAGATTATGGAACAGAAAAAAGACATGAATGGAAAAAATGATGAAATAAAATCTATAGTTAAGAATATCATATAAAGGTAATTTCTTTGACTTGATAAATATACTATGGTTATGAAAGATATTAACATTAGAGAACATTAAGTGTATATAAAAATGTTCTGTACTATTTTGGAACTTTCTATAGGTCTAAAGTTATTAAAAATATGATGTTTAAAGAAAATATAAAAATACTCTTTCATTTCATTGATTTGATCATTTTCTAATTCACTTATCAAACTTTATTCACTCCACGCCTAGTGTGGTGCCTCATGAGGGGCTTGATACAATGACCCTGACCTGAGACTCTGACCTGAGCAGAAATCAAGAGTTGGATGACTACCAAACTGAGCTACCCAGGCACCCCAATACCAGGCACTTTTATGAGTACTGGGACAGAGCAATGGGTAGGACAGACAAGGACACTATTGTGATGGAGCTTATGTTCTAAATTAAGCAGAGAAAGGAAAATTCAAGACAGACAAAGATTCAGTGAATTAGATAATTTCTAATTGCAATGGGTCTGTGTAAATAATAAATCACAATGAGCAAAGGAAAACTTGGAGAGTTATTGGTGAAGGATTACTTCAGACCGAGTGATCAGGGAAAGCCTCACTAAGAGAACAAAGAGAGAAGGATGAGCCATTCTCGCTATTACCTCAGGAGCTCAAGGCAGAGCCTTTCAGTTGGAAATAAGCAGGCCCATCTGAAGAGCTGAGAAGTCACTGTGATCTATATATTGTAATGTAGAGGAACAGGGTTACCAGATGAGCTCATAGATGTAGTCAGGGCTGTGACATGCAGGGTCATATCAGCTGTGTTTTCTAAGCTTCGGGTTGCCAGATGCAGCAAACAAATACTGAAATTCAAATTTAATTGCATGTCTGGTACATTCCCCCATCCTAATGTGGGCAGACATTGAAGGATTACAGTCAGGGAGGGTCATGATCTGATCTGTGCCAGGCATGCTTTGAGACCTAGAAGAAAAAAATGAAAAAGTTTGAGTAATATAAAGAAACATCAACTTAATTTTGTTTTGTTAAATTTGATGATTAATCTATGGAGATACACATATATATAACATTTATATATTAAGATTGGAAGTATATGAAATATTATATATGAGATATATAATATATATAATCAGACTGGAAATATAAATTGAAACTGGAGAGGAGAATGTATTTAAAGTGATTCATCTAACAGGAGTCCAGGTGGAGACTAGAGACCATAGGTGGGGTAAACAGCTGGTGAGGCATTCTCACAGTTGAGGGTAAAACCTGAGGAGAAAAGAGAAAGGACACTTAGAAGGAGAAGCCACTGGGGTTGGAATTCAACCAACTGTGCATGGAAGGATGAAGGTAAAAGTTGGAGAGATTTTCAGGAATGAGAGAGAAACTGGTGAATCTGAATGCTGCTGAGAGGCTGACTAAAATACTTGACCTCTAGATTTGGTGGGAGTGAGGTCCTGATGATCTCTGTCAGAGGGGTCTCAGGAGAGTAGTGGAGATGAAAGACCAAAACACAGGAACAGAGAGATAAAGGATTCTTAGAATACTGCTGTGGAAATACACTTGTGAAGTTCTGTTGTGAAGCAGAATACAGAAATGGCGATTATGCTGAAGAGTGTGAAGAATGAAAGAAAACTTGTTTAATTTTTGGTTATGGAATATATTTGAGAATTGAGTATACTTAGAACAGCACACCTACCAGAAAAGATAGGGGAAAAAAGAATGGCATGCCGTGCGAAGCTCTCATTTTATGATCAAGGAGAACATCTTAATTCTTCAGAAGAAACAGATTAGTTAAGAATCTAGGGAGAGAAAAACTCTAACAAACGTTATTAGAGACATCGTTTGCACAAAATACAATGTATTAGATATTCTTTTAAATAAAATACAGAAAACCCCAGATTAATTATAGTTCTTTTAATTATCTGATATAATTCAGGTTTACCAAATTTAGGCAATGATCTAAGAAAATAAATATTGTTGAAGAAGAATAAAAATCATGCTATTTCAACTAGTGTTGGCTAAAAACTTATTGTTTACTAGGCTCTGAACTGTGAGAATTGAGTCTATTGTGATTTTTCTATATGGAAAATTTGAACATGACATCAAATCATGGTGAGGATGTCCTCTGCCTTTAATATCTCGATCCAACAGGTAGTTACTAAATTTTTGCAATAGTGTGGTACTTTACAAAACACATCTACCATGAAACACACATGGAAAGCACATTCAAAGACATATGACCACTGAGTAGGAGAATGTGTTGATGGAACCATTAAATGAAATTCTCTTCTGTTTCATTAAGATGCTATTTTCTTTTGACTTATTTGAAATAGTTACCATGTAAGATGAATTGCATTATTTGAAAAACCTGTGTCCTTAATCTGAACATCTCCAGAGAGAGTAGATTAAAATGCAGAGGGTGTCTAACTTCTTAACCCATCTTCCCTGGGATATAAACCAGCATCAATTCCTTTCTATAAACCCTGCTAAGGTTACTTGAAGAAATACATAAAAAGATATCTTGCCTGAGAACTGTAATTAAATATCAGAAATCTGTGTGGCTGTATAGATAATGCTGTCTTCCCACATGCATTTTCTTAAAGACACAGAAGTCTATTTTTAAACTGTAACATAAAACTACTCCCGCTTTTCTTGGGCTATCCTGTTGGGTGAGCTATCACACTGATTGGAGTAATTCAAGGGTTATGCAAGAGAGCTTAGCTTGTCGGGTCACAAAGCATACTGATTTGACGTTTAGAGAAATAAAATAGTTCTCTTATTGTTAACAAAAATATGTGATGCTAAGTTACTTCGAATATTGACTAATCACTGCATATACAATTAGGACAAAAAATATAAAAATTGGATTCCACAGAATAACTTGTATTCGCTTGTCCTTCAGTAGAAGTTGGACATAAGTGAGAATAAAACTCATTCGTATAAACAGGAAAGTAGAAGATACTTTGTTCAGGCCTGTTTCCCTTGATTTTAGTAAGTTAAAATATTATCAACATCATAAGCCTGAAAGATACATTATGCTTTCAATAGAGAAAAAGGAATTAATTCCTTGAAGAAATTAATTATTTGGATCAAGAGAGAAGAAAGACTCACGAATAGAAAGAAATGTTATTCTTTGTGAAATGCTATGCAATAATATTATTATTTGGGGACCAAGACCCTCACAAATGAATTCTTTTTTGAAATAAGGATGATTATAGGTAGTTAAAATGAAGGTCTAATTTGGGGCAGGACTGTGTAGAGTGTATGAGTGTCTCCCCTCATTCAAGCCCTAAACTGGATAAAAAGTCCAAACAAAGTAAATCACCTTAATACCTCTGAAGCTTTATCTTATGGTTGAGGAACAACAAATTAATGCAATTAATTGTGAAATTAGCCAATGACATGACACGTGTTATGGTGACACCCACTCTGGGAGCATATAAAAGATCTCTGCAGAGAGAAATGTCCATACCACAGTGAAGTAACACTTCTCCTCTCCTCATCTACCCAACAACAACCTCAACAACCAACACGATGTGTGGCAGCTACTATGGAGGCTGTGGCTATGGACGCTGTGGCTATGGAGGCTGTGGCTACGGAGGCTGTGGCTATGGAGGCTGTGGCTACGGAGGCTGTGGCTATGGAGGCTGTGGCTACGGAGGCTGTGGCTATGGAGGCTGTGGCTACGGAGGCCTGGGCTGTGGCTATGGCTCCAGCTATGGCTGTGGCTTCCGCAGACTGGGCTGTGGCTATGGCTGTGGCTCTGGCTGTGGCTACGGCTATGGGTCCCGCTCCCTCTGTGGCTGTGGCTCTGGCTGTGGCTCTGGCTGTGGCTACGGCTATGGCTCCCGCTCCCTCTGTGGCTACGGATGTGGCTCTGGCTGCAGCTCTGGCTTTGGCTGCTACTAACTGAGGTCGCCGTGGGAGACTCTCACCTTCCACACCTGGACATGGGATTCAACAGTTCTGACACTTTCTGAGCCTCATGGTTGGGGGCTGATTATCCTGTATCACTGTTGTTAGACATGACTTTTTCTGAAGACTTGAACTCTGGTGCTTTCTTCGTCTGAACTATATTTCCTTCGTCTCCTCGTTATAACTCATGAAAAGTACAAGGATGTGAAAATTATCCTGTGAGCTTCTGTCAGGTGCCTCATCTGGGTGATGTTGTCATGGATCCTGCCTTTTGATTTTCATACAGATTATTTTTCTCCATTTTTCTAATAAACTTCTTCAATCTGACATAAAAATATTGGTTCTCTTTTCATTTAATATTCATAGCTAGGCTTTAAGCTTTTAAAAAATTATTTGTATAAAAGGAAACAATTGCCTTCTTTAGGGGTTATCTTCTTTTTATATTTCTTTTTTTTTGGTAAGATTTTATTTATTTATTTGACAGAGAGAGAGAGAGATATCACAAGTAGGCAGAGAGGTAGGGGGAAGCAGGCTCCCTGCTGAGCAGAGAGCTCAATGTGGGCTCAATCCCAGGACCCTGAGATCATAACCTGAGCTGAAGGCAGAGGCTTAACCCACTGAGCCACCCAGATGCCCCTTTTTATTATATTTCTAATTCAGTTGCTCCACCAAATCCTTGATTTGTGGCATCAAGAAAGTACCCATCTTTGCAGCTATCATTTTCTACTCTCTTTAAGCTGTAATAATGTGTGATGCTGGGTTATTGTTAAGATAAACGAGATAGTATTTGCCAATTTAGTTAAGCATTGCCTGGAAACACTATATATTCCAAGTGCTTTTGCATCAAAATCTCTATCTATTGAAATTTCTTATAAGATATGAGTGTTAGAAGGAAAAATAAAACAAGATAAAAACAGGGAGGCAGGCAAACCATAAGAGACTCTTTACTATAGGAAATAAACTGGCGGTTGCTGGAGGGAAGGTAAGTCGGATCGGATCGATTAAATGGGTGATGGGCATTAAGGAGGGCACTGGTGATGAGCTCAGGGTGTTATATGCAAATGATGAATCATTAAATTCTACCCCTGAAGCTAATGCTACACTATATATTAAGTAATTTGAATCTAAATAAAATCAGTTTTCAGGGGCGCCTGGGTGGCTCAGTGGGTTAAAGCCTCTGTCTTCGGCTCAGGTCGTGCTCCCAGGGTCCTGGGATCGAGCCCTGCATCAGGCTCTCTGCTCAGCTGGGAGCCTGCTTCCTCCTCTCTCTCTGCCTGTTTCTCTGTCTGTCAAATAAATAAATAAAATCTTAAAAATAAAATAAAATCATGTTTAAAAAATAAATAAAATCATTTTTTTTCAAGTATTCTATTTATTCATTTGAAAGAGAGAGAGAAGGAGAGCATGAGTTGGGAAGAGGGAGAGGGAAAAGCAGGCTCCCTGCCGAGCAGGGAACCTGATGTGAGATTCTGCCCAGGACCCTGGGATAGTACACTACCTGAGCCAAAGGCAGATGTTTAACCTACTGAGTCACCCAGGTTCCCCTAAATAAAATCTTGAAAGAAAAAACAACAGATAGGAGTGTTGATGCATGATTCTGGTTTTCTCATCTTTGGTTTGGGCATATGTAAGCAAGAAGTGTTTCTTACGTTTGTTCGGCTCATGAGGTAAAGTGGATCAAACCACACCCAACCTCTTTCCACCTAACAAGTCTTGCTATGATTTAATAAATGATTTTTAAAAGATGACGCCAACTCTAACACCCATTACTTGTTTGTGTTTAAAGCTGTTTGGTGGCATCCTCCATACTTGTTTGTCCTGAATCATTTCTTCCCTGTCCAGCATGTGGTTTCACAGTTGTAGCTGCAGTTGCTTGCTTCTTCCACTTGTGACCGTGTGTGCACATGCACATGTATGTGTGAGATTCATGCCTGTAAACTTATCAATTATTTTTTTCTCGAAATGTGATTTTTTTCGATCTTGGACATGAATGAGTGAGTCCAAGTGTTGTATTTAAGGTGATGGATAGTCCCCAATTCACAGGGCAGGTTGTCAGGTTCAATTTCAAAATTGTTTCCCTCTTGAGAAGCAATTAAGATCCCTGGAAATATCAAACCCCCAAAGAGAGCATATTTTCCTCCATGTACACCTGTGGGAGGACTTGTCTTTACTCTTTACTTTATTTGAAGCTTAGAATTTTTCTTTAATATTAAATAGAAGTTAGATGATCTATGCTTGTGCATCTAAAGAAATAGTGGGTTTTACAACTATTTTGGCTTGCTTGGTAAGTCATAACAGTTGGACACAAGTGATGCCTTAGATGTAGGGTCACAAGCCAAGACTCTTTTTGGTCATGGTTTTCCATGATTTCCCCCCAAAATATCCTTTAATGTCACCCAGAATTGATTAATATTCTTACCAGCTCTACCACATTGAAATTGACATTAAATGTTACCATTATCATCCCCAAATAAACATCCATTTTTTTGTACTCACATTGGATGGTCCACTTCTTAAAGTCTTCAAATTATGTAGATCTCTAATTGCAGTTGAAATACATAGACATCTTTTACACTCTACCCTATTCCTTATTTGTGTCTTTTTTACAGTGGCAAACCTCTACCTCAACATCATTGTGTTCACCCTATCCAATATCAAACACAAAATGCTTCCTAAATTACCACCCTAAATCTTAAAACATAGGTCTTCCTTTCACTGGCTCATGACATTTGACAAATTGTGGACTCTCTTGGAAATTGGTGTTCTTATAAAAATGTTAGGTATAATGATAGAAGCAGCCTTCTTGAGAAGGCTGAGAATATTCATATCAAGTAAATGTAACTTTTTACTATTTCATTCATGGTTTATTTTCTGATTCTTTGCATATTAAAGAGTTATTTTTTTGTCATACTTGTTCTATGCTGCTTATGTAATTCATATTCCAAATCTCTGTGTAATAATATGTATTTATAATCTAAATAATAATAAGTAACATTTTTTGGCTGTTTATCATAGGACAATCACTTGCCAAGTTCTTTATGCACATTATCCTACATAAGCCCCAGAACAACTTTACAATGTATTAAAATTACCCTGTTTTATAGCTGAATAAAAAAAGAATGAGTTAATTTTCTCTCTGGCAGTTTTAATGTGGTAAAGAGATGTCTCATAATTACCTCTTTGTTGTCTCTGTGCATGTGAATATAAAACATTGTTGGTTTTTCCTGCCTAGATAATTACAAGGACTTTATTCCCCCCACTAAATGCAAAAAAATCTCCTGGTATAAATTTAGTTACTAGGACCATTTATTATTGACTAATATAAAATTAATATATTGATGATCAAGTTTATTTTTAACTCCTTTTCCCCATGACTTTCTTCCTTCATCCTTTACTTTCTACCTGCCAGTTAAATTATGAAATTCCAATGCTCCTTTGTGAGACATCTAGAATCTTTGGCATACATGACTTTCTCTACTTGGCATAATTGATGTCTTGGCCTAAGTGCTTTTGCTCCAAATTTTAGGGAAGCCTGTCAGTCCCTTTCCCTATCTCAGCTTATGTTAGATTTTCTATCTTCAGTACAGGCTGCACATTTCTCATGACATATATATATTTCTCCTTTTTAGATTTGCTATTTGCTTGTATGGTTGTAATAGCATTATCCATCCCATCTCTCTTAAACATTATGAATTTTAGAATTTTGAAAAATCTGTTAAAGTGTTCTCCCTTCTTTTGCAATAGTGCTATTTTGATGGATGAGCTCATTCTGAAACCTTAGATAAATTCTTTGATTTTTGATAACATGCTTTCCCCACCCCCAAATGGTTTTATCCTTTAAAAGAATAATCTATATACCCAGTACTTAGGCTTAGTACATGTTCCATCAGAATTTATGTGTGTTCATATACAAATCTTTCATACACAGACAACTATAAAGGAAGATGTTTAGATTTTTAATTTTATTTAGCTTATTTACAATAGTTACTATTCTTTTTTTCAAAAAAGATTTATTTATTTTAGAGAGAGAGTGAGAAAGAGCATGGGGAGAAGTAAAGAGGGAGGAAGAGAGACTCTCAAGCTGGCTCAACATGGAGCCCAAAGAGGGGCTTGATCCCATGACCCTGTAATCATGACCTGACCCCAAATCAAGGGCAGATTCCTAACCAACAGAGCTGCCCCAGCACCCCAGCAATATCTATTACCTTTAAGGAAGACCTTATGGTGCAGGCAAGTGGAGGTAATCATTTCTAACACTGTATATTCTATTGCTATGTTTATTGTGAGGCTGTGTTACTGATCTATGCTAGACGCTGGTGATGTTCTACTTCAGATTCTTTCTATTTTGTCCCTAGGTGGGTTTTTCTCTTCCTTTCTAATATATAGAATTTTAATCTATTTACTTTTTCTCTCATTCAGTCTTGCCAAATAGCATGAAGAAATACTCTCAACATTATTGCAAATACATGACAATACTTGCATATTTACAGTAACTTCTTTTAGTTTCTTGCAGCATTACAGATATTTTACAGCATTATTATCATAGTCCCTTCTTTTCCGAAGATATTTAGAACTTGGTGAATTGAAGTTATTTATGATCATATTTTTGATCCTAAAGTCAATATAAATGCTATATTCTTTTTTGATTGCATATTTAGTATATACACTTTATAGCAATGTTGAATCAGTCAAGGTTGCTTTTTGTCAACAGCAGAACAAATATCAGATATTGAATAAATAAAGGAGTTAGCAGTCTCAGATTTTCTGGAAAGGTTATGCCAGCCCACGAAAAATGAAATAGCAATTTTTAACATCCCATTATGGGTGTTCTAGGAATACATCACTGTGCCACTTCTTGAGTAAAGGCATTGAAGGTTGTAAGAATGAAGTTTGGAAATAATTATCAGAAATTCTATGCCTTCCCCTCCTTATATGTTATATATTTGCCACTGTTCTAAATATATGATGATTCCTTCCATCACCTACAGTTCTCCCTCCTGAATTTGGGCTCCACTGAGAAAATGTGCTACAGTGGTACAGGACATATCTATCTATCTGTCCATTGATCCATCTATCATCTACCTATCCAACTAATTTCTTTCTAAAGGGATATCTTTCCAATATCTTTTTGAGGGACTTTAATAATTTATCAGAGTAGCTAAATACTAGGAAAAGAGAATATCTAAATTTTTAGAGTGCTATTGTCATAGGATCTGAGCTCATGTTTGTATAGAGACCCTGAATACAGGAATTACCTCTTCTTAGGTCGAAGGTCCACAAAGACTAAATGTCAGTCAGAGTTTTGGCCCAAATATGTCTCAAAATGGGATTAATGGCCTCATAAACCCAATGTGTAGTAATATCTGCAGTCTTGTGGGCATGAATAGTATAGGTATACATAGAAGCTAATTAAATCTTTAAAAGGTTCCCTCACCAGTAAAAAAAATAGTAGAAATGTTCAAATGGAAGACTTTGAAGAAATATTTAGAAATAGAGAAAGGAGCATTTATTATAGGAATTGTCTCACACAATTATGGATGTTGAAATGTCCTACAGTCTTCCATCTACAAGCTGGAGAACCAAGAAAGCCAGTGGTATAATTCAGTCTGAGTCTGGAGGCCTTGAGAACCAGTAGCACCAATGTCTGGGGTCAGAAGAGGGGTGTCCTGATTCAGGAAGAAAAAAAAATTGCCCCTTTTCTGCTCTTTTTTGGTTCTATTTATGTCCTCAACAGATTGAAAGGTGCCCATTCAGATTGGTGAGGGTGACCTTCTCTATTTAGTTTATTTTCTCAAATGCTCAGCTCATCCAGAAACATTCTCACAGACACATCCAGAAATAATGTTTTACTAGCTATCTGGGCATCCATTAGCCCAGTCCAGTTAACACATAAAATGAACCATCACAGCATAGAATAGCAGATTATTGCCACCCCTAAAGACTTAAAGGATGTAGGAATTGTGATACCCATCATATACACATTTGACTCATTGTTGTTCCTCTTACAGAATTCAGTTTTTGGCAAACCTTCATGTGCAAGTTGCAGCACAGATTGCTAGGTTTCTGGAGCAAAGCCATATTGTGGCAGAATATATTCACAGCTCAAAAATAAGCTCCTGGCATACTAATGGACCCAAGCAGAGACTGAACATCTGTCACTATGTAACATCAAATGACGATCGTGCTGACCTTCATGACTGGGTACTCTTAGATCCACCACGCTGTAAATTCTGGTAGACTTAGCAGCAGGAATCTAATGTTAAGTGACAATATAGATTCAGAGTCAGTTGGAGCAGGTGCAAAGGTCATGAATGATTTGAATTTGTTACCTCTCTAAACGTTTATCTAGCCCAAAGCCTACCTCTAGCTCTAAAGCCTTTTGGTAAGCTCACTGTTATATCCCAATGGGGCTGTTCCAATGACTAAAGGGCAGAGCAAGAATATACCAGGCATGGTTCATGGATGGGTCTTCTCAATATGTTGGAATTCGCCTGAATGTGAACTTTTGTTGCCCTAAGAATTGCTCTGAGAAAGAATAGTGGGGGCGGGGGGGGGGGATATTCCCAGTAGGCAGAACTTTCATGCAGTATACCCAATCACTAATTTTATGTGGAGGGAGATGTGGTCTGAAGTAAGAAGATACAAAGACATCTGGAAAGTTATTAATAGTTTGGCTAGTTTGTCAGGGGTCAAAAAGACTAGGTTTAAACAAAGAATTGTCTAGATGGACATATCAGAGTGGATACAATCATGTAGATATTTGAGTCTGATGTCAGTTTCACCATAGGGCAAGTACATCAGAGAAGATTGTACTAAACAACCAGGAGGACAGTGACTCAGCTAGGAAATGTCTAAGAGCTTCTGTTATCTACAATACCAGCACATGTTCAAGGGGGCTCAAAAATAGAATTACTATAGTGCCAGATGGGTTTCCTTTTACAAAATGAATTGGAGTTGGAATATCTAATCGGCAAGCCCCAGAGTATTTCACTGAGCCCTTAATGGAGCACCACACTTAGAGGATTCCAACCAGGTCTTGATGGCAAATTGACTTTATCAGACTTTTTCTATATAGATGGAAGTTGCTATTTAATAGGAATGATAGATATTCAGGTATGGGTTTGCCTTTACTGTCCACAGGGTCATGACTATCACCAGTCTCTGAGATATGTGGTGGCTTATTTATCATCACAGGGTCCCACATAACATTGCTCTGGACTGAGAAGAAGATGAAATAATCTTGTTCTGAGAAAAAAATGAAATAATGCACTCATGGTTAGGAGATCTGTTCATCTTTTTTTTTTTTTTTTTGCTTTTTACATTTTATTTTGCATAATGGAAATTTAAGACAGCTTTTTTTTTTAATATAATTTTTTATTTTTTATAAACATATATTTTTATCCCCAGGGGTACAGGTCTGTGAATCGCCAGGTTTACACACTTCACAGCACTCACCATAGCACATACCCTCCCCAATGTCCATAATCCCACCCCCTTTCTCCCAACCCCCCTCCCCCCATCAAACCTCAGTTTTTTTTGTGAGATTAAGAGTCACTTTGGTTTGTCTCCCTCCCAATCCCATCTTGTTTCATTTATTCTTCTCCTACCTCCTTAAGCTCCCATGTTGCATCACCACTTCCTCATATCAGGGAGATCATATGATAGTTGTCTTTCTCTGCTTGGCTTATTTCGCTAAGCATGATATGCTCTAGTTCCATCCACGTCGTCGCAAATGGCAAGATTTCATTTCTTTTGATGGTTGCATAGTATTCCATTGTGTATATATACCACATCTTCTTTATCCATTCATCTGTTGATGGACATCTAGGTTCTTTCCATAGTTTGGCTATTGTGGACATTGCTGCTATAAACATTCAGGTGCACATGCCCCTTTGGATCACTACGTTTGTATCTTTAGGGTAAATACCCAGTAGTGCAATTGCTGGGTCATAGGGCAGTTCTATTTTCAACATTTTGAGGAATCTCCATGTTGTTTTCCAGAATGGTTGCACCAGCTTGCATTCCCACCAACAGTGTAGGAGGGTTCCCCTTTCTCCGCATGCTCGCCAGCATCTGTCATTTCCTGACTTGTTAATTTTAGCCATTCTGACTGGTGTGAGGTGATATCTCATTGTGGTTTTTATTTGTATTTCCCTGATGCCAAGTGATATGGAGCACGTTTTCATGTGTGAGATCTGCTCATCTTAACACACATCACAGCAACCAGTTGAAATGGCTTCTTCTTCTTTTTTAAACGGGTAACTGTATTTTTTAAAAAATTTCTTTTCAGCGTAACAGAATTCATTGTTTTTGCACCACAGCCAGTGCTTCATGCAATGTGTGCCCTCCATAACACCCACCACCTGGCTCCCCCAACCTCCCACCTCCTGCCCCTTCAAAACCGTCAGGTTGTTTTTCAGAGTCCATAGTCTCTCATGGTTCACCTCCCCCTCCAATTTCCCTCAAATGGCTTCTTAAAATGCAGCTAATGAAGGAGCAAAGGATTATACTCTGTGAGATCTGGTATTGTTTCTACAATGTAGACTATATATATATATTTTACCAATGTCACCCTGTCCCTCATATGTGGAATATAGAGATCTGAGGAAAAACAAAACAAAACAAATAAACAAACCTGTTGAAGAAAACTTCTCTCTCACCATCGCTCCCTGGGACCCAGTTAATAAATCGCTATAGTGTTTTTGCCTACCTGATAAAAGTGAGCTCCACAGACTGGTAGATCAGAAGAGAAATTAATTACAGTATTGATTACTGTGAGGAGATGTAGTTCTGCTGTATAGTGGGAGTCTGAAGAGAGATGTCAGAAATTCATAGGATTTGTTGGGGTTGCTTCTATTCCCAAAGGACTGTTGTATAAAGGCACAAGAACTTAGAGGAAGGCTCAGACTTCTCAGGGATACAGTTTTAGCTACCTAGACCAGCAGCAGAGGCAACAAACTATGAGGGCAATGTAGAATGGGTAACACAGGACAGAGATGATCAATGTCAATTACTGCTTAGAAACCAATTTGTAGCTGAAAAGATACATTAGCTTGTCCAACTAATCTTTTTTGCTATTTAATTTGGTTTTGTTTTTGAGACATCAGGACCAGCTATTGTCTTTAAGAAGTGGTGATAGAAGAGATTGAACATAACATGAGTTGTGCCTGCACCTGAATGGGACAAAGAGTAAACTCTAGAAGATACTTGTTGGTGCCTCATCAGTAAACGCTCTGCATCCATTTCAGTCATGCTCATGCTTTCCTCTTGCAGGCTGTTCAAGTTCTCAGAATGATGCCTTTGTCCTTTTAAGTGCCAATGAGTTCATGTCTTTAGAGCAGACTTTAGCAGATAGAAAAAGAGCAGCTATGCAGATACACACACACAAACGCACACACACATACTTATACTCAGAAGTGATGAAGGTAAATGAATATATGTAAAAAAATACTATACACTTGCAAATGAACTTAAATTTAATGAAAAATAAACAAATAATTAATAAAATCAGAATTTTCCCAAGATTGTATTTGTGCACACATACAAAAAGGAATGCATATTTTTATCCCACGGAATCATTGGATATTCTAAGTAATTCATGAGTTGGTGACTCTTTTATCATGGGTGGTCTAGGATTTTAGATATTAGTGTTAGAATAGAAAATAGTACTAATAGAGAATCTTTATATAAATAACAACAGGAACTATCCCAGGGATCAGCAAACTAGAACAGCTCAGTAGAAGCCAGAACACCAGTATCTTCCGAAGCAGCGCGGACGGTAGCAGGCATAACCATAGCCACCCCAGCCGCAGCCATAGCCGCGACCCAGACCACTGTAGCCATAGCCCAGGCCACCATAATAGTTGCCAACGTAGCACATGGTGTCAGGAGTGCAGGCTTCAGTTGAGGAGCAGAATCAGTTCCTTGCGTTTGAATTTCATAATCTGCACGGGGCCTTTTATACAACCTGAGTGGTATGTGGGAAGACCACCAGCAGGATAGACTCATTTCCAAACAGAGGGACATTTTTTAAAAACAATCTGAAGAATTCTTTATAACCAATGTATTCAGGACTCTGTTGCTGTAGTGTCATGTGGCACTAAAACAAAACCCATTTCCTAATTACAGTGTTTGGTTACTTAAGAGCCCAGCTTCCAGGAGTGCTTATGAGCAATGCAAACCTCACCTCTATTTGTTATTTTTATTATGATTGTTGTTGATTTGATTTGAATTTTTTGAAATTTTTATTCAAATTCCAGTTACTTAACATACAGTGTAGTATGAATTTTAGGCATACAATATGGCGATTCGACTCTTGCATACATCACCGGGTGCTCATCACAACTGTGCTCCTTAATTTCCATCACTTGTTTCCTCCACTTCCCCTCTGGCAATCACTGATTTGGTTTCTTTCTTTCTTTTTTTTTTTTTTAAAGATTTTATTTATTTACTTGACAGAGAGAAATCACAAGTAGATGGAGAGGCAGGCAGAGAGAGAGAGAGAGGGAAGCAGGCTCCCTGCCAAGCAGAGAGCCCGATGCGGGACTCGATCCCAGGACCCTGAGATCATGACCTGAGCCGAAGGCAGCGGCTTAACCCACTGAGCCACCCAGGCGCCCAACTGATTTGGTTTCTTAAAGATATGATAGGAAATTCCTTTTTTTTTTTTAATTTATTGAATATTAATGGAAAAATATAATGATATACATTTAAAGTGTACAGCATGATGATTTGATGCACATACTCATTGTGGAATGATTACGAAGATCAAGATAGCTAGTAGAACGTCCATCCTCTTACATCGTTAACTCTTTTTAAGTGTGTGTGGTAATGACACTGCTATGGGAACATAAAGATGAATGGACACACTAGTAGTTTAAGCAAAGCTTGATTTTAAGCTGAACAAATTTTTATTTTTCTTATTCTTGAAGCCTCCCCCTCCCTTTCATTTGTTTTTCTGACACTCCTTTGTTCCAGAAACTTCCTGTTGATACTGACATTTCAGTGACCCTGATATATACTTAGTAAGGTGACTAAGATGGCCAGCACCAGTGGAGTCAGGAAACCACCTCGAAGTCATGATGTGCACAGCTGGTACGGTACCTACCAGATTCCTATGGACACCACCCAGGTCCTGTGTTTTCCTACAAAACCCCTCAGCCTGTTACCCCAGTGGGTCTGCAGTTTTGAAGGCATTAGTCTGCTATAGCCTCTTTTGCCTGGCAAAGTAATAAAACTATTGTTCTTCTTATTTTTTAAAGATTTTCTTTATTTACTTGAGAGAGAGAGCATGGATGGGGCAGGAGTGGGGCGAGCAGAGGGAGATGGAAGAGCAGATTCCCGGCTGAGCAGGGGGCTCAAGGCGGGGTTTCATCTCAGGACCCTGAAATCAGGACCTAAGCCAAAGGCAGATGCTTAACCAGTGGAGACACCCAGGTGTCCCTGTTGTTCCTCTTAATTCCTAAACTCTGTCTTCATGTTATATTTCAGCTCTGGAACACAGAGATTAGTTTTCAAAAACAGTGAGAGTGTATAAGATCTTCTCACCACAACTTTAAAGCATACAACTGTTATTAACTATAGTCACCATGTTGTACAATAGTTCCTCAGAACTTATAAATAAAACTTGAAAATCACCCCATTTCCCTCTTTTTGCAGCCCCTAGCCAATGCCATTCTATTGTCTGTTTCTATGAAATTGCCTTTTGTTTTTGTTTTAGCTTCCACACATGAGTGATACCCTACAGTATTTATTTTTCTCTGTCTGGCTTATCTCACTTAGCATAATGCCCTCCAGGCTGATCTATGTTTCTGCAAATGGCAGAGTTATCTTCTTTTTTTATGGTGAGTTTGTGCCATTTATCTACATGGGCCTTTGACATTGAGAGGAAATATGTATTCTACCAGAAATCTTAGTTTAGAAAGCTATTCTACTTTGTTGGTATCTTTAAAATTTTTTTTACTTATTATTTTTGTGTGTGTGACAGACACACAATAGCAATTAAACTCTGAAATAAATATATTAAATTCTGATAATACTTGAAAAACAATAAACGTCAAAGAGTTGAATTAGCTTATTTGTTACTTGGGGGAGTAAATTTTGTTTATTTATTTTTAAATACTTTGTTTTTAAAAAGATCTATTTATTTATTTATTTATATGCAAGAGAGAGAGAGAAAGAGAGAAAGAGAAAAAGCATGTGGGAGGGGGGACCTGAAAAAGCATGTGAGTGGGGGATCCCAGGACCCTGAGATCATGACCCGAGCTGAAGACAGACGCTTAACCAACTTACTACCAAGGTTCCCCCAGGGGAGTTATTTTTAATTTGAGTGGTCAGAAAAGAATTTGAGGAGATGGCACTTTCACTGAAACCTGAATAAAGAGAAGGATTCAACCATTCCCACTGCTGTAATTTCCAGATAAAGGGGTCAGCTGTACAGTGGCAAAGGTCTTAAGGAGAGATATAACTTGGTCTGAGATGCTGAAGAGTCACTGTGTTTGGAATATGGAAAATGAGAAAGAAAATGGTAGGAGATGATGTCAAAGAGGATAGTTTATTCCTGGATGTTCTAAATGTAATGGGAAGCTTATGCAGTCATGCTCTAGGGAAAGGGTGTAATTTAATTTTTCTTGAGCCATGAGATTGAGATATTGGAAGAGAATACATTTGGTGTTATGAGAGGGTCATGGACTGTTTGTGGGTAATATTACATTTCTGATGACTATTTAAGATAACAATTGAATTATCAGGTAGACAGTTGACTAGACATCTGTAAAGGGGTGAAGATAAAAAACATAGGAAGGTCAAACACAATGCTGTGAGATTGGAATCAAATTATGGAGAAGATAATATAAAAATTCCTGGAAAGATGAAGTTGGAGGCAAAGTAAGCAAGTACAGTGTATTGCATTCAGAGAGAGAGAATCTGTCAAGAAAGAAGAATTCAACTGACCTGAATTTTCGGGCTCTGATGAAATGAATACAAAGAAACAAACCATATTTGGATTTGTCAAGACATGAAAGGTGCACCTTAGTGGAGTGGTGGGTCAACAGTCTAAATGTTTGAGGGAACAGAACACGAGACAATGGAAGCAGTAATCTTATAAATACATTTTTGAAATTTCTATGAAGAGGAATAGTGAATTAAGGAGTTACCTTGGGAAACTCAAGGGAATTACCTTGGGGAAATATTTGTTTAATGTTTGCTTTGTTTTCCATGAGAGATAGTTAGCATTATTAATCATATTTCAGAGCATTAGGGGAGCAATACTTAAAAAAAGAAAAAGAAAAAAAGAATGCTATGGTATATACATAGGCAGAGTACAGAAGATTTTTAGGGCCATGAGGCTATTCTATATGATACCACAATGGTGGCTACATGTCATTACACATTTGTCAAACACCACAGAATGTATAATAACAAGAGTGAACCCTAATTTAAACTATGGACTTAGGGTGATAATAATATGTCAGTGTAGGTCCGTCAGTTGTAATAAATGTACGATTTTGGTTCCAGATGTTGATAGTTATGGGATAGATGGGACCTTCCATAATCATCTTAACTATTTGCAAAACTTGCTAAATAATTATTTTGCTAATTAATAGATTTCAGTCATACACCTTTCTTGTCCATGAATTTATTCAATGTATAGGACTTAAGTCTAAAAAAAATGATAATTATATTATTTCAACTAGTGTTCATTAAAAAATTATTCTCAGTTGAATGATAAGTGATTGACAAAATCTAAAGTATGATAATTTGGAACAAGTATCTGATGTAGTTGAGATTTTCTAATAGTTATTATCTCAGTGAATGAGGGACTGAAATGATCTGCAACCATTATAATGTCTCTTGTTTGTGGAAATATACTTATCAATAAAAATAAAAAGAAAATACATTAAAATGCATTATAAATGGATAAGTGATTGTGTTTAACCCGATTATTCATATAAAAACGTTGCTCTGTTCTATTTAGAGGCTATTTTCATTTGACTAATTTGAATTACTTATCAAAGCAGATGAACAGAATGAATTACAAAGACCTTGGGTACTGAATTCCATGGGAAGGTAAACTGAAGTTGAAATGGTTTCCAATCTTGAACTCTCTTCACTATTGGATAACCCAACCTTAACACTCTTTGCTTGTACTTTAAGGTTAATGAAGAGATATTTGCTAAAAGTCTTAAAACACAGAACATCATTGTATTATAACCACCTTGGTCATTGATTATGGATTTATAAGCATAATCATACCTTCTTCCTGACTCTTCCCAAAGACATAAAATCTATCTGTTTTCAGACGATAACAAGATTCTCTTGGCTTTTCTGTACCCCCTAGTAGCCTGGATTACCATCCAGTGAAAAGAATGAAGCAAAAAAAAAAAAAAAAAAAAAAAATCAATGATTATTTAGGAGAGTTCTTTGTGCCTGATTAAAAATAGACTACTTATTTAACATTGTATGCCTTTATAAATGAACTTTTCTTCTTATCATGGGAAAAATAACTATCTGAAGTTAAAAAAAAATCAGAGTATCAGCTGATAATTATATATCCCCAAATGTAAACAGATATCCCTCTTGACCAGTGAGCCATTACAAAAAAAAAAAAAAAATTGGGAAGCACTGACATTTCAGATACAGTAAAGCCCATAAGCATGTAACCGGGAAAATTATTAAATTTTCAAAGTTAAAAATGGTATCAATTGAAAATGGCAATTGATATACATATCAATAAAATTGGATCCATTATTATCACTCTCTCTGGTGGTAGGGTCTGATCAGAAATTGCAATCCATAGGATAAACTATTTTTAGTGTTCTGAAGAAGAATTAGGCATAAAAAATTTAAAAACAAAACAAAAAAAAACAATTTGTATAAGTAAAAAACCAGAAATGCAGTTGATTCAGGGTAGTTCTTCAAGACATGTGAATAAGTTGGCTCTTTCTGAATTGTATTACAGAGATGAATTGACTTTGTGATTTTCTGTGATGCATCCTTTTGAAGGTGGGGAGACAACTGAAACACTGAAGAGGAAAAAGTGTTTTGAAACAAAGTAGAGGCAAGACTCATTGGTCAAAATGTGCGCTATTGGTTTTTGGAAAGACATGGAGAAGACTATAGGTTTCATTTTGTGCCAAGAGCAAGTCAAAATTGGCCTGCTGCAAATGCCATTTCTTGAAATGATGCGTGTTTATTGAGATTAAAATGAGATTTGGTGTAATGCAGGGATTTGGGTGTATGACTGTCTCCTGTCATTACTGACACTGAATTGTTTTGGGGGAGTCCCGAGTCACCAAATAAAACAAATTTCTTTAATTCCTCTGAGGCTTTATCTTATGGTTAAGAAACAACAAACTAATTAGATTAGTCATAAGATTAGCCAGTGGCATGACTCCTGTGGTGGATCCCACCCACATCGAGGGTATATAAAAGGTCTCTGCAGGGGAATTGTCCACACTGAAGTGACACTTCTCTCCTCCTCTACTCAAGGACAACCTCAACAACCAACACCATGTGTGGCAGCTACTACGGAGGCTGTGGCTACGGACGCTGTGGCTACGGAAGCTGTGGTTACGGAGGCTATGGTTATGGAGGCTGTGGCTATGGAGGCTGTGGCTACGGAGGCTGTGGCTACGGAGGCCTGGGCTGTGGCTATGGCTCCAGCTATGGCTGTGGCTTCCGCAGACTGGGCTGTGGCTATGGCTGTGGTTCTGGCTGTGGCTACGGCTGTGGCTACGGCTATGGCTCTCGCTCCCTCTGTGGCTGTGGCTGTGGCTATGGCTGTGGCTCTGGCTACCGCTCTGGCTTTGGCTGCTACTATTGAGGTTGCCCTGGGAGACTTTTCTCTCCCACACATGTAACATCATGATTTACCTGCCCTGAATCCCACGCCCTGTGTTCCCACACGAGGTTGAGATAATTCTGATTTGTGGAATGAGGTGGTCCCTGTCTGGATCTAAAATACATAATTATTTATTCCCAACCTTTGCTTCATGAAAAGACAGAATGTGATATTCATCCTGTGAACTCACTTACCTACTTTTACCAGTCACTGATCCTGCCTTGATAATTTTCATGCATCATTCTGTTTCCCAGTGTTCCTTAATAAATTTGGCTATCCTGAAATAAAAATCTTGGTTTCCTTTCTATTTATTACAAGTAATAGAGTTTATTTTATTTACTTATTTTAAAGATTTATTTATTTGAGAGAGAGAGAAAGAGTGTGTGCTTATAAGCAAAATAGTTGGGGGGAGGAACAGAAGGAGAAGGAATCCTCAAGTAGATTTCCTGCTGAGCCCAGATTAGACTATATATACTAGGGAATAGATTCCCAGCTCTATTCCAGGACCCTGAGATCATGACATGAGTTGAAATAAACAACTGGACTCTTAACCAACTGAGCCACCCAGGCTTCCCAGAATTTATTTTTATTTAAAAAAAAAAAAAAAGTTGTATTTGCTTGATACCAAGAAAGGTTGCGATTATCTGTTTTTGACATATATTCTTTTACTGTTTCTACTTCAGTTGCCCTAACAGTTCTATTATGTCTCTGTTGATGGGAGTTTTTAGACTAAATGGTACAGCATTTGTCAATTAGTTTATTGTTGCTTGGGTCATGGTAAATATTCTGCCTATCTTTTGCCTTCACAAACCACCATCTGCAAAGTTCCATGCCTCCTCGAATCTTTTTTTTTTAATGTTTTATTTTGAAATTTTTAAAATTACAGACAGAAAAATTCACTCCCTTGGTTATAATTCTGTGACTTTGAAAAATGCATAGTGTTGTGGTACAACCATCAAAATCAAAATACAAAACAGTGCCATCATTCTCCCCACAAAACCCCTCGTGCTTTTTTTTTTTTTTTTGTAGTTTCAAGCTTTGATTTAAATTCCAGTTAGCTAACAAATAGTATAATATTAGTTTCAGGAGTAGAATTTTGTGATTCATCACTTACATATAACACCCAGTGCTCATCACCGAAAATGCCCTCTTTAATAGCCCTCACACATTTAACCCATCTAGCAACACTCAGTTTATTCTCTGTAGTCAAGAGTATGTTTTACGGTTTGCCTCTCACTTTCCCTCCCCACTGCTCATCTGTTTCATTTCTTGAATTCCACGTATGGGTGACATTATAAGGTTTTGTCTTTCTCTGACTGACTTATTTTGCTTAGCACAATACACCCAACTCCCTCCATACCATTCCAACTGGCAAGAAAAGATACTCAACTTGCTCACATCAGGGAAATACAAATAAAAACTACAAGGAGGTATCACCTCACACCTGTCAGAATGACTAAAATTAACAACACAGGAAATAACAGATATTGATGAGGATGTGGAGAAAGGGGAACCCTCTTACACAGTTGGTGGGAATGCAACTGGTGCAGCCACTCTGGAAAACACTATGGAAATTCCCCATGCTTTTCCCAAACCCCTTCCCAATCAAGACTTCCTCTTACTCCTAAAACTTATAAATAACTTATTCTTCAATCAACCTATACTTTTGCCTTTTCCAAAAGGCTATATTGTGTTGGAGACTGTTCACAGTTTTGGAAATTTGCTAGAAGGACTAATGGGACTCAGCATATACTTATGCTTTTGGCTAAGATTTATTATAGCAAGGTAGTAATGATACATAGCTAGATAAGGGAAAAAGAAACAGACAGATTCTGGAGGTATCCATGTGAAGATGTTGTGATGTTCTCTCCCTCCAGGAGGGGCTACACAGAGTCCTCTCTTCCCCCAGCAACAGAAATAATGTTTTCTATGGGTGATATTTCTGCTCAAGGAAACCGATTAGAGACTCAATGCTCAAAATTTTAACTGGGGACAGGTGAAAAAAGGCACCAGCAAAACCTCATTCTTCCAGAATGAAAACATGTGTCTGGCTAAAAATACATTGTTTATACAATCTAGGTACTGTGAGTCCTGCTTATCAGTTAGAGAATGGTGGGAACGCTTCTGACATCCAAATTCCTAGATCTGGGATAAGGGTAATGTTGATTTCATAAAATAGATGGAGATACATTCCCTCCTCTTTTTCTTTCTCTCTCTCTTTTCTGGAGAGATTCCATATAACTAGTATTACTTCTTCCTTTCATGTTTGGTGGAATTAATCAGTGAAATTATATGCTTGGAGTTTTCTTTCTTTTTTTTTTTTTGGAAAGATTTTAATCACAAAATGTATTTTCCAATGAGTTATGTGGCTATTCAGATGATATGTTTCCTTTTGATCAAGTTTCTGGCAATGTCCTGCCCTTTAAGGAACAGGTCTATTTCATCTCAGTGGTCAAATTTATGAACATATTGTTCCCTATGTTCCCTTATTGACTATAAGGTCTGTAGTGATGTCCCTATTTTATTATTACTGTTGGTAAATGTGTCTTCTTTTGTTTCTTTGTGAGTCTTCTTACAGATTTATTGATTTAATTGAAATTTTCATAGAATCAGTTTTTGGCTTCACTTTTTCCCCCTCTACCCTCTGTTTTAAATTATATTGATTCCAGCTATTAGCTGTATTATTTCCCCTTTCCTCTTTTTGTACTTCTCTGTTAATTATTTTGTAGAAATCTAGGAATACTGATTTGAGAACTTTCTGACACTACCTATTCAATTTCCCTTCAAGCACTGTTTGATTTACATCTCACAAATTTTGGCAACTTCTCTTTTAATTTTCATTCAATTCAAAATATTTCTAGTATCCCTTTAGTTTTTCTCATAGACACAAACACATACACACTTATATTTGATATTATTCTCTTATAAACAATATATAGATGGGTCTAATTTTAGCAAATTTGATAATCTCTTTTTTCATTGATTATTTGAATAGTCACATACTATTTAATTATTGATATGGTTGGAATTAATTCTATCATTTTATTATTTGTTTTTGTTCTCCATTTCTCAGTTCCATTTCACTGTCTACTTTGTATTATTTGAGTGTCTTTTAAAATTAGATTTTTAATTTATCTAGTGACTTTTGTTATATCTCTATATTTTTTAGTGGTTAATCTTGGGATTGAAGTATACACAACTAACATTTCACAGTGTTCTCAGAGCTCATATTTTGCTACTTTAAGTAAAAGGCATAAGCCTTACAAGCCTAAACATCTCTTTACCATTGCCTATTTATAATACATTTAGTGTGTGTGTGTGTGTGTGTGTGTGTATAATGTAAACATACCTTGAAACCCCCTCATTCAATATTTTAACACTTGCTTTTAATAGTTGCATATATTTTGAAGAATTTAAGAGGGAAAGAATAATCTATTTACCCAAATGTATAAAGATTCCTATTGCTTTTTCTTTATTTCTGAAGTTCCAACTATGTTTTTATTATTATTTTCCTTTAGAGTGAAAAATTTCTTTTAACGTAGCTTTTAGAAAAAATCTCCTGGACACAAATTCTCTTAGTTTTCCTTTAACAGAGAAAGTGCTTAGTTCGCTTTCACTCCTAAAGCATACTGTTAAGAATAGACTGTGGGATTCTTTTCTATCAGCACATTAGGAATATTTTCCATTGTCTTTTGGACTCTGTTTCTGACCAAAAAATCCATCATTCCCTATATTTAACGTATTATTTATCTCTAGCTGCTTTCAAGAATTTCTCTTTTGTTTATGATGTCTGTGTGTCACCAGCTAGAGACCCTAAGACCTGGCCTTTATTGCCCACCTTCTTGTACTCACTAACATTTGTCTTAAACATTTTTCACTAAACTCTTCTTTCAGGGTTTCTCCTTTACTCAGACAAACAAGACCCCAAACCACCCCAGGTGAAGGCAACTGCTCTGACAAAATCTCCCATCTGTCCAGAACATCCAGACTCTTTGAGCTAAACCTGATTTGTACCTGTGCAGATGAACCATGGATGACCTCTGGAATGACCTACAATCACCTTGATCTCATTATAATACTTATATCTCTGCCCAGTGAGAAGATTCAGGCTAATTTACATAACATACGATGTATGTTTAGGCATGTTTCCTTAAGGTGTATGAGCAATCTCATGCCTGCCTTTACATACACAACAAGGCTTCACTATCTAAAAATTCATCATAATCCTAAACAAAAAGAACCCGTTCACCTTCTTTTGGGGCATCATGGCTTTGGAAGCCATTCCCCATGATTCCCTTATTCACTGCAAATAAATTTCTTTGTGTGACAACTCGACCTCGTGCAGTTTCTGACTCATCAAGGAGCAAACTCACTTTGGTTCATTTGTATATGGACATAATTTTTTCAGTTTATTCTAATTGGGATTTACAACTTTTTGACTGTCTAAATGTGTGAATTTTACCCAATTTGAGAAAATTTCAACCATTATTTCTTTAAATATGATTTCTGTGTCAATCTGTATTCCCCTGCATTTGAGATTCTAGTTCTATGAATGTTAGAAATTTTGGTATGTCCTACAAATTCCTGAGACTTTTTATTCATAGTTTATAGTTGGATTCCCTTGATTTTTGTTTTTGCTTTTGCATTCTGTAATTTTCTCTTGATTTATCAAGAGATAAAGAGATCCTTTGAGATCTCAGTTCTGGTAGTGAACCCATCCAAAGGATCTTTTTAAAAAACATTTCAGATATTGTATTTTTTTAGTTATAAACTTTTCATTTGGCACTTTTTACATTCTATTTCTCTGTTGAAGATATCTTCTTTTTTTCCTTTTCTTTTCATTCAGTGTTTATCTGTACCCTATGGATCATACTTACAAAGTTGCTTAGGAGCACCTGGGTGGTTTAGATGGTTAAGTGTCCAACTCTTGATTTCAGTTCATGTCATGATCTCAGGGTTGTGAGATTGAGTCCTGCATCTATAGTAGTCTACCTATTGTTGTCACCACAAACTTAACAACTTAAAAATCACACGTTTATTATTTTACATTTTTTGTTAGTCTCTGCTCAAGATAACATAGCTGGCTCTGCTGCTTAAGGATTTCTCACAAGGCTATAGTCAAGGTGTCAGCTAGGTCTGAAACCCAGGATTGACTCAAAGATTGACTTGGGAGGGATCCCATTTCTAAGTCCTCGTGGTTGTTGGCACAGTTAGTGAGTCCTGGATTGTGGGTCTGAGGGCCTCAGTTTCTTTCCTTTTTTTTTTTTTTTTTTTTGACAGAGAGTGAACATGAAGAGGGGAGGGACAGAAGAAGAAGGAGAGAGAAAATCTTAAGCAGGCTCCATACTCAGTGCAGAGCCTGACACGAGGCTTGATCTCACAACCCTGAAATACGACCTCAGCCGAAGTCAAGAGTTGGATGCATAAATGGCTGAGTCACCCATAGGGTCTAGGGTCTCAGTTTCTTGCCAGCTATTGGCCAGAGGCCACTTTTAATTCCTTACCAAATGAACCTCCATTAGGCAGCACACAACATAGCTATATTCTTAATCATAACCTGCAAAGAAGAAAATATGTAAGAAGGATGGACATTATGGTCTTATGCAACATAATCATGAAAGTAATATCATATTACCCATTCACACTTTATTGATTAGAAGATGCCACAGGTGCTGTCATACAGAAGTGAGAGGGGTAACACAAGGATGTGAATATCAGTAGGTGGGGAAAATGTGGGCCATTTTAGTATATTTTCGAGAGTGGAATATGTCTCAGTTTTCTTCCCCTTTAAGAACTGATCACAATTACTAGGCCTTTGTACATCATATGATTTTATATTTTATCCTGGACATTTTGAATGTTGTGGTATGTTAAAAATCTTGAGATATTGTTATTTGTTGTTATTGTTGTTTTGTGTTAGCAGCAGATTAGCCTGGTAAGCTTCAACCCACTACAACTTCTCTCTCAAAGTCATGAGTGAATATGTTATATATAAAAGTTAAAAAAGAAACCTGAAGGCAGAAGGTAAGATTTTATACAATCAGCTATGTTCATGTAATATGTTCTCAGGCTGCAATATCTCCTGTCTATTATGAACCTATAAAAATTAGTGTCAAATAACTTGATGAAATACTGATACTAACCCATATCTATGGCAGATTCTATTTTGAACAGAGCAATGGGGCAACATGAACCATATTATTTTCCCCTCCATTCCTAAATACAATTTTCTTTGCCTGATCTGAATGGCTGATAGGGCTGTGAGCAACTAGGAATAAGTCAAGCTAGGGCTCTGTGTGGATTCCAGTGGAGAGAATTGATCTAGGGCTTTCTGCATTGTAGGTTTGGCACGCACCTGACAAAATCCCGTATGTCTTATCTAAGCAGTATAAATGAAAATTATTGATAATATCAGCTTTCACAGATCCCTGGCCACCTAAGGGAAGTCAACTTCTCCCCAACATGCCAGGTCCCTATTGAGATTGGAAGGAGCCTGAAGTACTAATTAAGAAACTGTAGAAATCTATAGGCAAGAAATATAGAGCTAAAATCATTATAAGAAAAAAATGTGTTCCCCTCTCTTTACCAGACAAGAAACTAAGATTTACAAAGGTCAGGGATTTTTCTGTAATCACAAATATTAGAATCAGTACAGCAAAGATGAGATGAATACCGAGGAAAATTATTTCCGGAAGAAAATTGTTATTCTATTAATAACCCAGAAAATCAAACTCTACATAATAAATTAATTAAACAAGTTTTCTTTTTCAAATTTATAAGGAAATTCAAATTTATTAGGAAAACAGATAAGCAAATTTAGCATAAAATTACAAAAATAAGAGCTATACCAGTATCATCTTCTTGGAACATGAGTTCACAAGTTGAGTCTTTCAGGTATGAAGTCTTTCAGGTATCAGTTCCAGATATCAGACATTTACCAAATCTTATCAGAAGTTTGCAGTGCAAGATAGATTAAACATCACTGGGGGGTAAGACAAAAATTTGTGTGGTTCAGAACTGCTGAGTTCTTAAGTGAAGGTGTGGAGAGTGAGAGTCTCCAATGGTGACCTCAATAGTAGCCCCCAAAGCCAGAGCTGTAGCCAGAGCCGCAGCCATAGCCACAGCCACAGAGGGAACGGGAGCCATAGCCGTAGCCACAACCAGAGCCACAGCCATAGCCACAGCCCAGTCTGCGGAAGCCACAGCCATAGCTGGAGCCATAGCCACAGCCCAGGCCTCCGTAGCCATAGCCTCCATAGCCACAGCCTCTGTAGCCACAGCCTCCATAGCCACAGCCTCCATAGCCACAGCCTCCATAGCCACAGCGTCTGTAGCCACAGCCTCCATAGTAGCTGCCACACATGGTGTTGGTTGTTGGTTGTTGAGGTTGTCCTTGGGTAGAGAAGGTGAGAAGTGTCACTTCACTGTGGACATTTTCCCCCTGTGGAGGTCTTTTATATGCTCTCAGAGTGGGTGTCACCACAACACGTGTCATGTCATTGGCTAATTTGCAGGACCACTGTGAGTAATTTGTTGACTTCTGGTTTTAAACATGGCTTCAGAGGCAATGAAGAGATCTGCTTTGTTTCACCACATCTGAACCATTCTTTGGGACATTAAGGAGAATCAGTTGTACTCATGAAATCTTTAATTACCCTTTGTAATCAATCTCTATGGAAAGAAATAACATTTTTATTGACAAACTCTGACCTGCTCCAGATAAATAATTTTGCTTTCTTTGTATTGACATTCAGCAGATCATAGTATTCTCTCTTGACCTTGAATTCTCCATTATTACCTTCTGCTGCAAACCTATTATTTTCCATGAGAGAGTCTTCTCATTTTCATGCAAGAGATGCTTTACCACTAAAAGCCAAGAATTGATTACTTAGTTTCATGATGTTTTTGATAAAAAGCAAATAGTTTAAAATTATGAAATACCAGGTCTAAGAAAACCAGACTTTCTCATTTACACTAATATTTCTTAAACTTTTAACACTCTATTTTAAGCACGAACTATTTCCCCCATGGTTTCAAATTTATACCCTGAATTCAGAGTCAGAAAAAAAAGAAGAAATGATGAGGTTTTACTGGATTCATGAAATGACATTTTTATGAAATTTTTTAAAAATTTGAACTCTGTGATCTGACTGGAGTATGGTGTTTTTAATTTAAAACAATAATACTGCCAGAGATAACTTTTTGTGGAATCTACTAGATTTTCCCTAACAAACTGGCTTTTGATAAAATATTTCATACTCTGAAAAATATGAGAAATACATTGCTATCATTATTATTATTATTATGTTATAACTTTTACTACAATGAAGTTCACTGTTGAATTCAATGATAAAGTCAAATAACCACTCTGAACCTCTATGTTCCTAGAAAAATCGACTCCTATGAGTCAGTGGAACACATCTGATAAGCATAAAATGTATGTTACTCTCTGTTTGCACATATTCTCCCAATTTTTCTTCAGGAAAAAATTCTCATTTGTTTTTGTGTTAAATATAAGCTCCTTTGGAAGCATATTTTGAAATGTATATTCAGTTATCTCCACCATTTCTTTGTGTGGACGTATTGATTAGTGCAAAGGGATAGGGTTGAAGTATCTCCTACAAGAATCTGAAGAGTGTTGTTTGCTGACCTATCTACAAAAAGTTAGGATGAAAGAACATTGCAGTAGCTTAGAATTCTTTGTATAAGAAAGAAAATCCCACTTAAGAGGATGACAGAGGAACCTGAAGTACAATGTCAGTAACCATGTGCATTACGTGGTATTAGAAATAACCAGCTTTGCCTATTGCATTGTCTCCCTTGATAATAATGGATATTTCTAATTGGGCAAACTAAAATGAGGGAAATCTCCATATTTTTCTTTAAGTTATCGGTGTTTGAGAGGTTTATATATGAACACATGTAAGTTCTGATAGAATAAATCTCTAGTCTCAGTACTGAGTAGGTATAAATAAATCTTTTTAAGGATAGAACTATATGAAAAGAACTAGGTATTCCAAATCAGAACATCAATCTGAGAACTCAGAATGACTCCAGATTTTGAAATAATTCTATTATAAGACAAGAACAACACTCTCAGACATTTTTTTAAAAACTCAGTAATGTTTAAAAGCCACATAATTTAGAAAACTAGAATAAGCATACAAGCAAATGGCGAAATCTGGAAAGAGAAAATATATAATTTGTCATGAAAGAGTTGACTTCCAAATGTAAAGATTCATTAAAGGCAGACAAATACTAATATGAGGTAAGACAGGGGACAAATTCAGAAATTCTTCTAAAATTTAGAGTAAAAGCATAATAAGAAAAAAATAATACAAAAATAGAAGAAATGTGTAGAACATCTTCCAGGTATCTAATATTGTAGAGTAAGGATCACACATATAAAAAGTGACAAGGGCGCCTGGGTGGCTCAGAGGGTTAAAGCCTCTGCCTTCAGCTCAGGTCATGATCTCAGGGTCCTGGGTTTGAGCCCTGCATTGGGCTCTTGCTCAGCAGGGAGCCTGCTTCCCCCTCCTTTCTCTGTCTGCCTCTCTGCCTACTTGTGATCTCTCTCTGTCAAATAAATAAAGAAATCTTAAAAAAAAAAAAAGTGACAGAAAAAAGGAGCAGAGAAACATTTAGAGAAAGACGTTTTTAGATAGAAGATTCCTAAAACATAAACATATATTTAGTGTCATATCAGACATTAACAATTAAAGGATACTAATATTTAAATGTCCTGAGAGTTTCTTTGCCTTCTCTGGGAAAAATATTACCTAGAAAGAATAAAATATTTTAAATTTATACACAAAGAGAAAAAAATCCTGTAGTTATGAGAACTGCCACTTGAGTACATTTCTTCGTCACTACTTATTTGCAGTTGTAAAATGTTCATAGTTTTAGCACATACCAGACTTGTTCTGAGAATGATGTGAAGTAATGCACATATGGGATTTCACACAGTAACTGCTCTGTGGTAAACAGCTTGTAAATGCTATCTAATTGTTATTATTATTAAAATAATAATTATAAATTGTTACAGAGTTCTAACACAAGAATTCCATGAAGAGCACGAGGCAAGATAAACAGAGAATATTCTTATATATAGGAAGAAGCAGAAAAAAAAACCCATGTGTATAATAGTGTCTGATAACACATACATAGCATTTATTAAATTCCAGGCATGGTTTAAATGCGTTACATATCTTGACACATTTAATTCTCATAAAAACACCAAACTGTAGGTGGTGATTTTTATGTAAGAATAACAAGGCCTAAGAATTTACATAATTTAACCAATGTTATAGGCAGCTCAGTGGAAGAATCTAAATCTCACACAATGCAATATATTTATTCATACATTTTGCCTCATGAGAAAGCCTAGGAGTTGCTATCCTTGTTATAATAATGGATTATTTATAATAGAAATCCATGAATTTAGACTGATGTAAATAACTGAACAATGAAGTGGAAAAACTTCCTTGAAGAATGCCAACTAATATATTTGAAAAAACAAAAGATGAAAATGAGAAAAATCAACATTCACAATCCATCATCATAATAAATAATTCAGGCAAGAAAGAAAAAAAGGGCTAAGACTAATGATAAATTTGGGAATTTGAATGGAATATTCATGTAGTCACAAAATATCTCTGCCAAAATATTTCTTAATGGCTAAAAGAATAATAAAAGTAACTTTCAGGTAGAGGAATCTGGTACTCATCATATTGATGAAGTGTAAAATTATCCCCATCGGTAATGGAACTCATCAACCTCAAGTGCCACTCAATGGAGTCCAACAAAAAGCAAACACCAACCCTTTCTTTATTCGCTTGACAAAATGCATAACCTTGTTCTAATCACAAGAAACATTAGGAAAATCAGAACTGGGGAATATTCTAAAAGAAAATATCTCCTATAATCTGTAGAGACATTAAAGTCAGGGAAGAGACTTTAAGACAGTGTGACAACTGGGCACATTTGTGACCCTAGATTAGATTATTTTTCTATCAGAGCATTATTATGACAATTAAATTCTTGGAAAGAATATTGTAGAAAGGAAGAGGAGGAGGCAGCTTGGGGTAGGGAGGAAAGCTGAGTTGGCAGTCAGCTCATTGGAAGGCTCAGGAAACAATATGGAAGATTCAAAAGCTGGAATTTCCCAGAAGAATTGTTGGAGGTTGGGGCAAGAAGGTGTGTCCTTATACCCTCCAAGTGATCAATCATGGGAGTCTGGCTGCAGGAAGTGGGTGCTGTCTTGTGTTGACAGTGCTCTTCACCTGAAGGTATTCTGTAACACCACCAGCAACCGCACAGTCATTTCTTCATTGCTGAAGAGGAATAGAGTGTTGTTGTACCAAGTGATCCCAGAAGATTTGGACTAAAGGTGATAACACGACACTTAAACTTACATATGTTAGGGGTGATCCAGTTATAAATATAAAAAAAATTAATATAAAGTTCTTAAGTAATTCACCTATTACCCAGGATGCTCACTGATATAATTTTGACACTTAATACTTGGATTTTGTTCTCAGAATTTATCATAGAATACCAAGTTGCCCCCCCCCCAAAAGAACACAAAACTGTCTTATATTCACTCAATGCTTGATTGACCTAATTTTGGCACAAGTTTCCTTATTTTTAGCATACCCAATGATCTTAAACTCTGTCTTAAAAATATTGGTTTTGGAAATATATGATTATTTTAATTGCTAGAGTCAGAAAAAATAGATCGTGATGTATTTTAGTAAATGATTATCTTGCAATGTTAAAAATGTACTAATGTGTTAATCTCATGAAATAATAAGAGGTTGGGAAGTGCTCTAGATTATGACAGGCAACAAATTGCAAAGTATGGCAGTTTTCACTCATTGGATTCTCTATCAAAAATAAAAGCTATGAAGAGACAGACAGAGAGACAGAGAGAGAGAGCAGACAGGGAGAAAGGGGAAACCAATTGCCAAATCTAGATGAAGAGTACTTAGCTGTTCATTATACCGCTTTCCCAACTTAACTGAAGGTTTGAAAATTTTCAAAAGTAAATGCTGGGAGAAATGAATCAATATAGAGAAAAACATTATTTTTTGCAGTACTGAAATCTGCAGTGAAGCATTTTTTGAATGCCTAAATGTAAGTGACTTCTGTTTGAAAGCTTGAATATGAGTATAAAAAAAGTAAAAGGGAAAAAAACATAAAAAATAAAAATGAAAGAGTGCCACCTCTAGGAAAAAGCATACGACCTCTAGGTAACACAGAGGGAAAATAAGGACACATAATTATGAGATGTATGCTTGCTTCTGTACTAAGAAAGCAGAAGAAAATGAAAATACAAATTGGGTGAGCAGGAATGGGTAGAATGAATAAATACAGGAGTGAGACTATTTATTACTGAGTGTATCTTTATATATAGTTTTGATCTCTGAACCATGGAAACACTCCCTATATTTTAAAAACAGAATAAATACACTTGAAATCAAATATAAATGGAAACAAAAGAACTCTTTCCATAATATAAATAGCATAACTACTCGGGAAGAAAATTAATTCATATCAATGTTGAGCACAATATTCTGTCCATTCTTAGTGGGATCCCTTCTAATGCTAAGAACGCTGCAATGAAATTTTAGCAGGTTGCTCAGGGTATTGCTTTCAGAGTGAATATTGAAGAGAGTGAATATTGCACACAGGTTTGAATAGAGTTAATACAGTGATTCTGTTGGGATCTGGAGTTTTCAGTGTAAGAAAGAAGCAACTGTGGCATGGGGTAAAATGTAAAAGAATCTTATGTTTTTCAGTTTTAGTTGGAATTATTCATCATTTGAAGCTTTTAAAGAAGTGAACCAGCCAATATGAATACAAAGCAGATGCTTGTTTGGGGCTGTTAGTGGTAGCATTTCACTTGATGCGAAATACTTAGAGAAGCTAACATGTCAACCAAATATGTTCATGCTAAGACAGGCTAAGTGGCAGATCTTGGAAAGCTATAATCAGTAACAGTCTCATCTCATGAGTCTCTAATTTAGAATCTGTTCTCTAACTTAAGTCAATATCTGATTTCTTTGTGTTTCATCTTATGACCTACCAGATAGGCCAAAGGAGTTTTTAAAAATCTGCCATTGCTTAAGATGGACAAGCATAAATCATCTAAATTCTGCATAGTATTAAAAGAAAATTCTAAGCTTCCAGAATAAATAGGAAAGACAAGTCTTCATAAATAATGGTTTTAAAGGAAAAAAAGGACTCTCTTCTGGGTAACGATTTTTCCAGAGATCTTGATTCCATGGCTTCAACATTTTTTACTATCTTGGACCAGTCAAAATGAATTGGGACAGATCCATTATCTTACACTAAAACGCTACTTAAACTCATTCATGTCTAACACAAAAGCTTGAAATACTCTATCAAGAGAAGATAATTGCCAAGTTTACAGATACATTAGTCACAGAAAATTAGTGGAGAAAGAAATGATTATAGCTACAACCATGAAATCACATGTATTACAGGAACAAGAAATCTCAAGAAAACCACCAAGTGGCTCTAAGCTTAAATACATACTAGTTGGTAGAAAAGGTGTCACTTAAAAAAAGCTATATATTTCCAGACACATAGAAGTTAGGTACAACAGTAGGTTTAAACTTCTCTACCTTTTGCATTGAGCAAGCATAGGAAATACTACTTCTTCTTCTTCTTCTTCTTTTTTTTTTTTTTTAAAGATTCTATTTATTTATTTGGTAGAGAGAGAGAGAGAGAGATCACATGCAAGCAGAGAGGCAGGCGGGGGGTTGGGGGAGAGAAGGCTCCCCGCTGAGGAGAGAGCTCTATGCAAGACTCAATCCCAGGATCCTGAGATCATGATGTGGGCCGAGGACGGAGGCTTAACCTACTGAGCCACCTAGGCACCCTGGAAATGCTTCTTCTTTGAATATTCCCCAAAACATTGAGGTGCCTGGGTGGCACCCCAGGTTGGTTAAGTCTCTGACTCTTGATTTCAGCTCAGTCATGATCTTAGTGTCCTGAGATCAGCACAGAGGCTGCTTGGGGTTTTCTCTTTGCCTGTCTCTGCCCCTCTCCTGCTCCTGGTCTCTCTCCCTAATAGATAAATAAGTAAATAAGCCTCCAAACAGACTAGAATTGGAGAATTCTGGGCCAACTTCTGCATCTTCTAAAGGATTTCGCTATTAAGGTTTGGTATAAAAGTACTTTGAATATATAGTGTTTCCAGGCAATGCTTAACTAAATTGACAAATTACCTGTTTTCATCCTCACAACACACCTGAGTAGCACATGGTTATCAGTACCTTACCAAAGCAGAAAAATGAAGGCTTCAAGTTTGATACTTCTTTAGTGTTGCAAATCAAGGATTTGGTAAAATAACTGAAGTAGAAACATTAAAACAAGATGTCTCCCCAATAAGGCAGTTGTTTCCTTTAATTTTTTTTTAAGATTTTATTTATTTATTTGACAGACAGAGATAATAAGTAGTCAGAGAGGCAGACAGAGAGGAGGAAGCAGGCTCCCTGCTGAGCAGAGAGCCTGATGTGGGGCTCGATCCAAGGACCCTGGGATCATGACCTGAGCCGAAGGCAGAGGCTTTAACCCACTGAGCCACCCAGGCACCCCTGTTTCCTTTAATTTATCCAGGAAAAAAAAAAAAAAAGCTAAAATGACAAACACTGGACTTTAAATGACAAGAAAGCCAGGTTTATTATTCCACACTGAAAGAGTTTATTAGGAAATTAGAGAAATGATTCCTGCATGAACATCAAAAGGGAGGACCTATGGCAGCACATTCCATTGAGAGACCATAGAGTTCTCAGGATGAGTTTCACAAGCTCCCACTTCTCATGAGGTAAGTACAGGAAGGAAAAAGATTGCTGTATTCGACCCAAAGGGCTCCTGAAGGCAGCTCTTCAGCAAAGTTCAGAAGCTGTGGGGCTCAGAACTGGTGAATCCCATGTCCAGGTGTGGAAGGTGAGAGTCTCCCATGGCGACCTCAATAGTAGCAGCCAAAGCCAGAGCCATAGCCAGAGCCGTATCCATAGCCACAGCCACAGAGGGAGCGGGAGCCATAGCCGTAGCCACAGCCAGAGCCACAGCCATAGCCACAGCCCAGTCTGCGGAAGCCACAGCCATAGCTGGAGCCATAGCCACAGCCCAGGCCTCCGTAGCCACAGCCTCCGTAGCCATAACCTCCATAGCCACAGCCTCCATAGCCACAGCGTCCGTAGCCACAGCCTCCATAGTAGCTGCCACACATAGTGTTGGTTGTTGAGGTTGTCCTTGAGTAGAGGAGGAGAGGAGAAGTGTCACTTCAGTGTGGACAATTCCCCTGCAGAGACCTTTTATATACCCTCGATGTGGATGGGATCCACCACAGAAGTCATGCCACTGGCTAATCTTATGACTAATCTAATTAGTTTGTTATTTCTCAACCGTAAAATAAGTCTTAGAGGTATTTGGGAGACTCACTGTGTTTGGCTCTCCATTTGGACTCTCGTCCAATCAAGGGCTTCAAGGAAAGAAGATACACACTCACACCTATGCAGCCCAGCCTCAAATTAGAATTTCATTTTAGCCTCCTATAACCATACTTTTTATCAGGAAAGAATACATTTATCAGTCTCAATCTTATTTGCTCCTGGCACTAGTTAGTTTCACTAACGTTTTTAACATTTCATAGCAATACTACTACTTTTGCCTCTCTTCTTTTGAGCTGAGTCAATTGTTTTCTGCAGGGATTCAGTTCCTTTTCATACTAAAACCATCATGTATCTTTCATCCCCATGATGTTGATAATAATTCAATTAAATTTTCCAAAATACCAAGTCTGAGCAAGATGCATTATCCTTTTCTATGTGTACCAATGAGTTTGATTCCCATTTATATTCAATTTCTACTGAAGAACTACAACATAAGTTATTTCTTGGAATCCAATTGTTCTGCTTTTCTCTTTCTACATTGAGCATACAATTATACAAATAAGTATTCTCATTAATATTAGAATAATAATCTAAGGAACTGTCCAATAGGTTTAACATTGCATATTTGCATTTACAATGTATTACACAGAGGTCAGTTCCTTTATTGAAATGCCTAGTCATTATTCTCTACGTAACTGATCATACTGCATTCTCTTGCATAGCCCTACCATTATTAGTCTTTATTTAAATTAATGTGGTAATTCTTTCCATTGGAAGGCACTGGAAAAGTGAGAATAGTTTCATGTAACAGTTAAAAAAAATGTACCTTTGTGTCTTTACAAGAATGTGTGTGGGGAGCTGTCATCCTCACATCATGTGGAATCTATTAGTGTTTTTGTTTTTCTAGTGATATTTCTGCGTCAAACTATTTATGTATCCCCTCATAACCATATGTGGAGACAGGGAGTAAAAGATGATGGACACTCCCTGTATTTTAGTTAACTTTTCTCCATAGATTATAAGAATGAAGGTGCAAAATTTTAAAAATTTTCCAATTCATCTTTTAAGTATATCTAAGGAGTCAACAATGCCTCTTAATAAAATAAATGTTTTCATACTGAGGATCTGATCAAACACATTCAACCTTTCATCTAGTGTGTGTTTTTGAATGTTCTTTCCATGTGTGTCTTTTGGTAGCTTCATTTTTGTTAAATGGGCATATTATTGTATCATTTTATTCACCATTTAGTGGATTGATATCTTAGAAGGAGAGGACATCTTCACTATATCATTTTCAGATTTTCCATACAGAAATTAAAAGTAGTCTCAAATATCAGGGTCAATTAAGTAATAAGTTAAAATAAGTTTTCAGTAAAAACTAATTTGAATAACATGCTGATCAGTCTTTCTCTAGGTCAAGTTCTTAGAACGTCACCTGACATTGATATTAGTCAGTTAAAGAAAAAAACACAAAACTATAGTTAACTTTTTTTTGTTGGTATTTGATTAATATAGCTATAAAAGACATTATTATTCTGTGTAATACAATACCCCTAATAATATTATTAAAGGGGTTATATCTCTATAGAATTTACTTCCTGGGGCTAATTTGTTTCTTTTGAGCAACAAAGTTTCTCTCTGATCATAACCGAGAGCTTGCACCCGAGAAGTTTCCATTAACAATTTGTTTTCTGCTGTGATTTTCTGAACCACATCTAGTTCTGAAGTACATTCCATGATCAAAAGCAGAACAAAACAACCCTTCTTGTGTCCTTGGTCCTTTCCAGCTGCTCTCACATTTTCTTCTGTTTCATTGCAAAATTTCGCGTCTTTTTCCATGGTAGCTTTCTCTTTACATCTTTCCTCACACCTTTGGTCTTTTGTCTTCACCACTCCACCAAAACCGCTCCTGCAGGGATCACCAAACCCCAACCTTGTCAAAACTAGAGAGTCAGTCTTCATTTCACTAAGACTCTGAGTAGCATACAGATTCACCAGCTCCTCTTCTCATTCCTGGAAAACTCCCTGATGCTTATCTATATCCTACTGCACACATTGGATTTAATTGTAGTATCACCAGGTGCTTCTGGTCTAGTATCCCTTTTCTTTACTCCTCTTCAGATCTTATTTTCAAATGTGAAGGTGCCCAGCTAGGTGCTTGCCCTGCCGATAGTTTACATTTAAACACTTTAAAAAAAATTTTTTTTTCTTTTTACTTTGGTGTAGATAACACACAGTCTGTGTTATATTAGTTTTGTAGTATTCAATATAACATTTAAACTTTCTTTCAGGATTACTCTGGATACATTATTTTATCCAATTAGTTTCCATTCACATTTCCAATTCTGATATATATCCAAATGTTCACTTGACATCTCCTTAGAGTGTTAAATGTCATAAAAAATTTAATAAAATGAAGCTAAGTTCTAGATTCTTCATAGACTCAGTTTCCTTCCTTCCTCTTTTCCTTCCTTCCTAGCTCCCTTCCTTCCTCTCCTCTTTCCCTCCCTCCTTCCTTCTGCCTCTTAAAGGGTACAAGACATAAATCACTTGGGGTTCCTCCCCCTGGTTTATTCTTTACTGCATTTCCACATTAAGGTTGCTAGATTATATATGACACCCAGTTAAATTTGAATTTCAAAATTCAAAATTCAGAATATTGAATTTCCCAAATATTACATGCGATATGCTTATATATATAAATTATTTATCTGAAAATCAAATTCTTATTTCCTATACCTAGTAACTGGAAGCTTAGAAACATAGCCTTTATGGGCTGCCCTGTTATAGCCTTGACTAGATCTATGAGCATCTCTTGGAACACTCTTCCTCTCTTTATAATATACAGAAATCAGTAGTTTTATTGTTCTTCAGATGTAGCAAACCTATTTCCAACTTAAAACTTCTGCTTGGGGGTTGCTGAACCCTTGAAAGTAATAGCAAAAACAGCTAAGACCTTTTCTTCCTTTCCCCTGACCATCTAGTCTGAAGTAATCTCTCACTAGTGCTCTTTTAAAATTTATCTTACCTTGCCTTGATTTGTAATGTAAATAGATTTATCCCTACAGAAATGATCTCCTTCACTTGTCATTTGCTTTCAAATATCTACCTGCATTTCCTGCCCTTGCTCAATCTAGAATTTAAATTCCATAACAATAGGGATCTTGTCTGTCCTGTTCATTCCTCCATTTCCAATGCTCATAGTAGTGCCTGACAGATGATTGATTATTAAAATTTTGACGCATGAAAAGGTTAATAAATGACCAAATCAATGCAATCAAGTATAATTTTAATATTCTTTTATTTTGAAATAATTTGAGTTACCAAAAGTTGCAAAATATATAGAATTTTCCCATTTATTCTTTATCCAGTTACACAACTATGTTACTACTTTCATAATCAAGTACAATTATCAAAACTAAGAAATTAACCTTGCACCATATTCATTTTTTTTATTTTTTATTTTTTATTTTTTTAAATTTTTTATTTTTTTATAAACATATATTTTTATCCCCAGGTTGCACCATATTCTTAACTAACTTCAACATTTTATTTGGGTTTTGCCTTTTTTTTTTTCTTTAGTGTCCTTTTTCTGGTCCAGGACCCAATTCAAGGTCCTACATGGCAGTTGATTGTTTTATGTCTTTAGTCTCCCCCAAACTGGTGACATTTTCTGTATTTTTTTTAACTTTTATGGCATTAACAATTTAAAAAAGTCAAATGTTCTATAGTATGTTATAAAATTTGAGTTTGTTTTCTTATAACGAAGTTGAGGTTATACGTTTTAGGCAGGAATATAAAAGGAGGTATACCTATCTCTTGTGTCATAGCAGGGAGTACATGTTGTTAGTAAATCTTTAAAATTTTCTGGAGTAGATTTTTAAGCTCAAATTACTAATACAGTAAATCCTTCCATTTCTATATAGCCATAGTCCATGGATTGATTGGTTGATTGATTGGTTTAAAGATTTTATTTATTCATTTGAGAGAGATAGAGAGAGCAGGACCAATGCAGGGCCAGAGGAAGAGGGAGAAACAGACTCCCCACTGAGCAGGGAGCCCTATGTGACCTTGGCTTGATCCCAGGACTCTGAGAACCTGACCTGAGTCAAAGGCAGACACTTAACTGACTGAGCCACCCAGGTGGCCCTGGTCCATGGATTTAAACTTTAGAGATTCTACTGTGGTTTTTGATCATATACAAAATGATAGATGCATACACATGGGAAGTATAAACCGAAGTGGAAAAGACTGCTTCACACACATACAAAAACCACCAGAAACACAATAAAACACATTAATTATTCAGATATTTACAACTGAACCTTGCCATGTTTTCTCTATGTAGTCTACGTGACTTCTGCCCTACCTTCTCCACAAATTTTCCCACCTTTCCTACATCTTTGAAACCATACTTTTACTCCCAAGGGTGCATATATGCAGCTAGGAAGGAGGATGTTATTAAAGGAAAAAAGGATTTTGAAGAAGTGGAACACGTATGGGTTATGTAATCTCATGGTAGCCAGTAATAGAGTTTAGATCTCACATCTGGAATAAACAAGTCACCAAAGTAGGAGAAAACCCTTTCATTAAAGGCACATGATTTTATTACAGGCATCCTGACACACAGCAAAATTGTCTTGGATATTTTGGTAATGAGGAATTCTTGAGATGGTTATAATGCCAATTAGTTTGAAGCACGAATCCAATAGAGCTTGTGGTTTGCCCTATATACCACTCAGTTGGTGTAGAAAGCCTTGTGTTGATTATAAACTTAAAACCCTAGAAGCTGATCCTGCTTTTCAACTTAGACTTCTTACACTATGAGCTTCTGCAACAATTACTCTGGTGGCCTGGGCTATGGCTATCATGGCTATGTATGTGGCTATGGTGGCTACGAATATGCTTCTTACCATGCTGCTATGGAGGATATTGGTCTTCCAGATTCTTCTGAGAAGTTCTAAAGTATGGATTTGTTTAGGAAAATTTTCTATGAGATCCTATATGTATTCCATGTATTATTTATAATAAACTATGTTATAGTCTGTTCAAATAATGACTGTCAAATCTTAGACTACCATGTAACATCAGAAAGCTTTTGATTGACATCACCTGAGTTTTCAACAATTGAGAAAAATATCCATTTGATCTTTACTGTTACATGACTGAACACAAACAATATCCACCATTTCCATTTGAGAAAAATGTCTAAATTCATTTTTCATTAAAAGTAGTGCTTGCAGGGCACGTGGGTGGCTCAGTTGGTTAGGCCTCTGCTTCCGGCTCAGGTCATGATCTCAGGGTCCTGGAATCAAGCCCCACATTGGGCTCTCTGCTCAGTGGGGAGCCTGCTTCCCCCTCTCTCTCAGCCTGCTTCTCTGCGTATCTGTGACATCTCTCTGTCAAATAAGTAAATAAAATCTTAAAAAAAAAAAATAGTAGTGCTTGCAGGGCACCTGCATGGCTCAGTCAGTTAAGCATCTGCCTTTAGCTCAGGTAGTGATCCCAGTGTCCTGGGATGGAGTCCCACATTGAGGCCCTGCTCAGTGGAGACTTTGCTTCTCTCTCTCCCTCTGCCTGCCCCCACTCTGCTCATTTTCTCTCTCATGCATAGGCTTTCTCTCTCAAACAAATAACTATCTTTTAATTAAAAAAATAAGTAGTGTTTGCATACCTACAACATTTGGTGTATATTTATTTATCCAGGTTTCATGTGTGTATGTGGCCATGTGTGTGTGTGTATGCATGTGTGTGTGTGTGTGTGTGTGTTTGTGTGTGTGTGTGTGTGTGTGTGTGTTTGTGTGTGTGTGGTTTTGACCTTTTTGGTTACCCATAGTTCATAAGTTAGATGGCTGGCTGAATATGGTCAATCTTACAGTGCTTTATTTTTTTTTTTAATTTTATTTTAATTCCAGTATAGTTAACATACAGTGTCATATTAGTTTTAGGTGAACAATACAGTGAATTAACAATTTCATACCACTCAGCGCTCATCACAAGTGCACTCCTTAATTCCCTACACGTATTTCATCCGTCCCCCTCCCCCCCTCCATTGTGGTAACCATCAGTTTGTTCTCAATAATTAAAAGTCTGTTTCTTGGTTTATGTCTCTCTTTTTTTTCTTTATTTGTTTCTTAAATTCCATGTATGAGTGAAATCATATGGTATTTGTCTTTGACCGACTTAAATCACTTATCATTATACTCTCTAGCTCCATCCATGTCTTTGTAAATGGAAAGATTCCATTCTTTTTTAATGACTGAGTAATATCCCACTGTATATTTGTACCACACCTCTTTTATCCATTCATCTATCCATGAACACTTGAGGTGCTTCCATGATTTGGCTAATGTAAGTAATGAGACAATAAACACAGGGGTGCTTTTATCTTTTTGAATTAGTGTTTTCATATTCTTTGGATGAATGTTCAGTAAAATTACTGGATCATATGGTAGTTCAATTGTTGACTTTTTCAGGAACCTCAATACTATATTCTAGAGTGGCTGCATTGGTTTACATTCCCAACAGTGCATAAGTGTTCCTTTTTCTCCGCATTTTTATACAATACTTGTGGTTTCGTCTGTTTTGGATTTTTTTTAATTTATTTATTTTCAGAATAACTGTATTCATTATTTTTTCATCACACCCAGTGCTCCATGCAATCCATGCCCTCTATAATACCCACCACCTGGTACCTCAACCTCCCACACCCCCACCACTTCAAACCCCTCAGATTGTTTTTCAGAGTCCATAGTCTCTCTTGGTTCACCTCCCCTTCCAATTTCCCCAAACTCACTTCTCCTCTCTAACTCCCCATGTCCTCCATGCTATTTGTTATGCTCCACAAATAAGTGAAACCATATGATAATTGATTCTCTTTGCTTGACTTATTTCACTCAGCATAATCTCTTCCAGTCCCGTCCATGTTGCTACAAAAGTTGGGTATTCATTCTTTCTGATGGAGGCATAATACTCCATAGTGTATACGGACCACATCTTCCTTATCCATTCGTCTGTTGAAGGGCATCTTGGTTCTTTCCATAGTTTGGCTACCGTGGCCATTGCTGCTATAAACATTGGGTTACAGATGGCCCTTCTTTTCACTATATCTGTATCTTTGGGGTAAATACCCAGGAGTGCAATGGCAGAGTCATCGATTCCATTTACTATAGCACCAAGAACCATAAGATACCTGAGAATAAACCTAACCAAAGAGGTAAAGGATCTGTACGTGAGGAACTACAGAACACTCATGAAGGAAATTGAAGAAGACACAAAAAGATGGAAGACCATTCCATGCTCTTGGATTGGAAGAATAAACATTGTTAAAATGTCTATACTGCCTAGAGCAATCTATACTTTTAATGCCATTCCAATCAAAATTCCATCAGTATTCTTCAAAGAGCTGGAGCAAATAATCCAGAAATTTGTATGGAATCAGAAGAGACCCCGAATCACTAAGGAAATGTTGAAAAACAAAAATAAAACTGGGGGCATCATGTTACCTGATTTCCAGCTTTATTACAAAGCTGTGGTCCCCAAGACAGCATGATACTGGCATAAAAACAGACACATAGACCAGTGGAACAGAGTAGAGAGCCCAGATATGGACCCTCAACTCTATGGTCAATTAATCTTCAAAAAAAACAGGAAAAAATATACAGTGGAAAAAATTCAGTCTCTTCAATAAATGGTGCTGGGAAAACTGGGCAGCTGTATGTAGAAGAATGAAACTCAACCACTCTCTTACACTGTACACAAAGATAAACTGAAAATGGATGAAAGACCTCAATGTGAGAGAGGAATACATCAGAATCCTAGAGGAGAGCATAGGCAGTAATCTCGTCGATATCAGCCACAGCAACTTCTTTCAAGATATGTCTCCAAAGGCAAAGGAAACAAAAGCGAAGATGAACTTTTGGGACTTCATCAAAATCAAAAGCTTCTGCACAGCCAAGGAAACAGTCAAAAAAACAAAGAGGCAACCCACAGAATGGGAGAAGATATTTTCAAATGACAGTTTGATATCCAGGATCTATAATGAACTCCTCAAACTCAACACACACAAAACAATCATATATAAAAAAAATGGGCAGAAGATATGAACAGACACTTCTCCAGTGAAGACATACAAATGGCTGTCAGACACATGAAAAAATGTTCATCATCACTAGCCCTCAGGGAGATTCAAATTAAAACCACATTGAGATATCACCTTACACCAGTTAGAATGGCCAATATTAACAAGACAGGAAACAACATGTGTTGAAGGGGATGTGGAGAAAGGGGAACGTTCTTCCACTGTTGGTGGGAATGCAAATTGGTGCAGCCTCTTTGGAGAACAGTGTGGAGATTCCTGAAGAAATTAAAAATAGAACTTCCCTATGACCCTGCCATTGCACTCTTCTGTTTTGGATTTTAGCCATTCTGTTAGGTGTGAGGTGATACCTCATTGTGGTATGGATTTTCATTTTTCTGACGATGGGTGATGTTGAGCATCTTTTCATGTGTCTTTTGGCCATTTCCCTTTGGAGAAATGTCTGTTCATGTCTTCTGCCCATTTTTAAACTGAATTATTTGTTCTTTTGGTTGATTTGTATAATTTTTGACTTATTTTTGTTCACTAGTCTTTTATTGGAAATATCATTTGCAAATATCTTCTCCCATTCAGTAGGTTTTTTTTTTAACTTTTTTGATTGTTTCCCTTGCTGTGCAAAAAAGATTTTTTTAAAATGTAGTCCTATTTTTGCTTCTATTTCCTTTGCTTCAAAAGACGTATCTAGAAAAATGTTTGTATGACTAATGTCAAAGGCATTACTGCCTCTGCTCTGCTCCCTTCTAGGATTTTCATCATTTCAGGTCTCATATTTAGGCCCTTAATCCATTTTGAGTTTATTTTTGTGTATGATGTAAGGAAGTGGTCCAGTTTCATTCTTTGGAATGTGGCTAATCAGTTTTCCTAAGACCTTTTGTTAGAGAGACTTTTTCTCATTGCATATTCTTTCCTCTTTTGTCAAATATTAATTGACCATATAACTATGTGTTTATTTCTGGGCTTTTCATTCTGTTCCATTGATTTAGGTGCCTACTTCTGTGCCATTACCATACTGTTTTGATTATTATAGCTTCGTATATAACTTGAAGTCAGGAATTGTGATATCTCCAGTTTGTTTCTCTTTTTCAAGTTAGCTTTGGTTATTCGGGGTCTTTCATTGTTCATACAAATTTTAGGATTATTTGTTCTAGTCTTGTGAAAAATACTGAGAAGATAAAGAATTTGAAGTTTATTTCAGTGAAATTTTCAAAGGGTCAATTTCTGCTTGCATCTTGGATAGAGACTTGTTTTATAATAAGGCAGTGGCTTGTACAGACAAAAATTATGTAAATTTTAGTCTGATCCAAAATAGAGGCAGTGAATGTCACCTTGATCTTGGTAGTCTATTCATTAAAGCTGTTTATAATAGCCTCTATTAATTCACCTGATTTATTTCTACTAAATAACAATAATCTTAGCAATTATAAAATATAAATCAATTGTATCTATTAGTATTTTAGATTTAGTATTTTAGAAAGTAATGTTGGAATTTGGCAAAATTAAGACTGACAATGTATCCATCAAAATTACTTTCTGAATAGAGATCAAATTATGAGGCTGGTCAAAATCACCCAAAATTTGAACAGAGATCAAATTATCAGGCTGCCCCCAAGTGCATGTTCTAAAAGCATATAGAGGAGAGAATTAGGTAGATGAGCTTTCTTCTATAAGCTGAAGATAGCACATAAGACTATATGCAATTTCAATTATTATAGATTCACTGACTCTTGTTTTTGTCCTAATATATGATCTATCTTGGAGAACATTCTATATGTGAACTTGAAAGAAATTTGTGTTTTCTTGCATTTGGACAAAATGCTGTCTAGAAGAGTGTTAGTTCTAGTTGGCTTATAGTGTTTTGTTTTTTTCTCAAATTTATGTATATAATAATCTTTTATGTAGTTGCTATATCCATTAATCAAAGTGAGATTTTGACATCTTCAATTATTATTATTCCAGTCCTTTTTTTCTTTCAATTCTGTCATTTTTTTTAAAATTTGTTTACTTTGGTGGTCTGTTGTTTGCACCAAGTGTATTTAACACCAGTACATACCTTATATCTTCCTGAAAGATTACCCTACTTATCATCACAAAATGTTCACCTTTATTTCTATGAAGTGTTTTTGTTTTTAAAATATATTTATTCTGATACTGTTATAGCTACTCCAGCTTTCTTAATAGTTGCTATTTGCATAATATGTATATGTATTTCCAGTCTTTTACTTCCAAGTCATTTGTTTCAAGAGAATTTGATTGTTGAAACATTTTTTAAAATTTTTAACATTTTATTACATTGTATTAACATACAATGTATTATTAGCCCCAGGGGTACAAGTCTATAAATTGCCAGGTTTACACACTTGATCGCAGAAACATTTTTATGACAGTTACTTTAAAATTTGTATCATGTGAATGGAAAACGTGATTAGGGTTAGGGTCAGCTAATTATCTTTTCTCATTCAGTTATAATTTTCTTGTTTTTTGGTATGAGGGCTATGATAGTAATTTTGTGTATTTGAAGCATCTTGATCTCATTAAAATTTTTTTTTTCAAAAGCACGTAGTCACCCTGCTTGGCCTTACCACATGGGTCTTATGGATTATGATTCATAATTTTCAGAGTTATTGTATTATTTTGGTCTGTTTGGTTTAACCTGCACCACTCACTGTCCCACTGGTCCCTGCCATTGCTACCTGAATTGCGGGAGGAGTTTGGCCAGCCCATTTGCTGTGTATCTTCTGGTGTAATAGTGCATGGTGGGATTCCCCACCTACCTCCTTCACTGCCAAGAGGTCTCTTATTGGAGATGGGAGAGTCTCAGATATGAGGACATGGACTTCCTAGATCAGGAAACAACGCCAATTAAAAAACATATAGATGAAAAAAGAAACCACATGGGAAGTTAGAAGATACTTTGAATTGATTAAAAAAGAAATACAACATTGCAAATGTATGACTTACCACTGAAGAAGTGATCAGAAGGAAATTTATAGCTTTAACTATTTATGTTAGAAAAAAGAACATGTTAAAGATCAGTGAGCTAAGCTACCTTAAAAAGCTAGAAATGAAGGAAAGATTAAATATATAGTAAGAAGGATGATAGAAAAATAAAGACAGGAATGTAATCAATTTAATGGAAAATGAACAAACTATAATGAAAATTAATAATATGGTATTTTTCCTCCTTTGACTTACTTTGCTTAGCATTATCAATCCTCTCTAGCTCCATCCATGTCACTGCAAAGGGCAAGATTTCATTCTTTTTTATGGTTGAGTAACATTTCATTATATATATATATATATATATATATATATATATATATATATATATCTTCTTTATTCATTCATCTTCTTTTACCCATTCATCAGTCAATGTATACTTGGGTTGTTTCCATAATTTAGTTATTAGAAGTAATGTTGCTATAAACATAAAGGTGCATGTAACCCTCTGAATTAATATTTTTGTATTCTTTGGATAAATACCTAATAACACAATTGCTGAAAGTGGGTGAAGAGATGGGTGAAATAAGAGATGGAGATTAGGGAGTACACTTGTTGTGATGAATTCTGCGTGTTGTATGGAAGAGTTGAATCACTATATTGTACACCTGAAACTAATGATACACTCTATATTAACTAACTGGAATTTAAATAAAAACTTAAGAAGAAAGGAATATGGATAATATCCAAAGTTGGTACTTTGAACAAATCAACCAAATAGATAAATTCCAGAGAGATTGGTCAAGAATGTAAGAGAGGGAATACAAATTACCAATAAGAAGAATAAAAGAGTTAATGTCTTTTAAGACTCGACAGTCATCAAAAAGGATGCCATTATTACAAAGGTTGTTATGCCAATAAATTCCACAGTACAGATGAAATGGAAAATTTCCTTTAAATATACAAATTACTAAAATTGACTCCCATCTGAGTAGCACTATATCTAATAAAGTAAAGGTATTAAAAACACTTTTCCTAAAAAAAAATTCTGAGGCCAAGTGTCTTCACTGGAAAACTCTATTAAATATTTATATCACATTCTTTTATTTTTAATTTTTTAATTTTTTAAAAGATTTTACTTATTTATTTGACAGAGAGAGACACAGCGAGAGAGGGAACACAAGCAGGGTGAGTGGGAGAAGCAGGTTTCCCGCTGAGCTGGGAGTCCAACGTGGGGCTCAATGTGGCGCTCGATCCTAGGACCCTGGGGTCATGACCTGAGCTGAAGGCAGCCGCTTAACTGTCAGAGTCACCCAGGTCCCCTTATATCACATTCTTACGTGTAACTTAAGAAAATGGCAGAAACTTTGGTACTTGAACCCTAATCTTTTTTCTGCCAGGAGTCATACGGAGCAGAGATATATTACATTTGTATTTTCTTTTCTCTTTTTCTTTCTTTCTTTTTTTTTTTGTTTAGTATTTTATTTTCATACCCAGAACACAGAAACTGTTCTTATGAAGAATACATATGTCAATCTCTAACTTTATCTATATCATCTACCTATCAAGGAGATGTAGATGGAAGCACACTAAAAATGGAAGACTTTAAGATACCACTCTCACAAAACAGGATCAAGTAGAAAAAATAAGTAAGCAGAGAAAACACTGAAGCAATATAATTAATAAAAGGTAGATATTATGGATATATATCCACCTCTACACTGATAGTAGAGGATAAACCTTCTCAAGCTTCTACTGAAAATACACAAAAAATAATCATATATTAAATCACAAAGAAAGAAATTAGCAAACTTCTGAAGTAAAAATACTGCACAAACACTCTCTGATTTCTATCCAATAAAGATAAAAATTGTTTATGAAAACAAAGAACAGAAAATTCCCTTCACCTGGAAAGTAAATCTTTGGTTAAACAACTCTCAAGTGAAAAAGAAAATATAATACGAAGTTGTAGTATTTCATTTTTAAAAAAAGATTTATTTATTTGAGACAGAGAGAGAGAGAGAGAACACATGCACAGGGGGAGGGGCAGAGGTAAAGGAAGAGAAAGAATCTCCAGCAGACTCCCCACTGAGCATGGAGCCTGAGGCAGGCTTGATCTCCTGATGCTGAGATCATGACCTGAGGTGAAACCAAGAGTTGAATGCTCAACTGACTGAGCCACCTAGGAACCTCAGGCTATAACATTAAAAAATAAATAACAGTAACAAAAGTAATAGTTAAGAGACTGAAAAAGTTTTAAGCAGTAATTAGGGAAAAAATCATAGTACTAAGCACTTCTGTCAGTGAAAATGAAAGAAATAGCATAAATAACTTGACATCCCAGTTAAGATAAATTTCATAAAGAATAAGTAAACCAAAGAAAGTACAAGGAAAAACTTTAAATAAGTAAGAGTAAAAGGTGTTAGATTAATATGATCTGAAGAGAAACCAGAGCATTAATAAGTAAGAGTAAGCAAATAAGCAGAAATTAATGAAGTGGAGAAAAAACAACAACAAAAAATTAAATAGCTCAAAATTCTATTATTTGAATATATTAACATTTCTAAATTACTTGCTAATTTCATCAAGGATCAAAGGGAGAAGGCATATACAAAATAAATAGCAACAAAGAAATAAATATGGAAACAAGAAGTTTTAAAATTGGGAAACTTTATTTGCTGATTTTTATGGACATAGGGAAATACAGATTACCAAAACCAATACCATTACATTTAGAAATTATGAAGAGATTAGTTTTTGTAGAACAAACAAAAAAATTAAGCAAATGACCCACAAAAAATTCCAGGTCCAGATATTTTTCTCCATGAAATTCTACTTAGAGACAAAATATTATGGGTGTGCTATAAATGGTTCCAGAGCATCACAGGTGAAGGCAAACTTCCTATATCCTACTAGCAAGGATGTATAGAATTGGACAGACAATTATGATTTCTGCCTCTTGATGTCAATGCCTTGTATGATCTCCTCCTCTTGAGTGTGAGCAAAACTTGTAATTCACCTCTAATAAATAAAATATAACAAGGATAGTAAAATATATATCATCACATCTATGTGATTATATTGCATAAAATTGTATGGAATTGTAGCATCTTTCTTTTTGGAGTACCTCTCACCTTCTTGCCTGGCTTTGACAAAGCTAGCAACTGCATATGGGAATCCACATGTCAAGGGGCTATGAGCAGCTTTTGGAGCTGAGATAGTCTCCAGCAGATACCCTGCAAAGGCCTCTATGTGACAGTCAATGTTGAGCTTCTCACGTAAATATATGGAACTGAATTCTGCTAAGTATGTGAGCTTGAAGGCATCCCTTTCTCAGTTGAGACCAAGATGAGCCCAAACACCAGGCAAACACCTTGGTCACTGCATTGTGAGATCTGAATTTTTTTGTGAAATGCTATTTTTATCTAGTTATTATGGCCCACCATACATATCAAATGGTTTTACAGTCTACTACCTATATTCCTTCAGTTGTTTCTTTCATTAAAAATTTTTTTTTAAAGATTAGAAGTAGAGAAGAATATTACAACATCCATTTGTTTTAAGAGATACATGAATATAAAATTGGGGAGTTTAATATTTTTCTTAATTATTTACCATAGACCTCACAAACCTTAGTTTCTAATTCATAAAATAATATTGCATTTGGTTTTAAGAATTACCCAACATATCAAATATTGTTCCCTCAGTACCAGAGGAGAAAACTGAAGTTTACCAAAAATAAATTCCCTTCCTAAGACAACTGACAAAGGAATTGGTCAAGAAGCTGACCTAGAAATATTAAGGAACTAGCTCCCTAAGGAGATCATTGTTAACTTTCTTATAAACTGAAACCCCCAAATTTCAGTAAGACACTTGGGACATCAAACAACTGACATAGAACCAGGGTTGCTGTTTGGATTGAACAAGTTTATTGGGTCAACACAGAAACAGGCTCCAGCATGAATATCATCAAGGCAGTTGCTCTGACACCATCATCCTGACGAAAGCAGAACTGTGGGGGTCACAGGTGAATTTCACCATCTCCCACTTCCTGCATAAAGTCAGGGTATCTGTAGGTTGGGTTGTAGGCAACAACAGACCATGCTAGATTTCTGTCGTGCAGGATATCATCACCCAAGGGAAAAGGCTCAGAAGCTGTGGGTCTCAGAACTGGTGAATCCCATGTCCAGGTGTGGAGGGTGAGAGTCTCCCATGGTGACCTCAATTAGTAGCAGCCAAAGCCGGAGCCGTAGCCAGAGCCACATCCATAGCCACAGAGAGAGTTGGAGCGATATCCGTAGCCACAGCCAGAGCCACAGCCCAGGGTGCGGAAGCCACAGCCATAGCTGGAGCCATAGCCACAGCCCAGACCTCCGTAGCCACAGCCTCCGTAGCCATAGCCTCCGTAGCCACAGCCTCCATAGCCATAGCCTCCATAGCCACAGCCTCCATAGCCACAGCGTCCGTAGCCACAGCCTCCATAGTAGCTGCCACACATGGTGTTGGTTGTTGAGGTTGTGCTTGGGTAAAGAAAGAGAGAAGTGTTACTTCACTGTGGATTTCTCCTTGCAGAGGGCCTTTTATATGCCTCAGAATGAGGGGGCCCCACCACATGTGCTCATGTTAGTGGCTATTTTTATGACTCATCTAATTAGCGTGTTGTTTTAAGGCCAGAGTCTAATGCCTGAAGGCATTAAGGAGGCTTGCTTCAACCAATTGAAGACCTTTAATAAGATGGTGGAGTCACACAAAGCTATCTTTCATAACAAACCTTCACTTTAATATTCTATAACCAGATACCATATAATGCAGGGGACATTTTCAATGGTTTCAACTGACTTGCTTTTGATCATAATTCTTTTTTCTCTTTGACCTCCCCAAATTACACTGCCCTCCATAGTATAGTTTTAACTCTAGTTCCAGCCCACAGTCAAATAATGTTGTGTGCCTTGTGTAACAGTGATGAGATTAAAATATAGAATAAAGATTAAAATACAGTAGAAAGGTAATTTGGGAGACCCTCTGTATCTCATTCAGCTCTGTCCTAACCATCAGAGGGGTGAGGACACAAAATCTTTATGTTACTGATTTCATCTGCCTTGATAGGAAATTCAAATAAGGGAATTAGATTTTAATACAATCAAAATTATAAATCAAATAATTTTTTTATTCATTCAAAATGTTTCCTAAGTATGTGTCTTTGTGAGTATATAAACAATTATTATGACAAAATGTTACTTAATGTCTTTCTTGGTAGAAACATTATTAGCAGACAGGTTTTGGTTATATCAGTATAATTTTTGCTCTACATAAAATAGAATTTTCACTCTGGAAATGTTATACCAATATGGTTATTGTCTGCCCAAATTGGACCAAATCCAATCTTTAACTACAAAGGGTCATAATTGCACTGATTGGTGGAATTTCCTATCAACTGGGGGGAACTATTCTTTGATATTTTGTTACTCTCAATTGTTTACATATAATATTAAAAATTTTGTGTGGGAAAATTTCTAGTTTTGTTTTTCAATAAAGCTAATCACATTCACAATATGTAGTGCTTACCATAAATATTCATTTCTCTCCATCATTTGCATCTTCTTGTGAGTGTATGTGTACATATGTAGTGGAGGGGGGAGAGAGAGGGGAAAGAGAGAGAAACAGAGAGAGATATTTTTGCCCTTCTAATAATTGAACTGATGTGGCAAAGCAGGTAAATCATGGCTGATGATTTTTCCAATGCGTGTCTGTGTAAAAGTATTTCCATGTGCAACTCCAAGAGCTATTATGCTCTGCTCTGCGTTAATCTAATGTAAGTTTCATTTGAGAAAAATTCAGTGTTTGATCCAGGTCATTGGGTAAAAATAGTAGCACCACCATCAAATATTGTATTTTCTACTGCAGTTTCTTCTGTACTGGGAGTCTACATTTAAACACGTGTCTCTGTACAGATATATTCCACCTCTGCTTCATGTGTCTATACTTCTTATTTTCACTCACAGATAAGACTGTATATGTAGCTACTTGATATGCCTGATAATCTGATATTGCCACAGCAAACATCACCTCATTGTGAGGTGTATCTCAGTGAGTCTTCTGAGTGTGTCAGATGCTGGTCATCTCCTGGCAGAGTTCCTGCTACCAGAAGGTGGTAGCTAGCATAGAATAACATCATACAAAACACATGTGTGGCCCAAGTGTATGTTGAATAATATGGCCTCAATCTTGGTAGTTTAACTGGCTTTCAGTGACACTCCTGGTGATGAATTCTTACTTCTATTTCCTTTACTTATTGATAGCTTTAATTAGTCACCAATAATATAAAGAACTGGCAATAACATATAAAGAAACAATAGTTACTTTTTTTTTCATTTACTACTCTTGAATGTAGCAGGTCAATCAATGATAAAGTGTCTATGTAGAGATTATCCTTAGTAGATCAACATGACCTACTGGTCTTCTTTTCCCTGGTCTCTAACTGTGGGCTTTCTAAAAGCAAACAGAGGCAAGAACTTCTTCGTCTTGTGTTGGTTTCTATTCTTCTTCCACAAAGTGAAAAAGTCCATCTATTATGAAGTTCTAATTTTACTTTCCCGACCAGTGATTGGGTAAAGTTGGTGATCATTCCTTTGAGGAAATATGAAGACCAAAAGGAAATGATTTCTTCTTACTAAAACATATGTTGAGCCTCTGCTTGGTATTTGCATAAATTATCCCATCTAAGGGATCAACACATTTATAGGTTAATCATTTTAATTTCTATTTTAGCTATGTGAAATTAAACCAATTTTCAGAAAGGCAAGTTTGAAGGATTTTTTGTTTAAATTGTGCAGAACTGAACATCATATGTATTTATTCCTGCCCACTTATCTGGTTCCTGATACAAGTTGGTGATCTAGAATGTGATAGAAACCAGTGTAGTTTTATGTAATATTTCTTAATAACTTATTGAGCAAATGGGTATCAAGGTATTTATTCTGACAGCTTGGAACATAGGGACTTTACGTTAGTGAAAAAAATATTTAGGATTAAAAATATTTAAGTTAGTGAAAAAAATATTTAGGATGATGATACCAAATATACAGACCTATATTATTTGTATCAAATTATAGGAAGTTAAAGAACAGGCAAAACTAATTATTGGTGATAGAAAAAAGAATAGTGATTATCTCTGGGGAACATGAGTATGGATTAATTTTTTTAAAGATTTAATTTATTTATTTGACAGAGAGAGAGCAAGTGAGAGAGTATCAACAGGGGGAGGGGTGGAGGGAGAGAAAGAAGCAGTCTCCTTACTGAATAGAGAGCCCAGCTGCACTCAGGCTTGATCCCAGGACCCCAGGATCATGACCTGAGACGAAGACAGATGCTCAGGACATGAGCCAAAGGCAGATGCTTAACTGACTGAGCCACTCAGGAACCTTGAATTAATTTCTTTAAATGTGTTTTCTGCATCTGTTGGGATGATTGTTGATATCTTTTGCCTTGTTTACTCTGTTTGTATGGTGAACTAGATTGTCAAATGGTAAACAAATTTTGCTTTCGTAGTTCAACTTTAATTTGACAAAGATTTATTACACCAATATTTCTTACATCTCTGGTAATATTGGTCTCAGAATTTCTCATGGAAAAATGTTTCCCTTCCTTCAGTATGAAATATATATTTCTAAATTCAGTGTTTGATTATATCATTTAAGCCATCTTGTTCTGAATATTTGGAGTATGTGTGTGTGTGTGTGTGTGTGTGTGTGTGTGTGTGTGTGAACACTCAAAAATACATGTATATTTTAAAGATATAAGGCTATACAGATATTATATTTGTTTTGTACTCTTTTTGATGTGAGTCTTTCAAGAAATTTTTCTATTTCATATAAGTTATTAAATTTATGGTTACAAAATTATTCACCCATCCCTATATATGTTGATCATGTCTCTCAGAACTGTGGTGATGTCATCTCTTTTATTCCAGTTATTGATGATGTAAATTTTTAATCCTTTTAAATTGTCAATTTAGATTAAGACTTTTGGAAACAGCACATGTTAGTTTCACTGCTCATATTCTTTTTCTCTATTTCATTGATTTCTGATTTTATCTGTTTTATTGTTTTCTACATAGTTGGATAGTTTGTTCTTTTTTTCTAGCTTTTAAGGTAAAAGCTTAATTGTTGATTTTAAAACTTTCTTCTCTTCTAACATAAGCATTTAAAGCCATCAATTACTCTGTAGTTGCTGCTGACATATAATCCCACAATTTATACTATCTTTTTTATTGTCATTTTAATTCTTTCAAAACTTTATTTTAATTTCCATTGTGTTTCCTATTTGATCCATGAGATTTAGATTGTGTTGTTTTGGAGGTTTTCCAGAGATTTCTGTGTTCCTGATGTTTCATTTAATGTCAGTAGAATTTATTCCTTTTAATTTATTGAATTTAAATTATCAGATCTTATTTTATAGACCAACTTATGATAGATATTGGAGGATCCCAGAAGCATGTGGAAACTATGTACATTGTATCACTATTTGGTATAATACCCTGTCTGTGCCAGTTAAGTCAGTTGGGTTGATCTGTTCCTTTTTCCATAAATACAGTGATTTTCTGTCTATTTAGTTCTATCAACTGTCAAGATAATTGTTATGAAATCTCTAGTTAAAATTATGGATTTTGCATTTTTCCTTTTGGCATTTTTTAGTTTATGCTTCACCTCATTTTGAAACTCTGTCATTAAATGCAGACACATTTAGAACTGTTATTAGGGAATTGATCTTTCTATCATTATGAAATACTGCTCTTCAGCTTTAGTATTATGCCATAATCTGAGGTTTGCTTGATTGATAATGATATATCCACTACAGCATTATTATTATTTAGTCTTTCTGTGTCTTTACCTTTACTGTAGATTTATTATGGATAAGCCATGATAAATAAATATTCTTATTTATAATTAATATATTTTGACTTTCATGTTCAATGTCCTTTTGACACAGTTTTATTTAATTTAATATCATCTTATTATTTGTTTTCCATTTCCTAACCTGTTCTTTTTCCCCATATTTTTTTTTATTGGTTTATTTTATTTTTTAAAATTCCATTTTATCTTCTCTTTTGGCTTGTTAGATATAATGTTATTTATTGGTTGCTACAAATATTACAATCTTAATTTATCAGTTTTTTTCAAATAATATTATACCACTTCACATAATTTCAACTGAGAGCAGCATACATTTTTCTTTCATCCCATTCTTAATGCTATTGGCAGACTTTTTAGAGATTTATGTTTAATTTAAGAATTTAGTTTTCATATTATTTCTTGTTATGAGGCTTACTTTGATATTAATATCACCATTCTACCTTTCTTCAACTAATGTTTATTATATATTAATAATTTGTGTGCATAGTATATATTTATTTATTCTTTTATTTTTAACTCCTCTGCATTTGTATATTTGTTGTAGGTTTCTTTTACTTCATCAAATCTACCTAGGAAAGACCCACAGCAAGTATCATCCTCAATGGGAAAAAGCTTGCAGCCTTCCCATTGAGATCAGGAACAAGACAAGGATGCCCACTTTCACCACTCTTGTTCAACATAGTATTAGAAGTGCTAGCAACAGCAATCAGACAACAAAGAGAATAAAAGGTATCCTAATTGGCAATCAAGAAGTCAAACTCTCTCTCTTCGCAGATGACATGATTCTTTATATGGAAAACCCAAAAGACTCCACCCCCAAACTACTAGAACTCATACAGCAATTCAGCAACGTGGCAGGATACAAAGTCAATGTGCAGAAATCAGTGGCTTTCTTATACACTAACAATGAAAATACAGAACGGGAAATTAGAGAATCGATTCCATTTACTATAGCACCAAGAACCATAAGATACCTGAGAATAAACCTAACCAAAGAGGTAAAGGATCTGTCCTTGAGGAACTACAGAACACTCATGAAGGAAATTGAAGAAGACACAAAAAGATGGAAGACCATTCCATGCTCTTGGATTGGAAAAATAAACATTGTTAAAATGTCTATACTGCCTAGAGCAATCTATACTTTTAATGCCATTCCAATCAAAATTCCACCAGTATTCTTCAAAGAGCTGGAGCAAATAATCCAGAAATTTGTATGGTCTTTGTAGAGACCCCGAATTGCTAAGGAAATGTTGAAAAACAAAAATAAAACTGGGAGCATCACGTTACCTGATTTCAAGCTTTATTACAAAGCTGTGGTCCCCAAGACAGCATGGTACTGGCATAAAAATGGACACAGACCAGTGGAACAGAGTAGAGAGCCCAGATATGGACCCTCAAATCTATGGTCAATTAATCTTCGACAAAACAGGAAAAAATATACAGTGGAAAAAAGACAGTCTCTTCAATAAATGGTGCTGGGAAAACTGGACAGCTATATGTAGAAGAATAAAACTTGACCATTCTCTTACACCATACACAAAGATAAACTCAAAATGGATAAAAGACCTCAATGTGGGTCTTATTTTTAATGACAGTGTTCAGACCATTTCAATTAATGTAATTGCTATCACAGTTGTACAAGAGTCTATATCTTGTTATTTGTTTTCTGCTTGTGACAGCTGTTATTTCCTGTTCTTATCTTATTTTCTTGCCTTCTTTTGCACTTTTTTAGTGTCCATTTTATTCCTTCATAGATTTACTTGATATATTTATGATTTTAATGGCTGTTCTAAGGATTACAGTATGTAACTTAATTTGCCACACTGTACCAGAGTAATATATTTTTTAAAAGATTTTATTTATTTGTTTTTGTGTGTGAGGAGGAGAGCGAGAGAAAGAGAGAGTGAGAGAGGGAGAGGATGACTACAAGTAGCAGGCAGAGGGGAAGAGGGAGAAGCAGACTCTCTGCTAAGCAGGGAGCCCAGTGCTGGAGTGGATCCCAGGACCCTGGGTTCATGACCTGAGCCAAATGCAGGTGCTTAACTGAGTCACCCAGGTGCCCTGTGCTAAAGTTATATTATACCGTTTTATGCATATATACTGACCTTATAGCAGTTTACTTCCTTCCTCCCACCTTTTGTTATAAATTTTAATTTTATATATGCCATAAACTCACTGATCATGTTTATTATGTTTACTTTAAGGTTAATCATCATTAAAAAAAATGAAAAATATTTCAGTTTACCAAAATATTGATTATGATAATACCTGTCCACATTTTCTTTTTGTTCTTATTACTTGGTGCTTGTTGAGTTCTTCAGTCTTTTTTTTTTTTGTTTTGTTTTGTTTTGTTTTTTGTTTTTTTTTTAAAGATTTTATTTATTTATTTGACAGACAGAGATCACAAGTAGTCAGAGAGGCAGGCAGAGAGAGAGAGAGAGAGAGGAAGCTTGCTCTCTGCTGAGCAGAGAACCCGACGCAGGGCTCAATCCCAGGGCCCCGGGATCATGACCTGAGCCGAAAGCAGAGGCTTTAACCCACTGAGCCACCCAGGTGCCCTGAGTTCTTCAGTCTTGGTTTAAATTGTCTTTTCTTAAAAATTAATTTTAGAAATATTTCTTTTTTTAAAAAAATATTTTATTTATTTGACAGAGAGAGAGAGATCACAAGTAGGCAGAGAGGTAGGCAGATAGAGAGGGAAGAAGCAAGCTCCCTGCTGAGCAGAGAGCCCAATGCAGGGCTTGATCCCAGAACCCTGAGTTCATGACCTGTGCCGAAGGCAGAGGCTTAACCCACTGAGCCACCCAGGTGCCCCAATTTTAGAAATATTTTATCCATTCACTATTCAAATGCTTTTTCTGAGTCCTCTCTGGATATAGAAATATCCAGACTGTGTGCATTTCTACATGTGTATGCATATGTATATCAGATCACTCAGTACTGTACCACAGATAACAAAGCATTTGTTCATCTTCTTTTTTAAGTTTTTTTTTTTCCTTTGTATTCAGGTTTTAGTAATTGCTGTTGTTCTATCTTCAAACTCACTGATCTTTTCTTGGAAATATTTAATTTTTTAAGACTTAATTTTTTGGAGAAGTTTTAAGTTCACATAGAAATTTAAAAGAAGTGAATAAAGATTTCCCATATATTCTGTCCCCTGACATATATTGCCTCCCCCATTACCAATAGTCTCTACCATTTGTTACAATTAAGGAAGCTACATGGACATACCATAATCATCCAAAGCCCATAGTTTACATTGGGGTCACATTAGGGTGCACTCTTGCTATTGTCTACTCTATGGGTTTAGACAGATGTATAATGACATATAGTCTTCATTATACCATTATAAATTCCTCTGTGCTTTGCCTATTCATTCCTCCTCCATCCCTTGGCTATCACTAACTCCTGGCAGCCACTTATATTTTTACTGTGTTCAGCTTTGCCTTTTTCAGAACGTCACATATTTGGGATCATACAGAATGTGACTTTTTCAGATTGCTTTCTTTCACTTAGCAATGTCTGTTTAAGGTTCCTCCATGTCTTCTGGTGGCGTGGTAGCTCGTTTCATTTTATCATGGAATAATATTGCACTGTCTAGGTGTACCACAGTTTATTTACCCATTCTTTTACTAAAAAACATCTTGTTTGTTTCTGAGTTTTGGCAGTTATGAATAAAGCTGCTGCAAAAATCCCTGTGCAGCCTTTTGTGTGTACATAAGTGGATACATTAAATCATGTAAGAATATGTTTAGCTTTGTAAGAAACCACCAAAATGTCTTCCCAACTGGCTGTACCATTTTGTATTTCTACCAGCCATGAATGAGTGTTTGTACTGCCTTACATCCTTGTCAGCCATTGGTGTTGTCAGTGTTCCAGATTTTGGCCATTCTAATAGGTGTATAGTGGTGACACATTGTTATTTGATTTGTATTTCCCTGAGGACATACGTTGTGAAGCATCTTTCCTATGCCAATTTGTCATTTATATGTCATCTTAAGTGAGGCTTTTGATAAGATCTTTGGCCCATCTTTTGTTGGGTTATTGTTTTTATCACTGAGTTTTAAGAATTCTTTGTATAGGGGAGCCTGGGTGGCTCAGTGGGTTAAAGCCTCTGCCTTCGGCTCAGGTCATGATCTCAGGGTCCTGGGATGGAGCCCCACATATGGCTCTCTGCTCAAGTGGGGAGACTGCTTCCTCCTTTCTCTCTATGCCTGCCTCTCTCTACTTGTGATCTCTCTCTCTGTCAAATAAATAAATAAAATCTTTTTTTAAAAAAAGAATTATTTGTATATTTTGAACAATTGTTCTTTATCAGTTATGTTGTTTACATATGTTTTCCCAGTTTGTAGCTTGTCATCTCATTCTCTTGACATTGTCTTTCATAGAACAAAAATTTTTAATATTAATTTTAATATGAATGTAGTCCAGCTTATCAATTCTTTCATGGATTTTGTCTTTGGTGTTATATCTAAATCATGACCATACAAAGTTTATCTAGGTTTTCTCTTATGTTATCTTTTAGAAGTTTCATATTGCATTTTACGTTTAGTTTTATGATCATTTTAAGTTAGTTATTTTGAGTCGTACAAGGTCTGTTACTAGATTTTTGCGTGTGTATGTGTGTCTGATGGTTGTTCCACTATTGCTTGTTGAAAAGACCATCTTTTCTTCATTCTATTTCCTCTGCTCCTTTTCTTAAAGATCAGTTGACTATATTTATGTGAGCCTATTTATTGTCTCTCTATTCTGTTTCATTGATCTATTTCATTTGTCTATTATTTCACCAATACTGCACTGTTTTGATGAAGCTTTATAGTAAGCCTCAAAGTTAGAGGGTGTTCATCCTCTAACTTGGTTCTTTTCCTTCAGTAATGTGTTGGCTCTTCTGGGTCTTTTGCCTCTCCATATAAACTTTATAATCAGTTTGTTGATATCCACAAAAGAACATGCTAGGATCTTGGCTGAGGTTTCACTGAATCTGTAGATCAAGTTGGGAAGAACTGACATCTTGACAATAGCAACATTTTATCCATGAACATGGAATATCTCTTCTTTTAATGTGGTTGCGCCTTGATTTCTTTCATCAGAGTTTTGTACATATATATAAAGTGCTAACGTCAGTGGTATTACATTTTTAATTTCAAATTTCACTTGTTCATTGTTGATCTGTAAAATATAATTGACTTTTGTATGTTAACCTTGTATACTTCAAGCTTACTATGTATTAGTTCCAGGAGGTTTTTTTGTATTTTGTTTTTAAAAATAATTTTATTTAGATTTTCTATATTATTTCTAAACAAACATGTCATCTGTGGAAAAGACACATTCATATTTTTCTTTCCTCATCAATGTAAATCTTCTTTTCTTGATTATTGCATATACATATGTATTTTCAGACATTCTTTATCAAGTCAAGGAAGTTCTCCTCAATCCCTGGTTATTAAAAATGAATGGTTATTGGATTTTGTCACATGTTTTTTTCCTAAATCTTTTGATGTAATCATGTGATTTCACTTATCTGGGCAGTTGATGTGATGGGTTATATTAATTCATTTTTGAGTACTGAACCATTGCATAATTGAGATAATCCAACTTGGTCATGGGGTATAATGCTTTTTATACAATGCTAGATTCATAAACTAATATTTCATTAAAAATATTTGCATCTATGTTCAAGTGTTGACCTGTAGTTTTCTTTTCTTATAATGTATTTATTTGGTTTTGATATTAAGATAATAATATTAGCCCCATAGAATGAGTTATCAACTATTCCCTCTGTGTCTTCTGGAAGTGATTGTAGAGAACTGGTATATATTATTCTTTAAATGTTTTGTAGAATTTTCCAGTGACCCATTTGGGTCTAATGTTTCTCTTTTAGAAGACTGATAATTATTGATGCAATTTTTTTCATAAATATAGGCCTATTAAGATTGTCTATTTTTTCTTGTATGAGTTTTGGCAGGACATATGATACTTTTTATAGCAAATCACTATTTATTTTACTAATAGCTATAAAAACTTTATAATTCTACAACTTAATAATTTTATTCAGTCATTTAGATGGCTGGTTGTTCTTTAAACTTTTGTCTATCTTACTAGAATATGCCTTCTGTGAGTACAAAGGTAATCATTATTGATCAATATTACATTATCATTCACCACAAAAGAAATCAAACAAGACCTAAATATATGCAGTGATATACCATGTTCATGAATTGGAAGGCTCAGTATTGTTATGATTCCCATCCTCTCAAAATTGATGTATAGATCTAACTCAATCTCAATAAAAATATTAGCAGAATATATTTATAGATATTGACAAGCTTATTCCAACATTTAGATTTGTATTTTTTCAAGAACAGCAATCTATCCATTCATCATATTTTGCCTTTCTTCTGCTTAAGCCTGCAATTTCTTTTAGGCTTCAAGGGATACTAGGAACACTGAATTTAATTAACATGGGTGGTTGAATTTATTTAACATGAGCATCAAACTCCCATTCTGACAGCCTTTCTACATCCCAAATGAAGATAGGATTTGTAAAACCAGATTGTATTATAATTGGTTTCTCCTTTTATATATAGTGACATAAAAGGTTTCATTTTTATATTTTCCAGGTATCAGCATCACTATTTTTATAATCAGTCTTCAAAGTTCAAATTCACTCCTAACTTATGGTATCTTAGAATAGGATGAGGATAGAAAATGGATATGTAAGATCAGCTGATTCCATCCCTCTTCCTAAATTTATAATTTTCTCCTGAATTAACTGTCATAATGGCTGATCCTGCCTGGGTTTAGACCTGTCCAGTGATAGAGCTCCTAATGAGAATTCACTCTTGTTTCAGATGGTATCACATATTAGAAAAAACTCTTGTGTCAAGAAATTTGTATGTCATGATCATCATGATCATCACCTTAGCCAGTTTAGTGTCTCTAGAAAGACACAGAGCACATCTGTAACAGTAGTTCTAATAATTTTGCAATACCCAGTCTTTCCGATATGTATCTGTGTACACCACCCTAAATGCCCCACAGTTCTAAGTGCTAAGAATAAATATATGCTTTTTTAGTACTTAACTTTTCTAGATTTTTCTTCCTTCTCCTTCACTGTTGATGTCTGAAATCTTATAGGTTTCACTTTCAGAGAGTTCCTGAAGCTCATCTATTCCCTTTTATTATCTATGCCACCATCCAAATCCAGCCAATCTCTAGATCATTTATATACCAATTATTGAGCCTTTGTGTCTCTTCTTCCAACTTGCTTTTCATCATTAGAATTTTCCAAAATAGATTTTTCTGTGCCCTTTGTTCATGTGTGTGCATATGTGTGCATGTGCTGATGATGAGTGTCTAAGTGTTTATTAAAATGGAAAGAAAGAAATGGATAGACATAGGATCACAAAACAAACATTTTAGATGAACCCTTCAGCACAATGAATTAAGAACAGAAGACTCAGCCAATAAAAAGCTTTTTTTTTTTTTTTTCAGGGACAAAATTCAAGATACGTAACATTAATATGACATGAATATTGGTCTATTAGCATGAAAGCCAGACATACACAATTAAAATAAATAGCTGAGCATTAGCCTTATCTATTTCTGAAGTCAATAGCATGTCAGTGATAAAAGGCATGCAAACTTGTTAGGGCCAATAAAACAATTATTAGGAAACTGTCACAACATAGAAAAACAGAATAAGAGGGTAAAGGGTTTATACTTGGAGTATGGTCAAAATCAGGTTTTCTGCCTGTCAGCCCGCATCAATAATAGCAAATGGGACTTTTAAGAAGATGCTGGTTCTGACTACTATTTCTTCAGTGTGCTTTAATGTGATTATGAGACATTGAAACAGAAATGATCTTGGAATGATCACTTTAGAGGAAATGGTGCACTGAGGTCAAATTCTTTCACCCAGGAGTATAATATCTTCTACAGAAAAATGTCTGACAGCCATGGCAGCCAGCCATAGCCAGACCTATAACCACAGCCAGACCATAGCCAGACCATAACCACAAAGACAGTGATATCCAGAACTGTATTCAGAGCCATATCCATAGCCATATCTAGAATCATATCCACAGTCATAGCCACAGCAATTTCAACAGCTACACATGAGTTTCTGTTGTAGTTGTAACACATGGTGTCTAGAAATTGGGGTTCATTATTTCAGTAGTGAAGCAGGTAGAGGTTTCTGGAGTCTGAATGTCATATCCCATCCTGAGACCTTTATATACTACCAATGTGGGTGAAACACACAACATAGACTCACTGGTCTCATTACCACAACAATTTTCATTAAAACAAAACAAAACAGAAAACCCTCAACATTCTAAGGACAACAACTTTTTTCAGGTGGCCGTGCCCAAGATTTCCCCTAGCTAGTCCAGAGAATTATAAGGAAACAGACGTAGCCTATACATTGAACATGTATTATAGGATGTAATTAAACCTAATTTAGGTTTTCATTCCAGGGAGCATTAATTTTCATGTACATCAGGTACACCTGTGTAGGCACCAGGAGTTGCAATATCAACAAGAAAGCACCTGGGCTGGGCGGGGGAAGCAAACAGCAGGGACATAAGGTGCAGCTTTCTTACATTATTCATGCAAGATGGTGGACTGGATGAAGTCCAGGTAAAATGGCCACAGTAGTGGTGGCTGAAGCAAGAGTCAGGTGAGGCAAAGAAGATCTGATTTAGTGCATCAAGTGTACCTTTTGCAAATATCTTCTCCCAGTGGTGGCTTTCCCCCCTCATTCTCATGGTTAGATTTAATTTTTTAAAAATATTTTATTTATTTTTTTTTATTCCAGAAAGAGTGAGAAAGGGAGCTACAGTGGAAGGAAGGGCAGAGAGAGAGAATTGCAAGCTGACTCCAAGCTGAGTATGGAGCCTGAGGCAGAGCTCAGTCTCATGACGCTAAGATCATGAATGCAGCTGAAATCAAGAGTTGGACACTTAACCAAGTGAGCCACCCAGGCGTCCCTTATATTTGATTTGAATACCATCCATTGAATTTTTTATTTCAGACATTGTATTTTGAGATGTATATTTTCAATTTTTTATCTGTCATTTACCTTCACATTTTTATTTTTTTAAAATATTCTTGAGCACATTTATAATACCTCTTTTAAGATCATGATGTGTGGTTTTCATTAGGTCTTTGAATCTTTGGTTTGTTGTAAACCAAACTGATTTTGTTTTATAGTGACAATTTTACTGCTTCTTTGCTTGTCTAGTAATCTTTAAAAAGATACCAGAGAATGTTAATAATATGTTGTTTACAATGTGGATATTGTTGTCTTTCTCTAAATAATCTGGAAGATGGTTTTGGCAGACAGCCAAGTTACTTGCACATCCCTTAAACTCTGCACAATTTGTTGGCTCTAATGCAACCCCTAGTGCTAGTTTGTCCAAGTACTCAAGTATCTCTCTTTTGGATCTACTTTTTAGTAAAGTCTCTTTGCTCTGGCTGATGGATCTCAAGTCTTTCTTAGTTCTGCATGATCTCAGGATTAGTTAGCTAACAGGTGCAGTGTTGTTTTTTTTTTTAATTTTTTACCTTTCTTATGGAATTAAGCCATACATTTGAGTGTCTTAGCATTCAGCAGAGCAGGCAGAAGAGGTCCCTATGTGAATATCTAGACTCCTTTCTCTGTGTAGCTCTCATTTCTTTACAATGATTATTCAAAACTTACAATCACTCCTGAAATTTGATCTTTCTTCAATATTAACATCATACTTTTATTGGGTTCCCCTTCTTGAAATGTGGGCCTGAGAGAATTACAGGCAGAAAGCAAAAGTGATAGCAGGGTTTAAATAGTTTGTTTCCCTTTGGAAAAGCATTGTAGTTTTGAGGTCCCTGTTGGGCAATTTCTGAAAATAGTTATATATTTCATTTATTTTGTCCAGTTTAACATGAAGGGAGTACAAGTGCAATATTAGTTACTCTGACATCACTGAATGGAATTGTTTCTCTTCAATGCACATTTCAAAAGAGTGAGATAAACTTCTAATATTTTTGAAAAAAAATCACATTACACTTTAAGTGAAAAAGCAAATTGAGTAGTAATATATCTAATGATACCATTTTTATCAATAAAAATATGTAAAATGTGGCATTTATTGAGACATAAATATGATATTAATGATTCCTTCAGCGGAAATGAGATGTGAGTCCTAAAACCAGAATGGGAAAGTAAAAAAAAAAAAAGTTTTTCTTTAATATGTAATTTCTTATCAATATTCAGCCTGTTAGTCTTTATATCCAGAGCTCTGCATGAAGATTGGCTTTCCAAATGTGTCTAGAGCAGAAGCAGGATTTATCATCCACTTGTAGGCAAGTCTTTGCAAGTTAAGCGAGTGCATGTCCTGTAGAGGGGCATTTGTCAGACGATTTCAGTACAACTTCTCTCAGAACAGATGTAGTGTGCCCTTGTTGACATCCAATATCAACACTTTTGTTTCATGTGACATTCTAAAAACAAAAACAAAAACAAAAAAAAAGCCCAACATTTAAATACTCTCTAATAGAAAAAATAGTTAATTGACAAGTGTTAACTTTGTCCTCTCTCCCAAAGTTTTCTGTCTTCTGGGAGAAGGACATACCCATCTTGGAGCAGCATGCTAATCAACAGAAAATAGTCACAGATGTTCGTTTATTTAAATGAAGCTGAAAAACATGGTTCAATGTGATGACAGTAGGTCTTTGTTTCCAGAGGGATATTCCTTATGGTCTGAGACATAAAGATAGTCTACAATATAGAATTGTTCTGAAAATCATGAAATATTTTGGAAATCCTATACAGTCATTTAAAGGAGCATTTGGATAATATTGATGCCAACAGAAAATATTACCTAAATAATACCAAGTAGAAAGCCAGCCTAAAAATGTGTGTAACATTTTCAAAAGATATTTCAAAATATGTTAAATAATTTCCAAAAAATGTTAAAAATAGAAAACTATAGGAAGGATGTATATGTCATAACGCCAGCATTGATTCTTGTAAGGTGATGTAAATGTGTAAAGGCTTTACTTCCTTTGTGTTTAGAATTTTTCTAAAAAAACAAAAAAATATAGTATTTTATTAATTTTAAACTTTATTTAAAACAAGTTGCAAATCAACCTTAAATGTTTATTCAAACTAAAAATAAAACACAGTCTATATGAGAAAGGAGAACTATGGTCTTATTACTTCAATAAGGTAATATTGATTTTGCATCTGTTTCTAACCCTGTATAATCCAACCTGGGCAAAATGGATGTCAGATTTCACTTATTTATTTTTTCTTAAAATCATGTTCCTTCGGAATTTTAAGTTCTATAATATTTAGATACTAATATATATATATTTTATTCACTCCTTTTCCTTCCCTATTTCATAAGAAAATATTAGAGAAATAAGGAGTTTTATTTGATGAGCTAAAAATGAAATTATATGAAGTTTTAAAAAATTTAATTCTTAGGAATTCTTACTTATGGCACTTCTAGAAAGTCAGTTATAGCATATTTACCTCTCACACATTAAAAAGAAATTGATTAATTTGAAAAAAAAAAACAGAAACAAAACAAGGCACAATAATGCATTCTGTTTCACAACATCTTCATCTGAAGCCAAAGATTTATTTTCTGTTTTCCAAGTGATCACAAATAATAATTTTACCAACTATTTTGCACAACATAACAGGGGTTAGTTTTTCTATCCTCTGTTGAGAGCTTTTCCATTTGTCTAATACCTAAACCTGAAACCACTGACATGTGGTTTCTTTTCTTATACATTAACATTTCCCTTCTTAGAACAAGTTCTGTTTTAGCCAGTGTTGTGGAGGTGACAATTTCTTCACAGCAGATTACCAAAAACAGAATGTTTCTCATTGATACTACAAGTTTGGGTCAATTGCTACTGGTCTGATCCTCACACTTTCTTATTCTGGGTTCTATGCAGAAGGAACAGCTCTCTTAAGGACACTTCTGTTGCAAAGAGGAAAAGTGGGGTGATTGGCAAAACTTGTGATGTTTCTGAAAGGGTGTGTTCATGGGATTCAAACCATAGTGGCTCATAGTCCTCAACCAGACGTATCACATGTCAAGCCCAGTGTTAGTGGAATTAGGAGCATATAATCACTTCACCAAGAATAGGGAGGTTTTTATGGGAACAGTAATACAGTTGAAAACACTGCACCTTTATGTGCTGTTACAGATGTCTGGTGAAAGTTTTGTCCAAAAGCACCTGCAATATGCTGAGCCTTTTATGTAGGTGCTCCTTCATCAGTGTCCACTTAAACAAGAAACCTTCCAGTTGGGTGAGCCCCTCGTGCTCATCAGTCTGTTCTCTGCTTCTTTCCCTCTAATGTGTATTCTCCATTGGCTGTCCTTTTCTTCTAGTCCTTTCTACATTGACTTTCAGTTTCCACAGCACATTTGAATACAATCCCCTAAGTGAGTAGCATACAGAATTTCAACGCAAAATTTTAGTTTAGTGAGAGGGAAAGGCTTTTAGACTCCACATTCAACTTCTAATTGCATGGTGATGATAATGATGACGGTGAATGTTAACCCCCACTAGTGCTATGCAAGTCTGTCTAAGTGTTTGAAATACATAAATTCATTTCATACTTTATATAACCTTATGAAGCAATTTCAAATGTCATTTTCATTTTATAGATAAGAAAAAGCCAAGATGCAAGTGCACAAAACAATAGTCCAGTTGAAAAAGATGAGTAACCCATGGTAGGAAAAGGAGATGGAGCGTGATGGTTTTGTTCTCTATAGTATTTTAAGATAATCTCTTTAGTCCCTTACTACCTGCTGCCTTTTCACCCCTCATACTGAATCAAAGGGTAGGGAAGGAAGAGAGGAAGAGGATAGAGCGATTTTATCTGGCTGGGTGCCTTTGCGTTCTCTGTGCTTAGCAGATGGTTATAGCCGACATCTCTGCCTGCATCTCCTGGAGGATAATAAAGACGAATTTTCTCCTGTTGGGTACCATCAAACTTCTCTTCTAGGTCCCCGACTCCTTACTTTTCTTGATCCAGCATCTTACCACACTTTCTGATATGTGCCATTCACCACCATCACAACCTCTAACTTAAAAGCTTGGAAGACTGTGGCACTTGGCACTGAATTCTTTTCTTACATTTAATGCATCAAATTACATGTTTATGCAGACACCCATTTAAGCACTCTTGCCTCAAAATTCCTTGATCCCCTCTCACATTTGCTCTACTAGCAAACCACTCCCAGGTCCCCTCTTGTCGATATCTCAAGGTGCTCCTTTTTTAGAAGTGAGACCAATATTCCTGAATCTCTTATTTTCCCAATTCTTCACACCTGGCTTATGGCCATGCCATTGCATCTACACAATCAGTATCATTGTTTTCCTGCATCACCTCTTTTTAATGTTATGTTTTTCACATAATGTGTTATATGTGCTATGGTTTACATCGATCATCCTGAGATTATTATTAATAATGCTGTCTTTCATATTCAGGTGTACTAATCTGGAGAATAGGTCATATGGTCTTCTACCTACAGTTTGTTTCATCAGTTACACTTCCTGCAGCAAGCTCTTTCCTCCTTCTGTTCCCCTGCCTTATAAACTTTCATCTGTGCACTAATGCAAGTCTTCTCTATTGCAGACTCGGGCTCCCATCTGCTGCTGGAGGTAACCCCAGTACCACACGGAGTGACACCATGTGCCTTCACAGCATTCTTGCTTTTGGCTGAGTCCGCAGTGCTGCTCGATCGTCTCTCCACCTTGTCTCAGGTCTCGTTCTTTCTTTCCTCCCCTGCAGCTACTCTGCCCTTCACCATTATCCCTGAAGCCTCTTGTTCAACGCTCACTTCTGCCTCCACCCTCCTCCATCTGTAACTCTCGGTTCATATTTCATGGAGAAAAGAGAATCTATCAGGGGAAACCTCTATCAACTCTCTTCCCACACACTTATCTACATTTGCACCTGTCTCTTAGCCTTTTATCTTAGTCTCAGAGGAAAGCGTATCCTCCCTCCTGTCCAAAAAATCATTCTTCCACTTTGCTTTAAATGCCATCTCCTTCAGCACATTGCTTGATCGATTATCCTCTCTGTCTACTATATTTCCAGCTCCCTTTTTCCCACTGACACCTTCCCTTTAGTCTATAAACATCCTCAAGACTTTTGATAGTAAAAAGCCCGTCTCAACGCCAGATCACCCCTGGCTAGCTTTTCCTCAACTTCTTTTTTATCCAAGGTTTTTAATAGTTCCCTCCGATGCCTCTGTGTCCTCACTCTGCTCTCACCGGTCACCTGCCCTTTATAACCCAAGCATTGTTCTCCCTTGGGTCACCAACAGCCTATTAAGTACTCCATCTGCTTGACTCGTCTCATTGTTTGTCCTCGTTGTTTTCTGACATTTGGTGCTGATGGCCACTTCTTTCCTTGGCTTCTACTTTATGTTTTTTTCCTAATTGCATTCTCTTGCTTTTATAATATTTCTTACCAATCTACTTACTTGCTGTTCTTCCTCTGTCAGCTGGAGGTCTACTCTTGGGCCATGGTTCCATCACTAAATATACAAAATGCAATCTCATAAGCAGGACGTAAATTCCATTATGTTGCAGCCCCTGGTTTAGTATCTAATGCCATTTCCAGCTACTCCTTCATATGCCAATAGCTGTTTCATCCTGTTTTTCCTACTTAGAATTTGCTGATCGTGACGGCATTCGTAGACCTTCCTGTCTATGGATAACATGCCATCTGGGGTAATGCCGCTTCCCATCTGTCTGCCAGCTGATATCGGAATCAACTGGTAAGTCTCAGCTTGAGCATCACATCATCTGAGGGAGTTTTTTTGGTCTGCCTCACCCATAATTGACTTAGTTAATTTCTTCAGTCATAATCCACAGAACCCTAAACTTTCTTTACTACAGAACTTAACATTTGTATTATAGTTGCTTATTTTAGGTCTACTTCAAATGATTAAATAATTAATTAATTAATTTGCACACATAATGTAAAATGAATACCTATCATGAAAATAAGACATAATCCCTTAGGAGCTTATAGCCAAGTGAGTTAGACAGACAGGTGAATGCACTATAGAGACGTGCTCGGAGAGAGGTGGCCATGAGGGTTATCATGAGACATTAAAAAAGAGACATTAGACTGATGGGCTGGTGAACCATCTAATAAGTAGGAACACAAAGACTGAGTTTTCTATGACAGTGATGGTCATCAGATAACAAGGCAGGAGGTTATTCCAGGTAGAGGGCATAGCATATAAAAAGGCACATATTTACTAAACAACAGTGTTTTTCAAGAGATGTGAAGTAATTACAAATTCTTTAATTGGTCTTGACTTCTTGATTTCTGTGTTCTCAGCACTCAGCTGAGTTTCTGTAACAGAAATTTGACTCCCAGATGAATAAGTGAATTAACAAGTTCATGAAAATTATATTTTACATATATATAGTTTATACATAATATTTTAAAATACAAAATATAATTTTTATTTTATATATGTAAATGATGATGGTGATGATGCAGCTAAACATACCAATGAATGCGCCAAAGTTGTTTTCCACAGAGGATGCATTAAGAACCAGGTTCTGCATGGCACTGCAATAATTGACATTAATTATTTCTAATCATGATGAGCTTTCAATCTCATCTCATAGCAAATCCAATCTCATAGCAAAACCAATGCTACTGTCCAAAACAGAAGCTCCATTCTCCCTCACATACCTGGGTTCTTGGCCTTCGGATCTTTTCTGTGAGTCTGCAGCTCTGCTGTACATAATCTACATTTTCTACTTTGCTTCCTTTGGCTATTATTCCTCAGCTCATTTGGAGAAGATTTGAAAAACCAAGCAATGAGTCTCATGGTTTTATGGCTGGTCAGCTTGCTTGTTTACTCATGCTTAGAGTGGTACTGACTTTTTTAAAGGTGACTTTCAGTGTGCCTTCACATGATGACTTTATTTTTATTTTTTTTTAAGAGAGAGAGAGACAGCGAGAAAGCAAACACAAGCAGGGGGAGTGAGAGAGGGAGGACCAGTATCCCCCCCTGAGCAGGGAGACTGATGTGAGGCTTGATCCCAGGACCCTGAGATCATGATCTGAGCTGAAGGCAGACGCTTAATGACTGAGCCACCCAGGCGCTCCCACATGATGACTTTAGAAAACAAGCTGGAAGTTGCTCCAATTTCAGTCTTCATACCTGGTGAGTGGGATACGTTTCCAGACATGTTATGGTCATGTCTGGTCCAAAGAAGTGTGCTTCTTTGGGAAAAAAAACCCAAATATTTCATCTCAGTCTTTCTGAGAAAGTGGAAGTGATATTGATGGTAGTAGGAATACAGAAGAGAACAAGAGAGAGCAAAGCCAGAATCATGGAGCTGGGCAGATTTGGGTTTGATCCATCACTCTTGTATTTGCCACTTGCATGATTTTGGGATAATTACTCCACCTTTTGGTGGTGCCTCAATTGTTGATATGCCAAATTGGGGATATGTCTATGCCTATTTCTTAAGACTCTGTGACATTTAATGAGATAAGATGCAAAACAGTGCCCAAAAAATGTTAGTTCTCTAATACTCTGGACATTGAGAAAGGATTTTTAATAGTTCAAAACCAGCAGAGGAGTGAGATTCACTGCACCTGACGTGTGAACTCTACCGCCGTCACTTCTGTGCCAACTGATAGATGAGTTTGGATTTGATACATCACCAGTGGGGGAATGTGATAGAACTATACTTTTGTGGGATGCATGAGAAACTATGATACAGATTTCATATTTGTAAACAATATAGTGCACATATGTGTCTGATGTCTCACACGTCCTACTTCTTAAATTAAAACATTTTTCTTTTTGCCAGAAGGAGCTGCCTTGTCAGTGAGACTGTCGAAGACAATGACAGTCTGTAACAGCTCTATGAATAAATTCCAGCAAAATGTTGTAGTGTGAATGCCTCTGGAGGGGAAGTTGTTTGCAAGAAAGAACTATTCTTAGCCAAATTTGGGGATGTAAATGTAGTAGCCAAGTTGGAAAGGAATCTGTGCTCTAATCAGAATTCAGAGTCTGAAGGAATATTTCTTTAAGAAATTAATAGAGTGTAGACTAGAATAAAATGATTGAATGAAATGTGACAACAGTTCTATTTATCTTGATCCTAGGCACTTTTTGGGGGGAGGGTATCTGTTATTAGTCACATTAAGGTACTAAGCAGTATATATGTATATATATATATATATTCCTTTAAAAATTTATATATATATATATATAATAAGACAAATTCCTTTAAAAATTTATATAGATATATAAATGAGTCTCATGGTTTTATGGCTGGTCAGCTTGCTTGTTTACTCATGCTTAGAGTGGTACTGACTTTTTTAAAGGTGACTTATATATATATATATATATATATATATATATATATATATAAATTTTTAAAGGAATTTGTCTTATTTTGTATAAAACTTTAAACTTTTAAACAATCTTTCTCTGATAATTACTTTAATGTAAATATATGTAAAGCTTACTGAGGTGCCTAAGCTGTTTAATTATAGCTTTTTTTTTTTTTAAAGATTTTATTTATTTTTCTTGACAAAGATCACAAGTAGGCAGAGAGGCAGAGAAAGCGAGAGAGGGAGAGAGAAAGGGAAGCAGGCTCACCGCCGAGCAGAGAGCCCGATGCGGGGCTTGATCCCAGGACCCTGAGATCATGACCTGAGCCAAAGGCAGAGGCTTAACCCACTGAGCCACCCAGGCGCCCCTAATTATAGCTTTTAAATACTTGCCTTTTGCTTTACTTCTGGTACTAAGATCCAGGAGCACAAGGTCATATTGTTGTCTAAATTTGCTATTATCCAGATAGAAAATTGCTGTAACACATTCATAACAATAGCATTGATGTCTTTGAGTGACATGGTGTTGTCAGCATTCCTCGATTCCTAAATATAAAATATGTGTATATCCCTACCTCATAAAGGATGTTGGCTGCCTAAATTCTCAATCAATCCTTAAGTGTCTGGAAAGATTAAGGTCTCATAGGTGGTGTTCATGCCAGCTAATCAATATCTGCTAAAATACAAGAAGAGAGAATGGTCTTTTGGTTATAAAAAAATTTTGGTCCTATGACAATAAAATGGTTTGACAGACTATGCCTTACATGCTTCTCCTCATACCTCCAATAAAATAGGCGTTGTAAGCTGTAAACTGATTCTGCAATCTCAGATGTTATTAAGAAACCACTCAAAACAGGGTGAGCAGGAGACAAGTGATGCTTTGAGAACTGGTGATGGATTTAACCGAGGGGGGAAAAAAATCTCATTGTGGGCAAACAATTTATTTGGCAGAATTTTGCTATAAAAAGTAGTTAATATGAGTTACCTCACATAAAGAATTTTCTTTCTCTAACAATATTCAGAGCAACTAAAGCATTTCTCATGAAATTTCATCCATCCATCCATCCATTCATTAACTCATTCAACAAATATGCCAGACACTTTGTTTTTAGGGTTGGGTAACGCAGGGTCTGTGTCCTGAAGAAGCTCATAGTTTCTTATGTGAGACAAAAATATAAGAAAGGAGTCATAATAGAGTTGTCATTTTAGGGTGTCAGCATGAGGCAGTGGGGACCTACTGAACTAGTTGAAGAAAGGAAACAGACAAATTTAGAAATGATGGGTCATTCAGGCCAGACCATTAGGAAACCAGGAGCATTAGTGGATACTCTTTTATGTGAGCAGATAAAAGGTCATGTGTAGATAAGAACACTCAGACTCAGGAGACTAACTCTGTTCTTTGAATTAACCCTCTGCTTTTGATACCATGTGTTATTAAAGCAGCTACTTTAGGTTTGGCTGTGTCTGTCATAGCTAAGAGGGCTACTGATGAGTCTGGGGGGGGTATTTTTATAAATGCTGCCACCCTTCTTGTGGTGGCAGATGTTGGTGACACAGATTTTACTGGGGAGCCTCCAAAACTGCTCAGCCTATTGGATTCATCTTCCTGTGATGTGCTAGCTCTTTTTCTAGTGTTCCTCATTCCATTAATGTTATCAAAAGATAAATAACTAATCTAGACCTATGCTTGAATTACCTTGGAACAAATTTGTAGAATATGGGTTCAGCAATAAATGTAAGTTTTTTCATTTCTTTTGAAATTGCATTATTTTGATAATTCCACACATTTCCAATTAAAATTATTTGCGTGATAAATTCTTCTTTTTCTTAATTAAATATTATATGATCTTACAAGGATGGTTTTATTTTTGTTTGTTGCAATAATCTTACATCAGTGATTTTTGTTTGTTTGGGGATTTTTTGTTTGTTTGTTTGTTTGTTTTTTTAAAGATTTTATTTATTTATTTGACAGAGAGAGATCACAAGCAGGCAGAGAGGCAGGCAGAGAGAGAGGAGGAAGCAGGCTCCCCGCTGAACAGAGAGCCCAATGCGGGGCTCAATCCCAGGACCCTGGGATCATGACCTGAGCCGAAGGCAGTGGCCCAACCCACTGAGCCACCCAGGCGCCCCTTTTTGTTTGTTTTTTAATATTTTATTTATTTGAGAGAGAGAGACAGGGAGTGCGAGTTGGGAGGAGGGGCAGACGGAGAGGGAGAAGCAGATTCCTCACTGTGGGGCTTGATCCCAGGATGCTGGGATCATGACCTGAGCTGAAGGCAGATGCTTAATGTAATGAACCACCAAGGAGCTGCTTTTTTTTTTTTTTTTTTTTTTTTTTTTTTATTAAGAACTTATTTACTTATTCTAGAGAGAAAATGAGAGAGAGTTGGGGGAGGGCCAGTGTGAGGAGAGAAAATCCTTACTCCCTGAGCCTGATGCAGGGCTCTATCTCAGGATCCTAAGATCATGATCTGATCTGAAACACAGAGTTGGAAACTTAACTGACTGAGCCACACAGGCACCCCTTGCATCAGTTTTGCATTTTCATGACCGATAATACTATTGGTGCTTTCAAGTCAATTTGGCTTAATTATACAGGTATTTGTAGAATGGTTGCCTATTGTGTACAACTAATCATCCAGACCCCATAGATACAGAGATGTACAAGATGGATATGGTCTCTCTTCTCTTGGATGTACCTTCTACATGGGAAGGTACCGCTATCTATTAGGCAATGATATTATAACTTGATACTTGCAATTCTTAGAATAGCATAAAATATTCTGGGATCATAGATTGCAGGGAAGTTGCAGCCTTCCTGGAAGAAAGTTAAGTAGGTGAGTGGGAAGAGTAGTGTATAAAGAAGGTGGGTCTTCTGCATGTATATGTATGCATATGCATGCAAAAGAAATGCTGGCAAGAGGACTGTGGGATCTAGAAGGAGGTAACAGGAGAGAAACAGAAAACATCACGAATTAAAATAACTGGAAAATATTCAATGTGAATGGACTCTAAAAGACTCAGAGAGAATGAGAGAAAGAGAACAAAATTAATATTGACATGACCATATTTTAAATCTTTGAATTACTGTGAAGCTAAACTGTAATATGTTCTCAGCCATTTTTTTTTTCAAGAGTGTGAATACAAACATCACTCTTGTTGCAAACAGGGCTGCAACTATTAACCACAGGTGAATAGATTAAATCATTGACTTCCCAGACTCACCTTGGGGTGAATGATACTGCCACGGAATTAGACATCTTTCCTTATTGTCATATTTAATTAGTTCTGCTTTAATTTGTCAAACTTTTATTGAATATGAGCTCTCTGTCAGGAATTGCACGGAACCTTGGGAAAACTGAATAATGGACTGTCTCACAGTCTTGTAGGTCTTTTATATGTACCCCTTTTCCAAAGAGGATAGCTTCTAAAACTTACTAGAACCTAATCTTTCCACCATCACTTCTTACCTCACTATGAACTTTGCTATTCTTATGGCTTTAATGTTAAATTTCCAGTACCTTCTCATTCTCTACCTTCTGTTTCCTCCTGTAATTCAAGTGTTATCCGGATAATGTAATATGTGGAGTATGTAACATATAAACACACCAATAATAAATAAACACAAAATTATGACCTAACAAAATCCCAAAAGAAAAGAGTAAGTAATACCTACGGTAGATACTGCATTTCCTAGAGTCTCATTTCTTTATTTCTATCAGAGGCAAGTTTCTCAAAATAATCATGTGCACATATTATTGCTAATTCTATCTACCCAGATAATTCATTCTAGTCTTCCTTTTTCTTTGTCCCAACCACCACTGAAGCATCCCTAAATGATGCAAAATTTGATCCACCTATACAGTTCCCTTCAGTCATCTGTATTATTTACTGGGTCCCTATGGATATTTTCCTGCACAGTCTCTCCTTTGTACTTTCTTCATTGTTGTCTTAGAATAGGTTCTGCCAAAGTGGAACTTGAGAATGGGATTTGTAGACAAGGGCTTTATTGGGGTACTCTCTAAGGAGAATTCTCTAGGACAGACATTTTCTAAGACCCAAGGAAACAGGAGAGCACATGGAGGAAGCTAAGCAAATATGTTCTTGAAGCTGGAGTATAGCCTCTGCCTGAAACCACAGAAATTGATAAAATATGAGGGGGTAATGAAATTGTCTTCCTTAGAGGCATGAGGGCGGGGCTTTGTACTCCCATATCAATTAGCCACTGGCAATGGGCTACCCTTTATTGAGGAATGGATGCATCTCAAGGAGGAGTAGCTCTTATCAGCTGAGAGTAATTCTCTGAGGAAGAGGACAGCTATCGATCTTCAGTATCCAACACAGTGCTCATCGAAGGGTACCCCAACTGGTAAGGGGGGGGGACTGGCTGATGCACCAGCAGCATCTTCTCCATTAGGTAATCTTGGCCACCCTCAGTACTTTACATATGGACTACTTGGGACCCTTCCCTTGTTAGTTGCTGGTCCAGACCTCTCAACAGGACTTGCATATCTAATTACCACCTTATCAAAGCTACATTTATACATTTCAAACATAATCCTCTTCTAATATCTTTAATCTTCTTTCAATATTTTAGATCTCAGAAAGTGGAACTATATCCTTCAAATTTATCATGCCCAACCCAGGAGTTTGTTAAAGACATGTTTTTCTGACCCCTAAATTGAATCCAAAGTCAATATTTATTGATTGTATTTTGAAAATATAACTTAAAAGTATCTCTATCTTCACTGTCATGCTCCTGGTCCAAAAGTGCATCATTTTAAAATTTCATTCAAAGATCTGAGTAAAAGTTGTGTTCAGGTAGATACTCTTTTTGCTCCTTTTTTGTTCTGTATCTAGGGTAATCCAGACACAATCAATGAACTTTTCAGTGTGGACAAGAAAGATTTACTGGTAGGACATTGCTTAAATGCCCCCGCAGGGCATACAAACTCACCCATCCTTTTCCTTTTGCTTGATTTTTCCAGCCCTCATCTCCTCCTGTTTCTGTCATAGAATTTACTGATTTAATCATACACATATGAGTTTTAGTAGAATTAAATTCAGTCACAGGAGATTTACAAAATTAAAACTACTGGAATGTCAAGCAACACAGTTTAACAGGGTAAAGGTATAAAGATTATAATAATGGTATGTCATTGTTGGAGTCAGTGCCTCTTTATTGGATTTATTTCTCTCTGTCCTAGTAGGTGAGAGAGTGGAGTGATGGAGAGGCAATCCAGAACCAGGATGTTAAGCTTCATCTGCTCTAATACAACTACTTGCGCACATTGGGGAAACTTAATATCAATATTATCTTCCATAAAAAAAGATACACATCCTGAGTTTTGTTTTGAGAATTAAATGCAATTATGTGTCTAAAAGACCTAGCAGTGCCTGGAATGCAGTAAGTGTTCAAGATATATTAGCATTTGTAGTTAATACTAGCTCCATATTCCAAGCTAATGGTCACATATTGTTTTTAGACACTTGTTTTCTGCAAACTATAAATGGAATGTATTTTTTTCTTTTATAACACTTCAATTTCATGAAGAGCTTGACCTCTTTTTAAATGTGTAGATCATTGTTGCTTGGGACCTTCTATGACATATGACTATGAGATTGGTTATAGAAAACATAGCCATAGAATATATCAAGTTCTTGGTAGCTTAGACAAAGAAAGTTGAAGTCATTTTAAGATTTTCTGGTGTTAAGGTATTTTATTACCTGGGAGCTTGTAAGAAAGCATTTTTGTTTCCTTGTATTTTCTATGTAACGGATGTTGATTTTGTCTTTCATATTATTTATCTAGTTGTGTAATATCTCAGCTTCTGGAATGCAGGAGGAGTATAGGAGAGGATTTAGGTAGCAGTAATGTTAGAGGTCACCAATGACTGTTTCTTCTATGAAACTTCCAATGGTGCCATCAATGGTAAATGAGGTTGCTTTTGTTTTTTGACCTTGGATTATGCGCAGAAGCAAAAATGAAACATATTATCCTCATAACCAATCAACTAGTTATCAAAGCTCTACCTCATACTCAGTAAATTTGTCAGGAAGTAGGTTCCTTTGATTACAATGGTTTTAGCTATTTTGTAAAAAGTGATTGAAGTTTTCATGTTAATAGCCTTAAGTTTTGTTTTGCATAGGGTCAGATAATAAGCATTATATAATGTTTTATGCCTGCCACTCCAGCCACTGTACATTGTGTTGCCCTTGGGAATTATATAGGTGAAGGAGGAAAGAGAAGGTAGTATGTTGAAGTGAGAAAAAGGGTAAAATAATCTGGGGTCACAAAGATTCACAGTTTCCCAGAGGATTAAAACTAGAAATAGTTTTACAGTTCTGTTTCAAAGACTGTCTGTGAAAGTCTAGATACAAGGGAGTCTCATAGCAAGCCCACGATAAAACAAGAACAATACGGCAAAAGATTTAAGAGGAACCAAGTTCAAACAAACATTTAAATACATCCAGACTATGTCACATGTAGTTATTTTGGGGGTCAAGTGATGGTAGTGATAAAAGAATGTTATTAAAGTAACCTACACTGAAATAATTTGGGCCATCCAAGAGTTGACTCTGTTTTTGATGTTCTTCTGTCTTTGAATCTCCCAGTGAGATGCAAACTACTATTTTCAGGACATAGCTAGGCAGGGTACAGCTTTTATTATATACATGAGGTAACTGGATTTGAAGACAACTTGTCAGGAACTCTGTCTTGCATCTCCCTCGCCCTAATCCTTAGCACAGTGTCTGGCACATGAAAAAGGGTTATATATTTGGTATTGATGAATGAGAGGTGTCTTGTTATGAACTGGGTAGGGAGAAAGTGAAAGTTTTGCAACAATGTAATCATTTTTCAAATGAAAGTATCCAATATGAGAGCAAAGTAACCTTGATTCTAATGAGCATGCAAGCCTTATTTTGTCTGAAGAAATATATTAATGACATTTCCATCCCCCATAAAATTAGTCTCTAGACTGTGAAGAGTGCTTGCTTTATATCCCCTCTACTGAGTGACTATAAGAGGACTTGTGTAGGTGGTTCTCAGGGGACACATATGCTTCTATGGTGGCGTGAGGTGTGGCTCTGGATGTAGATGCGACTTCAGCTGTGGTGGGTATAGGAGCACCTGCTGACAGCCATGCTATTTAGACCATGCTGGTCCTGTGGATTCTACTTAAAATCTTTTGGCGTAGCTTAAACGTCTGGATTCATTTATCTCTGAACTTATGATTTTACTTCTACGTTGTTTTGTTCCTTCTGATTTATGTTCATTTTGGCAATAAATCCTCACCTAAACACAAAAAACTTCAGGATTTCAACCTCATCCCTCAGTTTGAGCAAATTACTTTTTGAAAATTAGAAAAACAGGTAGCTTCTACTTTATTTAGAATTTAACTTTTTACTCTTATGTAACTGTCGTACATTGAAATAATTTTAATGCCTAATTTAGAAAAATTTTAGTCTTATATTTCATTAAGTGTCATCTGATTTGGGCATCAAGATAAGACTTTACTTTTGTTTATTAATCTCATTGATATTTATTTACATCTGTGGTTTTGTGATTATGTGAGTGAAAATTTTCTCTTAATAGTAAGAGGTATAGATGAAGAAGATGGTTTAGTTTTTTAAAGAGATTGATTTATTTATTTGAAAGAGGGATATAGAGCACATGTGAGGAGAGGGGCAACGGGAGAAAATCTTTTGATCAGATTCTCTGCTGAGCAGGGAGCCTGACAATGTAGGGTTTGATCTTACAACCCTGAGATCATGACATGAGCAGAAACCAAGAGTCCAAATCTTAACCAACTGAGACACTCAGGCATCCCAAAGAAGGTAGTTTAAATGATGTTGTTGTTGTCTTCTTTTGCAAAAATAAAACTTGATTTTTTCTGTAAATACTTTAATTGTTCTTTACTAGGGATCTTGGGGCATATAATCAGCACTCATCTGAGAAAGTCAAATGTAAATTACGTATTGATTGATAAATAGACACAAGGAAACCAATGTAATAAGTCAAAAAGTTATTAGTGAGCAAGGTGGTTTTACATGACAAGTTAACTAGAAATTCCTCGCTCTCTTTCTTCACCAAATCCTGGAGACATACAAGATTTATAATTCTTTACTAAGTTGAAGGAATTAAATTGGAAAGAATTCTTCTCTGTCATTACAGAGAAGTTATTAGGTAAGTGTGCCCAGGAGCCTGAGCAAAAGCAGGTCTGAGAGGAAAAGCAGGAGTTAGGACTTTGTTTTAATTTTCATAAACCTATCAGAACAACTTTTCCTTAATCTCATCAAACAGAATTCACTTCCTCTCCTTTGGGGAATTTATTAATCTGAATCATTTCCCTGATTTTTCAAAGCATCCTATTGCAGTGATCTCATTTACCGTAAGAGTGCTAAACATCATCTACGTGGCCATGACATCTTTCTTTCTTTCTTTCCAGCCCAGATCCCTCACTTAAAAACCAGGCTTGTACAGCTATTTATATGAATTTTACATATCTCACAGTTATCCTAAGTTGAGCATGTCTAAAGATAGAGTTTTCATCTTCCTTCACTCCAAAGAAAATTGGATGTAACTTTCCCATATATGTTAATGACATATTCATATTTTCAGACCAAAAGTTTTGGAGTTCCGTGATTGCTCTCTTTCTCTTGAAGTCGACATAGAATCTCTCAAAAAGTTATATCAATGCTACTATATAACCTTTCCAGAATCCAACCATTTCGGGCCACCTCCACCGCTACAACCAGACTCATTGTCCAAGCTACACAGAGTGGATGTTTCTAGTGTTCTGCACATATCTCACTGGATCCCTCTGCCATTTGCTGTGTGCAATGCCTCCTTGATTGTTTCTACCTCTCCACAGTCTTTTTGTTCGAGGCTGCTGGAACCTACTGCTGCCTTCCCTCAGGGAGAGCTGGACCTGCCTGGAAAGTTATGCACTCTTCTTACCCCTACAGGCAGACTTGAGAAATGAAACATGGAGGAAGGGATATAAATCATGTAAGAATATGGTATTTCTTTCTAAATATTCCTTGGCTGCTCACCCCATCTGGAATAAAAGCCAGAATCCTCCAATGGCCTCTAAAGGCACCTCTCCCTGCCCTTCAAAAGCTTCCTCCACTGTGGGGCTCTCTGAGTATACCAGGCACACTCTCCCCATCAGTGCCCTAGTGCTCAAAGTTCCTTTGATCTAGTGCCTTTCTTCCAAACATCAGCACAGTGTTCTCCCCCATTTTCTCCAACAATTGTCTCAAAATGTCCTTCTCTGTGAGTCTTCTTGACCACTCTGCCGAAAATATCAACTCCTCTGTTGCACTCCCTAACTCCCTTCTGTATCCTGTTTTCCTCCATCTAATTGAACACCATCTGATATATTTATTCTCACCTAGATGAATGTGTACCTCATAAGGACTGGGGCTTTTGTCTTTTGATTTTTTTTTTTTCCCATTAGAGTATCTCCAAAGCTTCAAAAAGGACCTTACAATATATGCACAACATATATTTTTTGAGTGAATAAACATGAGAATGAATGAATTTAAAGCTATCATGACTCACTAATTTTGTTTATTTCCTGTTGGAGAGTTGACTTCAGGGTCTCCTCAGAAGAATTTTGACACCTTCATGTCTGCTGCAACTCCCTGGTCTGCTCAGTTATGTTTCCTGGTAACCCAGAATGCTGGTAGTTTCTGTCTTCAGTTATGTGCCCTCAATCTATTTTTGAATTCTTTTAAGTAAATGTTCTGTCTCAACTCCTCTTGCCAGCTGCTTAAGTAGCATCCTTTCACACTGTGTATGCATCCCGCTGAGAGGATTATCCCGGAGAACATTACCCTTACTCTGGTAAATGAGTGCTTTTCTTTTCCCCCTCTGTCGATTAACACTTTTAGGTAAATGTTCTCTATATGCACCTACCTTACTGATGATGCCTGTGTTCTATATGTTTTAAGAAGAGCATTTGTTTACATTTTGCACAAGAATAAAAGCCAACACTTAATGAGTGCTTATGTTGTAAGAACTACTATACAGATCTCTCTACTCTCGTATTCTTTTTGTTTTCACAACAGTCTTGCAAGTTACATCATTAACTGCGTCCTCATATTCTTATCTGAGATTTTATGTAACTCAGATCGTTAAAACCATGTAGTGATTTTTGTGTACAGTTTTTGTTAATTAGCATTATACCACTAGTGAATTCCCATGGTATTAAAATGCCTTATAAACCATGATTTTAATCATAACAAAGTATTCAATGTTGTCAATGTACTTTATTTTACTATTCTTCTATTTTTGTACATGTAGATTATTTCCCATTTTTGTTCTTTTTGTTGCTGTTGTTTAAAGATTTTATTTTATCTTTTCCAGTAGTCTCTACACCCAAGAGAGGGCTCAGTCTTACAGCCCCCAGTATCAAGGGTCACATTCTCTACTGACTGAACCAGCCAGGTGTCCCTGTTCTATTTAGCATAAACACTACTATTGTAAAAAACTGAAATAGACATCTTTGTGCATGTGCTTTTACCATTGTTTTGTGTCTTAGCCTTAGGATGAATTATCGTGATCATGACGTGTATATTTTGAAGTCTTTTTTTTTTTTTTTCTTTTAACTTTCTAGGAATGATCCTTGTCTTTGGCTCAGAAAATATGGGTAGGTATCACAGAAATTAGTTACAGGATTTAGTGTCCACAGGATAAAAGTAAATCAGCTTCTCAGATGATACTAGGCCTGGTCCTGAGAGTTGAGAGAGCATACTTCCACAAGTGTTCATACTTTATATCACATAATGTTGAATGTGATATTTATACAGTGGGTAGAATGTCATGTGAGGAGCCACACTCCTTGAAGTCGAGTTTTATTTTTCTTGTCATTACAGGAATAAACTTCAGAAAACTTGTTCTTATCAGAGCGCTCAACAATAACAGATGGCATAACTGCAAAGAACAAATCGATACATGTAATCCTATTGTGGCTGGAGAAAAATGTCATCGTCCAGATGTTTAATTCTGCTAATTTGAATTTATCGTAGGGTATATTTTAGAAAACTCTGCATAAGAAATTGTGAGCAAATATGTAAGAATCCTGTATAAATTTTGTTTGCCTCACTGAATTCAGACAACTATCTCATCCCACCAAATTCTAGGTTAAATTTCTGGAGAAGTACCAGGGATTCAGAAATTCTACATTGTGCTTAAGTGGGAAGTTTGTACTTCAACAATTAACTATGTTAACCAGAATTTTATGAAGGTCACTCTGTCTGTCATTGGTTTTGTTTGTTTGTTTTAAGAATATGAGGATTATGTTTGTAATACTACAATACTGTGGAATTTGCATCAATCTGTTTTTTGGTCTCAGAGGACAGAGTTAAAGGAAGCTCAAAAATAACAACTGCCCCTTTCTCCATTGTTGATGTATTTTGTGTTTTACTTCTCATTATTGTTTATATGGGAACCATTTCTGTATTTGATGAACAGTTAGGTTTAGGCTGCTAAGATACAGACATAGGAGTAATGGTCTTACAGCGTAAAAGGCATCTGAGTAATACAAGGGAGAAATTGCAAACATATAAAACAAAAGGTCAGGTAGCCCTGATGGTTAGTTTATGGGGTTAAAAAATGGTAAAGGAAGATATAATGAACTCCTGAATTAAGCAAAGACATCTAATGTAAAGGGAATACAATATTTAACCTACTCCTATACCAAAGAAGAGACCTGTGACAACAGGAGAAAAAGCAATCTCTGGTTGCCATAGAAAGGCAAGTGATTGATCACATCACTGAGGCATGCACAAGGGCCATGGCAGGAACTGGTCATATCATGTCTTTGTGCTCGTCCATCTAGGGTATTCCAGAATATCACTCAATAAATGTTTTAAAGAAATGGGTTGGGTAAATATATACCATGGAATACAATGGGCACAGGGTTTAGCCCCAGTTACGTGTTGACAAAAATAATTTCATTACATAATACCTACTTCTTAGTTCACAAAGGACAGGCAGAAGAACCCAGAATCTCCTGAGGAGAGGAGAAAAAAAATCAAATCTGCAGAAGTCCCTAGGAAAACATTAATTGCCCTGATAAGTTAATACCTTTCTAAAATCTTCAGCTTTTAGGCTCAGTTAGAGGGTTTGGTTCAGTTAGTACACTGAGAACAAATCCATTTCTCAGGGGCTGACTAACATTAACAAGTTCAAGTGAATCATCTATAAAACATAATGCCAACTCATTAATATACAATAAGAAATAATTGTTGCAGGAACTGTAATACTTTAGTTTCCTTGATTTGAGAATTCTCCTTATAGCAAACCTACATGGAAATCCAAATTATAATCAGATCATTTTATTAATTTATGAGACAAATTACTGTTACAGGGAAATGGAAATACTCAAAGACCATTTTATCACCGTATCATCTCTATTTTATTTGGGGAATGAAATCATAATCAGAGGCCAATTTATTAATGTACCCTGAGAAATCGCTGTCAGAATGGCCAAAAGGCTTAAACCCAGTACAATCAGCTTACTTTCTTCCCGAAAGGAATGGCAGGACTGATAATAATCAAAAAGTTGTACTCTGGGCCAAGGATTAGGACATAGGGAGTTACATAAACTGAATTTTTAATGATATCAGACTAGGATAACTTAATAAAATCGTTACACAATGTATTTGATCATGCTAATGTAACTAGATGTAACTGAAGTCTTATATTGAGGTCACTTTTGCCCTGAAGAATACGTGTATTCTTCCCTCAACATAACCCCAGCATCCCAAAGTACCTCCCTAAAGCCTTGATAGCTCTTTTCTCAATGAATACTTGGGCTCTGCTAGATGAACTGTTTCTAATCTATGCTTAGTTTTCCTCATTGACTGTAGTTATTACCAGAATACGACTCTAGGACTAACTTCTTCAAAAAATGAGATAAATCTCCCTTCTAAAACCATAACTTTGGCTTTCAAGTGGATAATCTAGTTAGCCCTTTCTGAAAGTAATTACATAATTCAAAAATTTGTAACGAATATGTAGGAGAATGACTATTTTCCTAGGTCTATGAGTGAAGGGAAATTTGAAATAGCAAGATTAATGCTTTTTATCATTTAAAAAGAAATACTGCAGTATCTCAATACTTCAGTAATTTGAGTGCCCTGCACTAGGATTCAAGGTGCCTAGCTTATGAAATCCTCTAAATTCATGTGCCTTGAACTACTGACTGCCCATACATCTCTTCAGATCATATTTATTGGGAAAAGGAAAGGGTGCATGTGTCAGGAGGAAAGGTAGAGAAAGAGAGAGAGTGGGGAAGCAGACACCTCACTAAGTGCAGAACCCTATACAGGGCTCGATCTCAGAACCCTGACTGAGATTGTGACCTGAGCTGAAAGTAAGGGACAGATGCTTAACCAATGGAACCACCCAGATGCCCCCTCTTTAAAGATTTATTTATTTATTTGACAGACAGTGATCATAAGTAGGCGGAGAGGCAGGTAAAGACAGAAAGGGGGAACCAAGCTCAAAAAAGTAAGATTAGAGTGAACATACCTCAACATAATAAGCACCATATACAAAAAACCTACAGCTAATACCACCTTCAATGGGGAAAAAGTGAGAGCTTTTCACCACAATCAAGAACAAGACAGGGATGTCCATTCTCACCACTGTTACTTAACACAATATTGGAAATCCTAGCTATCGCAAGTGGACAACAAAAAGAAATAAAAGTCATCCAAATTGGCAAAGAAGAAGTCAAAATTTCACTATTCACCCATGGCACAATATTCATAAGGAAAACCCAGAAGATGCACCCCAAATTGTTAGAACTTGTAGATGAATTCAGTAAATTTTCAGGATACAAAATCAATATACAGAAATCCGTTACATCTCTATACACCAATACTGAAGCAGCAGAAAGGGAAATTAAGGAATCAATCCAATTTACAATTGCACCCAAAAATTATAAGATACCTAGGAATGAACCTAACCAAAGAGGTGAAAGACATGCACTCTGAAAACTGATGAAAGAAATTGAAGAGGACACAAAGAAATGAGAAGACATTCCATACTCATGAATCAGAAGAACAAATACTGCTAAAATATCTATACTACCCAAAGCAATCTACACTTTTAATGTAATCCTTACCATGGCACCATTTTTCACAGAACTAGAAAAAACAAACCTAAAATGTTTATGGAACCACAAAGACTCGAATAGACAAAGCAATCTTGAAAAAGAAAAGCAAAGCTGGATGCATCACAGTTCTGTACTTCAAGTACTATTACAAGCTGTAGCGATCAAAACAGTATTGTACTGGCACAAAAAGAGACACACAAATCAATAGAACAGGGTAGAAAACCCAGAAATGAACCCACAACTGTGTGGTCAATTAATCTTTGACAAAGCAGGATAGAACATCCAATGGAAGAAAGACCGTCTCTTCAACAAATGGTGTTGGGAAAACTGGAAGGCGACATGCAAAACAATGAAACTGGACCACTATCTTACATCATGCACAATAATAAATTCAAAATGGATTAAATAAGAGGCAGGAAACCATCAAAATCAAAGAGGAGAACACAGTCAATAACCTCTTTGACATTGACTGTCATGACTTCTTACTAGATATGTCTCCTGAGTCAAGAGGAAGAATAGGAAAAAATAAGGTACTGGGACTTGATCAAGATAAAAGCTCCTGCACAGTGAAGGAAACAATCCCCAAAATTTAAAGTTAGCCTATGGAATGGAAGAAGACATATGCAAATGACATATCTGGTAAAGGGTTAATACCCAAAATATATAAAGAACTTATCAAACTCAACACCCCAGAAATGAACAATCCAATTTAAAAAATGGGCAGAAGACATGAATAGATATATTTCTCCCAAGAAGACATACAGATGGCCAACAGACACATGAAAGGATGCTCAACATCATTCATCATCAGGGAAATACAAATCAAAGCCACAGTGAGATACCACCTCACACTAGTCAGAGTGGCTAAAATCAACAACACAGGAGACAACAGATGCTGGCGAGGATGTGGAGAAAGGGGAACCCTCTTGCTCTGTTGATGGGAATGCAAACAGGTGCAGTGGCTCTGGAAAACAGTATGTAGGTTCCTCAGAAAGTTATAAATAGAACCACCTTATGACCCAGCAATTGCGCTTCTGGTGTTTACCCAGTGTACAGAAATACAGATTTAAAGGGATACATGTACCCCAATGTTTATAGAAGCATTATCAACAACAGCCAAAGTATAGCAAGAGCCCAAATGTCCATTGAATGAATAAAGGAAGATGTGGTATATATGTACATATATGTGTATAAACATGTATATGTGTGTATATATGCATGATGGAATATTACTTAGCCATAAAAGAAATGAAATCTTACCATATGTAATGATGTGGATGGAGCTAGAGAATATTAAACTAAGCGAAGTAAGTCAGTCAGAGAAAGACAGATAGGATTTCAGACATATGTGGAATTTAAGAAACCAAACATTAATATCAGGAAAAAAAGAGAATGAGAGGCAAACCAAGGAACACACTGTTAACTCTAGACAGCAAACTGGTGGTTACCAGAGGAGATGTGGGTGGTGGGCAAGTAGCTGATGGGGATTAAGGAGCACACTTGTTATGATGTGCACAGGGTATTTTAAGTGTTGAATCACTATAATGTACACCTGAAACTAATATTACATTGTATGTTAACTAACTGGAATTTAAATAAAAGCTTAAACAAAAAATAAAAAATAAAAAGAGAGTCAAAAATATAAAAGGCCAAACAGAATGAAAGCAAGTATAGCAAAAGTTTTATGAAATAAAGTATAAATAAGAAGCATCACATAGTCCAAATATATTATTACACAGTGATAAAATTGAATTGCTAATAAAGTTGTAGCAGCTGTTGTCAACTGTGAGCCAAACAACACAGCTTGAAATAAAAGGAAAATATTAAAAATAAGCAAATTAAAAAATAAAAACACACACAACTGGCATTAGATATCACACAACTGTAAATTTAGGAGAGATTATGTTTAGAAAAAATAGACATAGGTGAAATGAAAAATAATTGGTTCTATAGAAAAATAGTACTGTTAAAAAAAAAATAAAAAAAAATAGTACTGTTTTTAATCATAGACTTTTTCTTTTTAAGAGAGAGAGAGTGTGCATGGGCCAGAGTTGCGGGGAGAGGGACAGGGGAGGAGAGAGGGAGCGAGAGAGAGAGAATCATAAGCAGGTTCCATGCCCAGCATGGAGCTTAATGCAAGGTTTGATCTCCCAACTTGAATTTCCGAACTGAAATTAAGTCTGATGTTTAACTGACTGAGCCACCCAAGTGCCCCGATATGTCATGCTTAAGAAATGTTGATGCATATAAAACTGAACACCAAATAACCACATAAAAAATACAAACCAGTGAGAATGACAGTACTATGAATTAAGCTAAAAAATGATTTGTGATCAAATACCAAGATCAACCTTGTCAAAAAACTAAAACAAAACAAAACAAAACAAAACAAAAAACCCAAGTATTTCTCTGGACATTAGGACTCTCTCCCAAAACAAAAATCCAGATGATGTTGGTCTAAATCCTAATCATTGCTACCTGGGGATTATGTGCATTAATAAAACATTTGTGCTTTAAGACTGAGGAAGGATGATGCTATTATTTCATGGCAAGCTTCTTTGTTACATGTGGTTTTCAAGATATGCAAACTCATGAAGCTTGATATAGAGAGTAAATAAGGCAGTAAAATTTTTTCATTATTAAATGTATATTACATAGTTTAAAGAATTTGGAAGCAGCAGCAAAGGGATTCTGAAATTAATGGGTGTAAAAGCTTCTCCTCCAAATTAACACAATGTTAATGATATGGTTTCCATACAAATTAGTAGATAAAGTGCACAGGATGATCACTTGTGGTTTGCCACACCCACTATGGAGGGCATATAAAAGGACCCCATGGAAACAGAGAAGTTCATATTCTGTAATCAGATGCTCTGCTCTTGCCTAAATCCTCAACTCTTGACGCCATGAGCTATTACTACAGCAACTACTATGGCGGCCCGGGCTGTGGCTATGGCTGTGGCTATGGTTGTGGCTATGGTTGTGGCTATGGTGCTAGCTATAGAGGCTATGGATATGGCTACTACCACCCCATTGCTATGAAAGACGGTGTTTCTCTGGCTGCTACTGAGGAGTCTTGCACACAGTCTTACACATTACAAAGGACTTCCAGCTCATTGTCCTCTTGCTGACTCTACCTTCTAGATATTTCATTCCATTCCATTGGTACCTCTCTTCTGTAAAGTAATTGAGGAGCCAAACCTAGGTTAATGTGATAAAACTTCAAGTTCATCTTGCTAAGACCGACCTGCTAAGAATCATTGCATTTGCAATTCTAATTTGGGGGAGGAGGGAGAGACTTAGGTAATGAGTCTCCTTTTGTATACATTTTTTTGTGCAGAGCTCTCATTCCAAACTGCATGGGTGATATGTGAAAATTCACTTTACATGAAACTTACCCTGCCTGCTATTTTAAATGGTCATAGTGTCTCTTCCATACATCATAGGGAAGTATTCTACACGTACAAGCACTGCGTGTATTTAAGCTCATGTCTGCTGTCTGTGTCCCTGTGCTTTGCAAAAGCTCCTGACCATGGTGTCTTACCTGTAATCCTGTGTAACCATGAGGGGAGAGAGACTGTCCAGCAGTTCTTTTCACACTTTGTACTCAATGCATATCAACACAGATGCTGCTGCTCTTACCTAGCCTCACAGCTTCACAGTGGGATTGTTACACAACATTATAACACCATTTTCCACAGTTATACTCAAACCCTGCTGTCTTTTACTGTTTCCAAGCAGGACATGACTCTGTTGTGTTATTGGAATCTGTGTTCTTTATGGATTTTGTCTCCTGCAGTGGCTTTTTTGGCCTCATTTAAACAACAATTGAAGAAGTTCAAACAGCCTACAGAATTACATAGCAATTGGTTAGCTAAGGTGCTATACTAGTTTCCGAGTGCCCAAAGCTCTGCTTTATAGCTGGACAGGTAGCTCTGTAAATCCTACAGTTGGGAGTCCAAACAGGTATTTGTCTTGCTGTAGATGTTTGCTCCTTCAAATGTCCTACCTTGATGAATTTTACCTCCTTGTTAATCAGACCGATTATACTTATGTAAAGTAGTAGGTGATTCTATCTGAAGGGCTGAAAGTCCCAGTCTGTGATATGTGTGTGTTGGAACCTCATTTCTATTTCTAGGCTTCCAGAAGTACCTGCATTGTCCTTGTTCTTCTGTTTACCTATTGTTTGTACTTCCACTTGGCATCTTCAACTTCTATTCAACTCTTTTTTCTTTTTTTTTAACAAGACTTGTTTCACTGAAGATAAAACCCTGCAAAATGGCAATTGTATGGAATTCTATTGTCTTTCCGAGCAACTTTTTTTTTCAGTTGTGAAGACCAAAGTTCTCTTAAAATGCTCAAAATGACTGACAGCCTTTGAAAGACTACTGCATTCAGGCCACAAACACAAGATAGGTCAACACTTAACCTACTTATCTTTTAATTTTTAACAGTGGCATCCTTTGCTCTGGATTCTATATACCAGAATAATATGAAACGCATGAGATCTGGAAAAAAAGGGAAGGAATAAAGCTCTGAAAAATGTCATATTTAATTTCTTTTTAAGAAAATGAGGTGATCATGCCAAACAGAATAGTATCTCTTCCTGTATTATTGAAAATATTGATAATGAGTAACCCTAGATGTTGATCTATAAAACAGCAGGAACAAACATCAGTAACAAATAGTAGACATAAGTTACAGCAGGTCACATGCAGCACAAGTTCAAGTTCAGTCCAATACCAATATTTTTATGAATTTTATAAAACGATTATACATTAATGCACATTTCAAAAAAAAACATATTTTTCATTATGTTGGGCTTGGGCATCTATGACAGATACCTGTGCTCACTTGTCAACAACAGCATTAGTTTATTCCCTTTTGCTGTGGTTGGGGACATCATGGTGGCTGATGACTCCCATGATGGGCTCAGTCATCTGCCTAGGGGTAATGTACCATCACATTGTACCCAATCTGCACTAAGTACCAGTGGTAGAGAGACACAGAAAGTTTCCTGGGATCTTGATGAGCTCACAGGTCAGAAGGAAACTCAGATGACGAATACAACATTACAACTTTTAAAAAAGATTTGTGTATTGGGAGCAATGGAATCTTATAGGAGAGGCATCTAATGAAGACTTGTGTAGTCAAAGTTTTCACAAAATCTGCTTTCTGAACTTAGAATTAAAGGTAAGTACAAGAAGAGAGGATTTGGACTGTGTTGGAGTATAGGGTTTGTGCTAGCTGAATACTCTGGGCAGCCCATTTTGCCATAACCACTAACTAGAATGTCTACTAGTACACGTACTCTGGGCAGCCCATTTTGCCATAACCACTAACTAGAATGTCTACTAGTACACGTACTCTGGGCAGCCCATTTTGCCATAATCACTAACTAGAATGTCTACTAGTACACGTACTCTGGGCAGCCCATTTTGTCATAACCCATAACTAGAATGTCTACTAATACATGTCTGGTAGACATGTACTTATTCAGCATTTTCAGTAGGGATTCATTTAGAAACTAGAAATTGGAAGGTGGAGTTAGATTGCCTGGAAAGCCCTCTCCCCCATCAAAAATAATGGTAGCCATTTTCTAGGACTTGCTGTAAGTAGGGATATGAAATTGGAGACAGACAATTTAGAAGAATCAGTGCCCTGTTTTGTAACCATGACAAACCTAAAGAAGATAAAACTTGTAGAACCAATTGTAGCAGGAAGACATTACTATTCCCCATCTACTCTGTCTGGAAGGAGAGCCTTCTTAGGAAAACTTTCATCAGAAGAAGTGGGTCCATTAATTTGTATGGAAAAAACATTGAGCATCCCTACACCCCAAAAGTAACCTCTTTTAGTCTTCTCTAATTCCTTAGGACACATCTCACTAATGGATGCACAAAATCAATACACATATAGCACAGACACTCACAATCACAATCCAGAACTCTACTGGCTGGTGTGGAGATGCTGAGTGTAATTCCTGGGGAAGGAGCTGGGGGATTCCAGTCTTGCTCCTTGGGGTGCCCACTGCCTCTATAATGACATACTGCAAAATCAATGCAGATGCTAGTTTCACTTTTTGTCTGTGTGTATATATATATATTTTTTTTGTAAAAGGGAAAATCCTCTTCAGATTTCCTTGGATCAGTGAAAACAGGCACAAATGTACATATTTCATAAAAGTGAAGGGGTGTAACCAAACTTTGGAAAAGAAGGATACCTGTGTTTCTGTAGTCATAGGTTTTAATCAGAAATATATTGCTGAAGACTTTCATTAAATTCTCCTTAGGTAACTTTACTTAAGGCTATTGTTATTTGGTAATAATTTTATATATTTTTTCATTTTTAAAGCTTTTTCTGTATTATATTTTCTTCTTTAATATTTGCAACAGCTTTTTGTATTGTACAAAGCTATTTTTATCCTACTTGCCAAAATGAATTTCAAGCTAACATCCAATGTCACATTAAGTGATATAAGCAGAACTAGAATCCAAACTCTAACTGTAGTCAGAAAAAATCTAAATTTTCACTTTAGTTTATTGATCTGTAAGGAGAAGAAAACTTTCTTTGGGCAAAGAACAGCATGCTTTCTTGAAGTTTGACAGGTGGAATGTGGCTTTAAAGTAGTATCCATCTCCTATCCATACAAAATAGTCACAAAGCAGTTTCTTAGGTCAACCTCTAATATATTTACTTTTGACATGTATAATAATATACATAATAGTCTAAATTTAACATGATACCGTTTTACCAATTCTTGAACCCTTTCTGAATCTTAAATGTGTGACAAAACTTATATGATGAAGTTCAGGAATATTAGCAATGATTTTAGGAATTGAGTTAAAAACATTTGGGATTGAAAGGTTAAGAGATTGTTAGTTTTCTATAACTACTTAGCAAATCATGCATATTTGTCAGTTTATTTTTAAAAGATTTTATTATTTATTCACTTATTTTATTATATACATATTTTAAAATTTCTTTTTAAAGATTTTATTTATTTATTCAACAGAGAGAGAGACAGCAAGAGAGGTAACACAAACAGGGGGTGTGGGAGAGGGAGAAGCAGGCTCTCTGCCAAGCAGGCATTCCGATGCAGGGCTCAATCCCAAGATCCTGGGATCATGACCTGAGCCAAAAGCAGATGCTTAACGACTGAGCCACCTAAGGGTCCCTTCATTTATTTATTTATTTTAGAGAGAGAACACACAAGTGGAATAATGGGCAGTGGGGGAGAGAGACCCCTGTAGGTCAGAAGTCTGGCAAGGTGTCATTGGGTTCTCTGTTCAGCATATCCTAAAGCTGGGCTGAAATCTTACCTGAAGGCTCTATGGAAGAATCTGTTCTCAATCTCCCACTACTTGTTGATAGAATCCAGTTCCTGTGGTTGCTGGACTGAATTCCCATTTCTACACCGGCTGCCAGTAGAGGGCTACTGTCAGCATCTAAAGGCTACCCACCTCCTTGGCTCATGGACCCCTCCACCTTCAAGCCAGCAAAGACATGTCAAACCTTCCTCATTCTGAGTCTTCCACGAGCCGGAGAAAATTCCATTCTTCTAAGGCTCCTGTGATTAGGTCAGGCCCACCCAGATACTATTCCCTTTTTAAAGCCAGCTGTGCCATGCATGAAATAGCCTAATCACAGTACTCAAACCCTTTACATTCACAGGGCTGAAATAAGGTAGAGTCAGTATACCAGGAAGGAGTAGACTTGGGGGGCCATCTTAATGTGTTGCCTAACCACGTGACATGTTCTCTGGCTACCCTGAACAACCACGTCCTACCTTGTTCAGAGTAAATGCAAAGCCTTCCCTATGTATAAGTTTAAAATCCTTTTTAAAATGGTGCTGCTAAGAGCGTAACAGCACACACCTAATGATCTCACAACTCTCATGTAATTGTCCTCTCTTCTCCCTCTAGTTCCACTTCAGGCAATCTGCCCCTCGGGGAGCCTGGCATGACCCCATGTCAGAGCACCTGTGTGCTGGGTTCCCTCTGTGGGGCACATGCTATTCCCCAGACAGCTACACGACTCAAGAAAAGTCAATTAGTTGGGATGAGCCTTCCCTACCCATCAATAGTTTCAGTACCCCCAATGGTCATTGCATATCCACCTCTGCTTTATATTGTGTTCTTAGCAGTTCCTATTATGACTATGAAACATACTCTTTTGATGGATAAATTGATTGATTGTCTTCACCACCTGGAGGAATGCAATCTTCAGCAAGACAGGGCTTTTGTCTGCTTTGTGTACTACCTCAAAATTTGCTTCCCAGTGCCCTGAAATATGTTGAACACAAAGTAGCCACTGAGTAAATATTTGTTGAAAGAATACATTAAGTATATTTTGTTTATGGTCTGCCTCCCCCACTAAAATGTTAGTCTCCTGAAGACAGGGGATTTGTTTTTCTTTCTACTACTTTAGCTTCAGGAGGAGTAGGTAAATGTTCTCATTTATTTGTTGAGTGAATGAATGGGAATTACTTTGGAGGAGGTGAAAGAAAGGAAGCTTGGTTCAGGCATGAATCCAGGTTCCTAGTTGGATAACTGGTAATTTCTGAAGCTCTTTGTCAAGATAGGAACCATGGGGAAGAGGAAAAAAAAAAAAAAAAAGTTGAGTGTATGGGGAGTAAAAGGTAAGATGGTCAACATTTTTTTAAAAATACATTTTTCACATATTGAATCTGATTAAATTCAATTTCAAAGCAAGTAAGTGTATGGAGGAGACAGAAGTGGAAAGTTGAAAGAGTTGTTGCCTGATACAGACTGTCTGCTCAACCCTGTGCAGCTGGGTCAGAGAGCAAGAGAATGGGAAACAGGGAAAGTGTTTTGAAAGACATCAGATAGGCATTTGACATGACAAGGGAACCAGGGAAGAAATGAACTTGGGCACAAAGATGGATTTCCAGGCAATGGTGAGTGCTTAGTTGGGACAGGATGCAACAAATTTGTGTTATGTTCAGTTGTCAGTTTTATGCTTTTTTTTCTTCTTTTTCAGCTATGCAGAATAGATATGGTATAATTAACTTGCTAATATACTTTACCAGTTAGGTTCACTAGTATGACTTTTTTTTTTAAATGTAAAGCCTGTATGTAAGTGAATTTTTTTTTTTTTTTTTTTTTTTTTTGTTAGTGCTAAGACTTACTCTAATGTTAAATCTAGGCATTGGTAGGGGAAATGCATATAAATACTGTGGACTGTATGAAGGGAAAGAGAATCCCCAGAGAGATAACATTTGGAAAGTTACACACCCGGATTCCTGGAGGCAGGGAGAAAGAGTGTATTTCATTCCCTGGTGTGTGTTCAGGACACAGCCACATGTGTGGACCATATTAGGCAACTCAGGAAAGTTTTCCAGAGGGTCAACTTATAATTTGATCAGATATAATACAAACCTAAAATGAGAAGTGTGTTTTTTGACTGGCTTGAGCTGGCACATCTAAGCCTCACTGACATTTTGAAAAGAAAGAGCAATAAAGAAGGAAAAGGAAGGAAAATAATTAAAAGGGGAAATAAGGATAAACTAGTTTTCAAAAGCAGAAGGGAGTGAGAGATGTTTCTGATCTTTTAGACCAAATTATTTTGTTTGTGTCAGATCATTTGAAAGTATCAAGAAGGGACAGTGGAAAAGCCTTATGGTCTTAAGGGAAGAGAGAGAGGGAAACAGAAATCCAGAAGCACACAGTGCCCTATAGTTATTAAGCTAAAGGACAACTCAATCTCTGAGTCAATATTCATGATTATGTTACAGAATATACCATAGGTAAGATAGCTGCCCAGACCTCTAAAGAGACCTCTTTGTTCATTTTCTTTTCAATTCATTTTTTTTCATAATTCATTAGTTACATATCGCTTCTTTTTAAATTAGTGCTTTAAAATCTATCTCCTATACAAGAATGCAGTCTCCATAATGTTCATGGGCTGGCTTTTCTTTTTTATACTGAATTTATTATTACCTGAAATACAGTAACCATTAGATAAGTGTTTGTTGAATAGGTTAACTACCAAAAGGTTCTGTAGGCTGCCTTCAGCAATCTAACACCTCCCATAGACATTTCTTTCTTTTTTTTTTAAGATTTTATTTATTTATTTGACAGACAGACATCACAAGTAGGCAGTGAGGCAGGCAGAGGGAGGAGGAAGCAGGCTCCCTGCTGAGCAGAGAGCCCAATGTGGGACTCAATCCCAGGACCCCAAGACCATGACCTGAGCCGAAGGCAGAAGCTTAACCCACTGAGCCACCCAGGCTCTTCCTCCCATAGATATTTCTAAATGATAGTATTACACTGATCAATACTTCTCCTGGGGTTGCTCAAGAATTAAGAAAGATTCACTTAGGACTAGCTTGCTATGTTTTATTAAGTCAACTACAGTAAATTTAAAAAGATATTTAAAACATTTATTTTAATTTCCTTTAAAAAGTCAAGATATTTTTTTTTCCTTAAATAGTTAAAGCATTTCTGGTTTAAAAGTTAAATACTTTTATCTGAAGTCATATTCTTTCTGAAGGCCAAAAGACTTTATCCTTATCTAATAGTAATAGTAGAGACGGTATTGTATAGTGAGTAAAAGTAAAGGCTCGTTAACCAGAAAACTGGTTTTGAAACTCAGGTTAGCCACCCGTTAGCTGTGTGACCCTGACAATGGTGCCAGGTGGTAATAGTACGACACAGGATTATTATGAATCTCAGATAATTCATATAAGGGACTTCAAATCAGGCCTGGCCCATGCTAATCTCTTGGTAAATATATGTACTATCATTGTTTACTTTGAAATAAAACTTCGAGATGCCTGGGTAGCTTAATCGGCCAAGCATCTGACTCAGTTTTGGTGCAGGTTGTGATCTCAGAGTTGTGGGATGGAGCTCAGGGTCAGGCTCTGCATTCAGCGAGGAGTCTGCTAACGTTTTGCTCTCCCTCTGCCCCTCCCCCTGTGTATGTGCAGGGGCATGCACTCTCTCTCTAAAATAGATAAATAAATCTTTAAAAATATATTTTTAATAAAAATAAAAATTCTATACACGAGATCTGTAAGTTTTTTCTCTAGTTCTTTTCCAATCAATGTGTTGTTTACATCTGTACTCTCCACGGAAAAGCATCCAAAAAAATGTCTTCTTCTGGATTGCCAATGAAAACACCATGCTAATTTTTAAATCATGTATAAGTCCTTGTTTTGCAGCTCTTGGAAGTAGAGTGAAGTAAGGCTTATAGATGATTACCTTAAAAAATTGGCTGATATCCAGAGTCTACTGAGTTGAAACACATTTTGAAGGAATTGGATTTTCAACTTTCTCCTTGCAGTTTTTGTTTGGGAGTTCGATTTTTCCACAGTTGATTGGAAACCACAGAATGAGGCTGACTTTTAAGTAAATACATTTAAAAAATATACCTTGATTAAAGAGAAAGTGAAGAATTCTTATAAGAAAGAAAAGAAGCCTGTAACACTGATATTTGGCCAAATCTTGAGATGAGAACACAGGGGTACCTTGGAAAGATAAAAGACGGGACAAGTTTCTTTTCTTCAACAACCAACAACCAGTCCTTAGGTGGCTGGGGGAATCTGGTCCTTTCCGTGCTTCGTGGGAGGCAGTGTAGGCTGAATGAAAAGAAAAGGCAGATCACTTGGAATTTCATGCACAAATAAAGCTTAAGGCTGGAAGTTGGCTTCTCCTTTAGGTCTCAATAAAGCAGAACAGAGGAAGTAATTCTTAGGTCAAATCCTGTGATATCTTCTATTATTGATGTCCTTTATAAGGCAAAATACCTGGCTTTATCTAGGTTATGACAAGGATTCAAGATAATAGTTTTTAATAGTTTTTTTTTTAATTTACCTTAAATTTTATTGAACCAGTTCTTCTAGTGGAGCAGAATCTAAAACAGTAGTTCTTTACCATTAACAATTATTTTTAGTTGTTATATTGCAATGTTCCATCCATATGGAAATAATAAGCATTTAATCACATTGCACTATTAAAAAACTAGTAGGGAAAACAAGCATAATAAGTGTAAATGAAGCTCAAAATCATCTATATGCTTTTTTTTTTTTTTTTTTTTTTTTTTTTTAATAGTGAAGGAGGGTGAGAGAGAAAACCTGGGCTGGCAAAGGCAGTGGGAGAGGGAAATAATCTTAAGCAGTCTCCACACCCAGCATGGAGCTGATGTGGGGCTCAATCCCACAACCCTGAGATTAAGACCTGAGCTAAAATCAAGAGTTAGACTCAACAAATTGAGCCACTTAGGCACCCCTCATATGCTTCCTGATATTCAACTGTATTGAGCATTCAATTGTTTAGAGCAGAACTAGCTAAATAAATGTGTTAATTGGTTTTGTGTCACTTGTACTTATTTCTAACGATAGCAGGAATAAACAATAAAACAAAAATAAAAGGCAGCAGCACACTCTTACCTGCAAGCTTAACCTCAATTTCACATGTATCTGTTGAATTAATGCTGAGTTGGAGCGCTTAGGTTTTAGTTCTTGTCTGTCATTAGAGAGGTGTGGTATATACATATAATGAATATTACTCAGTCATAAGAAATAATGAGAGCTTCCCACTTGCAACAGTATGGATGGACTTGGGAGGTATTATGTGAAAGAAGTCAGACAGAGAAAGACAAATACTCTAAGATTTCACTCATATGTGGACTCTGAAAAAGCAAAATAAATGAATAAACAAAAAAAAGCAGAAACTGACACATAAATACAGAGAACAAAGTGGTGGTTGCCAGAGGGGAGGTGGGGGGGGGATGGGAAAATGGGTGAAAGGGAGTGGGAGACACAGGTTTCCAGTTATAGAATGAATAAGGCATGGGGATGGAAGGTTCAACATCGAGAAATTATCAGTGTATTGTAACAGAGTTGTGTGGGGACAGACCTTACTCACACTTTTGATGAGCACAGCATAATGTAGAGTTGTAGAATCATAATGTATCCCTGAAACTAATGTCACACTAAGTGTCAGCTATGCTTCAGTTAATAAAAGAAAAAGCTCAGTATAATTCTGTTGTCTGAATTGTAGTTTTCTCACTGGTTAAAAAAAATAAAATTCTGCAATCCTATGGTCTTATGATAATATGGAATTCAGACTCAACAACAGGAATATATGCATGGGCAGAGAGCTATTCACAATAGTCGGTAGGAACTCTTTTTCTGCAATCTTCAGTGGGCTCTACCAAGCGGGCTTACTCTAACATGAGACATGATGTCTGAGAAATTCCTTGACTTCAGTTGGTGGCTCTTTTAAAAATTAAATATCACCCTTGCACCAGCAAACATAGTCCTCAGCTGATGCCAAAAGCACATTGTATGTAGATGGACGTCACAGCTGGTGGCCATTGTCATAGGACTAATATTTCAGGGAACAACTCTGATTCACTTTATGTGAATTCTTGGGGGAAAAAAAGAGGACACCCTTGTCTTAGAAAAGAGTCCACAGCCATGGAATGGCAAAGGACAAGGTACAATTAGAATTAGAGAGCAATTTCAATCTTATGTGATGCATGAAAAATGCCTGAAGCTATAGAGATTTGCCTATGGAGCTGAAACTACAAAGCCCAAAAAAGTATGGGGTTTATAAACACAATGGCGTCTTATGAGCAGTAAAACATTTTTCTAGGCATTCAAATGAAGCAGAAAATCAGACCTGTTGCATAACTTTTAAATAACTAGTGACATAAACTAGCAGAGGACATGGTTTGGTGTCAGGGAACAAGATCGTTGACATAGTTTCCAAGTAATGTGTTCTATCAGAGGACACTTAGAGGTGTGGCGTTCTAAGCGCCTCAGTGGATATAAATGTCCTTGTGCAATCAGTCACAAAATAATTGGCCCACAATACCGAAACGCACTCACCACCCTGACACCATGGGCTACTACACAGCTACTATGGAGACCTGGGCTGTGGCTGTGGCAGCTTCTACATATGGGGCTGTGGCTGGGGCTGGGGAGGCCACAGATGTGGCTCCTATTGTCCCTGTTACTGTGGAGGATACTGATCTTCTGGCTTCTACTGAATACTTGAAAATTTAGTTCATGGACTTGTCTTCTGTGAGGCTTTGTGATTAATCTACAAAATGTTATTCCATAACCTTCTGCTTTGTTTACCTTGTCTTGGTAGTTAAATTATTACTGGGATGACCTGGTTTCTGACAATAATGTGATGAAAACTTGATGAGCTAGATGTTGATGTTTCATTGGTAATGTTCTTTAGGGATTCCCCTTCTGTACAGGATGAAGCATCATGACACCCTAGCCAGACTTTGCCTTTCTATACTGGATATTTAAAATAAACTTTTTTTGACATAGTAAATGTATTTTGACTTCAACTTTCTAAATTTATAAACAATAAATTTAATATAATTTAATAATTATAAACTTTATAAACAATAAATTACTATGATGCATTAACATAATTGCCATAAACTATGGCAACATTTTCTTCTTATATCTAATTTAATAATCAGATTAATTTATTATTAATTTATCAATAGCTAATATCAATTTATTAGTAATAATCAATATTTATTAAGTGTAATAAAATGTATTTGTTGATATTTATTGATTTTTTAAATTTTTATTTACTTAGGTTTATTATGTTTTATTTATGATTTATTTTATTATTTATATATTTTATATTATTTATATATTATTATTTACTATATAATTATTTATATATTATTTATTATTTATTTAATTGTTTTTTATTTAATACTTGATTTATTTATCAATGCATTTTGTTTCATGATTATCTCTTCTCCTTCATTATCTCTTCTCTATCTTCCTTCTCATCATCAGCAGTATCTACTTATTCTTCCCCACCAGAACATAAGAATTCTATGTCTAAGGGTTAAAGAGTTTCTATAATGATAATCACACCTCAGTTTCATTTTTGAAATTCATTTTCCCTTGGTAATTACCTTGTTAATTCCAAAAGAAAATAATAAGGAAAAATTCCAGTTTGCATGTAAATTATTTAAGAATACTTGAGAAAATAAACATAAAGGAATTATATCAACATATTAATAATAGGTAAGTCTAGAAGATGGGTGTATGATATTTGTTGTAATATTTATTTGCTGTAATATTTCTTCTTTTGGTTGTGTTTAGAATATTTCATTAAATAAAAGCAAAAACCATTTATCACAGCCTCAAATATACATTATCATATTAAATTAAATTTAGGAAAAGTAAACCAAGGGGGAAAAAAAAATCTGAATAGTTCTATATCTTGTGTAGAAATTGAATCCATTGTTAAAAAATCTTATCAAAAATGCCACCTTAGGGCCAGATGGTTTTACTGGTGAATTCTAAATACTTTCTGTTCCAAGAATAAGAAAAAAGAACACTTCTATACTTTTCTTGAAGTCAGCAATATTTTGAAATAAAAATATAATATCATCAGGAGGGAGAATTACAGGCCAGTATTTCTTACTAACATATATGTAAAATTCTTAAGAACATATAAGCAAATTTAATACAGCACTATATGAAACAGACAATACGTCATGGCCAAATGAGTATTATTTGAAGAGTGTGAGAAAAGTTTATCATTTGAAAATTATAAACGTAAGCCAATATATAAACAAAGTAAATGGGAAAATATGTCATACCATAGATTATTTTAAATTCCCAGCCTGTTAATTGTAACATCCTTGTTATATCTGAGTCTAGTGCCAATGATTTATTTTCTCTTCAGAGCATGTTTTCCCTTGCCTTTTTTTTTTAATTTTAAAAAATATATTTTTTTAAAGATTTTATTTATTTATTTGACAGACAGAGATCACAAGTAGGCAGAGAGGCAGGCAGAGACGGAGAGGGGGAAATAGGCTCCCCGCTGAGCAGAGAGCCTGACATGGGGCTCGATCCCAGGACCCCAAGATCATGACCTGAGCCCAAGGCAAAGACTTTAACCCAACTGGGCCACCCAGGCGCCCTTCCCTTGCCTTTTGATGTGCCTTGTACTTTTTTGTTGTTGTTGAAAGTCAGTTGTGTTTTATTAGGTCCTTGGAACGGAAGCAATGAAGCCTTTCATTTATGTTAATGCTGTTGGGAGTGGGGCCCTGTTAAAAGTTTGTTGTAGCTGTAGGAGCCAGAGGTTTGCTTTTTGACCTCAGGCTTTCCTAAATACTTTTCTTCAAAAGAGTCTGTGTCTTGCAGCTCTTTCTGCTATAATCCACTCTTCTACTGGAGCACCATTGGCATCATGGTAAAGTTTAGGCAAAGGAGTCCTTATGTAATTTTACAATTAAATTTTAGTCTTTTTTTTTTTTATTTACTGGTAACATTGTTCTTTATAAACATATATTTTTATCCCCAGGGGTACAAAATAAAAAAGAATCTTGATTATAATAATGGATATATTTAATACACATGTAATAAAACAGCATAGCCCTACACACATGTACACAAACAAGTGAGATTAATGAGTGCTTATATTAACTGGTAAAATCTAAATAAGCACATTATACCAATATTATACTCTAGTTATACCAGATGTCCACATTAAGAGGCCGGTGAAAGGGTGCATGGGGTCTATCTACAGATTTCTTTGCATCTTCTTGTGAATCTATAATTATTTCAAAATAAAGGTTTAAATAACAACAAAAAAAAAAATTAGTCTCTTGTGGATTGTGTCTCAAGGCTGATATTCACAATGTTTCTTCAGCTAGTATGGCCCTTACTGTCTTCTTGGCTGTAGGATAGGGCTCTCTGCATATTTAATGGAAGTCTTGAGCCCTGCAAACTATGGGTTTTTTTCCTCTGTTAGGTAAGACAGAGAGGCTGAAAAGGCCTGGAGTAGGATTCCCTTTTCCCAGGTGGGTCTTTTGTCTTGGTGAGTTGGTCTCTGTTATGGAGAAGTTTCTGGATGCATTTTACATTGATTACAGTCTTTCTTGGGTCTTCATCATGAGAACCTAATGAAATTACCAGAAGTAAAGCCCAGTAATGTAGCGATCCCCATAACAACTTGGTCCCTTGGCCCCTTGGCCCCAGGAATTTCTCATTCTCACATGACCAACAAGTTATCAAAATTATCATCCAAGTGCTTGTTTCAGTCTACTGTGCCAGTGGTTTCTGTTCCAGGTAAGCAGATGGAGGCAGTAACTCTAGAATCACTCACTGTCTGTCCAGACTCAAGGTGGCAATTTACTTTGAACTTCAGCTACCTTGTGGGTCCAATGGACGTCATTAATTTTCAGTGTTTTCACCCTTGCTTTTTTTGTTATAAGGACAGGAGTGATGACTTCCAGTGATTTTTGTGTTGCAACAGAAACAGGAAATAGATAAAGGGCATCTAAAACACAAAACAAAGATAAAACTTGCAATTAATATGCTTCTTCTTGGTTAAATAATAAATGCTTTCTTCCTGAGCTTGGGTGGACACACTTCTTCTTCCACCGCTTCTGTTCATTACTGTACTGTGGTTCCTAACAGCTACCAATAGGCAAAAATAATAATGATAGTAGTAGTGATAATAATGGAAATAATTAATAATTGGAAAACTATCTGTTTAATTTATCATACATTTACTGTTTCCTCAGTATATTTAATTTATAAAAATTTATTGCATTGCTACTTATGAAGAATTAGAAAGCAAATTTAAAAATCAGTATAGTTTACAGCAGCATCAAAACATTTAATATATAGTGGGGAGAAAAGGATTAATGGGAAATCTCTCACATCTTCCTCTCCTAAGAGGTACTCATGGCATGAGCTCTAGTGACTAATGGAGTTTACTGGCTGAAAATGGAAATGAATGAAGGAAGGTTTTGGGAGGATTACTCTGTCCAACAGTTGACTGTTCTAGGAATGCTTTTAGCAGTATATATCTGGTTTACCTAGATAGTTTATTATAAATAAACCCTGAATGTACTACTGTTCTGTTAAAGATTGGAAGTTAGTTCTGTAGCCAGATGATGTCAGAGATCTGACATATCCTAAATCTTCTTTAGCTTGTGTTAACTGAATATTTATCCCATTAGTTTTCTTCATTTGGAACGAAAAATAGGTATGTTGTGGAAAAGAGCATTCTGAAAATTATATCAGTGGATTTTTGTTTTGTTTTTGTTTTTGTTTTTTAGGAGTTTTACTACTATTTTTATCCTTTGTTCTTCATTAGTAAAGCTGACTCTGAGTCAAACTTGTATATCATGTTAATCTGACAATTCAAACCTTTGTGATTGCACATAATTAATAAATCTAACAAAAATGTCCAATTCGTGGTCACCTTTGAAACATTACCTAGCGATTAAAGAAGGTTTAAAAATATAAAGAACAATATATCACAATTGTGGACTGGAAGAATCCTCAATATTGACAGTTCTGCCAAATTTGATTTATAGATTCAGTACAATTATAATAAAATATCTAAGCAGAAATTTTGTAGACATTAAAAGGTGATTCTAAAATTTATATAGATGTGTAGAATGCCTGAAATAACCAAGAAAATTCTTGAGAAAGAAAAATGTTAGAAACTCTTAAACTGTTCTTGAAAAGGCACCGTAAAAAATTGAAAAGATCTGTTATAGACTAGGAAAAAATATTTGATGGCATTTATGTGGCATTGGCATACATTAGCCTAGAAATTTTAAATATTTTAAATTAAAATATTAAATTTTAAAAAATTTAATATTTTTGAATTTTTAAAAAAGCTGATAATTTTTTTTAAAAAATTGTGGGAAGTCTTGAGAAATCATTTCACAAAAGATATCCCAATGTCTCATTGGCACACTAAAGGTTGTGGTCACTAATTCTGACATGTGGGCGTGTGTGTGGAGCGGACCTTCTCCACATCCATAAGCAGTTCTCCAACACCAGCTGGATACTTTACAGTGTAACTCGATTCTGACACCATCTATATGGACCTAATGTTATATCCCACCTACTAAGGGATCAGTCCCAAAAGGCTGCTTTCTAGCACTTCAGATACCCGTCATAAGTCCAGGTTAACATCTGTACTTCTGACAGACCAGCTATAGATTGGAGGCTCCAATGACTACCTCCTGTGTTCAATTAATTTGTTAGAACTCACAGAACTCAGAGAAACATTTTACTTACTAGATCATCAGTTTATTATTAAGGGATATAACTCAGGAAGTCAGATAAGAAGAGATGTATAGGGCAAGGTATGGGGAAAGGGAGCACGACTCTCCCCAAATCTCCACGTTTACCAACAGGAAATGCTCCAACACCTGTGCTTTTCGATTTTTATGTAAGCTTCATTACATACTTATGATTAATTAGATCATTGCTTCTTGACAACTGAATCAACCTTCTGCTCCTCTCCCCTCCCTGGAGGTGGAACAAAATAACTGAAAGTTCCAACCCTCCTATCTAGGATTGGTTTCCCTGGTAATCAGATCCTTCTTAGGTGCCCTAGGGGCATCCCGAAAGTCACCTCATTAACATAAAAAAGATATATTTTCTCTTTCTCACCAGTTAGGAAATTCTAAGGGTTTGAAAGCTCTGTGCTAGATATGTATATTTCTTATTATGAACTACACACACATAAAAAAGTGTGCAAAATTGTTAGTTTTCAGATAAATACACTTCAAAACCAGAAAGAGAGATAGCACTATGTACACATCAGAAAGGCAAAAAATTGAAGGGTCTTTTTATATAGGTAGGAATGCAAAGCAAGGAGAACTTTTACACATTACCATGGAGAACATGAATTAGCACAAGCACTTTAGAAAACTGGCTGTATCTATTAAAGCTGAAATCACATATATTTATTCATTTTTTATATTTTTATTTTTAGTGTCTTAAATTTACCATGAAAACAATTTTAAAATGCACAATTTTCCCTTCTTAACAAACTCTCATAAAACATAAAAACCCCAAACATCATACTTGACACAATTCAAAATCTAATTAGAAGAGTATTAAACATTTATAAAATTCTATCTTTTAAAAATATTGCAGTTTTATAGAATTGACATAAAAGTGGCTTAAAAATGGGAGAATTTTCCTTCATTCCTAAACAGAAAATATGTCGGCTAGTAGCTATGGAGATTCTTGAGTATATGAGGTCTTAATTTTCAGTATGGAAACCTTCCTCTTTTTGTGGGTATAAGAGCTCATGCATAGGAGGGTCTTGTAACACTATGGGCTACCAGCTCCTCTCCAGGTATTAACAGTGTAACAACGATGACTTTTGGCCTCTACAAGTCCAGTCGGTGTTTCTGCCAGTGTTGCCTAAAGATACTCACTTTCATTAAAAGCTTCTGAATTTTTCAGTAATTAAGCCTCTTCAACAGTTACATGTAAAAGAATGAAACTAGATGGCTTTCTAACACGAAAATAACTTAAAATGGATTAAAGGCTTAAATGTAAGACCTGAAACCATAAAATCCTTGATTTTTCTGACATTGGTCACAGCAACATTTTTCTAGTTAGGTCTTAAATAATGTGATAAATGTCTATTTTCTCACCTCTTTTTATATTTTTTACACAAAACATCCTGTAAATCCTGTATTGCACTTCCTTTTATTCTCACTTAACAATGTTTCCTGGAAGTCATTCTGTATCAGTTTCAAGATACGTTCTTTCTTTAAAGTTTTTAATGTTTCAAGTTGTGTAATACTCCATTTTGTGGATAGAATCAGTCATCCTCTCTCGTGGATACCTGGGTTTCATCATTACTTGTAATTACACACAACAGTGTAGTGAATAACCTTGTACACACTAAATTTGTATTGCTGGAGGTATATCTTCAGGCTAAATTGCTGCAGAGGAATTATGGAGTCACAAATTTATGCATTTGTAGTCATTGCCAATTTCTTCTATATATTAGTTTTCTATTGCTGCTGTAATAAATTACTACAATCTTGGTGGCTAAAACAATCCATATTCATTATCTTAAGAGTTCTAGAAGTCAGCCAGCCAGCACAGACTTGGTAGGGCTGCATTCCTTTCTGCGGGCTGTCCAGGAGAATAATAGATCCCCTAGCCTTCTCCAGCTTCTATAGACTGCCTGCACTTTGTGGTGCCCCTTGCTCCATCTTCAAAACCCACAACAGAGCTTGGAGCCTTCCTCATGCTGCTATCCCTCTGGTTCTCTACATCAGGGAAAGGTTCTGCTTTTTGGAACTAATGTGATAAGATTGTACCCACCTGGATAACAAGGGTAATCTTGTCTCACATTCCATCATCGTAATAATGGCTGCATAATCTCTTTGGCTGCATAAAGTAATGTTTTATAGATTATGGGACGAGAATATGGACATTTGGGCAGTGGCATTAATCTCCTACCACATACTTCACCTAGATTTTAGAAATTATCATTATCATAAGCAATATACAAGAATGACTATTTCTCCATAGTCTCACCGAAAGAATGCATTGTCATATATTTTACATTTTTACTGACCTAATAAGTGATAAATAGCATACCATTTATTTGTTCAACTGCATTAGCTAATATCTCCAGAATAGGATTTAATAGTGAATATTAAGGGCATCTTTGCCTTTTTCCTGATCTTGGTGAAATGCCTCTCAGGTTCCACATTTAACAAAAATGCTGACTTTAAGACAATCTTATTAGGTTGAGAAATCATCCATCAATTCCTATTTTCTTAAGTACTTTTATTACAAATGAGTGTTGAAATTTGTCGGAAGTTAATCAGCATTTATGGAAATAGTAATGTGATTTTTCTTGAATTTGTTAACATGATGCATTATATTAACAAGTGTCCTTATATTGAGATCAGTTATATACTTAAATGCCTCCTCCTCAAGATGCATTATTTTTTTATTATGGTTTTAGATTTCATGGGCTAATATCTTACTTAGCATTTTTGCATACATCCTCGGGTTATACTTTTCTTTTGCGTGTGTGTGCTTTCTTTATTGAGTTTGGGTTTTTTTTGTTTGTTTGTTTTGTTTTGTTTTAGGATTGATTTTATTTATTTATCTGTCAGAGAGATAGAGAGACAAAGCCCAAGCAGGGGGTGCAGCAGAGGGAGAGGGAGAAGCAGGCTCCCTGCTGAGAGCAATGAGTCTGGTGTGGGACTCGATCCCAGGACCCTAGGATCATGACCTGAGCCAAAGGCAGGAGCTTAATGGACTGAGCCACCCAGGCATCCCTTTCTCTGCATTCCTTTAAACACTTCCTTACAGTTTGACTTCATCTACTAATTTTTTTTTTCAGTTTTTATTTAAATTACAGTTAGCTAACATACCGTGTTATTTTAGTTTCAGGTGTACAATTAGTAATTAGTAAACTAATTAGTAAATTAGTAAGCCAATTAGTATATTAGTTTCAGATATACAATTTAGTGACTCCACACTTCTGTCCATCACCTGTGCTGATTATAACAGGTCCGCTCCTTAATCGCCATCACTTATTTCTCTCACCCCCTTACAGACCTCTCCTCTGGTAACCATCAGTTTGTTTTCTACAACTAACAATCTGTTTCTTGGTTTGCCTCTCTCTCTTTTTTTCCTCTTTGCTTATTTGTTTCTTAAATTTCACATAAGAGTGAAATCATATAGTATTTGTATTTTTCTGACTGACTTATTTTGCTTAGTATAATTTTTGTTTTTTTAAACAGTATTTTCCCTTAGGGAGAAGATTTTCTCTTTCTTGAGGGATTTTTGTTGTTGTTCAGTCTTTGGCACTCTACTTCTCTGTTGATTTTTGTTTATTTGTTTTGTTTTATTTTGTCTTGTTTTAGGGAGAGAGAGAGAGTGGGGTGAAGGGCAGAGGGAGAAGCAGACTCTCCACTGAGCAGGGAGCCTTATGTGGAGCTCCATCCTGGGACTCCAGGATGGGGACCTGAGCCAGAGACAGACCTCAGGACGTGTGGAGGGCTGTGATTGAAGGCTCTGCTGACTCCTCTGTTTAGGCCTTGGTTGAATAAAGCACTGAGCAAGCTGACTAACCATCACTGTGTCCTGTGGGTCTTTGATAAGACCTTGGCAGACCCTGATGGTAGGATTGGGTGAGGGCAGGTCAGCAGCTGTGGTCCAGAAGACTCCTGTGGAGGTAGGCTCACATTCTCTACCCCAAGGCAGCCTCTTCTATCCTTCATGGAGCTACTCCAGCACCTCTGAGCTCAGAAAGGCCTTTAGGAAGGCCTAAACTGCACCAGGAAAGCCAAAGTGACCCTGTCACCATTCAGGAATCGTCAGTGGCTCCCTACTACCCTCAGGATAAACTTAAAAGACCGCTGGCATGGCCCTTTAGGACCTGGGCCCTCCCCAACCCCATTCCTCACCTCTTTTGACACAAATTCCCATACCTTGTTCTTCATATTTCCTTCCTTTGCATCAGTTGGATCATCAGGAAGGTTCCTCTCCCATCGGTAAAAATACAAAACAAAATAAACAAACAAACCAACCAACCCTCTTAACCAACCAAGCCAACCAGGCTCCCCAAGTTGTTTTGTTCTTACAAAGAATTAGGGGGAAATTTGAAGAAATACATCCACTAGAAGTGGGTGCTTCTTCTGCTACTTCTTTTTCTAATTTGCACTTTATAGAGCCTTCATCGTGTAGTTATGTTGAAAGGAAAACATTTGTGAGGTTTTGTAATTTTCTTTTAGTAGGTCTGTGTATTTGTCAGGAGGTGTATTGGGAGACTCAGACCTGTGGAACTTCCACTTTACCTACCCAGGAAATCTAAGACGCCAATGATAAACAGAAACAACATTTCTGGGATTATCTTTTAATTTCAATGTGTTTCATTTAATAGAGCAGAAGACTATTAACAAGTTGAAGTACACGTTTTGGTGTTCAGGGGTGTTGATCGCCAAGGGAAGGAAAACCCATAGGATTCAAAAAAGCAGAGGTTGTACAGAATTTGTTTTCTGTGGATCTGCTCATTTAATAATTTATTCACTCAACTACCAATATATTACCTACTCTCTTCCATCCACAAAAGTTATAAGATGTGATTATAATAAATTTTCTTGCCCTGAGGGGGTAGATAGTATAATGAAAAAGACAGTGAGAAAATTAATTAGTATACTAAAATCCGATGAAATGCAAAGATAGAGTTTTGTTCAGGGCATCGGACAACACTCTGATGTATCTTTTAAATCAAAAAGAGTTAGAAATAACTCGTGACGTCTTTGAAGTGTTCTTGAAGAAGGTTTCACTTGACTTACGTTTTGAAGGATTCGTCGGGATCAGGCAGGTGAAGATGCACAAAGGAGAACTCCAGGATGAAGGAGCAGCTCCTGTAGTCTCCAAAGCGTGTAGTAGAATGACGTCTTTGTTACATATGGCGTAAAGGGAAATAAATAGTCAATTGTGAGTGAATGAGATGGAGAAAAATAAGTTTGGTGATAAAAAACCTTGTTTGTGAATTTAAGAATTTAATCTTCCTTAGTGACTTAAAGATGTAATGGCTGACAAATGAAATGATTAGATTTGTTTTTTTGGAACATTCATTTGGATGCAATATGAAGAACAGATCAGATGAGGGTCCTTTTTCGGGGCGGTGTGACCATGGGGGAGGCTCTTCTATGAGTCCAGGAGGAAGTGATAGAGGACAAAATTAAATAATTATAAGCAATATGAATACTTACAAGTACTATTATAAGGGGAAAAAATTATGTAAGTTATTTGGTGACCAATCAAGCACATTGCAGGTTCCTGATGGTGCTTTCATTCCTTTCTCTAGAAGAATCTGGAATCTTTCCGTTGGATCAGGATTTCACCCACCAGTGTTTAGTCACTAATATCTGTTGTGATCTCATGTAACCTGCATTTTTAAATATTTTAGATAAACATATTTAACCGGCATTGGGAGTGGGGCTTCAACAATTCATTTCTGTACATTTCTAATCGGCTAATGGGATTTCAATCAGAATGTTACTCTTTCTTCTGAATTGGTGTTTTGATTCAACCAAGTTTCGATTCACTAATGGAGTTGATCCAACAAAGCTTCACTGCTTGTCACAATGCACTGGGTAATGTTTGAGGTCTTGAGGACATGGGAAGACAGGATGCACAAAACCTGTACGTGCTTTCATATATATACCTTTCATTTGATTTCAGTGGTTTTTCCACATGATTTCATTTTTAAAACATCATACTGTGAACTTCGCCTTATATGACTTAAAAGAAAATAAATTGCAAACTTTATTTCAATAACATGGTTTGTACTCTGAGACTTATTATGGGACCATAAATCTATGGTGAGTAAAGAAAGTATTTTTAAACATTGTGCTGATATAAAATAAAATGTATAATAACATGTAAGTAACAAAAAATACTATTTAAAAAAACCCTGTACCAAACACTGAATTTTGAAATTTCTAATGTTCTTTATATTTAATCAGGTCAGTTTTATTTCTTAAAATAAACATGTAAAAATAAAATGTATAAAAATATATAAAAATACATACATACGTGTGTGTGTGTGTGTGTGTATACCTCTATATGAAAGTATATTCTGTTTCCTTGACAAGTTTATTTACTTAATTGGGCTTTCTGTTTCTCACCTGTAGATGAGGGTCTTGCTTCTCAAAATGTATTGTTTCTCAAAATAAGTGTGAATTAAAAATACTGGGAGTGCGTGACCAATTTAGTTTCTTGGGGTATGTTCTTAGATAATTTGTTTTTAATAGGTTATAGGTCACCAGCCTTTTCATTACTCAAAACTTTTCCTGGAGAACCATAGCTCTACATGGTACCCGACTGTGTTACAGCAATGTTTGATGGCCATTTCTACCTGTCTTTCCAGAGAACAATGTTTTCGTGGTAGCTTTCAGACACTTTGCACTCTCCAGGCCACACCACCTGGAAATTAGTACAAGAATTCTGTAACTTGGAAGATCTTCTGATCTGGGCAAGATCTGACATGACAATCACATCAAAAGATGAAATAATAAACTGAAATTATACCATGTTTCTCTGGATAGTTCATGCTGCATTTATATCAAACAAGTTCTTAATAATGATGGCAATAGTACTGTTTGGTTTATATGACATGGTTTATTGTTTAGCTGCTTTTTCCTACACGATGGTCATTTGATAACCTTCTTAGAGGCATCTGCCTGATATTTAATTTTCACATATTCACTCCTGCTGGGACACTGGGTTCCAGGAAACTTATAAATCATTTAGTCTTAAAAATTTTAGTTTATAGGATTGAAAATAAAACTGACAAAAATTTTATCATTCATCAAACAGATTTCATGTTACTGCTGGTTATTTTCTTTTAAGTCAAAGATAAGGAAATTACCTTAAATTAAAAAAAAAAAAAACAAGCACTCTTTCTAAAACTTCAGTTGTTGAAGAATGTAGGCTGTTTTGGTTTTGGTTTTGGTTTTTAAATTACAGGCATATCTCAGACATACTGTGGTTTGGTTCCAGACCACCACAATAGAGCAAATATGGCAACAAAGTAAGGCAAATGAATTTTTTGGTTTTCTAGTACATGTAAAAGTTACTTTTACGTAATACAATTAAGTGTAAAATTGCACTGTGTCTAAAAAAAGACACACCTTCATGAAAAAAAAAAAACCTTTTTTGCTCAAAAATGTTAACCATCATCTGAGCTTTCAATGAGTCATAATCACTGATCACAGATCACCATAACAAATATAATAATAATGAAACAAATTTGAAATATTGCAAGGATTATGACACAGAGACATGAAGTGAGCAAATGCTGTTGGGAAAAAAAAAGCCTCTAATAGACTTGTTTGATATGGGGTTGCCACATACCTTCAATTTGCAAAAAAATGCAATATCTGCAAAAGTTCAAAAAAGTGAAGCACAATAAAATGAGTTGTGTTTGTAATAATGAAGTGTGTAAAATTGTTGTGAGATAAGATTGACACTTTTTTACTGAGGCAATTAATTTGGATCTAAAATGAGCCATCCGATGTTTATTTGCTGGAATGGAGAAATACGGAACAGACTTGTTAGCGCTCAACATACACAGTGGTTGTGGATTGGCGGTATTTACAAATAGTGTCTCTCTCATTGTACATGCATTGAGGTCAGGCTCTCTTTGTTTTCCTTTTATTGATACATTGCCCAACACAGACAGATGCTCAGTGAATATTTGTTAAAAGAAAAAATGTCATTAGTAATTAGAATTTTGTGACCCAAAGAGGATATTGATTAGGACTGATTAGGACCTCCAATGACAGAATTAAAGTATTAGCTAAAAATTGGACAAGGCATTAACAGTTGATTTCCAAATCCTCTTTAGAAATCAAATTGTATTTTAACTATTATATTTTGATTTTTAAAAGTTAATGTTTGATGCATTCCTTCCAACTAATCTAAAGTAGGAGTGAAGTGACATGAAACACACAATAAGTTCTCATTTATTTGTTTATATAACTTAAAGAAAATCTCCTAGTCTCTCAAAAATGATCATGAAGGTGCATAATTCTATTTCCAAATGCAAATGAAGAAAATGAAAACATGAAGAGTTAAGAAAATAACATTTTCCTGCTCAAACTCAGCAAGTTGTGCATAGGACCAGAGAAAGCTATGTACATGAAAGTGTTTTCAAATTGCTAATTTCATGTAATTAAATTATTTTGCAAGTCTTTTTGGTGTAGCTTATTCAGAAAAAATACATAGCTGTTAAAAAACAACAACAACAACAATAACAAAATCCAAGCTTGTACTTAGTATATCTTCCAAATGAAATTTTGTTACCTTTAACAACCCAAATTCTGATCTTTCTATTTCCTAGTAGGTCAAAGAGATAGGCTCTCTATCACACATGCATTTCACCTTGGGTCAATCCCGTGTCTGAGAGTTCCTGCAGGAAGTGATATAATTGGTGTCTTTTTAGGACATTTCACATTAGAGGCTCAAAAGGTCTACGTTGCTTGAGGACTTGCTCATGGATCTCTTAGATATATGGAGCTTTATAATACTGACACCTCTTTCATTTAATGAATAATGAATATTTATTTCATTTATGAAATAATCGGTGCATAATTTAAATTCACAGTTAGTGGTTTGAATGTAAAAATGTTTCCTGTTGACCCACTGACAATGTTGTTTTCTGTTATCTTTTTAGTGCTTATGATTAATATCCATTAAATAACTTAGCTTCTTGTCTTGTAGATGCTTTTATTATAAATGAATCTTGGAGATGTGATCCTATCTGGACACAACTAACAGAGGAAGTCTAACTATTCTTACTGACGTTTGATCTTTCTCATTTATCTTTTTTTTTTTTCGTCTCAAATAAATCCAAAAGGTTCTAGACAAGTAGCACATAATGGCAAATGGACATAGCATTTCTATTATATTTTCCTAAAGAATGAAAACAAGAGTCCTGTGTTGGTGAGAGTATTTTATGATTTTTCTTTGCTGATGATTTTGGAAATTCAAGATCAAGTGCCAAAAGAAAAAGATATGCTGGATTTTCATGGCTCTGACCAGTCAGGTACAGTGAAATGAAATTCAATACCAAATTCACTGACAGTGGTTTGGGAATTATTTTTTGAGTGTATTGTGAAAAATAAATCCCACAATTTATATTACAAAAAAAAAAAAAATAGAAAACTGATGACAGCCAAACTTTTAAGCAATTCAATATTTGTAAGAAAAGAATAAATGGTTCGAGATCTTAATGGAATAGAAAAGTGACATATTTGACATATTAGAACTAGAAAAGTGACATAGTTGGGGATTTTGAACAAGGATCACCAACATTTTTTCAGCCTCACTGCAAAATTAGCTATAATTTCCCATGATACTGACTTCATTCAGTAAAGAATGTCTCCATCATTTAGAACAGAGATGAGATGCTATGATGTCTGGCTAGAGGAGTTTACAGATGGCCGTCATTGTTACGTGTATTCTTTAGAGATACCGTGATCATCATTAACGCAGCCAGGGCATATTTCATTGGAATCTGTGTAAACTGTCCTAAAGTAGAAAACAAAGAAATTAATGAGTCTGTTTTTCATGTCATTGCGGCCATGGAATGAAGATTATGCAAGTCTGTTTTTATTGCCACACCCTTTTTGGAGATATATAAGAGTCCCAGGGCAGATGGCAACATTCACACTTGGGAAACACACGTCCATATCGAACAAAATCCCCAGCTCCTGACGCTATGAGCTACTACTATGGCAACTACTATGGTGGCCTGGGCTGTCGATGTGGAAGCCTGGGCTGTGGCTATGGCCTAGGCTATGGCTGTGGTTACAGTGGCTTCAGAGGCCTAGGGTGGGGCTGGGGAGGCCACAGATATGGCTGCTGCCGCCCATCATGCTATGGAGGTTATGGATTTTCTGGCTTTTATTGAAAATGAAAAAGACTGTTGCTTTGGGACTTCAGAACTCTAATACCACCCTACAGCTAATTCTTTCAAGTCTGTCTCTGTCCAATGAAATTCAGATGCTGCTCGGACCATCTGGCTCTATGTACAGTAAAAAGGACCAGAACTCACACGGAAGCCCTGAAACTGACCATCACCACCACCTCATTCCATGAATTCATTGGGAATTTTGCAGATTGTCGCCTGTGGCATTTCTGTGGCCAATTTTCAATAAAGCTATATCCTTTTACTTGATCTCGTGTCAATGTTTGCTAATTTTTAAAGTTACCACATGGACCGATTATTGTGCTTTAGGATTATTACTCTTTCAGGGATCACCTCTCCAGAGAACTTTGTGTTATATTTTTGTTAAAAGAATAGTCTCTTCTTTTGACCTCAGCTTTAAAAGTTAAGTTTTTCTCTGGTTTCTTTAAACACTTCTACCTATTTTCCAACAAAAAATCATCCTATAGGAAGCAAATGCATTTTTTTTCTTCTTAGTGATTTTTGGAAGCTGGGTATTTCTTTACAGGGCCAACGAGAAAGCTTTTAATTACCAGACAAGGAAGGATAACAAGGGAAGTTAAAGTAATTTGGGGTTTGGCAAGAAAGAACACAGATTTGAAAGAGATTGTCCTAGACGGTTTACCATGTACGACTGTGGTTTTTTTTTTTTTCTTTCTTTCTTTCTTTCTCTTAAGCTGTAGCAGAAGAACAATGAGAGAGACTGCTGGTCTTTATTTCCCTAGAGATTTATATGTAGTTCGCTGAAGGATGATTGAACTAAAGAAAAACCAAAGACGAAAGGAAGAGCCTTTGGAAGTGATTTGAGGCTAAGCTGCTCTAAACCTGGCATGAACAGGGTTCTAGAACTGTGCCTTGCACAAAACATGAGTTCGATAAATACTTATTACATAAATAGAATTAATTAAGAGAACCTATGGTGTGTCAGATATTTTGTAAGGTATATATATATATATATATAATCATTTAATTTTCTTAATACTCCAAAACACAGGAATTAAAGTATAAAAAAGCTTTTTAAGTTTTCAAACGACTCTAAAAGGTAGTTAGAAGAGTGGATAAATAGAGAATTTGGAGATGTCACCAACTGGGTATCTGGCATTGTGCTTTCTTTTCCCTACTAATTGTATGACATAAGACAAGTTGCTTAACTTCATTGATACACTTTTAATCAATTAAATCTGACCATAAATTTTACTATCAAGAACTGTCACAAAATAAACCTACCCTTCACTACATGCATATGTATGCAAACAAAAACTATATATCATGGTGTATAGAACAGTAGGTAATAGTGTTAATTTCTTAGGGTTGTGGGGCGCCTGGGTGGCTCAGGGGGTTAAAGCCTCTGCCTTTGGCTTGGGTCATGATCCCAGGGTCCTGGAATCAAGCCCCGCATTGGGCTCTCTGCTCAGCAGGGAGCCTGCTTCCTCCTCTCTCTCTCTCTCTCTCTCTGCCTGCCTCGCTGCCTACTTGTGATCTCTGTCTGCCAAATAAATAAATAAAATCTTAAAAAAAAAAATTCCTAGGGTTGTTGTAACAAGATGTCACCAACTGGGTATCTTAAAATAAGAGAAATTTATTATCTCACAGTTCTGAAAGCTAGAAGTCCAAGCTCAAGGTGTTTGCAAGGCTGTACTCCCTCTCAACAAGGCTGTAATCCTCCCTGGCCTCTTCCTAACTTCTGGTGGTTTGCTGGCAATCTGGTATTCCTTGGCTTGCGGCCCAGAAGTAACAACTCCAATCTCTGCAGTCATTGTTACACTGTAGGCTCCCCGTGTGTGGCTATGACTCTCTGTCTCTGTGTCCAAATTTCCCCTTCTTATATGGACACCAGCCAAACTGAATAATCATCTTGACGTAGAGCCCACCCTAATGAACGTATCTTGACCTCATCTCAACTTGCTTCAACTGCAAAGACCCGATTTCACATCCACAGGTATGGGGTGGGCAGGTGAGGTCTTCAATATATCTTTTGTGGAGGCATAGGTCAACCCGTAACAGTGACCAATATTTTCTGCTTAATATTACTTTATTTAGATTACGTAAGTTAGCAGAGGATCGACTAGGAGCAATGATTCAACCATTAGAGTTTTGACTTAGTGTTAAAATTCTTTTCACAATTCTAAGTATTTCTTTCTGTAACTGAGAGATTCGAGGAGAGAAGATGATGACTGATTTAGAATGGATTGTGTTTCAGCTGACAATTAGAAGGTCATTTATAACTGCCCATTAGAGAGCTTGTGGTTTTAATTTATATCCTCTCATAAATATGTACAGCCAAGCAACCTCATAAACAAAAGCAGAGACATTAGCCCAAGGCAGCTCATAATTGATTTCAGAGAACTGGTTTGTGATTTTTTACTATCTGTTCAAATTAACTATGCAAATCAAGATCTTTCCTTAAATTTACATTGTCAAAGAGATGTCACCTTTATAAGATGATGCATACTTTCCTCCCGTCTTTCAGCTCACCTCTTAGGCAAACCTAGTCACCCCCAAAGCCTACTTTAGACTTTTTTCAATTGTCTATTCTTGGAAATAACAACATAAATATTATGTCCCACCAAAATTATACTTCCCTTATTTCTAGAATTTCTCAACTTATTCTTTGATTTTTCAATAGGAGATAATTGGCTAAAGCCATGTCTTGGGCCTTGGAGCAATTTCTTTTACAGCTCTCTTACATAAATTCCATTACAAGATTTGTAAAATTGAAAAACTGGAAGGAATAATTAACTCGCAATGCTTCTTTTTAGTAGTAATAGCCTATGATCCTTTAGAAGAATCCAGGTAATTTAAAATATAAGTTAGTCTTTTCAGGGTTTGGGGTGAAGCAGGGGAGCTGGTAAGCCTTCTGGCATAATAGCTTTTTTTCCATATCCTGAGCAACTCTATTGTTCCAACAAATTCCTGCTGGGTATATGTTTGGCTAATTGAAGAATTATTTCAGAACCAGCCTGCCCTAATACTTGATTAAAGCAATCTCCTACATCCACTTCCCATGAACAAGGCCCTTGGTGCCCTTAATTGTTAATATTTCCAACAATTTTTTCGGTCTAACAATTACAAGAACTCCCTCCACAGATTTTTTTTTTTTAACAATAAGCTCTTAGATTTTCTTAATGTTAATAAAACTAGATCTTCAGAACTTTAGGGAAGAACAAAACTTTCTAATTCTTTTATTGTTTGCCTGAGAAAGTTAGAGGCAAAGGGATAAAGACTTTTGCAAATGTTCCAGCTATTAAGAGCATTTGATTTTGTCTAATAAATGTTAATGTATGTATTCATTCATGGATCCTTTATTTTTCAAACTTATTTTTAAACCACTTATTATTATTATTATTTTACTTAAGATGTATTGGTTTGCATGTATTGGTTTGTATTTATTTATTCATTTATTTTTTTTATATTTGGAAAATTTTTTTTTAAATTTTTTATTTTTTCAGCATAACAGTATTCATTATTTTTGCACCACACGCAATGCTCCATGCAATCCGTACCCTCTCCAATACCCACCACCTGGATCCCCCAACCTCCTACCCCCCGCCCCTTCAAAACCCTCAGATTTGTTTTTCAGAGTTCGTAGTCTCTCATGGTTCACTTCCCCTTTCAATTTCCCTCAATTCCCTTCTCCTCTCCATCTCCCCTTGTCCTCCATGCTATTTGTTATGCTCCACACATTTGGAAAAATTTAAGATGATATAAAAATTATGCCTTAAAACTGGTGGCTGACTATAAAAGGAAATTAGGAGACTGATATATTTTCACCACTTTTATAAAAAAGGATCATGGTTTTTTATCGTTTTCCTGAGTAAACTCTGCTTTTTATTTAATGATAAAAGAAAAGTGATGTGGATAACAGGTGATATTTAAGAAGTACTTTAGAAAGATAATATAATTAATGGTTGGAAAGTATTGTTATTTTATAAGAGAACTACTTGGTGTTATGAAACCTGTTTTTAAAACTGAAATGGAGAAAAGGAGTACTTTGAAGATAGAAATATCATTTCATCATAGCCACAGATTTGTTTTGAAAAATGCAAGCTAAACAAAAAGAAAATGAACAGAGTGCTTTACAAGAAAGTTCAGACCTTCTCTCAAATATGAAAGGAATGGTTTTATAAACTTGTCTGTGCAGTTTTTACCAGAAGAATTTGATGTATCTTCAAGGATTCTTAGTCCCATTCTTACTTTTTTTTAATATTTTATTTATATTTGAGAAAGAGAGAGAGCACAGGTAAGCAGAAGAGCAGGCAGAGGGACAGGAGACGCAGGCTCCCAAGTGGGCAGAGAGCCTGTTGCAGGGGTCAATTCCAAGACCCTGGGATCATGACTTAAGCTGAAGGCAGATGCATAACTGACTGAGTGACCCAGGTGCCCCTTAATCTCACTCTTAAAGGGATATGGCAGTTCCCAGGTAGATGGTTGCAATGCAGGCTGCCCTGTCCACCCAGTGAAATCCTTCGCTCCTGACACCATGAGCAACAACAGAAATCCCTAAAGAGAAGCCTGGGCTGTGAGTTTGGATGTGGATGGGGTGGTTTCCATGGACGGGTCTATAGATGTGGATCTGGGTATGGGTATGGAGGTATCGCCCATTTAGTAGTTGGTTCTCTGGCTTCTACTGAATTACTGTCTTGATTAACTGATGACTAGGTACAAGAGGCAGACTTGACAAAGTAGACTGCAGACTGAAAATTCATTATTAGCCTAATAGGTCCAAATACTCAACAGCTACATCTCAAAACAGCTTACTCTGTTGTTGTACTTATGTCTTCAGACACCTTTTACTTGTTCTTCAAAGCTGAGGAAAAATAGACTCACACTTAATCATCAAGGTTTGGTGTTAAAGAGGCTTGAGATTTGAAGTTTGGCTCCATTACTCCCTAACTCATGTAAGCTTGAACGAGTTAATCTCTAGATGCTTTCATCTCCCTTCAGCAAATTGTGTGGAGTGCTCTTCTCATGTGGTTTTGATAGTTAACTGGAGTTGATTCCTCATCATAGAATTGGGATGTTCAAATGCTATTTACTTATTTATTTTAATTAATTGAGTAATTAATTAAAAATTGTGATGTTTATACAACTTAGGAATGAATGATCATTGTAAGTTTCATTTCTTTAATGACCTTTGATTTTTAAAAAAATGAAAACAAAAGCAAACACGGATTTTGCCTCCATGCACTTATTTCAACAAATTATCTTCTCATTTTATTCCTGATAGAATGAGCTACTAAGAGCAATTATTGTGGTCTCTTGGGCTATGGCTGTGGACATGCCAGTTTAGAGACCTAGGTCCTTCCTTTGTTGGCTGTAGGTACAGCCTTAAGTGAATGTGGCTATGACAGCTGCTGCCAGCCTTGCATGACAGAATTGTTAGACTAAAAGTTTCTATTGGAGGACTGCCATATAATAAATGTGATATTACAAAGAAGTATCAGAAACATCAAGGTTAGTGTCTAAGAATCAACAAACCAGACATGAGATAAAGAGTAGATGTGGGGTGCCTGGGTGGCTCAGTGTGTTGAGCCTCTGCCTTCGGCTCAGGTCATGATCTTAGGGTCCTGGGATCAAGCCCCACGTTGGACTCTCTGCTCAGTGGGGAGCCTGCTTCTCTCTCTCTCTCTCTCTCTCTCTGTGCCTATTTGTGATCTTTCTCTTTTGTCAAATAAATTTTTAAAAAAATGAAAGTGTATATGTGAACTTGGTGAAGATTATTTATATTTAAAGAAATATGTTGGTGTGTTGTGAGTCCTCATCCTGAAGAAGAGTAGGATATCCTCTCTTCCTTACTTGCACAAGCAATGGCTCTAGTAAGACCATTCACAATTCATGTTATTATTTTTCTTCAGTTACGTGCACAATAGATTAGGATCTGATTTCCATCTGTGGAATCTAATGGGTGAGAAGAAATGTCCAGCTGGCTGCTTTAATAATGAGGCCAAAGGAGAAGACATTACTTTGGCACCAGGGAGTAATATTGTAAATCATCAGAAAAAGAATACATGTGTTATTTGGAAAATCTAAGCAAGAGCTCATTGATAGAACCGGCATGAAGCCATTTTTTGCTGCAGCCAAGAGTACCACTTGGCATACAAAATTAGACTCTAAAGTCGTATTAATAGTGGCTTTATAAATATATACTGATTTATATACTTCTGAAAAAATCTTCCCTTTGAGGTGCTAAACAGTTATGTAGTTAGTGATTTTGGCTTCTTCTGTAATCATAATTTTGGTACATCTTTGGGATTGCTTTCACAGTTGAAGCTATGTTTCCTCAGTGAGGGTAAATTTGGTGTGAATTTTTAAATAAAATATTTAAAAGTAATTTAAATGCCCAATGTTCACAGCAACATTGTTGGTGGCAGCCCAATGCTGGAACAGCCAGCTAGGTTTCAAATATTAGTCTATTTAGACAGCTGTGCCGCATACATATGATGGAGTTCTACTCACAGTGAAAAGGAAGGAACTATTGATAACATTGCAAAAATCTCAAAGACGTAGTTCTGAATAAGCCGGTCTTAAGGATTACATAGTGTACAATTCCACTTATTTGATATTCTTAAAACGTCTACTTTGTAGTAATAATAAACAGATTAGCAGTTGACGAGATTGTGGACAGGAGGTTGGTATCACTAGAAAGTGACAGTATAAGGGAGCATTGGGAAAAGCGAAGTTGTTCTGTATCATGGTCATTTCAACTAATGCAGAAAACAATTTTCAACATACAAAATTCAACATACATACATTGTGCAACATTTGCTAAGAAGTCTCTTAGCAAATTAGGAATAGAAGAACATGTCTTCATTCTGATAAAAATATCTATAATGAACCTGATTAAAATCATACTTTACGGTGAAAGACTGAATGTTTCTTCCTGGGATTAAAAACAAGAAAATATATCCACTCTGAGTACTCATATTTAATATCAACAGGAAGGCTGGCCAGTAAAATAAGGTAAATAAGAAAAATTAAAAGCATATATGTTAGAAAAAAGAGTAATAAAACTCTCCCTATTCACAGATTACCTGATTATATATGTAGAAAATCCTAAAATATCTGCAAAAGAACTCCAGAATAAATGAGTTTATCAAGATCACAGATTACAGGGTGCCTGGGTGGCTCAGTGCGTTGGGCTTCTGCCTTTGGCTCGGGTCATGATCTCAGGGTCCTGGGCTCTCTTTTCAGCAGGGAGCCTGCTTCCCCCCCCACCCCTCTGCCTGCCTCTCTGCCTACTTGTGGTCTTTCTCTATCAAATGAATAAATGGAGTCTTTGGAGAAAAAAAGAAATCACAGATTACAATGTCTAAACAAAGGCAGATCTCTGAGGGAATCAAAGCATAAAATTATAGTATAAATGAATTAGAAATATCCCATTTCCCCAGATTTTTTTCACCAGTTGTGCTATACCAGTTAGAGATACTAACACAGAAAGAAGTAGAATAGTTAAAAAGAAAACTAGCTTATCTTACAAATGACTAAATATGGCATAAACTAGGAAAAAGGAAGAATATTTGGGATGTGCCTTTTTTTTAGGTTTTATTTATTTATTTTTTTAGAGAAAGAGAGAGAGTGTGAGCAGGGAGAGGGGCAGAAGAGAGGGAAAGAATCTCAAGCAGACTCCATGCTGAGCACAGAGCCCAACACTGGGCTTGATCTTATGACCCTTAGATCATGACTTGAGCCTAAATCAAGAGTATGTTGCTTAACTGACTGAGCCACCCAGTCACCCCTCTTTTGGATGTGTTTTGAGCTTATATTATAATGGGTTTAGGAAAAGGAGTCTCATCTTCTAACTGTTTAAAATTTGAAGGTGAGGACACTTCAAAGAGTAGGGGTCGTCGCTACTTCATTTGTCACTATTCCCAATAGAGAAGAGCCTTGAGCCAGCATGGTATAGTACCAGAAAGGTGCCAAAAAATCCAGATATTATATCTAAATATGGTAGTAGAGAATAGTCTGAGATGCCTCAGGGACCTCAGAGCAACACAGGTGTTGGTCCAAAAGCTCCTGGCCCTTGGGAAAAACAAAAAAATTTAATTCCAAGATCCTAATGAGTTTCCATGTCAATTACTCTGGCAATCTAAGCTACCACCTTGACTATTTTGGAAGCTGGAGATGTGACTGTGGCAATGGCTCTGCCTATACTGGCTATTGTAAACTAATGCTAGTGCCACTATAGTCCCATTTTTTTTTTTTTTTGAAATTAGAATTTTTTAAAATTTATTTTCAGTGTAACAGAATTCATTGTTTTTGCACCACACCCAGTGCTCCATGCAATACATTGTCCCTCTTCCTATAGAAGATATTGACTCTCTGGGTTCTATTGAAAAATATGCCAATCACTAAAACAATACAAACTTTTTCTTACTGTAAATTATGACTTTTTTTTTAAACTTCCTGTCTTCAAAGTCAGGCTTCTTTTTCACCTCATTACCTGCAAAGATGGCTAACGTCATACACCATTACAGAAGCACTGGAAGAAAGCAGGGCACGAAAGACTCATTCCTCTCAAGAGAACGTCATCACAGAAATGAGCTCTTTCCAAAAAGGCTGCATTTTGGAACTGAGCTGCTGCTTCATTGGTTTATAGACAGGTCTGTGTCTGTTTCCCTATAAAATTTCTTCACTGACATAACAAATTGGTTTCATTTTGTTTTGTTCATGTTAAAGAATTTCATATACATTCCAGTGTATTTTTTTTTGTGAAACCTAAATAATAATTTTCTGAAACAAACACATGTCAATATTTGTCCATAGATATGATTATTTTTATTATTAATGTCTTTTAAAAATTATGACCACAGTAGTTTTTAAAATTAATGCTTATTCTATCTGATCTTGCTCAGAATGATGTTGTCTGACTTGACACACAAGAAAACCAATGAAATTTGATATTTCTAATATCCTCCAAAATTTTGTCCTCTTATCCCACAAATATAAATTTTAACTTATCATTTCCCCATCTATATTATAATTACTGACCACTAATAATCTTCATTGCTAAATGGGAGAGGGCTCTTCCTTCACGTGCATTATCTCCTTGCCTTAACTACACGTCTAAGGGGAAGGCATTTGTCTGTGTTCTGGGGGCTTGAGTGGTATTTGTCGTCTTGGGTGTTCACTTGTTGACTGAACTCTGCCTAAGGTCCTGTCTCTGCCACTTCAAAAGATACAGATTTCTCAGATTTTATTCTTACTCTTGTTGAAAACTTTTTTATAAATTTGGATTTAGACACTGAATTAATCCTTTTCCCCTTGTTTTACCACAGTTGTCGGCCTCTCGTTATACCCTTAGGTTTCCTATATTCCTTGGTCTCTGCCTTCAATCTTCAACTGTTTTTGGTTTCTACTTCCCATTTTTAGGGGTTTGTATTACTATCCTCATGTTTAATTTATTTTTATTTTTATTTTACCTAGAGAGCCCATGCATGCATGAGCAGGGGTGGAGGAAGGACAGAAGGAAAGGGAGAGAAAAATCTTAAGCAGCCTCCATAGTCAGTGTGGAGCTTGAGTGGGACTCAGTCTCACCACCCTGGATCGTGACCTGAGCCAAAATCAACAGCAGGCTGCCTAACTAACTGATCCACACAGGCATCTCAACCTCATTAAAACAAACAAACAAACAAACAAACAAAACAATAACAATAACAACAAAAAACCCCAAAAACAAACAAACAAAAAAAAACAAAACAAGACAAAACAAAAAAAACTATTCTTTTCAACTGTTTCAACTATAAACTGTGGATCTCATCAAATGTCTACTGTATATCACCCTTGTTCTCATTTCATTTTTACCAAGATAGTATTTTTAATGCTATGGTATTCTAATTATGGCTTTCCTACATCCTTATATCTCTCAACTCACTTTAATGATGGTATGAGTCTTTTGAAATTCCAACTTTTGTTTAACTCTGCTTTTTCCATGCTTGCTCATTTACAGGAGCATTGGCCTAGAGAAGTATAGCCTTGTTGAATTGTCTATTAAACTTACAATTGCAAGTCCCAAGTAGTATTCAGCCATGACAAGAAATTCCCCATTTTCCTACCAAATTCACTTTGTCATTGTCTAAAATTTAACTATTGCATTCCTCATCATGTTTTAAACTTCTAACACAATCTGCTTTACTCTTCATCCAATTTATAGCTTCTTTCCAATTCCACTGAAAAATTAAGAACAGAGAGTTAAATATCAACCAAGTATCTATTTATTTTCTATTGCTGCTGTAACAGATAATCACAAACTTAGTATTCAAAATGACTCAAATTATGATCTTGTAGTCTCTGTGGTCAGAAATCCAGGCACAAAACGGCTCACATGACTATCTCTTTAGTCTTACAATGCCAGAACAAATTTGTTAGCAGACTGCATTCATTTCCAGAGGTTCTGGAGACGAATTTGCTTCCAAGTTCCATCTAGTTGTGATAGAATTCAGTTCCTGTGGTTCAGGCCTGAAGTCCTGTGTCCTTTTTCAGCCTCTGGAAGCCCCTGGTGTTCCATGCCTCATAGACCCTTTTCCTCCACCTTCAAAAGCAGTAGTGGCAGGTCAGGTCTTCCTTACAGGTTTAATATTTGACCTCCATTTCTGCCTCATCTCTCTGCCTTCCTCTCCTGCTTTTAAAAGCTCATGTAATAAAAGCTCATGTAATGACTTGGATAATTGAGGAAAAATCTCCCTATTTTAAGGTCAGCTGGTAAATAACTCCATCAGAGTAATTCCCTCAGATACCCTCAGAGTGGTATCTAGATTCATTGAATAGCCAGGAGATAGAAAAGCTGATGGGAAGTATTTGGAATTCTGCCAAGCACAATCATCCTTCAGCAAACATATGATCTACCTTCTGCATATTATAGTGCGTAAATGGCCCTTGTTCTGTCTAAAAGCCATTCTTTCACTGTGCACTGGAAGCCACACCTTCTCTCCTAGTCAGGTCTCTTATAATTCAATTACCTTTCCACAGCATTTACACTAAATTTACTACTTACTCTTTACTGATACATTTTCTTCATTGATCTTCTGATCACTGCGAACCCACTTCCCTCCAATGACACTGACCCTATCTCAGGCTCCTTTGTTGGGTTCCTGGGTTCCTTCCTACTTTTGCATTCAGGGTTCCCCAGGGCTGAACTCTTATCTGTTTTTTTTTACTTTTTCTCCAGCTATTCTATGCAGTCTCATGTTGTAAGCACCATTCAAATAATTACATATCTCCAGTTTATGTCTCTTGTCCTAACCTCCTTCCTCAAGCTTCACATTCAGATCCTACTTTCTATTCAATATTTTAAATGAATATTTTTGTGTCCACACCAAATCTCTTGATCTTTTTACATTCTGTCTCCAACCAGGCTTCCTCTCAAATATAATGCCAAAGGCATTCAACAAATTAAAGTACAAAACCAAGCAAACTCAATTCCTCTTTTTCTAATAATAATAAATAAAATTTATTTCTAATAAATACTTTTAATAATCACCAACATGCCCTTAAACAGTCAACCACCAACTCTGCAATAACTTTGGGCTCCAAGCTTCCATACTTGAGCTCTTATAATTCATAAACCATACAGTAGCAAGTTGTTGGTTAGATCACCCCTTTTTTCTTAAGCATCTTCCATAGATTTCCACTGCACTTGAAATTCTATTAAAAATCATCATCAAGTCCCATAAGACCCTGTACAATCTAAACTTTCTCTCCCACTATTATTTCCTTCCATTAGCTATAATCTAGTCACAGTAACTTTCTCTCAGTCATCATACTAAAATAATTCCCATTTCAAAACATTTACATATGTATTTCTTTCTTTCCAGTTTGTTCTATGACTTGAACATGTCATACTCCATTATTATGTTAAAATATCATCTCATAGAGATTTTTCTGGATTATCTCTATTATGGCATTTCCCCATATGCTGCCACTCTGTATATAATTACTTTATTTCTTTCATACACATTATATCTAATAGATAGACCAGTAGATTTACTTAGCATTATCTCCATGGAATGTAATCTTAATAAAGATAGGCATTTTGTTTTAAGCTTTACCTCTAAACATAGAAAACTGGCATAAAGTGAGCTCTAAGTAAATATTTGCTGAACAGTTGAATCCCAAGATAGGATCTCTGTCATGCTCCTACGTTATTAGTGCTCACCCCTTGGTGTACTCTAGAATCCTCTGGGGAGTCTTTAGAAATATTGATGCTTGAAACTTATTCCAGTTATTTTACTTTTATTTAAATTCAATTTAATTAATATACACTGTATTTTTAGTTTCAGAGATAGAATTTAGTGATTCATCACTTGCATACAACACCTAGTGCTTATAACATCATGTGCCTTCCTTAATGCCCATCACTTACTTACCCCATACCCCTATTCAACTTCCCACTAGCAGCCCTTGGTTTATTTCCTATAGTTAAGAATCTCTAATGGCTTGCCTCCCTCTCTGTTTTTATCTTATTTTATTTTTCCCTCTTTCCCCTATGTTCATCTGTTTTGTTTCTTAAATTCTATATTGGAGTAAAATTATATGGAATTTGTCTTTCTCTGACTGACTTATTTTGCTTATCATAATAATTTCTAGTTCTATCTATGTTGTTGCAAATGGCAAGATTCATTCTTTTTGAAGGCCGAGTAATATTCCATTGTATATATAAATACTGCATCCTCTTTAATTCTGGATGTGGAGTTGGCCACTCCCCTCACTGAAAGAGTATAAAAAGACCCAGGTGGTGGGTATTATAGAGGGCACGGATTGCATGGAGCACTGGGTGTGGTACAAAAACAATGAATACTGTTATGCTGAAAATAAATTAAAAAAAAAAAAAAGACCCATGTATATTGGTGGCATTATGAGCTTCTGTAAATCTACCATGGTAGCTTGGGTCTTGGTTCTGTCTCTTCCCCTAACTACAGATTGATAGACATGGTGGATATGGCTGTGGCTTCCACCGTCTTTTTTCTAATATTTTATTAAGAAACTTTGTGATAACAAATGACATCTACACTTGTGGTGAGTATAGCATAATGTATAGGGTTATCAAATCACCATGGTTTACAATGTGGAAACAATGTAACATTCTGTATCAACTGTACTTCAATAAATTTAAAAAATACAAATGCAAATACAATAATATCAGCACAAAAAAAGGAAACTAATACCTTTTATATGATTAGTACGATCTATTCTACTGAGTTCTTCAATCTTGTCAATGTTATTTTTACTTTGGATTTATTTAATTTCAACTAGCTTATTTGGAGCTCACGTTTGGCCACAAAAAGTAGTAGCCCACCAAAGCCACTTACCTTGGAACTAGCTTTAATATCAAGGATGGATTCCTTTTATTATTATGACTCATTAACACAGCACTAATTTCCTTATTTATTGTAATAATCCTGGTCATATTTCCAATAAACTTATTGCCATTGCAAATTTGGTTTCTTGTCTGTGCATTAAGATGAACATGGTTTATGTAAGTTTTGCAATGTTTAAGCAATATATTTTTATATGGAACAATTATTTTTCCCCTGGGATTATTTTTCTTAGGAAGAATTCTTTAGATATTATTCTCATAATAATTGAGCTGAGACACTTTCTTGAAAGAGAGCTTTTAAGACTATTTAGTATTTCTCACACCCTTGACAGGTATTCTAATTTTAGGTATGGGGCTTGAATAACTGCCTTAAAACTTGAATTTAATTATTTTTCCCTGATTTGCATTCCTGTAGCTTAAGTCTTCATAACTTTTTCCTCTTTCTATAAGTTACACAGAACTGCAAACTCTGGCACTAACTCATGGCAAATGTTATTATAGAATTTGTTATTTTGGCTACTTTAACTAACCAGGTTTTTCACTGTTCCTATGACTTTATGAGGAGCCCTGTCCTCAATGTCTTTCCATATTTTTGGAAATTCTGTGGAAATAATTGTTAACAAGTAAGGCCAGATATATTGCAGCTGTATATAACTAGAGAAAATGCATATACATGTTCCTTTCCCTTTTAAGTTCTAATTTTTGAGAACCCATTTTTTAAAATTAAATCATTACTCAACCTTTCAGAAAAAAATATTATTATTTTTTAAAAGATTTTATTTATTTATTTGACAGACACAAGTAGGCAGAGAGGCAGGCAGAGAGAGAGGGTGAAGCAGGCTTCCTGCTGAGCAGAGAGCCCGATGAGGGGCTCAATTCCAGGACCCTGGGATCAGGACCTGAGACAAAAGCAGAGGCTTAACCCACTGAGCCACCTAGGTGCCCCAGAAAAAAACATTATTATCATCACAGAGATAAGAAATCAGAGATAGGTTAAGTATTTTATCGAGGTCAAATAGCATGGATGCAGCTGTAGCAAGAGTTTGAAAGAATCTGGTACTGAATCAACCACAAAAACTATTAAATGAAATAAACTGTAATAAAATTTAAACTTAGCTAAAGTCTGGGCACCCAAAATGCTCTGTCAGTTAAGTGTCTGCCTTTGGGTCATGTCATGATCTCGGGGCCCTGGGATTGTGCTTACTTAATTCCATAGGGCTCCCTGCTCAGGGTGGGAGTCTTGCTTTTCCTTTTCTTCCACCTCTGTCCCTCCCATTCATGTTCTCTTTCTCTCAAAGAAATAAATAAAATCATAAAAGTAAACTTAGCTAATGTCGTAAAGCAGCTACATATTTTTTGTGCCTTTTCTTAGGAAACAGATTTAAAAATTACTTGGTAATACTAGCTACTATTCTCAAGGATGGATTAGGATAACCATGTTGAAGGTGTCCTTTGAACTCAAAAGGTATCTTCACCACCAAAACTTAATTCTTAGCTCCTATGAGCTACTGTGTAACAAGGAGGGCAGGCTAGACTATGACTGGTCTTGATGTATTGATGGTCTGGGTTTAAAATTTGGTGGATTTGATGATTTAGACCATAATCAGCAGATACTTACTTTCTGAAAAAGAAATTGTTTCTTTAAATTCCATTAAAAATTTTGTTGAGGTTCTTCTGGACCTTCATTATTGTAGTCTGTTTCTTCTGCTCCTTCAATGGTGTTAAAATCATGTATAGTCTTAAAATCTTTATTGCAACTACTAGCCTACCAGGGCCTACTAATGAAGCAACCTGCAGACTGCATAGTCAAGAGCAAGCTGAAATAAGAGGGTCTATTTCTCTGACTTAGAATTTCACCCATCTAGATGGAATTCCTTTTACGATTGTGCTAACTTCCTTATTCTATAGAGAAGGTATCTGTTCATGTTTCCAATAAAGTTACTTTACTCACAAAACAAATGTGATTTAAATTTTATTTATGTATTGAAGTGGACTTTTTTCACTTGGGTTTTGCCAAAAATTTTACAATGAACAATGTATTTCCTTTTGAGTTATATTTATTAATGATTTCTTCTAAGAGATATAAGTAAAATTTCCTTATATGATGTCATCTTTTCTTAGAATTACAAAATCTTACTGTAATTCAAATACATAAGAACTAATTAAGTATATTTTTTTCCCAAAATGATAAATACAGTGTCGTTTCATTTAACAGATATAAATTCTTATACTTCTTTCTTTCCTGGCTGTTTCAATTTCCCTGGCTACCTTTAAGTATCTTCAAAGCTATGTAAGAAAGGAATCTTCTATGATGCTATATTTATTCCTTTGATATAATAACTTTTTTTTAAACTTTTTGGTTTATGAGTCTTTTTTTTTTTTTTTTAGAGATTTTACCCATTTATTTGACAGACAGAGATCACAAGTAGGCAGAGAGAGAGGAGGAAGCAGGCTCTCTGTGAAACAAAGAGTCCGATACGGGGCTCGATCCCATAACCCCGGGATCATGACCTGAGCTGAAGGCAGAGGCCTTAACCCACTGAGCCACCCAGGTGCCCCAATATATAATAACTTTTGTGTGTTGAGAGAGAAATAAAGTATGCAGGGCTTGATGCTTTATGCTTAGGGAGTTTTTATGCAAAGGTCAAAAACAGAGGTGGAAATTATTATTGTCTTTGCATATATGTAAAAATTGATATTTAAGAGATTGAGAAACTGAAATTCATATAATGTGTGATGGGTAGAACCAGGGTTTGAACTAAAGGCCTGCATGGCTCCATATAAAAGGCTCTACACCAATGTGCTTTAACACTTTCAAACTCATTCCAAGGAAAGAGGAAAACAGTTTCTGGCTTCAGAGGAGAGCTCTGGCTCTTTCCAAAGAAGGATAATGACAGCCAAAGACTAGAACAATTAATATGATGGAAGAAGAGGGCACATTACATGCATTAATTCAGTTAGGTTAGGTTAATCAGTCATAGGCTTTGAAGACGTGATAGTAATTACCTTTTATTGAAAGACTCTGGCTGTAAGAAGTGTAGATGAAGCAGATAAGCAAATAAAATTATGCATCAGGAACATTAGACTTCTAAAATCACAAGGCAAAGGGATAATTAGGCTGTTTTGCACATTTGTGAAAAGAATAAGAATGAGAAATATCTAAGAAGTGGGCCACACCCACTATGAAGAAAATATAAAAGTCTGGGTTCAAGCAGTGATGTTCATTCTCTGGAAAGTCTCCTTCAACATCAAACCAAATCTTGACACAATGAGCTACTACTACGGCAACTCCTATGGTGGCCTTGGCTTTGGCCTTGGTGGTTTTGGTGGCCTGGGCTATGGTTATTGTTCTAACTATGATCTTGGAGGTTTGGGTGGTTATGGTGGTGAATTCTTTCATCCTGCTTTCTATAGGAGATACTCGTCATCTGGATTTTACTAAAAACATTTTCCATGGCATAAAAATTTATGGAATTTCTATTATTTTCATCAAATGGCTCTTCTGATTTTTTCACTATGATCTTCAACATGTTTGAGAGACTGCCTTAGCCATTGAAAAAGACATCTAAAACTAATCTCTGGATCCATGGAGAACTATTTTCTTGATCAAGAATTTCATCTCTAGCTGAATATCCTCATTCCTTGCCCATCACTGACATGCAGCTTCCTTCTTTATTTCTTCTGTGATACTTCTGGGTATATTTCAAAATAAACTTCACTCTTATAGAACCTTATTATATTTATTTTAGTCTAAATTAAATTTCATTTATAACATAGGCATTTATCATATCTCACTGAAAACATGCCCCTATAGTATTAGTTCATCTTTTTTTTTTTGTATTTTAATTTTTTATTTTTTATAAACATATATTTTTATCCCCAGGGGTACAGGTCTGTGAATCACCAGGTTTACACACTTCACAGCACTCACCAAAGCACATACCCTCCCCAGTGTCCATAATCCCCACCCCCTTCTCCCAAACCCCCTCCCCCCAGCAACCCTCATCTTTAAAAATAGTACTCATAAAGGGGAACCTGGGTGGCTCAGCTGATTAAGCATCTGCCTTTAGCTCCGGTCATGATCTCTGGGGTCCTGGGATTAAGCCCTGGGTTGGGTTCCCTGCTCAGTGGGGAGTCTGCTTCTCCCTCTGCTCTGTCCCTCCCAGCTCTCATGCCCTCTCTCTCTCAGATGATTTAGTAAATTCTTAAAAAATAATAATACTTCTGGAACTTTAGCCAGCAACTCCTTCATTTCACATGGTGCTCCCTTTTCTTTCTCATCTCAGTAAACATCAAAATTAAGGTTAAATTGTTGCTCCAGATAAATTTAGATAAATCTATCTGGATAAATTTAGAGTTTCCTAACTCTAATTATTATTCTGATTAATAGGCAAATTTTAAGTTTAATGTAATCGCTAGTCTGACCTTTACATGAATTCGAACATAAAGTGAGGTGCTATGTATGGAGAATCTATCTTGGGGCACATGAATTGCTATTTCATGGGCTTTGCAAAGGGGACCCACTGCTTGTTATGTCTCCAGTGGAACCAGTAATGCTTCCCTGTAAGTCAAAAGCAAGGCCACTGGTTGTTTGACCCTATCCCCAAACTTCTGCTTTTATAAAAAGGTAGGGCATGTGAGGCTTTTTATCTCTGTTCATGCCTTCTTGATTATTTTAATATTGCTGGATGCAAAACTTTTCAGACTTTATCCTTTACCTTTCTTCTTGTTTGAATAATTGGATATTGATTTCAGATCCATGTTTCTACTGTTTTTCCAAACTCAGATTGAGTAATGATATGCGTTCTTCATTTAAATTTTGAAGAAGTATCTTTCAAAGGTTTATTTATTTATTTTAGAGAGAGAGGGGGAGAGAGAGTGAATGAGCAAGAAGGGAGGGGGAGAGGGAGAGAGGAACCTGAATCAGACTCCCCACTGAGCAGGGAGCACAAGGAGGGGCTCAAGATACCAGGCCCTTGAGATCATGACCTGAGCTGAAATAGTCAGATGCTTAACCAACTAAGGTACCCAGGCACCGCAATTATGAAAAACATTTTATGCAGGTTTTCTTTTTGCCTCCCTAATTCAAATACAAGACTCATTGGAGACTTCTAATTCATGTATTGGCTTCTTGAGACTTCAAATCTTCATTCTTTGGTAACAATGTGTTCAAGAACTACAATGGATATCAGTAAAAACTCATATGTATCAATATATCTACCTATAAAACATATATCAGCACATATTAATATAATATACATCACATTATGTAAATCAATGTATCATATAATTTGTACTGTTTATTCTTGATAATGGCATTAGAGATAATGTTTAAGATGATTCTCATGGATTACATCCAGAAGCAACCATTTTCAATCCCTCATATGTCAGGAATTTAGGGCCATAAAATGAATCCTGGGGCATTATCCACTTATCCAATCAGTAAGGAAATATATGATTCAACAATTCAACTGAAACTGATTGTTTTTTTAGAGTCCACATATTTTAGAGCTATGTGGTGAAACATTTGTAGAGGCAATAATATGTTATCCAGTACTTACCATGTAATAATATCATAGGGAACAAGTGGGTGGAGGTATGCATTAAGCACAATTTACCATCTATTGTAACAGGGATTTCTTACATGGCTCTTTCACTTTTATATGTGCTTAAAATTTCACAGTGGAAAGTTTCTAAATGTTTTATTTTGTGGAAAGGAAAATATCCACACTATAGAAAGTAAAGAACATGCAGAAGTGGATAAACCTTGCAAAAAAATTAAACAAGTTAGTTAATTATATAATGAAAATGATAACTTTGTATTAATTGCCATGGAAAAGGCAAATACAATGTTACTCATAGAATGATACAGATATTACAATTTAAGAGCTGGTTTGGGGGACACCTAGCTAGCTCAGTTGGTCAAGCATCCACATCTTGATTTTGGCTCAGGTCATGATCTCAGGGTCATGAGATCCAGACCCGCCCCTTCCCCAACATGGAGCCCCATGTCCAGCTACACACTTAGTGTGGAGTCTGCTTTCGATGATTTCCCTCTGCCCCTCCCCCCCCAATAAATAAATAAATCTTTTTTTTAAAAAGAGCTACTTTTGGATTACTAAAATCAACATAACTTATTGACCTTCTTAGATGAAAGGAAAAATGGTTTTTTACTTCATACCATGTTATATTTTAAAGAGTTTCATAGCACATAACTAATTTGAGCTTAAGCAAAGAAGATTGGAAGTCAGATAAATACTGATGTCTTAATCATGGTCATGCCACAGAATGTCCCGCTCAGATTCTGTGTCTAGGTTTGGAAGTCTGAATGAAAACAAAGGTTTAAAGAGATACATTTCAAAGATGTCAAGTAGACTGATAGTACACGTGAGGAAAAAAAGGCTACAGAAGTTGTACATGTTTTCAAAGACTGAACAGTGCTGCTATTACTGGATCAAAAGATAACAGTAGGCACATAGTTGAATGGAAATTAATGGAAGTTTGATCTTGGACTATTCACATTTATTTTGGTTTAACTGTCAAATAAACTTATTTTACAGTATGTGTCTGATTGGTGTTCTTAAGTAATTTGGGCTCTATGTAAGATTCAGTATCATTACCAAGAAACATATCTAAGCTTGGCCTTTGCTCTCCTGTAGAAACATTTTAATTTTCAAGTCAAAGCAACTTTTCAATGCTGGTTTCAACAACAAAATAGTAATCTACCTTTTTATATTTTCCTGTATTTTTACATTGATCCCTGACACTATGAAAAACTAATTTTGTTACTTTTTATTTTTAAAGATTTTTATTTATTTATTTGATAGAGAGAGATCACAAGTAGGCAGAGAGGCAGGCAGAGAGAGAGGGGGAAGCAGGCTCTCCTGCTGAACAGAGAGCCCAATGTGGGGCTCGATCCGAGGACCCTGAGATCATGACCTGAGCTGAAGGCAGAGGCTTAAACCACTGAGCCACCCAGGCGCCCCTTGCTACTTTTTTTTAATGTGTTTCTTTTTTTTTTTTTTCTTCAGATTTTTATTGAAACTCCAGCTAGTTAACCTACAGCACAATATTAATTTCAGGTGTAGAATTTAGTGCTTCACCACTTACATACAACATCTGTGCTCATCACAGCAAATGTCCTCCTTAATACCTATCACCTGCTTACCATCTCCCTGCCGACCTCTCTCCTGGTTTGTTCTCTACAGTTAAGATTCCTATTTTTACATCCTAATATCCTTCTCACCCAAGTGATTACCAACTGCATTGATGTCCCAGCAATGAACTTGAACATAAATGTTAAAACACATGTGTCTTAAATAAAAGCAAAGAGAAATCTTAAGGCCCGATGCTGTTTTGTTTTTGTTTTTAATTTTTTAAAAGATTTTATTTGTTCATTTGAGAAAGAGAGGGGAGAGAGAGAGAGACCGAGCACCAGCAGGGGAGGGAGAGGGAGAAACAGACTCCTCGCTAAACTGGAAGCTCAATGTGGGCCTTGATCCCAGGACCTGGAGATCATGACCCCAGCCAAAAGTAGGTGTGTAAATATTTGAGCCACCCATGTACCTCTGATGTTTACTTTTGTTGTAAAGCTAATCTACATTGGTTTCTAATATTGCCTTTGAATAGGAACAAAAACAAAATATCTAGTTTCAGTTTTCCATTTACCCATAAAAATCATACAAGTACTATGGACTTTTCATCACGTATCTAGTATCTACTGCTTTTTTTGAAGGTTTATTTATTTATTTTAGAGACAGAGTGAGAGAGAGCTGGGGGAGGGACAGAGAAAGAGGGAGAAGGAAACCTAACCCAGACTCCCTGCTGAAACCAGAGACAGCCATGGTCTCCTGACTCTGAAATCAGGACCCTGGAATCACAACCTGACCCTAAACCAAGAGTGAGAGACTTAACCAATGGCACCACACAGGCACGATTTGTGCCTGCTACTTTTGTGTGTGTGTGTGTGTGTGTGTGTGTGTGTGTCTACTACTTTTATTGCAACTTAATTTCAGCCTTGACCATCCTTTTTTTGCTTTCAAGAATTTTATATATAATTCACATTTCACAGAATACCAACTGCCTAAATTATCATTTCACTCTTCTCACTGCCCTGATAAAAACATAGAATGTAATTCATAGTTCATGCTGATTGTAACCTAATTGATTTGCCAGCCATCAGCTATTCTTAAACTCAGTGCTAAGATCATATTGTTTCACTCATTGCAGACAAACCTTGCTTGCTTTTGTCTCCAATTACTCGCTGAAGCCATTGTGCCTTGAAGGAATCTGCACTTGTCTTCTCAGTTTATTGCATTTTTACCTGTACTGCTAGCTCTAGATCTTCTCTGACTTATTTTGTGGGACAATTCAGCTGTCACAATAATAGATAACTCTTCTATACCACACTTAAAATAAGCTACTCCTCATTTTACTCTTCTCTAAATTGCTATCCTGTGTTTATACAAAACCACACAAATGCATATTTACACACTCAAATCCAACACATAGAATATGTCCACACACACATACACACACACACACACACAGATATATATATATACACACACACATATATATTTTATATTTTTACTACAATGAAAAAATAAGTTTTTGTTGTTCATGGGGTAGTCATTTATATTTTTATTATCAACCATATAGGAGCCCTAAAGCCCTTCAAATAATTTTCAATAATAAGAATTCAATTAAGCTTTGTTTTGTTGATTGAATATCCAATTTTTTCACCATCTTTTCTCCTTGAAATTTGAAATTTGGTGTTTCTTCATGTAAATGTCTATCAGGTCTTTTGTAAAATAATACTATATATTTAAATTGGAGTTTCCAGAAAAAAGAAATTTTAAAAGTTCACAGATATTTGTTATGGGTGCTTTTACAAGATATTTATGTCTCAAGAATGTAAATATCAAATTCTTGACTCGAAGAGCTTATAATAGTTACAAAGTGGAAAACTTTTTTTTTTTTCAAAGTGGCAAAGTCAAATTAATAACACATAGAAGAATTGAAGGGAGTTAATAGGTATTTATGGGATAAAATTATTGAGGGATGCTATCAGGAAAAAAACCTCATGATGAGCAAAATTCTCTGAGCAAAAGTGTAGAGCAAAGAAAACCACCTGAGGTTTTAAGAAGCAATTTGAGATGATTCATCTAGGTAGAACGGATGTTTCATATAAAGTTTTAGGAAAAATGGTGTTGAAAAATTAGCCTTTGGTGGTGTTTTGACAAGATTTGAATATATTTGTCTCCAAATATAAAGGTACTTTAAATTATCCACAAAAATCCAGAAGCCAGAAGGGAAAGATAACACTCATTCATGGTTTTACATGAGCGTGTTCCTATATAAAAACACCTTTGTGCTCTCAAAGTAAGAATATCCACTGAGATTTCTCCCCAAAATCATTACATTAACTTAATGAATCACAGAGAAAAAAAAATTGAAAAAATATTGTGTTTAATGAAAATCCAGTCTAAGACAAAGTGAAGGAGACATAATTTGAGACATAGAAACATCAGTCTATGAGAAAAGGAGGGAGAAAGAGAGAGAGAGAGAGAGAGAAACTAAGAAACAGACTGAACTGTAGAGAACAGACTGGTGGCTGGGGGGAGGTTGCTGGCGGGATGGGGAAAACAGGTGATGGGGATTAAGGAGTCTACCTGTTGTGGTGAGTGCTGAGTGTTATATGGAAGTATGGGATCACTATATTGTACACCTGAACTAATATTACACTGGATGTTAACTAACTGGAATTAAAATGAAACAAAAAATACAGTTATCATGAAAAAAAAAAAAACTTATGTGAAATAGGATCCTAAGTACTAAGATTTTCATATAAACTATTTATAAATGTTAGCTTTCTAGTTAGGAAAATAATTATGCTTTACTAAAACTGGTTTTGAGAGATTAAAATTTCAAAGGAAAAATTTATTCGTGTATCTTTGAAAGTATCCTCAATAAGAAAGGTTTGGCTTACTGGTACTGTTTGCTACCATTTACCTCATCTCTGAAGATGAGTTCTGCATATAATGGTTCCTTTTACCATACTCTATATTCTATTACCTCTCTTTGTAATAAAATCAGTTGAAAACAGGACTATAAATAAATAAATAAATGTTCTGTTGTGTGACAAAGGAACGGTGTAGCATCTGCGCTTAAAAAAATGCTTTTGAAAATGACAGTGCAGACAAAATATTGATATTCAGGATCTATAAAGAACTTCTCAAACTCAACACATACAAAACAGACAATCATATCAAAAAATGGGTAGAAGATATGAACAGACACTTTTCCAATGAAGACATACAAATGGCTATCAGACACATGAAAAAAATGTTCATCATCACCTGCCATCAGGGAGATGCAAATTGAAACCACATTGAGATACCACCTTACACCAATTAGAATGGCCAAAATTAGCAAGACAGGAAACAACGTGTGTTGGAGAGGATGTGGAGAAAGGGGCACCCTCATACACTGTTGGTTGGAATGTAAGTTGGTGCAGTAACTTTGGAGAACAGTGTGGAGATTCCTCAAGAAATTAAAAATAGAGCTTCCCATGACCCTGCCGTTGCCTACTGGGTATTTACCCCAAAGATACAGATGTCATGAAAAGAAGGGCCATCTGTACTCTAATGTTTATAGCAGCAATGGCCACAGTTGCCAAACTGTGGAAAGAACCAAGATGCCCTTCAACGGACGAATGGATAAGGAAGATGTGGTCCATATACACTATGGACTATTATGTCTTCATCAGAAAGGACGAATACCCCACTTTTGTAGCAGCATGGACGGGACTGGAAGAGATGATGCTGAGTGAAATAAGTCAAACAGAGAGAGTCAATTATCATATGGTTTCACTTATTGTTGAGCATAACAAATAGCATGGAGGACATAGGGAGATAGAGAGTAGATGGGAGTTGAGGGACATTGAAGGGGAGGTGAACCATGAGAGACTATGGACTCTGAAAAACAATCTGAGGGTTTTGAAGGGGCAGAGGGTGGGAGGTTGGGGGACCCAGGTGGTGGGAATTAAGGAGGGCACGGATTGCATGGAGCACTGGGTGTGGTGCAAAAACAATGAATTCTGTTATGCTGAAAAGAAATTTAAAAAAATGCTTTTGAGAGAACAAAATGACACTCTCATGGGCATAAAGAACAGAATATAGTATCTATGAAATAATGGAAAAGTGATCATTTGATAAGTACTGAATTCTCAAAAAGAAGACAGTTTATAGGGAACTTTAAATGATTGGAATAGGATTTGTTTCCTTCATGTTTTATAGACTTTTAAGGGGAGATACTGAAGAAAAACTAAATTTGAAAATCACATTGCTATCCAGACATATCTTTTATTTAGTAAATAAGAAAGAGAAAGGAAGGAAGGAAGGAAAGAAGGAAGGAAGGGGAAGAAAGGCAGGTGGGAGGGAGGGAGAGAGGAAGGGAGGAGAGAGAAGGAAGGAAGGAAAGAAGAGATGGAAGAAGGAAGGAAAATTGACAGTAACATTGCCTAGTTAGAGTGTGTGGTGTGTGTGTGTTGTTTTTCAAATTCAGAACAATGAAATAGGGCAAACTGCATACTAATATTTTTATTTGGCAAAAACATATTTTTCAGTTATTTTTGTTTAAATTTACTTATTAGTTAATGGACAATGACTTAGATAATCTACATAGATGCATTTCAAAAAAACATTTTTCACTGTGCATTTTATTTCTGGCCAGTATAACTATTCATTTCCTGATTGTTACTGACTGTAACTTTATCATATTGAGGAAGGGGCATATATTGAGGAAGGGGTATGTTGAGGAAAAATTATTTGATGCCATCATGAAATATGCTAGTTATACCAGCCTTAGATTTCAAAGGTAAGATATCATTAGAGGAAAACATTATTTGCTTTATTTTTTATAATTGCTATCTAACTATTCACTTTTTTTTAAAAGACTTCTTTTATTTATTTGACAGAAAGAGAGGGAAAATAAGCAGGGGGGGTTGGGGAGGGAGAAGCAGTATCCCTGCTCTGCTGGATGAGGGGCTCCATCCTGGGACCCTGGGATCATGACCTGAGTCGAAGGCAGACACTTAACTTACTGAGCCACCCAGCTGCCCCTAACTATTCATTTTATTCACTGGCAAGTATCTCAAAATTTGCCTTTAGAAGCTGAGGAGTATGAATCATTGGAATCATGGTCACCTTCTAAAACTGTTGTTCAATGAAATATTTGTTTATCACTAGATAGCCAAATCTCTTAAAGTTGACATTTGGTACCTTCCGCTGTGAAATAGAGATTTTTCCCAAAACATATTTTTTGTTTTTAATTGTTCTCAGATACTTTTTTCACCGTAATTATTGAATAAATATAAAATGCTATGTATTCTGCATATGTATTACTACACATATGAGGATTTTATTTATTCTTTTAAAAAGCAAACTTTGGTCAAAATGCTCTGAGTATTCACTCAAAAGTTATCCTTATTTGATGGAAACAAAAAAATTACAAAGAATAAAAACTTTAGCTTGGCAATGTCTCTATTTTTCTTCATTGAAGCACATAAGCACTATTCCTTTACCAAGATCCATCTTATATCTGTCCTATCCTGGCCATTCCCCTTGCTACAAACTTTAATTTCAGCTCTTACATAATCAACCATGATTATTACCACATCATCTAACTCTTCTTACTCTTCAGATTTTCCCACATCATCCAACTTGCCCCAAGACATGTATTTCTAAAATTTCACATTTTTTCAAAGTACTTCCCTGAACAAAAATTAGAGGATGATTTTCCACAAACAGCAAATTTCCCAACCCCAAATCCTAACTCAACTTTTTTCTACCATTTTTAAACATTTTCCCAGCTTTATTGAAATATAATTGGCATATAATAATGTGTAAATTTGAGGTGAACAACATGCTGATTTAATACACTACGTATGGTGGAACAAAACCACAATAGGGTTCGTTAACACTTACATCACCACATATAATTACCTTGAGGGTGTATGTGTGCTGGGGGTGTGGGGTGAGAACATTTAAGACCTACTCTCTTAGAAACGTCTAAGTATACAGTACTGTAACTGCATCCATGGTGTATATTAGATCCCCAGAACTTATTCGTCTTATAAGTGAAACTTTATGGCCTTTAACCAACATCTCCCCATTTTGCCTAGCCAGAAGCTCCCGATAACCACTGTTCTACTCTCTGATCTATGATTCTACATACAGATGAGATCATTATTTGTCTTTTGCTGCTCACTCCCTTCTTGTATGGGAACCTGTTTACACATTTAGCATTAAACATATTTAATAGTGTTTATATCAGCTTTGCTCCTTGCTCATGGAGGCTACACAGAGCCTAGTCTTGCCTCAGATCATTAGCTAAAGTCATTTTCTCCTTCTGGTTTCTCCTCCTCCCTTTGATGTTTTATTGAGTCTTTCACATCCTTCTTATCTGGTGTGTCCCACCTTCTATAAACTTCTTCGATGAGTGAAGCTAGCCCATGGAAATCTTAAGCTCTTTTTAACTGCTTTTGAGATAGGGGTCTCTATCTCCATTTCTCCAGACTCACTCCTGTGACTCGATCTCTACCCCACCTCACCTCCTCCCTGCATCCAGCCTAAAATACTCAGAAAACCATGGGTATACCCCAGACACACATATTTTGAGATCACAGCTAAAAAGGCAGGCTTTCTATAACCACAAATGGTCATTTATATCTTTCCCTTTTATCATCTACTTTTTCCAAAGCAGAGTGAAATAACTTTCATATTCCATATATTCAATACAATTGATCATTTGACTGAATCTTCATTTCATTTGTAATCCTTTCCTTGTGTAACCCATAATGTAGAGTCTTCCATTCTATAAATAACTATAAATAACTCCTCTATTTTCTATAAATAAACATTTAGAACTTCCCATTTTAGCTCTGACTAGCAGGAGCCTAGAACTTGCCACTCTAATCCTTACAACAAGAAATGGCTGGCCATACCAAAAAGCAATGACTTTTATAGAATCTAATAGTGAACTGAGTTTGCAGGACAAACCACCCCTAAAAATCCAGAGGGATGAGAGAATCCAGAGTTACAGCTGAGATCTGCTTACCAACAGAAGTAATAAACTGGTATAAATTCTTAAACTGTGATTGTGATAAATGGCTGGAGGTTAAGTGTGGGTTAGTGTAAAAGTGAGGAATTCCTAGGGGCTTCAGTCTCAGAGGGACCCACACTTTTATGGACTTTATCTATAGTAATTCCCATGAACATTTGAGGAAGATACACTCTTTTCTCTAACTGGGGGAGAAGAAGAAGAATAATCCTTGTGAAACACGTCCAGAGCCTTCTCCTTAAGTGTAGACGTCTAGACCAAGGGCAAGGGACTACAAGAGCCCTGGGGAAGAGGATTTCTCTTACCCAACAACCTCTAGCTTTCCTGCCCCACAAGAGGTAGGTCTGAGAAATTAAGCCTTTGTTAAATTTCTGTCTTCCAAATCTCATGCAAAATATTTCTTTCAAACCTAGGACTAACCTAGAACTATACAGGAAGGGCACTTCTTGAAAACTCAACTTATCTAAATTGTTATAATACCATCTGACAGAAGAGGCATGTTTCATAGGAAAGGCAGTGTTGAAGGATTGAATTACATCCCCTAAAAGGAAACCTTGAAGTCTTAACTTATCTTGGGTGCCTGTATATGGGAATTAATTTGGAAATAGGGTCTTTATAGACTTAATGCAGTTAACATGAGGTCATACTGGATTAGGATTAGAATCAGGAATTCGGGTTGGAATTCAGTGTGTGGTGTTCTTATAAGAGAACAGAGATGTGTACTCACACACACACACACACACATGTGATGATCTAGGCAGAGATCAAGTGATATAGCAGCAAGATGAGAAATGCTAAGAACTGACAGCAGCATGAAATGCTGGGCAGAGGCAAGGGATGGTCCTCTCTTAGCGACTTCTTAGGGAGCATGGCATTGCCAATATCTTGGTTTTTGACCTCTAACCTCTAGAACTGTGAAAACATACACTTCTCTTGTCTTAAGACACCCAATTTGTGGTAACTTTCTATAGCAGTCCTAAGAAACTAATACAAGAATTACTTATATTGTGTCTTCGATAATCCTCCTATAGAGTTTGTCTTTATAAATTAAAGAGATTGAAATGTGATCCCAGAAAAAATACAAACAAAAAAGACTGGTATCATTTTTTCTGGATTGGGAGGGAGACTAAACATAAGTGACTCTTAATCTCACAAAACAAACTGAGGGTTGCTGGGGGGAGGGGGTTTGGGAGAAGGGGGTGGGATTATGGACATTGGGGAGGGTATGTGCTTTGGTGAGTGCTGTGAAGTGTGTAAACCTGGTGATTCACAGACCTGTACCCCTGGGGATAAAAATATATGTTTATAAAAAATAAAAAGTTAAAAAAAATATAAAAAAAAAAAAAAAAAGACTGGTAAATATTTTCTACTTTTTTTTTCTGAATAAGCTGTCTTTAATTTTTGGATTAATTTGGATTAATTCAATCATTGATGATTATTCAATACTCAGTACCCTGGTTTTTTAAAAGTCAAAGAGAAAAAGAGACAGAAAATATAATAGTTAAAATAGACAGAAATTGAGTTTAAGGAAACATGAAGAAGATATCTGGCAATGACAAAAATCTTAGAAAAATGCCAGAAATGGTCTATGGATTGCAAGGGAGCTTAATAATTATATTTTAACTGTAGAAATATGTGTAATTTAAAATTCTGATAAAAGGAAAGTGAACACTGAAATATTTTCAAGGGAAAAAATAAAACATTCCATGCATTTTTGAAGCTACCCTTTATAAGAAAGGTTTGGCTTAATTGTACTGTTTTTCACCAAAGATGGGTTTTTAAAGAGAATGAAGCTCGTGTGTTGTGGTTTACCACACCCACACTGAGGGGGTATAAAAGTCCAGGCACAGGTGGTGATATTCATTCTCTGGAAAGTCACCTTCAACCTTTAACCAATTCCTCAAGCCCTGACACAATGAGCTTCTACTACGGCAACTATTATGGTGGCCTTGGCTATGGTCTTGGTGGCTTTGATGGCCTGGGCTATGGTTATGGTTCCAATTATGGCCTTGGTGGCTATGGTTATGGCTGTGGCTACTTTCGTCCCTATTTCTATGGAAGATACTGGTCCTCTGGATTTTACTGAAAACACTGTTCATCTGCAATGATCGATTGCCCTGATCCAGAATTCATCACCCAGGCTATCTTCGCTTCTGTTGTGTTATTGACATGAAGCTTCCTTCTTTATCTCTTCTGTGATAATGATGAGCATATTTTCCAATAAACTTTGTAAACTTTCTAAATCTTGTTTCATTCGTGTTTGTCCATCAAAATGCACTTGTTATTCATAATTTCAGCATATTCGAGCAATCTATTTCTTTGAAACCTGTCTTCCCTATTCAGTTATTTCCTCTCTTACTTCCTGATCTTATTAACTGTTAGCCTATAACTCCTATGTGCTTCTCATGTGATAACTTGCTCAGATATTGCTCCCTTTTTGATTCAATATCCTGTAGGATCATGTATTTGACTATAATCTTATTCTTATGAATATAAGAATACTTCTTTTACAAAGTTATTAGCTTAATGTAATAAGTACTTTGACCTCAGCATATCAGGGAAAATATTTTTGAGTACATTTGCTCTTTAAAAATTTATTTTCAACAGCTTCGTAAAAAAGAGCTGTGCATGCCTTTTTTGCTCAAATACTGTTCAGGGGGCCCCTCTACCAGGTGCTTCCCTGGAAAACAATGACAGGGTACACATTGTTTGACTCTTCCCCATCCAAACCCCATGTCCCCAAACATTCACGCTGCCTACACCATTAGCCTTTGTTTTTAAACTGAAAAACTTTCCTGTGTTCAAATTTATTTTATTATTTTAACATTGTGATATGTAACTATTTAACTTTTGGGGTTTTACCCTACTTCTATTCGTAACTTGTAAAAAAAAATGAAGCTTGAATCAATGTTTCTGTCATTTTTCTAACTCATGTTGAAAACTGGCGTTTCCCCCCTCATTTTAGTCATGAGAGGGATTTTATTGCAGGTGTTTTCTTTATAGTCTTTCCTCAAACCTGAGACTGCTATTCATTTTTATATCATATTTTAGTGACTTCAGTTCTATAATCTTCATCTTTTATTTATTTATTTTTTAATAGAGAGGCAGAGAGAGAAACAGAGAAATAGAGAATGAGCAGGGGTTGGGAAGGTGGGGGAGGGAAATTCCTAAGCAGGTTCCGCACCCAGCAGAGAGCCCAGCTTGATCTCACAACCATGAGATCATGACCTGAGCTGAAATCAAGAGTCGGACGCTTGAACAATGAGCTGCTCAGGCGCCCCTTCATCTTTTAATTAAACATGATGCAATTACCAATATAACTCTCATTTAAGTAGGTAAGTTACACAAGTCTTCATGGGTCTCCAGTGACTCTCACTAGAACTTCTGTAACGTGTTCACACGCTGTTGGTGTTGACATGTTTGATGACTTAGTGAAACTGAAGAATGATTTGGATGATGTGTTTCACTGTTCAAGCTTGAAACAGGACTCTTCAAGGCAAACCATAAAGCAGAGTATTAATGAAGAATAAACTGAGGGCTGCTGGAGGAAGGTGAGTGGGCGATGGGCTAGATGGGTGATGGGTATCAAGGAAGGCACTTGTGATGAGCACTGGGTGTGGTGTGTAAGTGTGGGATCACTAAATTGTGCACCTGAAACTAATATTACACTGTGTGTTAACTAGACTTCAAATAAAAACTTGACCAAAAAAAAAAAAAAAAAAGAAAAGAAAGAAAGAAACAGGACTCTTCAAATTGATCATTAGCAGTTTTTTTTACACAGTTGGTAAATCCAGCCTGACAGAAAACTTTAAATAATGAGTCTTAAATCCCAGGGAATATAAAATAATTAAAAATCATACACTTAATACTTCTTTAAAGAAAGAATGTTTTCACCTACCAGATCTACTGGAATATTTATGGATCCAAAAAAGCAGCACATCTCAACATGATGCAGCAGCAAGCCAAGCATGTGAGGCCACACTTGAAACAATTAGCCTTGAATTGATTTTTTTTTTAATTTTTTATTTTTTATAAACATATATTTTTATCCCCAGGGGTACAGGTCTGTGAATCACCAGGTTTACACACTTCACAGCACTCACCAAAGCACATACCCTCCCCAGTGTCCATAATCCCACCCCCTTCTCCCAAACCCCCTCCCCCCAGCAACCCTCAGTTTGTTTTGTGAGATTGAGTCACTTATGAATTGATTTTTTAAAGATTTTATTTATTTATTCGAGAGAGAGAGAGAGACAGAGAGAGACAGAGATAGTGACAGAGATAGTGAGAGAGAGCATGAACAGGGATGGGAGGGAGAAGCAGCCTCCCTGCTGAACAGGGAGCCCAATGTGGGACTCCATCCAGGGCCTTGACATGATGATCTGAGCAGAAGGCAGACGCTTAACCAACTGAGCCACGCAGGCTCCCCGTTTTGATTTTTTTTTTACATTTTACAAATGATTTATGGAATATGTTTCTATTGTACTATCCACTTTTCTGTATTTAAAGATTTCTTCATACCATGATTTCAAAGTCAATTAAGAGTTTTATTTTGTAAGATGGTCTATAGGACGTAAAGATACTGAATGGAATTGTACTTCATGTGCACCTTGCTAAAATGTTATTTTAAATAAGTTGCAGCTGGGGTCCTGGGTGTCTCAGGTGATTAAGCGTCTACCTTCAGCTCAAGTCGTGGTCTCTAGTTCCTGGGATGGAGACCCACATCAGGCTCCCTGCTCAGTGTGGAATCTCCTCCCTCCTCTGCCTCTCGCCCTGCTTATCCTCTTTCTCTAGATCTCTCTATCTCAAATGAATAAATAAAATCTTAAAAATAATAAGTTAGAGAAAGGGTATAGCCAACACAGAGAGATGCATATGCACTGTCATGAGGAAGAAGAAAATTTTACCCAGAGAATAAAGAAGGAACTGGAGATTTAGGGTCAGTGTTGGGTTATTTAGAGTGAACACAGGGCAGACATCCTTAAATATTAAGTAAAATGATGTTTATTTCATATTGTCACAAATTTAAAAACAGTAGTGGCATAGAAAAAAATGAGTTTAAAAGAAAAATCAATGAAAGCCAGATAAAATGCCAGAATCTTGGCACTTGGCAAGAAAGTCCCAACTCAAATATGGTGTCCACAAGTGGGGATTAGCATAGAAAGCACAGGAGATGAATTTTTAAGGAGATAAAAATAAAATTTTTAAATATTTAAGGAGATAAATTTCAAAAAATGCCATGCAGACTGATTATCTGAGTGATGATAAGGAACAGAAATGTGAGTGGAGTCCACATTTTCAGGGTCAGAGGCTTGAATGAAACTGCTGCCCTCAATTAAAGAAACAGAGAAATAGATAAATATGTGACTACAAGAAAAGAAAGTTTCATCTAACACTATTTGCCTCTACACTGTCACTTGATTTCTAAGTGAAAATACCTTATTGAAAGAATATTATAATTATACTTCTATGTAATTTCTACTCATATATTAATTATAATTGCCAAGAAACACCTCAAAATTACTCCCTGGCCAGCAGATAACTATATCTTAAATGCTGAGTGAAAGAATCAAAATGACCTTCCAGAGTAGGTTTTGGCACCAAATAATTTATTTTTATAAGGTTTTCTTTTTATTATTATAACTAAGTTGCCCAGGGACACCTGGGTGACTCAGCAGGTCAAGATTTGGGCTCTTGGTTTAGGCTCAGGTCATGATCTTGGGATCCTGGGATCGAGCCCAGCATGAGCGTCTGCTTGAGATTCTCTCTCCTTCTGTTCCTCCTCTCCCACCACCGCACACACACAGGTGTGTGTTTGTAAATTGTGCTCTCTCTCCCTCTCTCAAAAATAAAAAATAAATAAATAAATATCTATAGTTAATTTGCCTGGGTGTGTTCTTATTCCTGAATGTTTACAAACATATTTCCCTTCCAACTGATTGATGACTGACTAGAAATCCAAAGAAATGAATTCCATCACAATTATTTAAATTTCTGCATTTTAAACAAATGTACTGAGCAATCTTAGAGCCTTATATATAAGTATATATATATACATATATATATTTAATAAAGCTAATCTGAAGAGGTATAAAACAATACATTTAAACATGAGGAAAAATAATATAACTATGGCTTATAAGGTTTATACTTGTCTCTAAATATCTGTTCACATGTTATTGATTTTTAACAAGATATGTTAGGTTCATCCTTCCCAGTCCATTTTTCTTATTTTATTCCATAAGAGGTTATTGCAAGAGCTTCTCAAGTGGTCCTCTTGCTTTCAAGGATTCATCATACAATCCACATTGCAGAGAAAATATGTCTTCCTAAAACATCAGTACTTTGCTGCCATTGCCCTAAACAAAACTATAGTATATAATGTATGCAAGATCCACCTTGGTCTTACATTAATATTCTTTCCAATCATCAATTATTTTTTAAACTCTGTACATGAGTCACATAGTGTTTTGCTCACTGAGGACACACCGTGCATACCTCCGCCTTGGGTCATGAGCTAAAACTACTCTTCTTTTCTGAAGCCTCCTCCTTTCTTCTTATTTTAAAGAATTCTTATATATTCTTCTTGATGCAACTCATTTTATACTTCTCGGAATTATTTATAAGACACGGCAGTACTATAATAGCTAATTTCTCTGACTCAGTCTTGAAATCAGTGTAACTGTCATTTTAACTCTTCCATACACTCCTTTATGTTGTTCATAAGAAAATAGTCACATGTACATATTCATGAACACACACCAAATACACACACATTTGCATGTTACATACAACATGAAGAGATTTGCGCAAGAACTCCTCTGTGAGTACAATGAAATTGTGGGATTTAAATAAGTACATGGAGTGATTATTTATATATTTATCATCTATCATTTCTCTGCCCAAAAGCTTAGCATAGTTTTTTTTACCTCATAATAAGATATAAATAGAAACTTTTAATTGTGATTCTGTTGTGTAATTTGAAATATGAAGCATCCCTTTGTATAAATAACTCTTCAAAAAAGCATATACAAATTTAAATTGGCATTTCAAGAAAAAACAAATTTAAAAAATCAACAAATACATATTTACAAATCATCACATTAGGCATCAGCTCCGTGACCACAGAGTGCTTTAAAACTAGTCTTAGTAACCAGTTAAAAAATGAAAAACATTTTGCAAGAGGCAGTGTCAATATGGAAGACTAGTAGTGTGTTAGTAGGTGTTTGTAGAAGGAGAGGGAAGGAGGTTACTTTGGAATGAGAGAATGTTCGAGTTAAAGCCCTGAGTGAGAAAGACATTTGAAGTTTTAAGAAATGATTCAAGAGGCTCACTTAGGTAGAACGGAGGTTTAATGCAAGTTTAAAACTTGAGAGAGAAGGCTTGATTTATTTTATGACAAGAGTATTGAATTATGAATATTATCTTTACAAGTATGAAAGTGCTGAATTTATTATATAAACATGCAAACAAGAAAGTAAAAGCACATACTCGTTCCTATTTCCTTTCTGAAAAATAAGACATTACAATCATTATGACTATTCAATAAATTTACCCTAGTTTATTTAATCGTAAATATGAAGGAGAAATCATCATTGAAGAGAATCCTATCTGAGGCAAAATGGACATAACATTGACAAATATCAAAATCTCAAGTTCTCTAAAGTAAGGAAACCTGATTATTACATTAAAAAAAAGATTTTATTTATTTGACAGAGAAAGATACAGTGAGAGAGAACACAAGCCAGGGGAATGGGAGAGAGAGAAGCAGGTTTCCCACCAATGCAGGGCTTGATCCCAGGGCCCTGGGATCATGACACAAGCTGAAGGCAGACGCCTAATGACTGAGCTATCCAGATACCCAAGAAGCCTGATTATTATGATGTAGATATAGAAATATATGAAAACATAGGCTTCGAAGACATGAAAATAACTATTCAATACAAAGGCTGGTTTGGAGGAATGAAAATTAAAGAGAAATTTATGCATGCGTCTTTGGGACTACCTTAATAGGAAAAGTATGGCATAATAGTACTGTTTTCAACCAAAATGGGTTTTTGAAAAAAATGAAGCTCATGTGTTATGGTTTACCACACCCAGAATGAAGAAGCATAAAAGTCCAGGCACAGGTGGTGATATTCATTCTCAAGAAACTCACTTCAACTTCAAACCAAATCCTCAAGCCCTGACACCATAAGCTACTACTACAGCAACTACTATGGTGGCCTTGGATATGGCCTTGGTGGCTTTGGTGGTCTGAGCTGTGGTTATGGTTCCATCTGTGGCCTTGGAGGCTATGGTGGTTATGGCTGTGGTTACTTTTGTCCCACTTTCTATAAGACATACTGGTCTTCTGGATTTTTCTAATACTTTTTATTACCCACTTTTCACTTTTTAATAATTTTTAAGGAATTAGTCATTTTTTCCCTTCAAAATCAGCAGTGAAATTTCTGAGAGAACAATGAAGACTGATATCTTGAGTGGGTGGAGACATATGTTCCTGAATGGGATCTTCATCAGTCAAGCTGGACAATCTCAATGCTATGACATTACTGACATGTGACCTCTTTCTGTAACCCATTTTGTGATAATTTGGGGGCATAGTCTCTAATAAACATTTTCCACAAACATAAAAATGGGTTCATTTATTTTCATTCACTCAAGCACAATTTATTTCCAAATTTTTCAGTATCTTAATGTTCATATGCAAATCATCCTGATACAGAAAATTATTTCTAAAGAGTCAGATCTTTTGTGGCAGTACTCTAGGTGAAGCCACAGAATTTATATAAATGACAGGAAATAAGGATTGTAAAAAAGGATTGTAAAAATGTGGATTGTAAAAGTCTTCATTGGTCTGGTAATACCATACTTCTCAATCTTCAATCTTTTTTGCAGAAGTTTTCTGTTCTGTTTACATTAATATTTTGCTTAGTATTTCTCCTAAGTATTTGTTAAAACCACTGCATTTAATAGGGTCTCCTTCTCTCTTCTCTTTCACAAATTGTGATGCAGCCTAATCTAAACCTTACCAAAACTGATTTTTGCAGGACAACTCCGCCTACTTTAGCTTTGTTTTTTCAACACAACAAACAAAAAAAACCCCAAAACTTCTGACTTTGCACCTGCACATGCAACACATATACATGTAGAAACACACACACACACACACACACACGCACACATCCCTCTTGTGACTGTAATGAAAGCATCACTTTATCGGACTGTGAAATGATCATTTCCTTCTTTCTCATCATCTTGTCTGAAAGTTTGACAAATAACCTTTCATATAATAAGGATTCAGTTAGTAGTGTGGAAAGAGAGTAGTTCAGTAGATTACTATGGCCTGAAATGCTTGAAAGAAGTTGTAAGGAGAATATATTTCACAGGTGTAGGAAATATAAGACCATTCAGTAGAAAGATGTGAGAATAAGCTTAGAATGTAGATAAAAATTTACGTTTAAAGACAACTGGTTGATCTTTCTGATTAGAATAGACATTTCATGGAAGCTAGTGAAGGGAAGTAAGTTGGGTTGTGTTGGAACGGGGTTTGAATATAAGGTAACAGAATTTGGCCAATACAATTTGTAGGAAGTTAAAATGTTTCATGGAATAGGTGAATGAATGAATGGTCAAATTTTTGTTGTATTCTCTAAATAAATTATGTCTTGTGCTTCAAAATTATATAATTACACACGGCAATTTTATAATTTGTATGCTAGTTCACTGAATTTTAAAAAGAAAGAAAACATAATATCTGGCACAAATTGAACCTTCTAGCAGCCAAGGTGAGGAACTATCATTTGACAAACCCAAATTTTCAACCAATGCTAGGAAGCAGCTGCCTCATGCAAGGGATTATGATTGTAACATTTAAATATAGAAACCTATATAGTCATTAGCTTTAAACTTAAAGCTTAATTTTCCATATAAAGACTGATTCTCTAATTCTTCAACAAAGCAAATTCAGATGAAAACTTGGCTTCAGGGATGTTTGGAACTATCCTGAAATAATAAAGATATGGCCTAATGGTACTTTTTTTTTTTTTTTTTTTTTTTTTTTTTTAAGCCACAGATTTATTTTCAAAGAGAATGTAGTTCATGGGTTATGGCTTGCCTCATCTTTCACTGCAAATGTAAAAATGTACTAGTTTCTTTGCAATTTTCTTTCCTGGAACATTCCTTTTACTATCAAATTGAATCTTCAATACGTGGCAGATGAATTATTATGGCAACTACCATGGTGTCCTTAGATTCAATCTTAGTGTCCTGTGCATGTCTCTGGTTTCAGCTACGGCTTTGGAGGCTGTGGCTTCTACCTTCTCTCTCTCAAAGGAAGATTCTGTGCCTCTAGACTCTACTCTTTTTGGTAAGACTTGCTGAACTCCTAGGACCTCAGAAATTGCACATGGCCATAGGTCGTCTCAACGTGTCTGTTCTTCTGCATGATAAGTATCGTACTGTATTTATCTTCTTTGGCTTGTAGCTAGTTATTTGGGATGCAGGGTCAAAGAGAGATAGGGCTGGACAGTGGATAAAGACTTTACTCAGTACTGCTGCAGTAGGGAAAATAGACTTCACAAAACTAAGCTCAGTTTCGTTCTGTGCAGAGAGGTGACTGGGTGGTGCAGAGGGAGAATGAGAGAGGGAGTAAGGATGCTGAACGAGCCGGGGCTGGAATAGAGTCAGAGTTGTGGAAAATTACCAAAAAGCAGGAAGGGGTGCTTAGGTAATGGGATTAGGCCATCTGGGTTTGCTCATTAGTGCTTCTCCAGAGGAGAAACAAACTTTTCATATTTCAGGACAGAAGGTAATTTTGCAAACTGGAGCAAGACACCCATTGAAGCTGGGCCCATACCCTCCCACAGGGACTGGAGGCAATGCAGAACTTTGGGAGTCTGCATTTAGAAGAAATGGCTCCCAGATCTTTAAGACAGTCTTGGGTTGTAGAAGGTACACCTCAAAAGGGCGGAGGAGGGATTTACAGTTGCAATTTCTTGAAGGAAATGCTTCTAAGAAAAGTGAGGTTAGAGCCCCAGAGTCAGGTTTGGGCTGGAATAAACGGTAAATTTTCCTGGCATTTTGAGTCTCCTCCGGCAGTCATTTAAGGGGCAGGGCTGAGAGCTGCAGTTTTTGCAGCCAAGGCTGAGGCCCATTTGCAAGAGAGCTCAGAGGAGCCTCAATAAAGTTTGGTCAAGGAAAGAATCTGTCACAAGCAGTCTAATGATGAAGAATGTGTGCTCTCGAATGAGTACCAGTGCAGAGACTGTCTTAGCAGGAACTTCAGCCTCAGCCATCTTCACCGATTGCACTGTCAGGAAAATGCTCTGCTATGCCCACATTGTCAAAAGGCTCTTATTAAACACAGGTTTCCAATGTGTAGCTTCTGCTCAGTAATAAATAAAAGTCCTTAGTTTATCAAGAAAAAAAAGTTTATTTTTATTCATTCTTCTAGGTGAAGTTCTTACAGATACTGGGTTTTGGATACAATACTATTTTAAAACATTTTTATCAGTTTTATTTTTCTGCATTATATCATTTTTTATCACTGTTCTATGAACATGTTAAGTCCAAAGAATTAAGGTTAAAATACGCTGGGAAAAATATATTCTTATCGCACATGCTTATTCCTTGAATGCCTCAGTACTTTTTCCTAACTTCATTTTTTCCCCTTAAATAAATTTTATTTTTTCCAGTGTCTACTGATCTTTTATACATCTCAAAACACAGGTCAATTTCTGATTCCTCAATGGCCTCTATTTTCTTTGTTATAAGTGACACCTTCCTCTAGACTTGGGTATATTTTTATTTGTACTTCTATCATTAAACATACACATGCTTCCATGTATTAAAATAAATTTCTCTATTTATCTCCCCATTCAGAATGAAATGTGTTGAGACTGGATCATCTGTCAGTCATTTATGTACTCTGTTCAATTTAGTAAACATATTACTTTTTTCTATAACATTCTAGAGACAATTGTAACCACTGGAACTATGAAGACGAACAACCTAAAATCCATTTCTTTCTTTTTTCTTTCTTTTTTTAAATTAACATATAATGTATTATTTGCCCCAGGGGTACAGGTCTGTGAATTATCAGGCTTACACAGTAGAATCCATTTCTTCAAGGAGGATTAAATATTCTGTCATTTTTGAGGCGAGAAAATACATAGCAGAACTATCAGTTTCAGCATAATAATTTTTAAACTCAACTTTGGGTAAAAACTTTTCGCAGGAGATGTGAGGCCTCGGTTAAGTTTTGAATGATGTATTTTATCCTTGGCAAATAAGAAGGTTGAAAAAAATGAGATATGCTTATAGGTATGAGAAATGATGTCCAGGCATGAGCAATGCAAATTACAGTATAAAGTTTTATTCTTCTAAGGAGTCAGATGACCCTCAGGTGAGCTTATTAGAAAATGGCTTTAGCACAAATTAAAGGTGATATATAGGACTTCTTGTTTCAGCCCTGGCATGTAAAAAGCTTGGAAATCTTCACTATGGTCCTTACAGCAAGAAGTCTGGCCGAAATAAAAATCAAGACATTATTTTGGATATGTCAGAGAACTAAGGTCACTAGGCAGACTCCCATCCCCAAACTAGAAAGACCCATACATTGAAAAATACAGAGCTTCAAAAATATGTTTATAAGGAGAAGAAGCTGCTTGAATTGTAAACTGGTAGGAATATTCGATGTTCTTCCCCCCCCGCCCCCCAAGTTTTTAAAGGCTACATACAGGCAAGCATAGGAATGAGAAACTACCAGGGAAACAATGTGAGGCCATTCCCATACTTCAGTGGGCAGATTTTCCCTGTGAACAACCAAGAAATATGTCCTCTTGATTCTGGAAGTAAGAAGGGAAGAGTAACTAGTGTGAGATATGCCCAGAGTCTTTTGGATAAAAAGGCCCAATCTCTAGGAGAACCCTCCTCCCCCAAACAAAACAAAACAAAGAAACAAAACAAAACAAAACAAAACCCCAAAACAAGAACCAAACAAGCAAAAACAAAACAACAACAACAAACTAAAAAGCCACGTTCTCAGAGAGTAATTCTGAAACCATACCTGAGCTGAGGAAAGAGAAATTCTCACCGTCCAGTCCCTTCCAGTCTTCTTGTTTCACCTCATGCGAGAGGTGTACTGTCCACAGAAGACAGGGCTCTGAGGAAATCCATGAAGAATGCGGCAGCCAAGAGCTAGAGAAAAGGTGGAAAAAGCTTGTGAAGAATTCACATAAGGGACTATCACTAACATGGACTTAGGAAGCTAGGAGGAGAGTCTGATAGGGGACACTTACCATTCTATGTAAAATATAACGAGATTTAGAGTTACAGACCCCTAACCAAAGAATCTCAACAGGAAAGAATCATCAGTTACATGCCCCAAAAGGAAAGATATACATTGCACCTTCTACACGACATCAGCCACTCCCTCCAATTCAGTGAATGAAAAACCCCTCATCACCCTAGGGGAACTCTTGCTTTTCTCAATGGAAATTTGTTCAAAACAACCCCTCCCAACTGCCCCTTTCTTCTCCATAAAATAATGTTTTTCTCTTTTGTGTGCTGTACTTGCCTATGGTTTTGTCATAGCTTATTTGTCCCAGATAGTAATTCTCTGTTATGCCCAAATAAACCCATTTTTGCTGGTAAAATAACTGGCAGTTTTATTTTAAGGTTAATGAACTGTATAACTGGAGAAAAACTTAGGAAGTTCACAGCGCTAAGATCTCCCCCCCCCCAAAAAAATAAAACCTGATATATATATTTTAAAACCTGATATTTAATAAGAAGATTATAAAATGGTCCCTTTCCTCAGATCTTATCATCAAACCAATACAGCTTCAATATAATAAATTCAAGTGAATTCAAACAAGAGGGACTGTAAGACACAGACTGACTCTGAGCGGGTGATACATAGAGAAACCAAAGTCCAGAGAAAACAACAAAAACAAAGAGAATACTAAAGGAATTTGAAAACTTTGGCATTTATTGTACAGTAAATATTTTAAAAAGCCAAAACCCTAACCAGTTTAACATAAATCCTTACACTGAAATTCTCTCTCCTTCAGTTCAGTTTTTATTAACCAATACATCATGTCTAACTTTCAACAAAAAAATTGCAAGACATGCCTAAGGCAAGAAAAAACAGATTCTGAAGGAAGCAATGATCTGAACCAGACTCATAGATGGCATAGATGGAATTAATAGACATGAAATTTAAAATAACAGTGGTTAATATGTGAAGAGCTCTAATGGCGAAAGTAAGTGCCTTACAAAAATGGTTACATTGAGGGAAGCAGAGAGATGGATACTTTAAGACAGGATCTAAAAGAAATGCTAGAAATAAGAAAGGTAGCCTCAGAAATGAGGGGTTCATCAGTGGGCTCAGCACAACTCAGGAAGGAATCAATGAGTTTCAAGACAGATCAAAATAAACTGACAAAAATGAAGTGTAAACATGGAAAAAAAAACCAATAACACATCCAAGAAACTGGGGCAATATTAAAATGTGTATTATACATGTAACTGTAATGTCAAATGAGAAGAGAGAACCAAATAAAAAAAAAGAGAAATATTTGAAGCAATAATGGCTGAAACTTGCAACATTATTAATATGCCAAATCATATCTCTAGATTGTTCTAAGAATATCCACCCAAATAAAACAAAGCAAAATAAAGCAATCTGTCAAACACCCATACCTAGACATATTACATTCAAACTAGAGAAAATCTAAGGCAGAAATTTCTTAGGAAAAAAAGAACCTAAATTCTCGAGGAACAATGGTAAGTATTATGTGGATTTCTCATATAAAATTATGCATGCAAGAAGAGGGTAAGATGAAATACTAGTGTATTGTCAGAAAACTCCACCAACCTAGATTTCTACACCAGAAATCAACCTTTGAAGAAGAAAAATAAATACTCCCTTCCTCCTCCTCCTCCTCCTCCTCCTCCTCCTCCTCCTCCTTCTTCTTCTTCTTCTTCTTTAATTTTATTTAGTTACTTGACGGGGAGAGAGAGAGAGAGATCACAAGCTGGCAGTAGAAGGAGAGGGAGAAGCAAGCTCCCTATTGAGCAAGGAATCTGACATGGGGCTCGATCCTAGGACCCTGGGATCATGACATGAGCCGAAGGCAGTTGCTTAACCAACTGAGTCAGTAACTAAGGAAATCCATCGCCAGCAACCTGCTCTGTAAAGAAATACTAAAAGAAATTTTTTAAGCATGAAGATGATAGAGAAATTTGGATCTACATAAAGAAAATGTGAGACATTTCCAAAAATAAAGTAAGCATTGCTGAGAGTCACTCAAAACAGTCACAAAGTTATTGAGGAAGTAGGGTTTATGTGGGTCTCCTGCTTCAATTAACAAAACACCAAGAACTTCCAATTTTTGTCAATTTCAGCTTCACCACCTGTTAAAACACACCTTCCAATTTTGGACTGAAATAGATAATGAAACACCCATTAGCTAAATAACCAATCACAGATAGTCAACTTAAAATCTGCCAGCAGCAATCATAATTCTTACAACACAAACTTATGTAACCTTGTGGGATTCTTTTGCCTTTATAAGACTGCACCTTCTGCTTATAACTTGGAGCACACTTTTGATTTCAGATGACTGTCTCCTGGTGTGCAATTCCTATAGGCCCAAATAAACACTTTCAGTTGCTTTATAGCCTCATTGTCTTCTTGGAGACAGAATGGAATGGAGAAAGAATCAAACAGGGTGAGGTAGAATCTCTTTTTATCCTTAACTGATCTAAAATGTAACTGTTTACTTAAGGTAATAACAGTAACAATGTATTTAGTAAAATAGCATAGGGATAAGTGAAGTGTTTTAAGAGGCAGGAGAACAGAATTTGGAACACTCTGTTACCAGGTATCCATAGTACTTGGGAAGTGGTACTGCTATTTGAAAATGAACTTAGATTAGTTTAAATGTGTGCTGTAAACTCTAGGGTGAACACACACACACTAAGTATAATTGAAATGCTTTCTAAGAGAGGAGATAAAGTGTAGTCATATAAAATGCTCATTAATAGCAGAGAAAGAAGAAAAACAAGAGAAGAAAGAAAGACCAGAAGTCTATTGATAGAAAGCAGTTACAAACACGGACATTAAATTCAACTATATAAACTATACAAATAAACACTTTCAATGTGAATGATATAAATACATCATGGAAAAGATAAAGATTGTCCTCATGGATTAAAAACAAAGAAATAAAAAAAAACCCACCTAAGACTCAACTACCATGTTACCTACAAAGAAAAACACACTTTAAGTATCAAGACTCAGACACACTATCGTAAAGGGATGGAGAAAATACACCATGCAATCACTAACAGAAAGAAAACTAGGGTTCTTGTTGCAGATAAAAATACTCCAGAAATGGGCGCCTGGGTGGCTCAGTGGGTTAAGCCGCTGCCTTCGGCTCAGGTCATGATCTCAGAGTCCTGGGATCGAGTCCCGCATCGGGCTCTCTGCTCATCAGAGAGCCTGCTTCCCTCTCTCTCTCTCTCTGCCTGCCTCTCCATCTACTTGTGATTTCTCTCTGTCAAATAAATAAATAAAATCTTAAAAAAAAAATACTCCAGAAAGGGGAAAATGAACAAGAACAAAGGAGACAAAATGATGCTAAACTGTATGCACTTGGCAGAACAATGTAAAGATAACTGAGACAAAACCTGATGAAACTTATGGAAGAAATAGACAAATTCAGGGGTGCCTGGGTGGCTTAGTTGGTTCAGCATCTGCCTCAGATCATGATCTCAGGGTCCCCAGGTAGCTGCCTGCATGGGGCTCCCTGCTCAGCAGTGTGTCTGTTTCCCTCTCCCCTAGCTTGTGTTCTCTCTTTCCGTTTTGTAAATAAATAAAATCCTAAAAAAAAAAAGAAAGAAAGAAAGAAAGAAAGAAAGAAAGAAAGAAAGAAAGAAAGAAAGAAAGAAATAGACAAATCCTGTCCAGTAGCTGAAAACTTAACATGTTTTATCAGTAACTGATAGATTAATCAAGCAAAAAAATTAAGAGATATATAGATGACATGAAGAATATCATATAGATGACATGATCAGTTTGACAGAATTCATATCTATAAAATATTTCATCCAATAAGAGTAGAATACACGTTCTTCAAAAGCTTGCTGGAAATATTCATCGAGATAGCACATTTGGGATCATCTTAAATTTTAAGAAATTTAATAGGAAATAGAAAACACACAAAGTATGTTCATAGACCACAATAAAGTTAATTTAGAAATCAATAATGGGGGCACCTGGATGGCTCAGTGCGTTAAAGCCTCTGCCTTCAACTCAGGTCATGATCCCAGACTCCTGGGATAGGGCCCTACATCGGGCTCTCTGCTGGGCGGGAACCTGCTTCCCCCCCTCTCTCTCCACCTGCCTCTCTGCCTACTTGTGATCTATCTGTCAAATAAATAAATAAAATCTTAAAAAATAAAAAAAGAAATCAATAATGAAAACATAGTTGGAAAATCCCCAAATGTTTAAAAAATAAATAGCACACTCCTAAATGACATATGAATTAAAAATGTGTCTCAAGAAAAGTTGAAAAGGTATTTTAAACTAAATGAAAAAAAATGCAACTTAGTGAAATGTGTAGGATTCAGCAAAAACAGTACTTAGAGGGAAATTTATAGCATTAAATATCTATATCAGAAAAGAAACAAAGTGCTCTAAAATTTATAACCTTGCTTCTACCTTAGGAAACTAGAGGAAAAAAAAGTTAAGCCCAAAGGAAGAAAGGAAGCAAAAGAAAAATACAGAGAAGAAAAAAACACTAGAGAAAAAACCAATCAGCTTAAAAACAGAAAAATAGGGGAAATCAACAAATCCAAAAGCCAATTCTTTGAAAAGATGCAATAACTGATAGATTTCTATCATACCTAGCCCTGGAAAAAAAGATGAGAGACACAGTACTCATATTAGAAATTAAATAGAGGTCATGACCACTGATTTCATGGGCCTGAAAAAGATAATAAGAAATGTAGTTTCACACCCATAAATTTGATAACTTAGGTAAAATGAAACAAATACTTTTAAGATATGGTCTAAACTCATGTGTGGATAAATAGATCATCTAAAAAGGCATATATCTATTAAATTAATTTTTAAAACCATAAATAAAAACTTTCCAAAAGAGAAAGCACCTGGACCAGAACATTTCCAGTTTCACTGGGGACTTTTACCAAACATTTAAGGAAAACATATGACTTTTCCATAATCACTTTTAGAAACTGAGGCTGAGGGAACACTTACTAACTCATTCTATTAGGACATTATACTAATACCAAAATCAGGTAAGAGCATTGGTAGAAAAGGAAAATTAAAGAACAATGTCTCTCATGAATTTTTTTGCAAAAATCTCCAACCAAATATTAGCAAATCTCATCTAGCAATCTATAAAAAGAGTTATATGATGAGGTAGGATTCATTCTAAGTATAGAAAGCTGGTTTAACATTTATAAATCAAGTAATGTAATATACCTAAAAAAATCATATGATCATATCACTAGATGCAGGGAAAACCTTAAACACCCAACTCCCTATTGCGTTAAAAACTCTCCTCCAACTAAAAGAGGAGAAATTCCTCAACTTGGTAAAAAAACGAGCAAACAAACCAACAAACAAACCAGGCACCAAATAGGTAACAAAAATCTATTGTTAATCATGAGAACCTAGATTCTTTACCCTATGATTGGATTACTTTATACGGGTTAACTCAGCTGTTCTCCCTTTAGGGGATAAAATGTTTCCCCACACTGGGTTTGTATATACACATGCCTTTTATTCACAACAATTAACTTAGAAAAAACTTTTGATATACTTTCCTCTCCAAATTGCCTTTCTTCAAATTAACTTCCTTTATTCTTATTGATTCTAAATGACAGACTTGTGTTACATTATATTAAAGTACTTCTTTTTCCCATAGGTTCAAACAAGGAAACATTGTTGAACTTCTAATATCTCAAACAGACTTATTTCTCCCATTCTCCACCAACTCTCATCCCACTTTTGTGCATTTCAAAGAAGTATGGAAGAAGTTTAAAAATTGAATGGTGGTTTAGGTAGGATAAAAGACAGTCAAAGGATAAAAGTCAGCTAACTAATCCATGTGCTGCTTCAGTATCTCCTTAGGTCAATAACCTCCTGGAGTATGAGCAGCATCTTTGCTAAAATAAAAGGACTGAATAAGATCAATCACATCCCTCCACTTTCTGAATTGCCCTGTGAGCTTTCCCAAACATACAGTAGGAGTCAGTGGCAAATTGTAAACATTCTAGGTTTTCTGACCAATCATTCTCTAGCACAACTACTCAATTCTGTTGTAGTAATAGGGAAGCAGTCACAGACAATACATAAATGAAGAGTGTGCTTGTTCAATAAAACTTTATTTACAATCACAAGTATGGCAGGATTTGACCCCAGGGGCTGCAGTTTTTTGACCTCAGAACTGGAAGATAAAATAAAAACACTTTAATGGACATATAAGGTTTTTTAGAACCTTTTTAGAAGTGTAGACTTCTTTTTGCCTCATTTTACACCAATACCCTCCTTGCCCCCCACCTTTTTAAGGGTTATTTAACTCTATTCTATGTATATGCTATGTACTATGCCACTTAAAATTCCTTCAGAAAAAGATTTTTTTTCTCTTTTTCCCCAACCTATTAGGTTTTTATTTACATTTCTGAGAGATTTGATTTTATATATATATGCATATATATGCATATATATGCATTCATGTCTATAAGAAGTTTGCTGGTTTGACCCTCTTAGATGGGAATTACTTCTAGGTGACCAACCATCCTAGGTTACTCATGACTGAGAGTTTTCCGGTACTTGCACATTTAATGCCCAAGCTGACACAGTGCAGGAAAACCAGGCCAGTTGGCCACTCTGCCATTTTACCTTTGCATCTCTTAAATATTTAAATTTAATATTCCAGATTTTAGAATTTTAGATTTTACCACGACTATGATAATATCAAATTATAACACGTGTATTATTTTCTATATATTTTCCATGATAAATTCTATAAAAGTTATTATTTATCTTTTATTATCCCTAAATATTATATAGTTTCTAAATATTGAGGGAAAATATGTGTATATATATATGACATTATATATATAATATACATATATATGGTATTAGAATGCAGTTAAGAGCAAGAGTGGAAAGCATGAAGGAAGGAGGGAGAAAGAAAGGAAGGGATATCTCTATGTAAATGGACTATAAATGAAATACAATTTCCATTTTAATAATCAAATAAGATTTATAGTAAAAAATATAAAATTGTTTGACCTTGTAAAATGTAAAGAAAAACTCTGGTAGAAATGCTAATTATTTCTTATTACTTTTTGCTATAAGGAATTAAAGTAATATTGACAGAAGAATATGAAGCTATTTCTTGCTATTACTGGAAATAAATTATAAATATTAAATAGTGGTCTCATTGATTGCCTACTAAAATGTCCAGCTCAAAATCTTCACCTCTCAAATACTCTTGTGTTACCAAAAGATTAAAACGTGATTCAGAAAATAAATGCTAAAATGTAACACGAGTTTACAGAACTTGAATGGGAAAAAGATTTAAAAATATGTATTTGTAGCATCCTTTCTGATGGAGGCATAATACTCCATAGTGTATATGGACCACATCTTCCTTATCCAATTTTTGTAGCAACATGGACGGGACTGGAAGAGATTATGCTGAGTGAAATAAGTCAAGCAAAGAGAGTCAATTATCTTCTGGTTTCACTTATTTGTGGAGCATAACAAATATCATGGAGGACATGGGGAGATAGAGAGGAGAAGGAAGCTGGGGGAAATTGGAAGGGGAGGTGAACCATGAGAGACTATGGACTCTGAAAAACAATCTGAGGGTTTTGAAGGGGCAGGGCGTGGGAGGTCGGGGTACCAGGTGGTGGGTATTATAGAGGGCACGGATTGCATGGAGCACTGGGTGTGGTGCAAAAATAATAAATACTGTTATGCTGAAAATAAATAAAAAATAAATTTTTAAAAAATATGTATTTGTTGCTAAACAATTGTCCTCTTGCCATGTTCAATTAATTCCAATTTTATATAGTATTATAACTTCAGTCAGCAATAGATCTAACAGGTGTCTTAACAATGAATAGATAGAAATAATGTATACAATTAAATTTGGTGAAAAATAAGTGGCCAAGGAAGTGGACTGAATAAGAAGACACTATTCCAGGTGACATCATCAGAGGGCTGCCTGAGGCCTCCAAGCCTGGCTTATAGTTGACTTCGTGGAGGAGTAAGTCATGGTTGACTTTGCAAGGCCCATGAACTCTTTTCATTATGGGCAATAGGTTTTGTAGAAAGCAAACTCAGCAGGAAAATCAAATTAAAAATTTAAGCTTCCTTAATTGGGTCTTTTCTAATTAAGAAAAGAATCGTTTAATTGGATTTCTATAGTCGAACAGTATTGGTTTTGAATAAACTTGAAGTAAATCAGCATGGTTTGCCACATGGACTGCTGAGGGAGTATATGAGCCTCTCTGCAGGTGCGAGTTCACACTAGGAGGAACTTGGACAGCCTTTAACCAAACCCACACTATCAGCTGTTATGGAGGCCTGAATGTTGACAACAGTGGCCTGGGTTCTGGTTTCTGGATGTGCTTGTAGAAGCCCCCATGGTCTGATCTGTGGCTTAGGCTCTAGTTATGGAAGTCTTGGTCCTGACTTTGGTCTAGGAGATGTGGATTTAACTTCTACTGAAAAATCTATTGATGTTTCTGCACTGCGGAAACAATCATGGGCTCATCTCTAAACCATTCAACTACTCATGTATCATCATTGCTTCCATTTCTGTAGCAATTTTTCAATGAAGCTTTTAGTGACATCAGAATTCTCCTCTTCTCTCCCCAACCTCCAGCTGATTAAAAACAAACATATCCAATCAAGAAGATAAACTTCCTTTTTAGAGTGGGGTTTTGTCCTCTTATGGTTGCTTCCTTATTCATGACCCACTTAGGCGATTGAGCCAACATATTCCAAGGAATTTTTGACTTGCTTATCTGATGGTACTTAATTTTTTAAAAGAGCTACAAGTTATGAGTATTAACATTTTCATGTTTCAGATAAAAGTCACAGTAATATTGACTCTCTTCCAAACGCATCTTAGGCTTCAGATGAGGCTTTTTTCCCCATTCCCTCCGGTGTAAAAAAGGGCAAATGGGAAAATTATGGCACTAAAATAATTCAATTTTTGATATGCTCTTAACAGATTCAAGGAAGCATTCTTTCAGGAATTTTGTCTCTAGTAAATTAGTCTGAAGTTTAAATAGTAGGAAAGAGGAGAGAAACTCAAGTTTGGATCAAGATGTTATCCTTGCAATGCCAGAGAAAGTAAGTTTGACTTTTCCAAAGTGGGCATGAATAAACTTCTGGTAAATATCAGAAACCTATTGCTTCTAAGAGTACCAAATACACTGCCATGGTTGTGGACATCTGTGTGTATAATTGAATCAGATGAAGGTTTATTCACTCAATAAGACTTATTGAACACATAATTTATGTTCTAGGCATTCAACTGATAAAAAGATAAACTTATATAGACTTAATAGACGTTATCTGGTGCTTACAGATAAGCTGTAGAGGCTGACCTGTCTTCAGATATATACAACAAAACATGATATAGTCAATGGCAGAAGAGAGATAAAGACAAAGTTTAAAATGGGTGTTCAAATGTATCTATAGATTTTTTTCTCCTAAAAACAAAATGATAATATCATTCATGGAGCAAGCACCAAATCTCCCAAATATGTATATATTCAGGATTATCAGAAGCCTGGTAATCTTGCTTGAAGATCTAATAAAAAATTTATACTGAAAGCGAATATGTAGTAAACATAATTAAAACCTAATAGCACTAATTGGAAAATATTAATTGATCCAATCCACCAAAGCAAGCTTAGTTTTGGTCGATGTGAGGCTCCCTTTTTTTGTAAGAGAAAGCACATTACTAAGGTGTTCTTCCATATGTCCTTTGGTATAACTGTTATATAGAGAGGACCTATGACTTGTCACACTTAAATGTCTTTGAACATCAATTCAACACAATGAACTCACTGACTCACTGGAAACAGGAAGCCTGGATGCCAGCTTCCATCATCAGGACTATTGCAATGACCTTGGATGTGACAGCTTTTGAAAACAAGGTATGGCAATTGTGGATATAATGCTGCCATCCAATTTGTTGTGGAAGATGCTGGACACTTGGTTTCTACTAAGTTTTCAGACCTAAAATTCTTGGGGAATGATCCAACAATAAGATTTAACTTCTCAAATGTTTAATTTGATCAAACTATTTGCAGCTTATATCAGGCAGAGAAGATAAATTGGAGGCTTACCAACTTGTTGGCATAAGATTTAAGATCTGTCTGTGTATGTACAGCTGTTCAATAGCAATTCAAACTTATTCTATAAATATTGGATATTTTGCCACAGCCATTATTTCTCCTTTTACTCTCAAGACACTCATTTTTCATCTGAAATTTCTTTAGTGTATTTTACACTGGGAGAGATCACTATAATCATTTTCCAATAAATGTGTCTAATGTGGCATTACAATATGATCTTAACTTTGGTCATTTATCTTAATAATTTTCCTTTGTTTTTTGATATTTCAAATGAAGGCAACTGCTTCTTTTCCTGAGGATATCATTTATTTCCATTATTAAATCAGTGAAAAACAAATATAGATTTAGCTTGAGAGGGAGAGGTTGCTGGTCTTTTCTGGCTTGGTATTTTTTTTCCATCTTCTGTATTTGTGAGTCAGTATCCTGACTTCCATCTCAAGGAGTCTTGTCAGTGATCATTGAATGTACTTATTAAATAGTAAATATGTCTTAGATTTTTTTGAATTCTTAATCAAAATTTATATTGGAGCAAACTCCAATTTATGGCAGTGATTTGGAATGCTAAAATCCCTGAGCTAAGATTCTGGTTATAAATAGTCTTCATTATAACTTTAATTTATTTAGCCACTTAGCCACTGGTTCTATCAAGAGTATTCTGAATCACCAAAGAGAAATTGAAATCTAGGACCTGTGTGAGTGCTTCATAGTGAACCATGTGACCAAAGACTCTAACAATCCTATTACACAGGCCGTGTTATTCATGCTCTTTTCACTAGCTGCCTCATGAGCTATTTGTAGGGGAGGACTACTTAATCTGCTTATCAGCCAGAACTTTTTGGGCCTGATGATTTCCCAAAAACATTTGTTCTTTCCATTAAATTAAATTTAATGGAATCTTTAAATTAAGCATGCTAGTAGAATTTTTTGAAATATGGTACTATGTGCCAAAATCTTAGGCTTAAACTCTCTTGAGAATATATCATAAGATGATAATTCCAATGAAGACATTATATTGGAAATTGTATTAGAAGTCATACTAATAAAAATTGAAACATTTTAAAATCAACTTAAATTTTATATGAATTAATCTAAATCATAGTCTACCGAGTAAGTAAAACTTTTTTTTTTTTTTTTTTTTAATCTTAGCTCTTCTAGTAGGTGAGTGGTGTTATATAATTGTGGTTATAAATTGTGGTTTCCCTGATAACTCTGATAACTAATCATGTCACCCAATTTATTTGCTTATTGTATATCTTCCTGTCAATGTTCTCAGGTTTTGGGTATATTTGTCTTTACACATTTGAGTTGTAGGAGATCTACGTGTGATGGATGTCTCTATCTCTATCTTTACCTCTATCATCTCTATTCTCTCTCTCTAATCTATATCGATACCTATCTGTATCGTCTGCACTATATATCTATAGCTACACTTTTTTTTTCCTAGTGTGTGGCTTGCAGTTGATGAATTTCACTTCACAGTGTTTTGTTTGTTTGTTTGTTTGTTTGTTTTTTGTGGTCAGTGCTTTCTGTGTCTTAAAACAAACAGAAAAACTTCTAGACATCTTAAAGTTTTAGCTTTTATGCTTAGTTCTATTATACATTTGAATTAATTTTTGTGTAGACTATGAAGAAGTAAAGGTCATTTTCTTCTTGTTCCATAGAAATGTCCCATTGTTTCAGTGTTTTGTTTGTTTTGGAATCTTTGCGGGGAAAAAAAAAAAGCCTAATTCTAGACTCTCTAATATTTTCCATCAACTTACTTATGTATCTTCACACCAATAGCACACTTTCTTGATTATTCCAGGTTAAGTGTTAAAATCAGTTAATGTAAAGTTTTTTTTTTCTTTTTAAAGACTGCATTGGATATTCTAGGTTTTTTGGATTTCCTTATACACTTTAGACTCTTTTGTAAATATATACATTATACTGTCATTTCAATTAGGGATTTTATTTAATATATAATTTGGGAGGTATTCTTTCTACAGTTAATATATAAACATTTTATATAGGTCTATATGTATATATATATCTTTATTAATTTCTTTCAGCATTAATTTGTGACTATCAAAATCTAAGTCTTGTACATATCTTTAAATTATGTTTATTTTATTTTTCTGATATTGTTAGTGATATTCTTGCATTTTATTTTCTAATTTTTCATATATAATTGAATTTTGGAATTGTTGATTCATTTATTTTCTGAAATAATTAGTGCAAAATTAATACTATTTCTTGCAATAATTAGTATTATTTAAGTAGTTGCTAAAATTCACCACTCAAGCAATGTGAACCTGGAGTTTTCTTTGTTAGAAGTCTGTTTTTTTTCTTTTTAATACAAACTTTATTTCCTTAAGAGATATACTCATTAAGGTTTTTATTTCTTCTTGTGTCAGTTTTAGTAAACTTTTTATTTGAGAAATTGTTGACTTCTATGCAGTACAACTGTATTTCAGTATAGAAATCAGAATTCAATTTAGGACTTATATTTCATTTGATATTAAGAAGGTCTTTGGAAAATTGGACTAGTTTCTATTCTATTGTATTAGTCCCGCCTGGGGTGGAACCAGTACTAATGCTTTGATTGACTGGTCAATATACATAGAACTATAACTTTGATATAGCTCAACAGAATTCAAAATTGAATTGTTGAATAAAGCAATGGCATTAAGTACTTTGTGCCTTTTTAAATCACCATAATTATTCAGAGTCATGTGGTAATCTCTCCTCCAAAGAACTTTAAATATGCCCCTAGTCATTAAGTAGCAGGTTTTTAACACATGGATATCAGGTAATAAAATATCAAGTACCCCATTAACATTATGTGTAAATCCTTAACAAATATTTTTTTTTAATTTTCTCATCCTTTGGGTTGATGGATTTAATATGAGTGTCCAAATTAAACACACACATACACAATATTAAAAATATCCTTGGATTAGTCTTTGAGAGAAATAACTATGACTATTTGTCTACATTTTTTGTTTCCCTTTCTAATTCATGCACAAAAAGATCAGTAGAGCTATGTATTTTTTCTATAATGCTATAATCCTGGATCCCAGAAAGAAGTTCCTAAATTGCCAGGATGCCCTCTTGACATCTTTCAGGTCATAATTATAAAGGATTATTGACATTTATTAAACTGAGGTACCATTTGTTTTGACTAGAATTAAATACAGAAAACAAAGAATATATATTTGTTTTTGTTTTTTTTTTCACTCCCTTTCTTCTTCCCTCTGTTTTTTCCTTCAAGTTTGGAAGTGCTTTCTTTAAGGAGGCATCAAAATTTAGAATATTGTGTCTCAAAGATTAAGAAATATGTCTAATGAGACAAGGTAAAAGTAACTGGTTCGACGCTGGCTCTGAATGGCATAAAAATAAAGTAAAATTTGTTTGTATCTCAACATGTCTGAATATTTGACATCTAAGTGGTTATGGTCTCAAATGGGGCATGGATTTAAGAATAACATTAGTGTCCTGCTTACCTCAAATAATAAGAGGTTGTCATCTCCATGAAAAAGTAGACAGCATATGCAGTAAAGTAACATCATCAGATGATGTTGTCAGGCAGCCCTTGACTGAGTTGTGGAGATCCTCAGAAACCAAAATAAGGGGGAGTGTATATGAATCTTAATGTTGGAATAGTCTTTGAAGTTGCAAATAGATATTTCTCATTATAAAAACAACTTAATAAAAGGAATTGAGCTAACTGAACTAAAGATTAACTTAGAACTTTTACTTCAGTTGGAGATCACTCCATGCATATTAAACAAAAAAGCCAGAAATACTTGTTTCATGAAATATCTTCTGTGGGAGGAAAATGAGGTGTATTTGGGATGATTTACCACATCCATGGCTTAGGGTATAAAAACATCTGTGCAGATGCTGAGATTCATGCTCAAGAAACAGCTTCCATAGCAAACCAAGCCTTCAACCCCTGATAGCATGGGCTACCACAGTGACTGCTATAGAGACCTGGGCTGTGGCATTGGTGGGGCTGTGGCAGCTTCTTCAAATGGAGCTGTGGCTATGGTTAGGGAGGCTACAGATATACCTGCTGCCTCCCAACTTGCTATGGTGGATATGGATTCTGTCTTCTATTAAAATTCTTCTTTATGAGTCTAATATCTAGTTTAATGAGTGGACTTTCAGAATCTGATTTCAATCTCTGGGTCAACCAAGATTTTGCTCCATTTATCAATGGTCCATTTATCAAAATAGCACCTAATGCTTCCAGTATATTTAGAGTTACACAATTTTGTATCTATCATGTCTCCCTTATTTTTTTTAATAAATTCTTTTAATTTGAAAGAGCAATTACAGCTTTTGTTTAATTCTTTATTATTAATTATATATGTAACTAAATATAGATCTTACTCAACTTTCAATAAAGATTCTGATATATGTTTTTGTATATTAAATATTTATCTCACAAATAGAGACATAAAAAAGAACAATACATTTAGATTGAAATGAATGATAACTTCTCAAATACCTGTTGATTTTTTCTTTATTTTAATCAGACAATGTTTAGATTTAAATTAAACAAGAATCGGGATGCCTGGGTCACTCAGTCCTTGAACATCTGCCTTCCGCTCAGGTCATGATCCCAGGGTCTTGGGATCAAGCCCCGCATTGGGTTCCCAGTCTGTGGGGAGCCTGCTTCTCCTTCTCCCACATCCCCTGCTTGTGTCTCTGTCAAATATATGTAATAAAACCTTTAAAAAAATTAAACAAGAATAAAAAATGAAGTCTAACAATTGTGATGTATTTGTGGCAATAAATCAAAAATAATTTATATGTTTAACATTTTATGCATTTCCTTTTATCAATGCAGTCTAAAATGAATAAATAATTCATCCTGCTTTCAAAATATGTCCTTCTTTAATTCTTTCATGACAAGAAAAGAAGAGTGATAGATCAAAATATTTCTCTGAACTTCTAGGAAAAGAAATGTTTTTTAAATTAATTTCTTGATTATATATAATATTTTTATCTGTTTCCTCTACTTGATGTTCTCCTGAAAATAATTATTTTACAAATGTATTAAAATTACTTCAAATTAGTTAGTTAAAATATATGTAGTATTAGGAATATATTTGGTTTAGATTTTTACCATATCATTGTTCCTCTGTAGTATGCAGTGACCTTCTTTTTTTTAAGATTTTATTTTTTTAGATAGAGCACAAGTGTGGGGAAGAGCAGAGGGAGGGAGAAAGAGCATCTCAAGCTGACTCCATTCTGACCATAGAGACCAACATGGGGCCCAATCCCATGACCATGAGGTCATGACCTGAGCTGAAATCAGGTCAACTGACTGAGCCACTTAGGTGTCCTGATATTCTTCTTTTTTACTTTCATCATTATCATCTTCATGGCATTCAAGCCTTTTGCAACTGTATATGAAATGTAAACACCTAGATATAACCAGGAAATATATCACTCTGTAGCTTTCCTTGATGAGAGTCATCATTCATCCAAAGGGTTTTTTAAGTAGATTTCCAATCAATTATTACTCATCAAAAGCAAGCATGTTGTTGGTGGTATTTTACATAGTAGAGTATGTAAAATATGTAATAAAATTTTTGCCTTTTCAAATTTTAATGGAATATTCAGGTAATGCAACAAGATAAAGTTTTTTGTTCCTGTTTGAGTTAGTGAAATCCAATAATAAAAGGACAACAGCAGAAGTGAGAGCTGACCTAGAATTAGAGATTGTGCTGTATTGCCCCTTATATCATACAAGTGCAAAAACTCCAGATGGTTAAGTGATGCCTGGAGTCACAAATACCACAAGTGTCAGAACCAAGATCAAAAACCAGTTCACTGAAACCTGGTGATCTACCCCATCATGCTGATTCTCTTCCATTATATATTTTCAAATTTGAATACCATCTGGAAAGTTCTTGTCATATTTCCATGTATAGCTATAATTTTATAGCTGAGTTTATGGGGAATAGTTCCCTCTGTTAGATTAACTACCTCTTACTGTGTTTTCTTTTACATTTTATTGTGAAAATTTTATTTTATTGTATATAATCTACTTCTCAATTTGTAATTTTGTTGTAATTCAAGGCAAATGAAGAATGAATAATGTTAAAACTTAATCCTCATCACGGTATTTTATTAAAAAGATTTGGATTTGTTTATACAACCTGAAAAAAATCAGTCAACTCCTGTCACTTGTACTATCAAACATTGTATTTTCATAGGTAAGGACATCAGGAATAAAGTTTGGAGCCAAAGTTCTTTAAAGGCATGACCAAACTTTATTCCTGATGTCCTTACCTATTCAAATTTGAATTTAGTACCTTTGCAGCCTGAGGAAGATGTTACAAAGTGACAGAGAAAAAAATTATCAGTATACTTAAAATGAGAAAAAAAAAGTGACATTCCTAGTATAATGTAGTGTATTTTAGTGACCTACACTTTTATGTTTTTTTGATTTATGTCTGAGTTACAGGACAACCTTGGGAATTTACAACAGAAGTTTCCTTTATTGATTTGTAAAGACTATTATTTATCCCAAGTGAAAACAGATTTTCTTTTTCTTACCACCCTTTATCATAGTGTTATTTAACATGTATTTCGAAGGAAACTTCCTAAGAATGAAAAGAAGGAAAAAGAAATAATCTATTTTGGGTACAGCAACTGAACATAAAACAATACTTCTACAAAGAAATATACAGTCTTTATTTTTCAATGGGTACTTTCATTTTGATAATTTTTCACTTAGAAAAAAAAGAGACAAACATTTTTTCTATGTATTTTATAATACTTTAGATATTTTGCTGCTCATTAACAGTAAAATTGGTCTTGTGTAAAACTATCACATTTTATCCTTGAAACTATTTTTATTTCTTATTTGACTGTTGAAGTTTCTCATTTTTGTTTTTAGTGCTCTATCTTAGGTGGACACATCTCTTTCAAATCCAAATGAACAAAAAGAAACCATTAATCACTCTCACATGATGTGGCTGAGTTATATGAACAAGAGGTGATATCCTTAATTCTGTCTGAGTTATTTATGGTTACATGTATTTAAAAGGACTTACTGAGAATGAAAAATTCAGCTTATCAACTATTTCTAGTTTAGGGTGAGAAATATTAAAATAATATTTGGATAAAAGATACTTGGGATATGTTGGGTTATGACATATCAAACCACATTTTGGTTTTAAAATGATAGTTTGCTAAGGTGGAGTCAGAGAGTTGCACTGGTTATTGTAGCCATGATAGCTACTATCCGTTTACTTATAATTTCTTCTTTAGTTCCATAAGCAGTGCTTGATTTCCTACTCGCTGTTTAGGATTAAAACATCTGAGGAAATCTACCTTTGTTAAAATACTTGAGAATCTCATAAAAACTCAATTGTATATTCAAAATCATGTAAGTTAAGGGGCTCCTGGATGGCTCAGTTGGTTGAGTGGCTTACTTTTGATTTTGGCTCAGGTCATGATCTCAGGGTCCTGGGATTGAGCTCTGGGTCAGGCTCCAAACTCTGTGGAAAGCCTGCTTGGAGAGTCTCTGTCTCTCTCTTTGCTGAAGATAGTTCTTAAAGCCAAAAATATTATAAAGGTTATTATAATTAAAATGATAAAAATCAACATGTACCTTCTTTTTCAAAAAATGTTTTCTGAACAGAGGTACTTTCTTCAGTCCTCATCTTGATAAATAGATTTCCTTTTTGAAAAATATTGATTTAACAGCTGTAAGTTAAACAAATATCTATGAATTTAGTTGGAGATGGAATTATCCACTTGGAAGATGACAGAAAGGAGAAAATTTTTAACTATAAAAGGAATGTCATCAAATGTAAATGATGTAATATATCTGGTAATAAGCAATTCAATGTAGGGTTTGGAATGTATAAAATTTAAAGAGGTAGGCATTTCTTCCCATAAAAACTAAACAATAGGTTCAAGGACATTCTAAATAAGAAGCTAAGTAAACCGAGGTATTTTAATGGAATGAGGGCCTCTCCCTGTGTCAGGAGACAGTAGAATAATGAGTTACAACATTGCAGATAATATGCAGCATGACACAAGGGAAAAGTATACATGTGATTTATCATATGTTCTGCTCAGGGTATATAAGCATCTCTCTACCCATGCTGACATTCAAACTCAGGCTCTGGACTTGAACAACAAACCAAACTCATCACCCCTGACACCATGAGCTACTACAGCAACTGCTATGGAGGCCTGGGCTACGGCTATGGAGGTTTTGGTGGCCTGGGCTGTGGCCGTGGCTGGGGATGTGGCAGCTTCCACAGACCGGGTTGTGGCTGGGGCTGCGGCTGGGGCTGCAGAGGCTACAGATATGGCTGGTGCCGCCCGTCTTGCTATGGAAGTTATGGATTCTCTGGCTTCTACTAAAATCCTGCTCCAGAAGCCCAACATCTGAGGCCACAAAAGGATTATCCAAATTTGACTACAATAACCAAACCAAACAAGATCATCCAGAGTCAAGCCAAGATCAAAAACATTTGGTATCTAAGACTTCAGGAATATTTATCATTTTATAGTGGTCTCTTTCATGTTTCCTGGTGTCCTTTATTTCGGCTTTTGGAACTGTGGGATTTCTCTATTCCTTTTGCAATAAATTAACTGAACTTGAAATAGCATATGTGGCTTTCATTTTTTTATGAAACTCAAAATATCAAAGTGATTATTTGTAACTGCACCCAACTGGCAATGAAGAAAATAAATTACTCCACAAAAAAACCAAAGTCCTAGGAGAGATATAAACATACACCCATATGGCTAGATAGATATATTCCAATCCATAACACTCAGTTGGAATGAATATTTTTTTCCACTGGACACTAGACCAAACCTTATTCAATGCTTTTAGTTAGATAACATTGGTATACGAATTTGGTACTGATCTATTAACTTTACATATTTTTGTATCTAAAGTGAGGCTGACATCAGAGTAAGCACTTTGATGTTTTGTTCAAAATTTATTTTTATTTAGCCATTTTAATAAGAAGAAAAAGTAGTGATAGAATAAAATATATCTCTAAATGCACAGTGAAAATAAACATTTTTATATGATATTTTATATCATATAAATATATATATATAGTTATATATAACTATATATATATATAGTATCATATTTTCCCCATGGTCCTCCATGGTGGGACATGGCATTGTTCTTCTGTACTGTCAGTACACTGAAATATTTTGCTATTCATCATGGAAACTTAAACATCACTGTCATCACTTGTGAAGTAATCTGTATCAAGGATATTCCTGGTCTGAAGCTTTATGCATTATAACAAGTGTCTTGTAATGCTGACCTTCAAAGAGTGAGCATTTAATGTTAGTACTTCACATAAGTATTTGCTTATGAAAAATACAGAATGAAGTATCATCATTTCTCCCTCTCTCCCCCTTCTAAATTTTATATATTTAGGTAGTAAAACACAAGTGAATGTTTTCTGTTTGAGTTAACCGAATTCAGTAAAACCAGTAGAATTATGAAGCTGGCAGGGGCCCTGTAAAGCTTACTATAATGCCATCTTGGCTGGGAAAGGACTCCAGAAAGTGAAATGAGTTGCTAAGGATCAAGAATGGCATGAGAAATACAAGTTAATACTGGAACAGTTCTTACTGAAGAGAGGCATCTGCTTTACCATGCGTACTGCCACACTGATTGCATACTTCCCTCCTTGAGTGCTCTTAAATAAAGCATCTTGCTCTGGTCATGCACCTTTGAAGAGCTTAATTATCACAGCTGATTGACCACATCCATTTATTTTGATATGCAAATATTCTGATGTAGAATCTTAAACTATTAATTTTTAATTTAGTTGTATTTGAGTAACAATAACTAGTAAGAGGGTTAAATCCAAACTCTACTTTAAAAACTTATTACAATGCACGTGAAAATCTGACTTGTTTACTGAATGCATGGATGAATGTGCTAAGTCAGCTTGTGTCCTTTCAGTCAATTCAGGAGAAGTATTGCAGCTTCACTGTGAGTAGATCAAGGTAAAGATATTTTAGTGTCACCATGAGAGGACTGAACTCTTTCATTTTAGTGAGCAAAACACAATTTCACATAAAACTATTTTACTCTCTAATTGAAAAGTAGCATCAGAGTCTGAGGAAAGACTTTATATATATAAAGAAAAACAATAATCAATATAACTAATTAGAGAAACTAGCACTCTTAGTATAATGCAGTTTTAGCATATTAGTATACCTCTTAATGTTAGATTGTATTGATTCATGTTGGAATTAAGAGAAGAGTGCTGGAACACATTTCCGTCCATGGGAAGCTGTCACCTAGTTCAGAGAAAATCCATCATCAGACCATCAGCAGCACAACTGAGAGATCTGTCAGAGTTAAATAGACAGAGTGTGACATCATTACACCTGCTTGATTTATTTGTGTTTTTATGGCTTCTTGTTGACTTAATGAGAATGAAATATTCAAATTAACAACTGTCTTTTAATTTAGCATAAACAATAAAAGTGGAACAAATTCTGAAGACAACAGACAAGGAGATTAAAGAATAAGTTGTGAGGGAGCCAAGAATTTCTTAATTAAGATAAGAAAAAGCATTAAGCATAAAATATTTTTAAATGAATGAATCAGGACCATTCATTATATTAAGAAGTTCTGCTCATATATAGACACCATTTTAAAGTGAAAGGAAAAAAAAAAGCATATACAGGAAGAAAAATATTTCCAGAACACAGATCTGACAAGATGCCAGTATTCAAGTACATAAAGAGCTCCTATTACAAATCAATACTAAAATATTAAAAACTGAACAAAAAACTAACAAAACACTTGAACAGACATTTCAAAAAAGAGGATACCTAAGTGATCAATAAGCATGTCTAATGGAGCCCTATATCATTACTTGTCAGGTAAAAAATTAAAAAAGTATTCCAATATTGTCACATGTCCACAAGAATGATCGAATTAAATTGTCTGAAAATGACAAGTATTGTCAAAGATATAGAGCAACAGAAACTCTTTATTGCTGGTGGGATTGCAAATCTAACAACTGTTTTGGAAAATCATTGTTTTTTTTTTTAAGTATTTACTTATTTGAGAGAGAGAAAGTGAGCATGCACAGAGAGAAGAGCAGAGGGAGAGAATATTCAAGTAGATCTCCTGCTGAGCATGGAGCCCTATGATCAAACCAGGCTACATCTCATGACCCCTAAGATCATAACCCAGGAGATCACAACTTGAGCCAAAATGAAAAGCCAGTTACTCAACCAACGGAGCCATCAAGGTACCCTGCTCGCTCCCCTTTTGGGAAAATTATTGATAGGGTCTACAGAAACTGTTGTCAAAATCTAGACAGATGGTTATTTCCAGAAAGTGATATTGACCAAAAAGGAACAATAGAGACATTTTTAGGCATTAAGGTATGATTGGAATAGATAGTACATGCTTATGTGCAAGGATGCATCAAATTTTATGCCTAAATTTATACATAATATAGAACTCATTATTATGCTTGAAAACAAAGAACCAATGCAAATGTACGATGGTTATACATTCCTCTAAAGACAGAAAGTCATTTGAGCTCATTCCTCTTTTAAATCCTTCTTGTTTAGAGGCAGCCAGATGTTACCTGTACCTGGGAGAAACATGGTGCTTTTGTTTACAGACCTTAAAATTCATTCATCCTTTCAGGACTTATTTTTTGTGTTTCTATTACATGGTAGATATTAAAGAAAAATAATCAAATCCAATTGAGAAATTGCATCACTTGAAAATTACTTGTAAAACAAAGAAACTTGGGATGTTTGGGTGACTCAGTGGGTTAAATGTCTGTGCTCCACTCAGGTCAAGATCCCAGTGTTTTGTGATTGAGTCCTGTATCTGGCTCCTTGCTCAACAAGGATTCTGCTTCTCTCTCAGCCTGCTGCTCCCCATGCTTGTGCTCTCTCTCTGACACACAAATAAATAAAACTAAATTTAAAAAAGGAAGAAAACCTGAATACTATATTTGAGGTCATATAAGATTCTGAAGAACTTAGATTCAAGCCTAAATTTAAGGGTACTACTGGAAGAACCAACCAGTTTGGGTCAGCTTTGACAAATGACTAACTTCTTAGAGTTAGCTGAGTGACTTTTGCCCTCATCTTTTCCCCACCCTTTATCTTTTAACATTATATCTACATTTTTGAGATTCTGAAGGCATTTCCAACGTATAAGGGAATCTTACTGAATTTGACAGAGCCTTTGAATTTGGATTATCTTTTTGACACTGAGACCTTAACAACACATATTTGTTATCTTAGTAGAGATTAGTATGGTATTTCCCGAGAAGAAAAGGAGAAAAGAAAAAGAGCACAGACTAGGCAAAGGGAATACAAGTGGGAAACTGTTGTTTTAGAAGTGAAGGTGCAAGTGGAAGGAAGAAAATGGATTGACTATAGACTGAATGAAAATTGATGGGTGGCAAAGAGAAATTTCACATACTTTACATTTTGATCTGGCTGTCATAGCCTATTAATGGTTAATGGAGCACAGAGACTCAATGATACTCTAAAAGAAGTTTAACATACCTATTAGAATGACTACAATTCCAAACGCTGACAGCAACAAATGCTGACATGGTTGTGGAGCAACAGCAGCCCTCATTTATTGCTGATCAAAAGCACAGTGGTGCAGCCACTTTGGAAGACAGTCTGCCAGTTTCATACAAAACTAAACATAATCTTGCACATAAGATCCAGTAATAACTCTCCCTGGTTTTACCCAAATGAGCTGAAAACTTAGGTCCACACAAAGACCTGAACACAGACATTTATAGTTTTATTCTTTATTGTCCAAACTTGGAAGAATCAAGGTTCCTTCCATAGGAGAACAGGTAAACAAACTGTGGCACCTCTAGACAATGGAATATTGTCCAATGATAAAAAGAAGTGAGCTATCAAGCTGCAGAAAATGTGGAGGTATGATGAAAGCTTACTGCTGAGTGAAAGAAGTCAATGTGAAAAAGCTACATACTGTAAAATTCCAACTATGACGTTCTGGCAAAGGTGAAACAATGCAGAGAGCAAGTTTCGTGGTTGCAAGAGTTTGGGGAAAGGGAGGGAAGAAAGGGAGGATTTTTAGTGGTTTAATGATGATTAGATGATATTATGCATTTGTTAGAACCCATGGAATAGTGTGACCCAAGGAGTGAATCCTCATATAAACTATAAACTTCAACTAATAATAACATGTCAACTTGGTTCATTAATTGTAATTTATATACCATACTAATTCAAGATGTTTAATAATGGGGGAAATGTGTGTGTGCATGCGTGTGTGTAGGGTATAGAAACTGTACTTTTTGCTCAATTTTTCTGAAACTTAAAAGTTACTAAAAACATTCTGTTAATTAAAAAATAAGAGATAAAATGCAATATTAGATATATGGATGAAGAAATGAGAGGAAATAATGAATGTAAAAATAGAGAAGAGATTTTTTTTTTAGATTTTATTTATTTATTTGACAGAGATAGGGGGAGATCACAAGTAGAAAGAGGAACAGGCAGAGAGAGAAGGGGATGCAGGCTCCCTGCTGAGCAGAGAGCACGATGTGGAGCTCCATCCCACGACCCTGAGATCATGACCTGAGCCGAAGGCAGAGGCTTAACCCACTGAGCCACCTGGGTGTCCCACAATCTGCATTTTTAAATAGAATCATTTATTTGACACAGAGTGAGAAAGGAGAGAGAGAGAGAGCTTGATTAAGCACATGCAGAAGGAGTAGCAGAGGAAGAGAGAGAAGCAGACTCCCCATCAGAGCAGGGGGCTCAATGTGGGACTTGATCCCAGAACCCTGAGTTCATGACCTCAGCTGAAGGCAAATGCTTAACTGACTTAGCCACTCAGGTACCCCATGATCTGCATTTTGGGAGGCAACCTGGGTAGATCTCATACCAGAGAAGATGATTAGGATTTGGAAGGATAACTTTTAGTCAGCTTTGAAAGCTACTCTGAAATAAAGATTTGATTGCAGTGACTTGCCTTCAGTTTGTGAACAATTTTGCCCCATCCTTGCCAAAGCCCATGGAACAGTACAACACGAAGAATGCAATATAAACTATGGATTTTAGTTAATAATTACATATCAATATTAGTTCATCAATTATAACAAGCAAAAATGGTTATTATTTTTCAAAGTAATATAAAAAGTAAAAAGTGTATCAGTTATGTAACCAATGTTCTAAAATCAAAGAAAACATAGATTATTTATGTATTTATTTCCTAAAATTCCTTACCGATATCACAACAGTCAAGCTGATTCTTCTTGGCTCTCAAATATTTCCATTTCCTTATCTCTGAAAGAGGTAGATAACTCATTTTTTAGCCTGAGGAGTAAGATGCTTTAAAAGGATAGGATAGATGATAGAGCTTTGACTTTGACCCATTTCTTTGATTCAACTTGTAAATGAAGTACAGCAATCTAGAAAAAACAAAAACAAAAACAAAATCAAAACAGAGATGAAGAACATTTCATTGAGAAACACACCACCAGCAGATATGATTGGCATGCCTAGCTATGAAGAATTCTGTTTAGGGTCTGATATGTTCAGCCTTTGAAGATACTGCATTCCTTCTTATAAAGTGATGCAATAACTTTTAGAGGCCACCCTAACTAGGCAACAAAGCAATCTTAAACATTTTAATGAGTGTTGGGGCCTCTCCCTATGTCAGGGGACAATGAATGAATGAATTGTGTCAAGTAGATAATTGAGAAATGACACAAAAGGAGTGTATACACGTGATTATTTACATGCTTTAACCAAAGTATATAAGCATCCCTTTACACATGCTGACATTCACATTCAAGATCTAGCCTTGAATACAGCAAACCAAACTCAACACGCCTAACACCATGAGCTACTACGGCAACTACTATGGAGGCCTGGGCTATGGCTGTGGAGGTTTTGGTGGCCTGGGCTGTGGCCGTGGCTGGGGATGTGGCAGTTTCCGCAGGCTGGGCTGGGGCTGGGGAAGTTACGGATGTGGCTGCTTCCACCCTCGGTGCTATGGAGGATATGGATTCTCTAGCTTCTACTGAAATCCTGCCCTGGAAGTCCAATGTCTGAGGCCACAATGTGTTTAACTCAAATTAATCAAAACATGAACGAAGCAACATCAGCTGGGACCAAGCCAAGATGAAAAGTATTTTGCACCTTAGATTCTAGGAATATTTATCATCTTTTATTTGCCTGCTTCTGGTATCCCCTACATGCACTTTCATAACTGTAGAATTTCTCAGTTTCCTTTGAAATAAATTATCCTAATTTAAAATGGAACAAATGGCTTACTTTATTTATTTATTTATTTAACTGAATTCTGACTTTATCTTTCACAGTGCATTTCCCATCTTGCATCATTTCAAAGAAATAGTCTTGAAATTCTGGTTACACGTTCCTGCAATTATCATAGCAATATAAAATAGAGTTTATGAGGACTCATCTGCTTTCCACATAACCACCTATTTTTGGTTAGTGCTATTAGTTTTGATTTAGAATCTTGAAGCTAAACTAATCTAGTTTAGCTGGATCTGAAAAAAAAAATAATTAGCAAGCAATGCTAAGATCAAATGCTATGTAAAATATTTAAGGTAGATTTGAAAGACTCAGATTTGTTTACTAAACATAAAAATAGTTTTGTTTAGCCAGATAGTAAGGTCTACCCTTTCAGTCAAACTACTCATAGTTTATTAGCTTTGCACTGGCTAGATCAGGGAAAGTAATAACTTGATGAATTTACCGCATGACTATACTATTTAGCTTGACAGAGTAAAACAATAGCTATTCTAATTTCTTAATGATTAATAACATTTCTCCAGATTTGTGAGAAATGCCTTCCGTAGCTATAAAGAAGAATAATCAACACCATCACTTGGAGCAGATATTTGACGTTCCTAGTATAATATTATATTATTAGAATTTGAAATGACTGTTTTTATGTTCCTCTGCTAGATTTGGAGAAATGCTCCAGCACATCTTTATTTCCAGGGAAAAGCTATTGCTTATGTTAAGGAGAACACATCACAGCCAGTTCACCAACCCCCAAAACCGAGGCATAGCTGTCAGAGTCAAATAGGCAGAGTGTGACATACAGAATGAAACCTGTTTGACTTATTTGTAATTTTATTGCTTCAGCTTGGCTGAATGAGCATGAAATATTCAAATTATCAACTATTTTTATTTTTAGAATGATCAATGAAAATGCAACAATTCTGAAAAAAAGGAGATAAAAATAATTAACTAACACTGTGTAAGGTCGTCAAAAATTTGATTAGAACCAAAAACATTAAACATAAAAGAAAAAGATGAATAAATTAGATGTTATTATGTTACAACATTATGTTTATATATAGAGAGATTTTAAAGTGGAAAAAATTTAAGTCACATACTAAGTGAAAATAATTTTAATATATAAATCTGACAAAATGCCAACACCCAAAAATGTAAAGAGTTCCTCTTAATCAATTATAAAATATTGATTAATTGATTAATAGCAAACAAGGCCACTTAAAAATGGACAAAATACTTGAACAGGCATTTCAAAAGAGAGGATATTTAAGCCGCTTATAAGCTTATGTAAAATTCTCAATGTCATCATTGATCAGGAAAACCAAATTAAAATAATATTCAGATATCACTATGTACCCTAAAGATGATCAGATTAAGATGCTGAAATGACCAATGGGTAAGGTTGTAGAACAACTAGAACTTTCATAAGCTGCTGGTGGTATTGCAAATCTAGCAACTATGTTGGAAAATTATTTAGTAGAATCTACTGAAGCTAAATATATATATAGCATAAATTAGCAATGTGTGTCCCATGCATACCCCAAGTAAAGGAACACCTCGGTCTACAAAAAGAACCACTAGTAAAAGGTATAGAGCAGCTTTATTCATATTAGGAAGGAAGAAAGGAAGGAAGGAAGGAAAGAAACTACACAAATACAGATTTACCAGAGCAAAATAGTAAATAAATTGTGCTTTAGTCATACAATGGGCTACTTTGCAGTAATGAAAAACTAAAGTTATATGCAACAACGTTGTATTTCACAGAGACAGGGATGAACAAAATCATTCAGGAGAGAAAAGCTGCTGGTATACCCTCTGATGCCATTCATGTGATGTCCAGATGAGACAAACTTCTAGAGAGTAATACTAACTTGGTAGGGTCAAGAGAAAATTTGGGGATCTTGAGTGTGATCGATGTAGGTGGTCTGTCAATAAACGCAAAATATCACTAACTTGTACACTTAGGACGTGGATATTTTATACTATGCTTTAAACAACAACAACAACAGCAAATGAAATGATGGCTTTATGTTCCTCGAAAGCAGGAAAACTATTTGAGACAATTCCCCCTTTGAATCCTCAGATGCATTTATAGAGATATCCATGTCTAGGGAAGACGTGATCTTTACCTGTAAGAATCTTAGAGTGCATTCGCCCGTTTAACTCATCCTTACTGGTTTTCTGCAGCATGCTAGTAGGTGTTCATCAGTCAACAAGTCCAGCTGGGAAAATACATCATTTTTATAAGCTCAAAAAAGCTGGATGGTATATTTGAAGCCATGAGAGTTTGAAAAGAATTTAGATGTTTCATTCAAATTAAAAATGTATCTGGTGGGGTTCAAGCAGGATTCAGGTCAGTCTTGGGTTTAAGTGATTAACTGCTTGGAGTAAGCTGAAGGACTTTTTGCCTTCAGTGGGTCTTTTACTCTACCCTGTATTTTTACATTGTACTTATATTTTTGGAGATTTCCAATGTTAAAACCTCTTTTTCACAGGGAATTAGGCATTTTTTTCTCAGCATCTAAGATCTTAATAAGTATTTCATATCTTAGCAGACACTATTAGCTATTTTCTGAAACAGAAAACAAAACATACAATAGGCATAAAGATGTAATGAGCACTGGGTGTTTCATGGAATTGATGAATAACTGAACTCTACATCTGAAACTAATGATATACTGTATGTTAATTAATTGAATTTAAATAAAATAGGACAAAAAACTTAGGCAAAGAGAATACAAAGGCAAAAATATTATGGTAAGAATGAAGATATATATGGAAGAACTTAAGTATGAGTTGTATAAAAAATGGAGGGAAGCCAAAGAGAAATTGTATATATTTCATTATTTCCCCTATTTCCCACACCCTAGTGGGAACTAAGAGGAACTGAAGCAACGTGATATTTGAACACTGATTGGATAAGAAGGTAAATAATGGATTAGGGGAAAAGGAGGAAAAGGTGTCTATAGGGCAGGAGGTAAATGTAATCTATTTTTCGATAGAAGATAAACCAGAAAGGGAGTCTAGATGTGAAAAAAAGGAATTTTGAATAATCTTTAATGTTGCTTATGATTTTTGATTACTCTGATTTGTCTTTAATATTTGAGCAATATTACTTCATGTTGTTAATCCAAATGTTCATTTTCCAAACTAGAATGCAAAATCAGAAAAGAGAATATTTTTATGGTGGCCAATGTTATAAAATAAGAGAAAAATGATAGTTTTATTTCAACTTCTTTTTTCCCCCTGAAGTTCTATACTGGTGTTCACAGCAGGTGAGCTAATGCCTCCAGACTTCCAAATGTTTCTTTAGCTTTGAAAAAAGACTTTACCATGAAGTATTAGATGCCTTTGAAGGGATATAGAAAATTTTAGCACCTTGAATTTAACCGATTTCTTTCATTTAATCTTAAGTGAAGCATAACAATTCAAGATAAGCCAGAGATGATGCAATATTTAATTTTAAAACATAACACTACCAAATGTGTTATTTAATATCCCTGGCTATAAGGAATTTTATTTTGTCTGGGATGTCCAGACTTTGAAAATACAACAATTCTTTCTCATAAAAAGGATGCAATATGTTTAAAGGACACCATGCCTAGACAACAATGCAAATTCAAACACTTTTATGAGTTTGAGGGGCTCTTCATATGTCAAAATTGTGTCAAACAGGAGTAACACATAGAATGACTCAAAAATAGGTGGTATGTATTTTACCACATGATCTGCTCAGGGCTTATAAGTGTCACTCTAGACATGTTGCCACTGATACTCAAAATCTTTGACCAGAAAAACAACTCACCACCCCTGATGCCAGGAGCCATTGCACCAACTACTATGGAGGCCTAGGTTGTGGCTGTGGAAGCTTTTGTGGCCTGGACTGTGGATATGGCTGGGGATGGGCCAACTTCCCCAGACTGGGTCATGGCTGTTGCTGGAGGGGCCACAGATATGGCAGCTGCTTCCCACTGTGCTATGGAGGATATGGATTCTCTGGCTTCTAACAAAGTCCTGTGTCAGTAACCCAACATCTAAACTTACAAAACTGAGTGCAGTATCTGAACATTTAATATCATGCTGGGATTATTTCCACAAATGTATTTATCTTTTCAGAATTTTGGACTTTTCAATATATTCCTATATCTACCTCATAATTTAAGCATCCTCTTCTTTTCCGTTTATAACTGATTAAATTATCTGTTCCCCTTCTAATGAAATATCAACTTTGAAAATGAAATATGGTTTTTATTTTGTTCATGGACTCAAGTACATGAAAATGATATACTGTTTTTATTTTTAGCCCTATAAGACACATCCGCAGACTTTGGAACTATTACCTGATTAAGTGTGAGTGATGGAGACACAATAGTTATTTTGCCTGCTCTGTACATTAAGACTCTACAAGACTGAAAGGAAAATGTTACTCATTTATCAATGAGGGAAGCAATCTCCCTGGTTTAGAAACTTTTTTTTTCATATACCTCACAAATATGCATACAACTAGATGTAAAAACTAATAATTCTAGACTGAAATGAAAAAAAAAAGTTTAAATGGTTGTAATTTAATATTTTTCAAACTCAAACCCCTCAGATTGTTTTTCAGACTCTTGCTTTTATTTAGATAATGTTTAGATTTAAGTGAACAACAAAAAGCTAAGGCAATTTAATATATCTATGTATTTATTTATCAAATATATGTGTTTTATATAAGTCAAATCACATTTTGAATTCACAATAATGCATAATAAATCTTTCCACTTATTCAGAATTCATTTGGCTTTTTTATTTTAAGGACAATCAAATGATAATAGATCAAATATTTTTCACTAGTCTAATTATAAAATAAATGGCCTTTCCAAGAATTTTTTAATTTGAATAATCTCATCCTGTGTATCATACTCTTCAGCACATTATTTCATTTGACATTTGCATCAAGCAGCTGACCTATAAATCAGTAATGAATTGGGGTAAATTTTTTCCTGTGAGATCATTTAACTCAAAGCATTTTAATTAAGACTTTTTATTTAGTTCTCTTACATTCTTACTGTATTTTCACAACTAGACATGGCATTCTTCTCTACCACCATTCTCATACTGAAGAATTTTTTTAGCTCAATAAGGGAGAAACAACCAGACATAATTTTGAACTAATTTATTTTTTAGCTTAAACTGATGCTAAACACAGCTAAATCCACAGAGTCTTCTAATAGATCTGAATTTTCTTTGATACAAATAAACAGGAGTGGAGATCTTACTGATGAAATAAGAAAAAAGATATAAGAAAATACCAATTTTTTTTCCTAAAATCAAATGATATACTCAGGTAACAGCAAAAATTAAGATTTTTTTAATGTGCCAAAATTGGTAAAATATATTTGATTCAATTAGATAGTCTTGCCAAAACCAGACATTAAATGACAGCAAGGCTATGCATCATATCTTGCAGGTAAACACACACACACACACACACACACACACACACACACACACGCCCTCAGAAAAGTAATAGGCTTCTACAGAGTTAGGTAAGCTCTAGTAACAGAATCAGGACCAAGGCCAACGTCTTCTGAATCTAGGTGCAACAATGTAGCTTTCTCTGCCCTGTATTTTCTCCCTGTATTTTGAAAGTTCTGCTGAGCTTCCATGAACATACATGCCTTATGAGGATGTGAAGGATTAAATTTTTTAAATAGAAAAACCATTTCTGTAACATTTTGTTGTTATAATATAGAGAATTAAAACTTACTTTCAATGTTAGTTTTATCTGGATTTCATCTATATCTCTACGCATCTCTCTATCTCTATCAGAAGTCTTCCTTCAAAGGCACAGACTTATTCAGTCTACATAAAAATAACTTTTCTTGGCCATCAGTTATCAGCTAGCCTTTTAGCTAATCCAGTCTGGATGTTGTGGACTATCAGTGTACACAGCAAATGAGATACAGTTGTATCTCAGGAGTAGAGCTCCATTGTTTCACATTTGAACAGGTAATAGTTCTGCAGTCTATAAACATTTCCTCTAGGGCTAAAAAAAAAAAAAAACCACAAAAAACACAAAAACAGCCATCCATGTAATTAGATTGAGAAACACTGTCTATGACACTCTTAGTAAGGTGCATTTTCATATACTATTACACCCTATTTTATGATTTAATTAATTTTTGTCTGAGTGAAGGAAAAATATTTTGAATTTATAACAGAAGTGCCACTTTGGAAAACAGTGTGGAGATTCCTTAAGAAATTAAAAATAGAGCTTCCCTATGACCCTGCAATTGCACAACTGACCCAAAGATACGGACTAGTGAACAGAAGGACTATCTGTACCCCAACATTAATAGCAGGAATGGTCACAGTCGCCAAACTGTGGAAAGAACCAATATGCCCTTCAACAGATGAATGGATAAAGAAGATATGGTCCATATATACAATGGGGTATTATGCCTCCATCAGAAAGGATGAATACCCAACTTTAGTATCAACATGGACAGGACTAGAAGAGATTATGTTGAGTGAAATAAGTCAAGCAGAGAAAGTAAATTATCACATGGTTTCACTTACATGTGGAGCATAAGGAATAACACAGAGGACATTGCGTGAAGGAGAGGAGAAGTGAGTTGTGGGGAACCAGAGGGAGAGATGAACCATGAGAGACTGGGCACTCTGAGAAAAAATACAATATACTGAGGGTTTTGGAGGGGCAGGGGTGGGGGGTTGGGTGAGTCTGGCAGTGGCTATTAAGGAGGGCATGTATTACAGGGAGCATTTGGTGTAGTGAATAAACAATAAATCTTGGAACACTGAAAAAATCAAATTAAAGAAGAAAAAGTGCTCGTAACTTTCAAATAAAAACTATAATTTGGCCAGTGGAGAATATATTTTCATCATTTCATACATCAGTACAGGATCTGAGTTTCACATCAAGTCATTGCTTCCTTGCAGAAAGTCCATGAAAAGAGAATGACAAAGAATTATCTAAGTCATTGAATCCACCAAATTAAGAGAAAAACAAAAACTTTCAAAAAATATACATTCTCAGTTTTCAAAGATAATTCATATCCAAAGGATATTATCATTTTTCTATTTTTTAACTCAGGAAAAAAAAAGCAATAAAATATTTATTTTATATATTTGATGGTATTATTTCACAACTTTTTGTTCTTTTTTTAAAATTTTTTATTTTTTATAAACATATATTTTTATCCCCAGGGGTACAGGTCTGTGAATCACCAGGTTTACACACTTCACAGATGGGACTGGGAGGGAGACAACTTTTTGTTCTTAATCACATACTCCTTTTCTTCTTTGGAAAATACCTGAATAAGGATAGATTTCATTATTGAGCTTTTTAAAAAATTTGTGAAATATATTGCTTTTTATCTTATATGGACATAGTTATTTGCATTAGAAATAAGCATATAAATTAGTCATCACAGTCAAACAATCTAGCAGATTTAGTTAACCATTCATGGGATTCTTTTTTTTTTTTTTAAAGATTTATTTATTTATTTATTTGACAGAGAGAGATCACAAGTAGGCAGAGAGGCAGGCAGAGAGAGAGGAAGGGAAGCAGGCTCCCTGCTGAGCAGAGAGCCCGATGTGGGACTTGATCCCAGAACCCCGAGATCATGACCCGAGCCGAAAGCAGCGGCCCAACCCTCTGAGCCGCCCAGGCGCCCCGGATTCTTTTTTTTTTTTTTTAAGATTTTATTTATTTATTTGACTGAGAGAGATCACGAGTAGATGGAGAGGCAGGCAGAGAGAGAGAGAGAGAGATAGAGAGAGAGAGAGAAGGAAGCAGGCTCCTTGCTGAGCAGAGAGCCTGATGAGGGACTTGATCCCAGGACCCTGAGATCATGACCTGAGCTGAAGGCAGAGGCGTTAACCCACTGAGCCACCCAGGCGCCCCACCATTCATGGGATTCTTAAATGCATTAGATTTGTGGTTGTTTGGCTTCAAAATGACTTTTTGAGAATTAAAAATTTTTCCAACTTTTTTTCAAAATGGAAAGTAGAAATAGAATAAATTTTGATAAGAAGGCAAAAGGATTTAACAGTCAGGGCAAATACTGGGTTAAATATTCCTTTAAAACTTGAAAACCATTTTAATCCATATTCTATCTTAGAGAATTGCTATCAGTTATAGCTTGTAGAATACAATTTTTCATTAATTCATCAAATGTTTTTGTTTGTAAGAACAATTAACAAATCCAGCTGGGAGAATGAATGATCAAAAATGGTATTGGAGCGCCTGAGTGGCTCAGTTGCTTAAGGGTCTTATGTGTCTGCTTTCTGCTCACGTCGTAATCCCAGGGTCTTGGATGAGCCCCAGCATTGGGGTCCTTGCTCAGCAGAATGTCAGCTTCTCCCTCTCCCTCTGCCCCTCTGCCTGCTTATGCTCTCTTTTTCTCACTTTCTCTCTCTTTCAAATAAATAAATAAAATATTTTAGAATGTTACAAAAACACTAAGTCAGGAAGTTCTGTACACCCATGTTCTTTGCAGTATTATTTACAGTAGTCATGTGTGTAAGCAACCTGGGTCCATCAATGGATAAATGGATAAAGAAAGAATAATACACACACACACCACACATAGAATGGAGTATTACTCATCCATAAAAAAAGAAGGTAATTTTGCCATTTATAAGAACATGGATGGACCTTGAGGGCATATGCTAAGTGAAGTAAGTCAAGAGAAAGACATATATTGTATGATCTCATATATATGCAGAATCTAAAAAAACTAAACACTGAGCTCATAGATTGGTGGTTGCTAAAAGCAGAGGATGGGGGGTGGAATAGTAAAAATGGGTGAAAGGGTTTAAAAGGTATAAGTCAGTTATAAAATAAGTAAGTCATAATGATGTATTATACAGCATGGTAACTATAGCTAATACTACTGTACTGCATATTTGAAAATCTCTAGGAGAGTAAATCTTAAAAGTTCTCATCACAAGAAGAATTATAACTGTGTATGGTGGTAGATGTTATTTAGACTTATTGTGATCATTTCACAATATATACAAATATCAAAACATCATGTTGTATACCTGAAACTTGTGTAATATTATATATCAATTACATTTCAATAAATAAAATGTTACTTATAAATGTAACTTATAATGTTACATTTATTTAATGTTACTTATAAATTGTTACTTATAAATGTTACTTATAAATTTCAAAGCCAAAACAATTCAATACAACAATAACAAAAAATATTCTGTAACATGTCTAAGGTCATATAAAGTAAACACACTGTTAAAAACCCAAGTCCAAGATCTGATCATGCTCCAGTGGGGCTTAAACTTTGGATTTGGTTTACTGTCTTCACAGAGTGAGCTGAGCAACCAGTGAGCAGAGGCCCTCTACTTTCCGTGTTTCCTGATTCAGTTATTTCCTGATTGCCCATTCATTCTTGGGGATTTTCAAGTTAAGAGACTCTGTTAAAAATGTTATACGATTTTAAGAGTATATATGTTAAAAAAAACCAACTAACTAAAGCCTTAATAAATAAGTAATAGCATAAAAAAGTTTGCATATTGCCTGAGAGAAAAATAAAAAGGTGGACACACACATAATTGTAAAGAAAATATAAGAATAAAGATACCATGATGAAATTAGGGATATGAATAGAGGGATGAAATACTGAATGGAACACATGGGTAAGAACAAAAGTCCTAACTGCTGCAAGTATGTATTGGGGAGGAATGTAGAATGAGATTAGGAGATTTAAGGAGAGGTTGGATAAAAGATATGACATATGGATTATGAAGAAAGGTAAAGATAAAAAGGATTAATATAAACCATGAGGCAAGGTCATCTGCATTTTTAACTAATACTTTGGGGATGGCCTGATCTGGAAAAATGAGTAGTGTATAAAGAAAATATTTTTGAACTGCTTACAAATTGATTGATTGATTGATTGACTATAAAAGTAAATTTAGTCTCTTGGGTGGTCTCTCAGTTTCTGAAATACATTTTCCTATGTTGATTAACCAAAAGTATGTTTTACAAACTGATGTATAAAGTCAAAATAGTTTTCGTGTGTGTGTGTGTGTGTGTGTGTATGTGAGTGTGTGTATTCAACTTGAGAAATAAACTTGACATTTGGAGAATTTGATATATTTAAGAATCTTAAATGTGATCAGTATATTTTAATCTAGATGGAAGTAAGATACAAGTACCTAGAGAGTGTTACAAAAATGGGAGATGAGAAAATAATGAGAAAACACCATCAAATATGAATGATGCAATATGTTTAGTGATGAAGAATTCTATGCAGGGAATTTTTATTTTGTGATTTTGAAGACTGATTTCTTTTCTCATTAAAACAGAAAGAATGTAATGAGTTCAAGGGTGTTCTAACGAGGCAGCTAAGCAAGCTCAGAAATTTTAATGAGTGTGCACCTCTCCTTGTGTCAGCAAACAGATTAATGAGTTGCCTCAAGTGAATGAATAATTTGTAATGATACAAAGGAATGGCCCCATGTTTTATCACACTTTCTGCTCAGGGGATATAAGCACAGCTATATGACATTCACACTCAGTATTTTGCTTTAAACAGCAAACAAGCTCACCACTCCTGACACCACGATTTTCTATGACAGCTACTACGGAAGCCTGAGCTGTGGCTTGGGGGTTTGTAGTCCAGGCTGTGGCTGCCGCTGGAGACATGGCAGCTTTCACAGATGGGGCTGGAGCTGGGGAGACCACAGACATGGTTGCCACTGCCCATCATGCTATAGAGGATATGGATTCTCTAGCTTCTACTAAACTACTACCCTAATAACCTGAAATCTGTTGCCATGAGCAGATTGACCACACATTCTTCAGTCAACACACTGAGATTACCCTGGGTTATTTGCCAAGAGAAATCTGAGAATTTCAGAGAACTTATTATTTTAAGGTATCTGCATAATGTCCTCTGGCATCCCGAGTTTGGGCACTAACAGGTGATTTATGTTGAACACCAATAAATGACCTAACCTGAAATAGAAAATAATTAGAAATACAGTACACACAATTACAGATGTGTGTGTACATATTAATGTATAAAAAAGAACTCTGATTTGAGAATTACTAATTCAAAACAATAGAATGTTATTCTTTTTCTTTACTTTAGTATATATTTCAAAATTGAATTTGGCAGCAAAAAATCAACTGTGGAGTGTTAAATCTTCCTGTATTAAAAAAAATAGAGTTGTTTTACATATTTCATATTTATTAACTTCTATTTTTTAATGGAGTTCAAAATTTGCAACTAATCTTCCATGCCTATTGTCTTCCTTTATTTTGTCTTATAAAAACAATGGTGTTCCATCTAGATATTTGTAGTTGCTCGACAACCACACCATTACAACCCCAATCAGAGCAAACTTTCCACAAATCTCATAATCTACATTGCCAAATTTTCATAGAAAATAAGCTCTGTTTTCCTATGAATCTTTGAAATATATATGATCTTCCAGTATTCATGGTCTGCTTTCATCTATTTGTTATGCATGCAAAAATAAGACAGACATAAAAGTTAATGATAAACTGGATAATCAAACATGAACTTGGGTCATTCATCTCACTCATCTCACTTGTCTCATGGGGACACTGCTCATCATCATCATCATAATCATCATCATCTTCACACTGAAGTATCTGTAGTCCAGTAAGAATAATATACAAACAGAAATATCATTATGAGGCAAAATGTTGTGTGGCTCCAACTGACCCCAAATACCATTCAATAATTGTTTTAAAAATTATATCCCATTCATCCCTTCAAAAATGACCATCTTATGGACATTGGACAGTAGCGCGCCCCCCCCCTTAATTATCAGTGGTTTTATTTTTTGTGGTTTCAGTTACCTGAGGTCATCCACAGGTGGGAGCAAAGGATTCCCCTTTAGGCACATGGTCAGAAGATCAAAAGCAGCCTCACGCTACCTCCAACGCCTATGGCACTGAACTCATGTCATCTCATCACGTAGACATTTTATTATCTCAAGAAGTAGGATGAGTACAATAAAGATATTTAGACAGAGACCACATTCACATCACTTTGATTACAGTATATTGTTTCAACTGTTCTATTTAATTATTAGTTACTACTGGTAATCTTTTCTGTACCTAATTTATAAATTAAACTCTATCACAGGGATGTATGTATAGAAACAAACATAGTCTACGTAAGATTTGGTACTATCTGTGGTTTCAGGCATCCACTGAGAATCTTGGGACATATGCCCTGTGAATAAGAGGGGATTACTGTATGAGAAATAAGAAATAAAATAGGTAAAATATCAGAATTTCTAAGTTTTTCCTAAAACTGAATAGCATCTTCAGAATTTCTAAATTTTTCCTAAAACTGAACCTATTGATACTTAGTATAAGCTGGGCCAATGTAATAAAAAAGGGATAAAATGAAACTACAGAGTTACAGATTTGAAAGGGACATTAAACTCTGTAATGCTATCCCATATCTGCTATTGCTGGCAGGGAACCTCAGAATAAGCCATTTTAAGACTAGAGAATTCGATTGTACTATGGTTCTACTCTTTTTATCTATTTTCTTCTTGAATGTTGTCAAATAAACCATTTTGAAAGTTCTGGTCATGCTTATAAGAAAAGCTAAATTGTCACAACTGATTTTATGGAAATTGATCTCTTTACTTAGATTAAGATTTTCTTTAACACTTTTGTTGTTCTGACATAGAGAACGTCACCCGTCAATTTGTAGGTTATCTGCCTTTGGATATAATTAAGCAATGAGCAGTGCTAAAATTCAACTTGAGGTAACAAAACCAACTAACATAAAAACCCACGATGACCTCTTCTTTCAGTCTGTGATGCCTAGGGGTTGTTGAGCAGGGGAAACAGAGCCAAGTCACTTACTCTACTGAAGGATCACTCTGTGGAGTTTGACATTTCCATTTGGTTAGTTACCTCTAAGGACTGGCACTTTGGGCCCTGCGAGCAGTAATCAATACAATTATTACTGCTATTGACATTTTTAGTATAATCAATATTATAATTTTGTTCTGCTTAGATTATATGAATCTGCACCTGAGGTGAGATAAAATGTTTGGAATTTATAAAAGACTTCTTCACTGCTAGGGAAATGTGAGAACATTTTTCAATCCTCCATCCAACAAGGCGAATAGCAACTTGGGCAATGAATGAAAACATAAAACAACAATAATAATGATAATAATAATAATAATGATAATAATAATAGTGATGATCCACATCTGCTTTTGATCCACTGAATGGATGAAAAATAATACCCCCCAAAGAAATTTCCAAAGTACATTTTTCACTTATGCATATGGGGAAAAAACAAATTTGTTTCATATTTTTCAAATTCTTTTTTCTTTTCTTCTATTTTTTTTTATAATGGATGGACATTTATAAGTGATGAATAACAAAGTCTTGTGGTTATTTTTTTTGAAAATACATTTAACGTTTATTGTTAATGAGATTTTTCATTTGTGTCCCATATTGTTTCCATTTATAAAGTAGAGATAGTCTTAAATGTTAAAAAAAAAATTAAAAGCTTTCAATCATAGTTACATGCTCTGACAGAGCTATACAAGGAGACTGTGGAATCCTTAATGCTATACAATTTATTCATAGTTCTAAATGATTCATTAAAAATGAAAATATTCATTCTATCAATTAGCTGATTTCTAAAATGAGGAATAAAAATGGAATGCAGTTGGGTTAGAATAGCATGGAGATTAAAGGCTAATATTGGGGTTAGTGGCACTCTGAAACCAGAAAGCCTGTTGGAACTCATGTCAGCTGTAAAACATTTCCTACAACAGCAGATCAGTTGCTTTGGTTATGATATGCATGATCCTTGCTTTAATACCAGTGAAAGTCATACAACTCTTTCAAAAAATACTGAGTGCCAGGTTTTATTTAGATACCAGGTTTTATTTAGATACTAGGTCAGGTCAGTGGAGAGATCCATCCAAAGACTGTGTCATATTACTTATAAATCTCAGCAAAAGCTTAGCAAATGGTTATTGTTATAGAAAACAAGTTTCGGGAGTCCCAAGTGTCAAGGTATGGGCACGTTTGCATAGGGCTTTAGGTATCACTGACTAACTCTCTGGGCTCAGGTGAGGAACTCTGTGAATATCAGGCCATCTGTTTCCAAAGTGTAATTCCTTATTTTCTTCTTTTTATTTTTTTAAAGTGTTTATTTATTTATTTGAGAGAGACAGAGAGAGAATGCGTGATAGAGAGAGCACATGCAGGGTAGAAGGGCAGAGGGAGAGGGAGAAGCAGACTCCCTTCTGCGTGGAGACCCCTCCACCAAAATGGGGCTCAATCCCAGGACCCTGAGATCATGACCTGAGCTGAAAGCAGATGCCCAACCAATTTAGCCACCCAGGCACCCCTCTTGTCTTTCTTTAAAATCGTTCCACACATGTAGGAAATTTCTTATGTATTCCAGGTTGTACAAATTCTTCTAAAATTTAAGATGATTTTAGGAGTTTTAACAACATTGTCAATATCCTAGAAGGTTCTAGTTGATATCTCAGGAAAGACAAGTTAGAAATTACTTATAGAGGAAAAAACGGGCCCAGACTAACCAAAGTGAAGACAGATGCAAATCCATGATATTGACTACGGAGATCTAGGAAGAAGGATGCTGTATTCTTTTGAACATAGAGTTAGAGCCAAAACCATTTTCCCCACTTCACACTTATACCTGAATGCAGCAGTGAATCATGGAGGAAGAAATTTGGGTGATGTTTGGAGTAAGATTTGAAAAAAAAATCTAAGATACGTAGAAAAATGATGAAGGGCAGAGAAAGACAGGAAAATGATGTAGGGAGGCAAAAATAATCTGCACTTGTGGTAGCGGGAGACTAGAACATATTCTGGAGAAAGGGCCCAGGATTAAAAAAAAAAAAAAAAAGAAAGAAAGAAAGAAAAGGTACTGTGGGAAGGCTTCCCACAAGATGGATTTTTGATTGTTGTGATAAGCTTTCCATGAGTGATTCCAATTCCATATTTAAACCCAAACAAGTATGCTGGCATTTAAAGCTGAAAATAAATCTATTAATTGTACATGGCCCAAAATTTAAAACTCTAGAAGTCAGGTGCCCTTTTGTGGTGGTTGTTTTCTGGTACACATGGCAAGTGAATGAAATCTGTCTTGACAGAAAGTGTCTTTTATATTCCAAAGAGCGGTGCATCTTTGTTTCTCATGATACAAAGTACATATGCCTTTTAAAGAAATTGATAAACTTAAGAGACTTGACTTTATTATTCTGTGTGTATGTTTTGTAGAACCAATTACAACAACCCTCAAATGTCAGTGAGGAGAAGATATTTAATTAGAAATTCAACAATATTTAATGTGACTGATGTCAAGTGACTGTCAATCATGTATTTTATTTAGGCTTTGGTATGTCAATACTTTGAAGAAATAACAAATCATTCTAAGATTATAGCAGCAAGCTCTGCTCCACAACCTAACTATGTAGCCAAGCAGGTTCAGACATTCTTATGCCTGTGGTCGGGGGACCACAGATTAATTAATTGTGTCAGGCAAATATAACTCATGGAATGACACCAAAGGAGGGGCACATGTTTTGCCACGTTCTCTGATCAGAGTATATAAGTCTCCTTGTAAAGAGGTCGACATTCACACTCTGACTCTTGCATTGAACCACAAACCAACTCACCACACTTGACACCATGAGCTTCTACTACGGCAACTACTACGGAGGCCTGGGCTATGGCTGTGGAGGCTTCGGTGGCCTGGGCTATGGCTGTGGAGGTTTTGGTGGCCTGGGCTGTGGCAGTGGCTGGGGATGTGGCAGCTTCCCCACACTGGGCTGGGGCTGGGGAGCCAGAAGATATGGCTGTGGCCGCCCACTGTGCTATGGAGGATATGGATTCTCTACCTTTTACTAAAACTATTGTTGAAACTGGATGCAAAGGGAAAGCCTCCACATTTATTTGGTCCTATTTTTGTACTTCAATTCCCAAAACATCTAACCTATATTCTCTAGAACAAATTGATAGCTATTTAATGGTTAAACTGCTTTACAAATATTTGGTGCTTTTACATCCAGAGCCCAACATATTTTTTTCTGAAGATTTTATTTATTTATTTGACACAGAGAAAGAGAAAACAAGCTGAGGGAATGGCAAGCAGAAGGAGAGAGAGAAGCAGGCTCCCCATGGAGCAGGGAGCCTAATGCGAGGCTCAATCCCAGGACCCCAGGATCACAACCTGAGCTGAAGACAGATGCTTAACCGACTGAGTCACCCAGGTGTCCCCAGAACCCATCACCTTAAATTAATATTCAATATAGAAAGCCACCTGAGTTTTCCCTCCTCATTTGGTTTACTTCTCTTGCCACCATTACCATAATGGTATCTTTCTAGAAGGTCTTAAAGAAACTTTGTATTTTGCTTTGTCCAATAAAATGGTTTCTCAAAATCTAAATTGGTTTTGTTTGATGTTTTAATTTTTATTATGTATCAGCTTCTTTTGCAACTAATATAAAAAATTGCTTATGAAGCATTAAGATCTGTGGCTATTGGTATACAGAGTATGATGCAACAGTTTATAGTCCACCACATTATACAAGCTTGAGAACACATAGGGAATAATAGTAAGTTAATGAAAATGACTTGCCCTATCTCTCCTTTAACATATGTGTGTGTGTGTGTGTGTGTGTGTGTGTGTGTGTGTGTGTGTATCACTCCTCTAAAATGTCCTGTAAGTGTTTCTGGAACAGGGCACCTGGGGTGCTCAGTCAGTTAAGCATCTGCCTTCAGTTCATGTCATGGTCTCGAGGTCCTGGGCTGGAGTTCCACATGGAGCTCTCCCTTTCTTTCTCCCCCTGCTTGAGCTTGTTCTCTCTCTGTCAAATAAATAGATAAAATCTTCAAAGAAGAGAAAAAGTATTCCTGGAACTACTAAGGATTGTGTCATTCTCATATTTCCTCTGGAGTACATGTTTCTGTGTGACATTGCTACTAGCTAAATATTTTATTTCTTTTTAAGGCATTGTGTTAGTTTCACAATGTAACCAAGAGGAAGGTACTGAGATTTCCTACATACCCTCTGCTTCCACACCTGCAAAACATCCCCCAGTATCAATATGTCTTACTAGAGTGGTACATTGGTTATAACTTGTAAACCTGCATTGACACATTACCATCACCCAGCCCATACATGAGGGTTGATTCTTGGTGTAATACATTCTATGGTTTGGGCAAATACATAATGACATGAATCTATCATTATAATACCATGCATAATATTTTTTTTAAAGATTTTATTTATTTATTTGACATAGAGAGATCACAAGTAGGCAGAGAGGCAGGCAGAGAGAGAGAGAGGAGGAAGCAGACTCCCTGCTGAGCAGAGAGCCCGATGTGGGGCTCGATCCCAGGACCCTGAGATCATGACCTGAGCCGAAGGCAGCGGCTTAACCCACTGAGCCACCCAGGTGCCCACCATGCATAATATTTTTACTGTCCTAGATATCTCCTTTTTTAAAGTTTTTATTTAAATTTCAGTAAGTTACCATACACTGTATTGTTAGTTTCAAATGTACAAAGTAGTGATTGATCACATTAAGTGTAATCCTTAATACCTACCTCCTGTGGTCTTCCTATCCATGCCTTCCCTTGCTGAATACCTTCTTAGTCCCACCAGGCTGGCCAGACATGTCTTTGCTTTTTTATAAACTTTGTATATGAGCAAGGGAGGAGATTGGAAAGTATCACTCATTTCCTGGGTAGGAACTATATTTCTGTAGTTGGTATCTACTGAGGGCTATTGTCCCTTATAAGGCTGCTCTATCTAGCATTGTCATGGTGCACTGGAACTCACTGGTACCGTGTTCTATGGAAATAAAGGTGTATGGGAGGGTTCTTTTCTGATTTCTCTTTACACTCTGTCAGAAGGCTCTTAATATTTTGTAGATCTTCTCATGAATGAACAGAGTCAAACCTCAGGCACATACAAGATGCTTTACTGACAAGAGTCTCCCATGGATGGAAACTCTGGCCCCATTGCTCCATCAGGGCCAAACAACCTGGCTCTTTCTTTCGTCATTCCTCAATCTCTCATGAGGAACTTTCTTTTTGGCTTTTTACATCAGTTCACCCTTTGGAACAAGCCTCTTGGTACATCAACAGTGAGCACAGATTGAATTCTCTTTTAGAAAGTTTCTTAGCCAACTTTTAAAGTGCCCAGAACAGCCTGTTTCACCAGTTTGTCTGACATGACCAGACATGTCTGAATCCACTCAGATTCATACTTGGACCCCTATGACTTATGTCTTGAGAAATTCTTTTTATCCTTCTGTAAACTGAAAGGGAAAATATTACTGTAAGAACAATTTGCCACAGCAAGAACTGATACCTTTTTACCTGGGTGAAAAGTTTAGATTTTAAATCAGAAAAACCTAACAAGGAAAGTAAGAGAAAAAAAAAAAAAAAAGAGAAGAATTCATAGATCAGGGTCTGGTGACTTACAGAATATGCTTTCCATATTTATGTGAGGATGACCTGAGAACCAGATGATTACCTGCCCAAGAGCTGCGAAACTAGAAGTTGTCAATTCAAAGGATCTCCAAAAGATCCCTTCTGCATTCATTTAATCTCACTATTAATGCATAAAGCTTAGTATGTTCATACCTAAAACAGTGTGTTCTAAATCTATGTGATAAAATAGAAAAAATTTTCAGGTGATTAGTTTATGCTCTAACCAAAAAGTACAATGCATGATCCGTATAGATTAATAATAATGATAACTATAGCTATTATTCTATATGATTTATAAATTTGGTTGTTTATTTTCCATTGTCTAAAATGTAACAATATGTGAACTAGTTTGCACACTTATGTGTGCTCTATAAGAGGTGTAGGTACATATAAAGTTTGCCTTGACAAACATACATAAGAAATTATAGGCCTTTTAAAGAACCATTACTTGGAACACAGAGTATGTGATTGCTCAACATAATTACCTCCAGACGGACAGTACACTGTACTGAGTTTGACCTTATATATCATGCATACTAGATTTAAATGCTGCCCTTATTTGAAGGTCTTTTTGATTTTTGATCTGAACTGTCCAGATGCTATTAAATTTGATTTGTGGCCAAACATAATTAGTGATTCTCCTGAATGTCATGGCTTTTAGAAGCATATTGCAAAAGCTATGTTGATGTTCTGGGTTACATTGTTAGACACTTGGAAGCTGGGAACACGAAACACATTTCTAAATTGCAGTCACTAAATAGTTCTACTGGGAGAAATTTTGTTTACATCTCTTACCTCAGTAAGATGTTACATTCTTCTGAGTGTGAGCAGGGGGAAAATATCTCGATTAAAGATAAATGTCCTCATTTCAAAGAAGCCATGACAGTGTTAGGTGTGCCCCTTGGGTGCTAGTGAATAGGAATCACATAATTTAGGATCCAGGATTAATGTTAAAGGATAGAATGAGAGAGAGAATAATTTCTTGAAACTTAGATGCAAAAGGTAAAATGTATTACCTCCACTGAAAATAGTTTTAGACATAATAATCATAATCACATCTCATTACTGACTTCAAATGGGTTATAGGCAATCTAATAATAAAAATCAATATAAATGGGGTGCCTGGGTGGCTCAGTGGGTTAAGCCTCTGCCTTTGGCTCAGGTCATGATCTCAGTTCCTGGGATCAAGCCCTGCATCGGGCTCTCTGCTCAGCAGGGAACCTGCATCCCCCTCACTCTGCCTGCCTCTCAGCCTACTTGTGATCTCTGTCAAATAAATAAATAAAATCTTAGAAAAAATCAATATAAAAACTCTTTAACCAATAAAAGCTGCTCTATTAATATTAAAGGACAGTTTAGTAAATACTTGATCATATATCTGAATAGAATAAAAACAGTATAACTGGTCAATTTTCTAAGTCTGAATAAAAGTGTTTTTTTTTTTATATTTATAATTCAAGAAATATAATTGCTGGTCTCCAGAATGTGGAGGACAAGGGTGAAGCTATGGATCTCTCTATGGCTCTAACTATGAACTTGAAGACTTTGAGGCTTAATATTGTTATACATTTGGTTATGTATCTATCCACCAAGCACCTTGCTATGGGCTATAGGAAACATCTATAGGTTTTATAGTCCAATTGGTTGACAGTGTTATTGTGACCCATACAGCCACTTAGGTCAGAACTTGTAGAGGCTTCCTGTATCTCTTCTCTCATCTCTGCAAGCAACTGGTAACTTTTGTGTGACGTCCTTAATATACTTACAGCATTTTACCCATTTTCTTTTTTTTTTTTTAATAAATTAATGAATTTATTTTCAGGAAAACAGTATTCATTATTTTTGCACCACACCCAGTGCTCCATGCAATCCGTGCCCTCTATAACACCCACCACCTTGTACCCGGACCTCCCACCCCCCCGCCACTTCACACCCCTCCGATTGTTTTTCAGAGTCCATAGTCTCTCCTGGTTCATCTCCCCTTCCAATTTCTCCCAACTCCCTTCTCCTCTCTAACACCCCTTGTCCTCCATGCTATTTGTTAGGCTCCACAAATAAGTGAGACCAAATGATAATTGACTCTCTCTGCTTGACTTATTTACCCATTTTTCTTAAGTCTGTGGTAACCATGTGTCTCTTGGACCATGGCTATACCTTCTCATCTATTGGTTTCCAGGATGCCAAGCTTCCCTTCACCCTTTAGTCTCTTTGTTAAAAGCTCTTTGTTTGATATGGCTCCTTATGTGTCTTGGGATGGCCATAATTTTATTATGAAGAAAACAATGCAGCTCTCAATGTGCTAGAATGGAAGGAAATCTAAGACAATTAAGCTAAAAGTCAACTTGCAAAAGAGCTTGGATCAGAGAACTGGTCCACGAGATGTGGAGTTCAGTAGACATCGGCTGTATTAGTGTGTGTCATTCCCTAAATAATCCAGAATTCTTCTCAACTATTTGCCTTTATCCTAGCTCCTGCATCACCTCAGGTGGTATGCTCTCTCTTTACATCATGAGTTCCTACTCAACTTCAAAAATCAACCCAACTTTTATCTTTGTTCTTATTGCTCAAGATACCTGGTAGCATCATTTATGACAGTATCATGTGACTTCCTGACCACGCCACTGGCCTCTAGTCCCTTATATAGCTCTTTTATCATAACACTTATCACCAATAAGTATTATATATTTGCTTGTTCGCTCATATATTTTGTGTCTTTCTCAGGGAATGCAAAATCTTTATGGACAAGGACTTATTCTGTCTTATTCATCACTGAATCCTAAGTGCCTAGAGCAATGCCTGATCCATTGACAGTATTTCATAAAATATGTACTTAATAAATCTGTGATAGTACCAGCCTAGTAATTACTTATCTATATATACCAAATTACCCATTATATTAGGAGTCCTCTTATTACTATATGAGCCTATTGATAAAAAAAAGCTTTTATTTTTATTTTTTTTATTATTATTTTTTTTATTTTAAACTTTATACTTCATTCATCATTTCCATAGATACAGATAAACCATTTACAATACACTAGGCACTCTGCTTGGTGTAAAGTCATAGCCACAAGCCAGTGTCAATACAGCTAATAATGATAACTTATATTCATTGTGTACTTACATAATCTGACATTATTACCCCTAAACTTCAAAATTTAAGAGATAGTTATTGTTATTCCATTGGAATAGGTGAGAAAATTGTAATTTGGAGAGTTGAAATTACTTTTTCTAAATCATACAATAGTGAGCTATGAGTTAAGAATAACCAACGACAAATTTAAAAAAAATAGAGGTTGTTTTTTTTTTTTTTTTTAATAGAGGGTTTTCAACCTCAGCACAAGTTTGTGTACCTCAGTACACATACTACGCATGGTTATAAGAAGGCTTCTTGCCTGTTACTATGACAACCACACCCACATCAATGTTATATAACCATAAGTTTGATACTCATCCGAGAGCTGGGTTCACTAATAGGACTGGGGGTTGGCTGACAGTTGGTGTGGCTACATGTGTTACTTGGCTCTGCCCCACAAATCTCTTATTCTGCAGTAGATGACCAGATGTGTTCTCATGAAGGCAGCATGAGTATGACAGCAAAGTAGACACCTGCAAGGATATTGGACACCTATACCTAGAATAGACACCATTAATTCTGTCTTGTATTATTGGTCAAAGCACATTATATGGCTGAGCCAGGAGGCAGACTGGGAGAACACCACAAAGCCACAGGCAGAGTAAATGAGACAGGGACAATGCTTTTCCTTCTATCACAGACCCCACACTCTACCCTCTCTTTTGAGAAATTCTTTTTGTTAAGTTAATGTCATTTACTCAGAGCAAACCATGGTCTCCTCTCTGTAAGCTGATAACTCTCTAATCTATAACTCCAGGCTGTGGAGATGCCAGATAAAATAGTAGGACAACCCGTGAAACTTGCATTTGAGATAAACAAAAAAATGGGTTTTAAAAATAAGAATACAATATAACACTTGGAGCATATTGATAGTAAAAAGAAGTTATTTGTCTGAAATTGAAATGTAACTGGCACTCTGTATTTTCATTTGAACAATACGGTATCCCTTTCAATCTTGTCTCTCTCCTGGTGTTTTTCTGCTTGAAGAATGTTTCTAAATGTGTGTCAAAATAGGCAACTGAAACTCAACATGTTCTGACAATAGATTATTCTCTCACATGTTTCCATTTCTGCCCCCAGACCTTCCATTTCAGCATTTCTATGACCTGGTACTCCAAGACTGAAAAATCAGTAATGAAATTAATTCTCAATTTCTCTCCTCTCTTCATTCATTGATCATTAATTATTAATTCTGCCATTGAAATCTTACAGAAAGACGGGGTGCCTGAGTGGCACAGTCGGTTAAGTGTCAACTCTTGGTTTTGACTCAGGTGGTGATCTCAGCTGGTGGGATCAAGCCCCACCTGGGGGCTCACTTGGAGTCTGCTTATGATTCTCTATTTCCCTGGCCTTGTGCCCCTTCCTGCTGTGTATGCATGCTTGCTCTCTCTCTCTTTCTTTCTCAAATAAATAAATTAATTTAAAAAATAAAATAAAATAGATCTCACTTGAAGAGATTCTATCTTTTTCATCACCAGTTCTCCTTCCCTCTTTCAAGTCTTTCCATATCTTCAACCCCGTTGTCTCTCTTAAGGGTCATCCTAAATCCTCTTTTATCCTGTTCACATCTTAAGTTTCTTCTTTATGGCCATCTTATTGGTTGGAAACGCAAATTTTGAAGTCAGACTGCTTGAGTACCAATATCAGTGTTGACTAACTCCAAGACCTTGGGCAATTTATTTTACTTCATTAAGTCTCACTTTTGTTATTTTCATATTAAAGATTATTTCATTGTTTTCCTTATAATGTGAAGAGGATTAGTGAGCTAAGGTTCATAAAGCACAAAAGAATGGCCAGACACAGACTAAATATTAGCCATTATTATTACCTTAATGATTTTATCTCCTTAAAATATCTCCCCCCCCATATTTCACTCCATAAAATACTTCCTTAAAAACTACCCTTATGTCTCAGTGGGTTAAGCCTCTGCCTTCTGCTCAGGTCATGATACCAGCATCCTTGGATCAATCCCTGCATGGGGTAGGGCGCTCTGCTCAGTGGGAGCCTGTATATATCATCCTCTCTCTCTCTCTGCCTACTTGTGATCTCTCTCTCTGTCAGTTAAAGAAATAAAATCTTAAAAAAAACAAAAACAAAAACAAAACAGCAACAAAAAAACTACCCTTCTGTCATGGTACAGAGGGGGGAAAAAGGCTATTCTCAATGTTATTCTTTTCACCTACTTCCTTTTTCTACAACAAACTTTATTATACCAAGTGATGTTTGCTTATCTTTCTCTCCTTCACAACAGCAAGCTTTTCTATTGAAATTTGAATTCACTCAGCTTTAATGCATCTGTACTGAAATTCATTATGGACTCATGTGGTGAAATGTCTGACTTTCTTATTTCACTTCTGGCTATAATACTAGATGGTTATTAAACTTGATATGATCCTGTTGTAAGTTGAGTTTCTTTCATGCTATATTTTTATGTTGAAATGATAACTGAAATAATTTGCTAAAAAATTTTAAATAGCCCATATAGAACACTGGATTGCTTCTGGGCTGACAGTAAATGTCCAAAGCAAGTGCAATAAATTATTAGAAACTTAATTTCAACCTCCATTTGTACCATATGAAGAGACCCAAACCCAAATTCTCCCCACCAGACTACTCCAAGGCTCTGTTCAGGGGTCCCAGGGCAGTAATTGCAAGGAAGTAATTAAAGGAAAGATACCAGGCCAGTATCATTGTCTTCACTGTGTACTTTTCATCCAGAGGTAAGACTGTGAAGAAAAAGACAATTTACCGGACATGGTTCTTCATTGAAAGAGATGGAAATCATTTTTAAAAAGAGAAGCTTTGAGAATGTGGGTAACTCAAAGAACCTGTTGGTAAGTGGGGGGATGAAGTTGACAGGGTATCCAGGACCCAGGGATGTGAAGACTGCTGGACCAAGCTAACACTACAGTAACAGTTTTGTTATGATACCACTTTTCCTTTACTGTCACAGCTGCTTTTAGCCACTACTGGACATCACTCTGAATGAATGAATTTTGAATTATTCTTTGTCTTTTCATCACTTTGTCTCAGATCCAAGACCAAGTGACATCCTAATTCTTAATTCATGGATCCAATGATATCACTACTAGGAATAATAAAAGGAATTGTTTAGTCCTCCTCAGGCCCTGTCTGTATTGGGAATCACAACATTTCCTCATTCTGGAACAAAGCTTAGCTACTGAAGAGCCCCATCTCCCTCCCAAAAAAGTAACATCAGTGACACAGAGCTGAAATTAATCTACATTAGATGTTTTCTTCCATACCAGATTCAGCCCAGAAAATATGTACATGGTCCTCTTAGCTAAGTGATATGGTAAGCTAGTTGATTTGATCTCTCAATCATACCTCCTGTAATGGTTTGTTTTATGTGTCAGTTTGACTGGGCTGTGGTACTCTGTTGATTTATCAAACAGTAATCTAGGTGTTACTGTTTTGGGGGGCTGGTCTTAGCCTACCAATAACCAATGTTGTGGTTGGGCTAGCCTCTGTAGTTCTTATTAAGATTGAAAAATGCCCTTCAGCGATAACCATGGTGAAACTTAAAAAAAAAATGAAGGGATATTACTTATAAGATCTAAAAATTACATAGCACATCTGGGACCACACAGTGAGGTCATTGGAAGGGGAGAGAAAGAGAGAAGGCCTGCACAAGAGAGAGAGACAGACAGACAGACAGACACACACACACAGAATGGACCTGGGCTTCTGCTTTTATTTGCTGTTGGTAAACTTAAAACATGAGAGGAAAAAACAAATGGCCAAATTTGCAGTTACTGCAATCAAGTAATATCCCTAAAACCAAGAAGCCTTAGTGTGGGAAGGTGGCCTGGCCCTTTATTCAGTATGTGGCTGGAAATGTGTTTATTCAGGATCACTATCTTTGAAGTGGATGCCTCTCTGAAATGGGGGCAAGCAAAGCTTAAGTGAGGTAATTGAATTAAAAGAGAAAAACAACAACAAACAACAGTCAGGGTTTACACTACACTGTGATGATATTTTGAAGATGTATTTAACATCTATAATCAGTTGACTTTAAGTAAAGGAGATTACTGTGTAATGCAGGTAGATCTAATCCAATCAATTAGAGGCCTTAAAAGTAAATTGAAGTTTCCTAAAGAGGGCATTTTACCTCAAGATAGCAGTGTCAACTCCTGCCTGAATTTCCAATGGGCCAGCCTTTCCTTCTTGTTTCTGATTTGCCAGCCACCACAATCATGTAAACTGGTTCCTTAAAACAGATCTCTCCATCTAATTATATGAGATCACCCACCACATATACATATATATATATATATATATATATATATATATATATATATATACACACACACACACACACACACACACTATATACTGTACTATGTACAATATAGAGTAGCGTGTACTATATACAAGAATAAATGTATATATTAAAATAGCACATACACACACATACACGCCCAATATTGATTCAATTTATCTGGAGACTCTGATAAACCTTCCAAACCACTCCTCCAGTTTTCTATAGTTCATGAAAACGCCCCTAAATAAAAATTAGCGCTTAAGGTTACGACATGGGATCATGGTTGGAACTGGAAATTCATTTCCTGGAGTTGAGACGAAGACTGACCATCCGTACACACTAGACAAAACCTGGGGGAGGAAAAGTAAAGAGCAGTAGGAGAAAATAAAGAGATGAACTTCAGTGAGAGATGTGGTGTCAAAAGAACAGGCTCACTGGGAAAGCTACAGTGAGAGACCTGGAACCCAAGACAGAACCTGTAGGGAGTGAGTGTGAAGAAGAGATATGACAAGGGGGAGGGGCAGACACCAAAAGGAAATGGAGAAGGAGTCAGAGATCAACTATCTCTACAAAAATTATGCCCCAAGCTTTTATTGATAAAAATGTGTTGTAGATAATACCATCAATTGTCTATCTTACTCTCCTTCTGGAGGGCTTTCTCAATCAGCAGGGCAGGCAAGTGGAAAACAGGTAGACTCTTGACTCGAAGGCTCACCTAAGTTTATATCCAACTTGTGTGCTGAATAGCTGTGATGCCTTTGCATATATTATTACTGAAATTCTCTGAATTGAGAGCAATAATAGTTTCTACCTCACAGGAGGATCATATTAAATGAATTAATTAAATGAATTAATACATCTTAAGTTCCTGGTACAAAAAAGTATCAATAAACACTTAATGTTCATATTCTCACTAATATCACTACCAAGCTGACAGATGTGTCTGTCTCAGGGACTCAGCTGAAGTCATTAACCCTTCAACAGAAGTTTGTTTTGAAAAATGGTTAAACAGATCATGGCGTTTACATAAGATATGTTCTTACAGAGAGTGTCATAAGCAGGAATATATAATTAGAGAACCCAAATAATGTTTTGAAACACAATTGGCGTATTACCTCATGTCAAGGAGTGAGTTTATGGGAATCTAAACCAAGGTAGGATAAAAGCTAAGGCTTTGAGGATGGAAAAATTACCTCTAATAGGCACAAAGCTGATTAAAGGAATACTAAATTAAAACATGTTCACATGCTAGAATCAAGGGGATATTAAAGAGTTTGGGGGGTTCAGATGTCATTTGAACTGTAGAGGCTGCAGGCTTTCCCAGCTTCACTTCTGAGGATTTGTCAAGTCCCTGTGCAGAGAGTGACATTTAAGCTCAAGTAACTCAGCTTTTACTACCCAACTGAATTCATTCCTGTAATAGAGAGTAAGCTGAGGTCATTGACAATCTGGGTTTCCACACAAATTTTGCAATGGGTAGTGTGACCTTAGGATTTTAGTCACCACTCTCATTTGGATTTGAAAAGGAGGACTTTGGAGGACAGGGTGAAAATAATATTCTGGCCTCTCTCTGGTCATGGAGGATATATGTTCCCAGCAATCAGTTCAACACTTATTAACAAGATGTTAACATTCTGTCTTCATTTAGTTAATATTATCATTGCCCCATCACAGGGACCTATTTTGATCACAAGTAGAGTGGGATCTTTCAAGCATGGCTTTTGTCCACCAAATAATTTCATTGAGTGACTATTTAATTGTATTTAATTTTTAGTATTTGTCATAGACTCTACCTCAACTTTGATATCTTACAAATCACATTGCAGTATTCCAGGCTGCTTAATTTCTACCTCAGACATATCATGTGGAAAGAAATTTTAATGGGAAGGAGGAAATAAACTCATAAACTCTCAGTTCATGCCTGAGATGAGATGTGATAGCATTTTTCAAAGGTGTTATTTTTCTGGTAGATCCTTTCATGAGAGTGTTGTATCAGTTATGTTATTTCCTATGTGGACACTTGGTTGCTATGGACAGTCTTTATTTTTTATTCTAAGTGGTGGAAAATATAGAAACACCATAATATTTTAAGCCCCCAAAAGCAAACATTTAACTAGTACTCAGGGGGGATGCTAGTGAAAAACCAAGTCTATACCAATTAAAACAAATCAGTCCAAGAAAATAATCAAACGAGCCATTTTTGCAACATGTTGAGCAATACGATTATTAATTTTTCTTTAATATTTTTGATGCATTAAATATTTAGTGTCGGGGGGGAGAAAAAAACCTATATGACAAAAGTCTTGTAGGATATGGCATCCTAATCTCAATGAAGGTTTAATAGGAAAGAACATAATGACTTTGCATACAATTTAATTGGCCCATTTTTATATCAGTTCTTCCTTTTAGAAAGTCAGTTTTACCTACAGCTTTTGACTTTGTGGTTGTATTTGCACAATCACTTTGTTACATTTGCTGACTTGGCCCCAAATATTCGTTTATATCTTTCACAACAACTGTGAGCCATTAGTTTTCTCCTTGTATTTTCAGTTGGAATCTACTTGTTATTGTTATAAAAAAAGCATTGATTTCTGAGTATCATGCTTCTTTGGTGTTGATTAGGTCTTCTAAATGAGCAATGATTTCTTATTTTTAGAGATAATATATGTTATTCCCATAGGCACCTGATTAAAATGACTAGGTAGACACAAATGTTTTTCAAAGCCAATTTAAAGGATGTAGCTGATATAATAATTTTTTAACTCAACAAAAACACATCTCTTTCCTTTTAGAAACAACAGTAACTAGTCCATGGTAAATTTAAGTGTGACTTTATCTGAGGAGATAATTTTTTTCAACTTCTTTCCCAAAGAGTGGCACAATACAAACATTGTTCACCATTTATGTGCCATGCTCGCATTTGCATACTGCTTCCATAGTTCACCCAGGTACCCTCTGTAATTCATGTGTTGTACCAGATTCATGACCAAGGTATTTCGACATTCTGTGATTCTTTTTTTTACTGTTGCTACTGAGAAGAGTTTCTTTTTTTATTATGTATTTTTTAAATTAAATTAAATTAAATTTTTTGGTGTATGTGTTCCAAAATTCATTGTTTATGCATCTGACTCAGTGCTCCATGCAATACTTGCCCTTAATAACCACCAGAGTTTCTTTTTGAATACTAAAATTTTATTTAGAAAATAAAACCAAAAACCTTTAAAATTAGATATGTCTTTTGGGTTTAAGACATCTGGTTAAGAATTTTTATGACTACTACTACAAATTATTACCTAATACATGTTTTTATGTTTTTTAATTTTAGCATAACAGAATTTCCTGAAATGTTGATTGCCTACCTCATTTGGCTGTCTGATTATCTGTTAGATAGCCTGTAGTGTCTTAAGGAAAGTGTTACATTTTTCAAGCCAAATATATGTTTCCAGTTTCTCCTAAAGTACAAAGCTATAAAAAAAATAACTACCCCTTAGTGTTTACTGAAGAACCTAGTGAGTATTTAAATTGATGCCTTGAAATAACTTGGGTTAACTGATCTTTATTTTCAAGACATTTTCTTTCACTTCATAAAATGATATTTACTGCTAAAAATAAAATAAGAGAATATATGCATTGAGAAGAGTTTGAGTTACGGTGCTCAGCACTTAGTTAGTCAGGCTGGCTTCAACTTTAATCATCTGAGATCAATTCATTTGGATTTTAACAAAAAATCCACCATTTACAGCTGAATAATTTGCAACAATATGGATGAACCTGAGGACATCATGTTATGTGAAATAAACCAGATGCAGAAAGAAATCCTGCATGGTATCACTTTCATGTGGAACTTAAGAACATCAATATAATAGTAACAGAGAATAAAACAGTGGTTCCCAGGGGTTGGAAGAGGGGCAAATGGGGAGGCGTTGGTCAAAGGGTATAAACTTTCAGTTAAAAGATGGAAGTTATGGAGACCTAATGCACAGAATGGTGATTATAGTTAACAATAATGTATTGCATACTTGTAATTTGCTAAGAGAGTAAATAGCAAGGGTTCTCCTACCAAAAAAAAAATAAATAAATAAAAAAGGTAACAATGGGAAGCAATGGATATGTTGGTTGGGTTGATAGGGTAATCATTTCGCAATGTAGATATAGCTTAAGCATTACGTTGTCTTTCTTAAGCATGTACAGTTTATTTGTTCATTATACCTCAATAAAGCTGGAAAAAAAAACCCACCATCTAAATATACGATTTTACTCTAAACATTTCATCCTAATCATACATACATACAAGATAGGGAAGCAGAAACCAGAAGGCCCCTCTACTTATAAAACTTATGAAGAGTTTGTATCCCCTTCATGACAAGGCAACAGTTGCCAAAATGCTCTTGGGTTCAGCAACTTTCTTTTATTTGATTCCTTTCTTCATGATACCTTCTTTACATCACTTTATCTTACCACCTTTGTCCGAATTTCTTTTTTCCTCTAAATATTTACATTAAGCATTCTCTTTACTGAAACAGACAGAAAAGAATTCCTTTCCAACATATTTCCCTCCTTAAATTCTTCCTATAGTATGTTATATTTAAATTAAAGTGATACAAAATACACAGAATCAACTAATACACTTTTTTTAATTTTTATTTTTTATTTCTTTTCAGTGTAACGGTATTCATTGTTTATTCACCACACCCAGTGCTCCATGCAATACGTGCCCTCCCTAATACCCACCACCTGGTTTCCCCAACCTCCAACCCCCCACCCCTTCAAAACCCTCAGGTTGTTTTTCAGAGTCCATAGTCACTCATGGTTCACCTCCCCTTCCAATTTCCCTCAACTCCCTTTTCCTCTCCATCTCCCCATGTCCTCCATGTTATTTGTTATGCTCCACAAATAAGTGAAACCATATGATAATTAACTGTCTCTGCTTGACTTATGTCACTCAGCATAATCTCTTCCAGTCCCGTCCATGTATACACTTCTTGACACATTAGACACCACAAGTATCAAAGATAACTCTATTTTTTTATAAATATCAAGAATGTGTTTGCATTTGAATAAATAGATATGTATGAATATTTTTTATTTTAACTTCCCATATGTGAGGGCCACCCCTTGTAGACTACTTAACTGTGAAATCTATATTAATCTTCATCTAAATCAATATCAGGAATAGATTTAATTTTAGATGGCTGAAAGTTTTTTGAGAATCTAACCTAGAAGAGGGAGGAGAAAATTTAAAAAAGAAAGTACTTTTTATATGAGTTGATAAAATATTAAAGTTGATTGTTTCAGCTTGAGTGTTCATCAGCTAGGGCCACTGAAATTATGAAGACATAATTTTACGTTGATCCCCTTCTATGTCTTTTTTTAAAAGACTCTGAAGGAAGAGAATTAAGTCTTCAAAAATCAAAGTGAGAAATGCAGAGAAAATAGAAATGTTTTCCTAAATTGCTTTTACTCTTGTTACACAAAGGTTGGGAAACGGTATCAAAGTTGGAAGGAGTGTGCTAGTTTCTTATATGTACCTTGATTGCTCACTGGAATTAATCACAACGTTTATATTTCATCTATTGATTAAAAACCAGCTTCTGGTAACTTTAAAAAACTCCTGTTTATACAAGCAATGTTCTTCTGAAACTGCAAGTTACTATGACTAGCACTTGAAAACGTATATACATTTCTAGACCTAGAAAGAAATTCTATAAATCTCTGTCAGTCCTTATTTGTGCAATACTTCCCTGCCTTTTTCTTTCTTTCCTTTTTTTTTCCCAAAACCTATTTTATTGAGGTATGACTGACATTCAAAAAGCTGTGTATATTTAATGCATACAACTTGATGAGTTTGGAAATAAAAAGATGAAACCATCACCACCATCTATGCCATAAATGTATCAGTAACTTCCAAAAGTTTCCTCCCATCCTCTGGATGATGATGACGGTAATGAAAACACTTCATATAATAAGTTTTTAGATGAGCAATACAGCATTATTATCTATAGACACCACACTGTACAGAAGATCTCTGGTATTATCTTCCATAGCTAAAACTTCGTACCCTTTGACTAATACCTCTTCATTTCTGCCTTGCCCCAATCCCTGGCAATGACCATTCTACTCTTTGCTTCTAGGATTTCGACTGTGCTAGAGCCTGCATGTAAGTGTATCAAGTCATATCTGTCCTTTTGTATCTGTTTTATTTTTTTATTTTAGATTTTTTTCATTGATTTGAGAGAGAGAGAAAATGCACACAAGCGGGGTGGGGGGAGGGCAGAGGGAGAGGCAGGGTCCCCACTCAGCAGGAACCAGATGTGGGACTCAATCCCAGGACCCTGAGCTCATGATCTGAGCTGAAGGCAGATGCTTAATGACTGAGCCACCCAGATGTCCCTTGTATCTGTTTTATTAACCTTCGCAATAATGTCTTCAGGTTTATACATGTTGTCACAAATGACAGTATTTCCTACCTTTCTAAGGCCGAAAAATATTCTATTGTTTGTGTATACCATATATTTTACTCCATTTTCCTGTCAACAAACACTTAGCTTACCTTTATGTCTTGGCTATTGTGAATAATGCTCAGTGAATATGGAAGTGCAGATATTTTTGTTTCTATTTCAGGTGAAATGTATTGAGGTTTCTATGGGTTGCTTTACAAGCATTGACCTTATAAAAGAAAACTAATAAGGAAAAAAGTGTGGTTGCAGAGAAGAGAAATGAGATTAGCCAGCATTAAAGATACCAAGAATCTTAGAATTGGTAGACATAATAATAGAAATATAACATACCAAAATAGTATAGCCCTCACTTATTCATTACCTAATTTAAGTCAAAAACTTAATAACTTACATAATCTCTGAAAACATTATAATTTCCAATAGCAAGAATAAAGAAATGGAATCAGAACGTTTAAATGAGTTACTCAAGACCACACAGCTAGTGGGTGATAAAGTTAGGAATTAAATTGGGATCCAAAACCAGTGCTTATTCTGTTTACTACACCTGCTCTTGTCAGAGAGCACACATCACTAGTTATATTAGTGAAATAAAATAAAATAATAAAATAAAATAAACTCTCATCGTGGACTATTAGAAATGGTGGATTGACTATGTACTCATCACTCATCATTGGTCAGTTTTTTTTTTTTTAAGATTTAATTTATTTATTTGACAGACAGAGATCACAAGTAGGCAGAAAGGCAGGCAGAAAGAGAGAGGGGGAAGCAGAATCCCCACCGAGCAGGGATCCTGATGCGAGGCTCGATCCCAGGACGTCGGGATCATGACCTGAGCCAAAGGCAGAGGCTTTAACCCACTGAGCTACCCAGACGCCCCCATTGGTCAGTTTAGATTGAACATAAATTGGTAAAACTCAATCAAATTTTAGAAACAAGAATAAAATAAAGAGAGAAAAGTGAGTCTTGTTTAAGATTACAATTTTTGACTGGAGCACAGCTGGGTAAAATCCAGGAGACACGTGTCAGCTAACTATCAATAGTTCTCTAGAGCATTCTGTTTTAGCAAACCTGATTTTAGATAAATTGGAATAGATTATCAATAATACTTTGTGTAGGCTTTGAACAAGAACCACAATTCTAAATAGAGAATGGACAGAAAGGTCACCTTATTAGAGGAAAATTCTCTAGGCTCAGGACCGCAACGATGGGACTGTCTAGTGGGATATGATGAAGGAAAAGCAGATGATATTAATCTTTCCTCATTCTCCTCTTGTCTGTCTCCTTTTCACCATGGAAAATATGGTGCCTCAAACCCTATTTGATACCTTTTAAGGACGATAAGCATTTTGCAAAACTGCTCCAGGGAAAGCAAAGCATTTTATGGGAGATTGGCTAGGTGTTTGGAAGGAGGACATTTAGAAGGATAACCAGCTAGACCATGAAGTATAGCTTCTCTATGCTAAAGGTGATTGGACTTTACTAAAGGGCAGATGATTTGAACAGCAGAGGTAATGTAAATGAGGTGCTCATTAGATAGGGTTGTAAGGAAAATGACATTTTAAAGTAAAAAAGAAAATCATAATAGGGAAGAGAATCTGTACGATTTTCTCACAATTAGAGATTCTATAAAAATCTCTGATACAGATATCTGTAACTTGAATCAAGCAAAATGGTTGCAGTGGTGCTTTTGTACACCAGGGGGCATATTATAATTGTTCACTCTTTGTCCACCACCTTTTGGGATTTTTATCTAAATAATTCTCAGAACTCTTTCATTCACTTGTTCTGTCATCTATTTATCATATGAATATCTTTCAAGACTGCCCCTTGTCTCTTCTAATGTTATTCTGGAACCCAAAGACCTGATGTAAACTGGAAGTTTCTACTTTAAGTATCATTTATAGGCCAACTGAGAGCCATTTTAAGATTGGAATAAAACTTTTCAAACTTCCCATTCTTTATTTCCAAGCCTAAATACTTTGTTCTATGAAGCCTGACATTTCTGTTGAGGTAGAAACTGGTGCAAATTAGGATGAGCACGACCTAGTTTTTCATAACTTATGCTTTGGGTGGTTGTCCTCCAATGTTAGCTTGCTGAGGATATTTTGAACTTTATTTAGAACTATTCTCATTAAAAATCAATGTCAGATTGGGACACAAATGTCCTAAAATGTTGTTTAATGGCTCCTAAAGAAAAATTATTCATTAAGGAAACTCCTTTCTTTTTGCCTACTAAAGAGTATAGATTTTTGAAACTATTTTAATCTATGGTATACAGTAAGTACTATTTAGTCAACAAAAATAAAAGGATATATGCATATCTGTATATTTAATTGCAATACATACAGTTTATGTATATAAACTTTTATATATAAATTTATATATGTTATATATAGTTTATTACTATATATTGCATATATACTATAATATATAGTTTATTATAATTTCAGGACACATGGAAAATGTAAAATTGAATACAAAAAGTTATTCTTATACTTTCTTGAAGAAACAGTTCACAGTTTTAGTGTGTTGGACACCAGTATTCTAGAGAAAGAGCTTTGTCAGCCAGTTGATTTTTAACACTTGAACCCAAAGGAAACAGGAGCTGTGTGTCAATAACAGAAAGCATGATTTCGATGTTCCTTGCAGAGCACAGCCTTTGTAAGGCAAGTACCTCCTACAGATCAGAATTAGGAAACATATCAGAGAGCAGCAACTAACGTAGCTTCTGAGGCATCTCATCAATCATACTCCATTTACACTCTGGAAATGTCTCCGCTGGTAGTCACCTCTGTTTTCAGAGGTCAAGTGGAGTACTCTTCTCCTCTTAAATGCAATGCAAACTACAAAGCAAAGCTTAGTGACTGAATTGTGGTTTATTTCTCAAGAGACTCTGATAATTACAAGTGAAAAAATCCTGGACTGTTCTCATGATAGAAGGTTTTGGAAAGAAATATACCAATGCACAAGTGTTGCCTAGCAGCATGGTTTTCAAAAGGAAAAGCCAATTGTTGAACCTTTCAGAAAGTCATCACTGAGGATACCATATTCCTACTCCTTTAATGAAAGGGGGAGAGAATTGGATAGAGGCTAGAGGACTAAGTCCTTTTTGACCCCACTATCAATACTGAACTAGTGATGCATATTATATATGAAGTTCCAATATTTATTTCTTTATGCAATGATTCACATTTTATGGGACATTGCTGACAAACTAAGCATGTACTTCAGTGTGATGTCAACCCCTCACCCCACCAGATCATCTCCACTATCTCTTGAAGAAGTAGAAAATGACAAGGAAAATGATCATTACATCAAAGTATTGCCATATTACTTAATGGCTTAAAATTGGCATAATATTGCAAGGATCATTATTTAAAACACTGACTGGGGAAACTTTTCTAATTACAAATGGGATAAATATCAATGGAATATCTACTATGTGATTAAAAAAAAACTGGGCTGGATGTCGTATTTGATTTTTAATGAAGGTAATACTCAAATGGTAGGAAATAAACATGCAGGAGTGGCCATAATACCAGGAGAACACTGGGAAGTACCATCTCCTTAAGCAGAGGGACTCTTCTGAGGGGAGGAAAGTATGAAAGGCTAAGAGTCTAGCATTTCAAAGTATAAAAACAGTATTATGCCTCCATCAGAAAGGACGAATACCCAACTTTGGTAGCAACATGGATGGGACTGGAAGAGATTATGCCGAGTTAAATAAGTTAAGCAGAGAGAGTCAATTATCATATGGTTTCACTTATTTGTGGAGCATAACAAATAGCATGGAGGACATGGGGAAATAGAGAGGAGAAAGGAGTTGGGAAAATTGGAAGGGTAGGTGAACCATGAGAGACTATGGACTCTGAAAAACAACCTTGAGGGTTTTGAAGGGACGGGGGGTGGGAGGTCGGGGTACCAGGTGGTATTATAGAGGGCACAGATTGCATGGAGCACTGGCTGTGGTGACAAAATAATGAATACTGTTATGCTGAAAATAAATAAAAAATAAATTAAAAAAACAAAACAAAACAAAAAAAAACAGAGCAATGTCCCAAACAAAAACAAAGGTATATCAAAGCCTGGTGTGAAGAGGAAACTAATGAACAACTTGGAGTGTGGTAAGAAATGAATCTGCAAAAGCAGCTTGGGACCAAATCAAAGACTCTTCTGTGAAAGAATTGTACCAAATAAAAAGCAGACAGAGCTAAGCCCTGGCTTCAAAAACCATTAGGCAAGTATCCTTGGGCATGTTATTTGTTTTCTCCTATCTTGGGTACCTACCACAAAGAGTTGTGAGAATTAAGTAAAATACTTCATGCAAAGACCAGACTCCATAGGCACCCAGTAATGAGAGCTCCGTAGTTTATGTAAATGAGTATGAGAGAGCCACAAGAAAGGATTCAGGACATCTTATTTCAAATACTATCTTAGGTTACATTTGTTTTGTTTTGTTTACACACAGACACACTTAGTGTATAAATAATATAGATATAGTCTTCTTTCACAAGGAAATATGCTTTTTGTTGTTGTTGTTGTTTTGTTTTAAAAACATAGAGCCCTCTCTTGGGGCATGTTAGTGGCTCAGTTGGTTAAGCATCTGACTATTGATTTTGGCTCAGGTCATAATCTCAGGGTCCTAGGATGGAGCCCCTTGTGGGGCTTCATGTTCAGAGGGAAGTTGGCTTAAGGATTCTCTCCCTCTCCTTCTGCCCACCCCACACACTCCTTTTAGTTAACATTTAACTGAGCGATGGGAGGGGTCAGACTAAAGCCAGAGGTAAGAAGGGGTCAGAGACCTGGTATCACGTTGCTAAGGGCAAACCAGTAATGGGTTAGCCTCTATGCTGAAATCAGCACTGGCATGAATGCCATGAATTGTTGTTGGTTTAATGACTCAGCCTGGTAATGGTACTGGAATGTAAGCTCTCTGGGGTCAGGAACCTTCTTGACCTCATTCACCACTCTACCCAGCACTTGCCTGACATAATGGGTTAAAGGGTGTTGACTGATTGGCTCCTCGTTGATGCAGAAGTCCTTTCTGACTCACCCACTCTAGGGTTCTACTCACAACTTATTTCCTTAATTGTATTCTAAGTATTTTAATGGTGGGAGGTGTTGACTTTTAATTCTTTTGGTTTCCCACAGTTCCTTTGAATGCCTGTGATATTTTTTAAAGGTTCTCAAAAAAGGTGGGTGGCAATTAGTTTAAATTACAGCTTTTCATGTGATAAAGTTGTATGATCAGAATATTTTCAGGGATCCAGTTACCTCTGGTCATACTAGATGCTTAGCCATGGAAGACTCCAAATCAACGTTTGAGAACTAATGGCTAAAATTATGTTGAACAATTTCTTTAAAAAGATAGAAGATTTCCAAAAATAAAGTATTTTATAAGATTTGTAACATATAAATAATTTTCCCTCACCACCAACTTGCAGGAAATTCAACTACATCTTAATGTATATGACAAATTTGTGCCAGCAATTTCATTAATGTAATAGATTTCTCTGAATCATCATATTTAGATGTCACACCCACTCATAACCCTTTATGGGTTAGAACACCAGGTGATACTCTATCTTAGACCACTTTCTAAAAATGAATTCAGCAGAACGACTATCATCTGTTATTCTGGAAACTTCAGTCAGGTCGCTGGGGGATCCCTTTGGCTTCTGTCCTGCAGTTTTCCTATCCAAGCCACTTTCTTGTCTTTCTAGTTCTTTTCAAGATAATTACCAATTCCACAGTGACTGCCACGATTCTTTCCACAATACCAGTGGCTACCAGTGTTGTGGCCAGTCCCTGTATTTCCAGCTAAGACTTACTCCCTCTCCCATCCTTGGCAAAGAATGTATAACAGATCTTGGGATTCTGGGAGTGAGTTCTACCATCTGAGCAGAATATCGCTGGGGTTTCTACCATTGAGTTATGAACATCTGTGATATCGTACCATGGGAGAAACTGGTCACCTGTGACTGCTTCAGAAGCATCTAGGAACTACCACTAAGTTTGCAGGAATTCTCAATCAATGCCCCGGCCCTCTTTCTAAAAGTCTTCTAGTCATGAATATTAGTAACTTGCAAAGTCTCCATTCTGAGGAAATTGCAAAGCAATGCCTTTATGAAAGTAACAAATATCTTCTATAATACAATAAGTGGTGTTCATGAGATAATGCATGTGTATTAAAGTCCATATAAATTGTAAAACACTACACAACATTAAACTTTGTTGAGTATTACTTGAAAGAATTCAAGCTCAATATCTACCTGATTAATCTCTTTCTTGGATCACTAATATAAGCAGAGATATATATGGATTATTTTTAAAAACAATGATTTAAACTTGCATCAATGTATTTTCTAATTTTTACTTATCCTAAAAGAGATAAAGGCTCTGATTTTGTCTTAACTATCTTTCAACCTAAGGCTTGCAATTTCATTGAATAAAGAGTGTCAAGAAATCTAAAATTTCTTCAGTGGACATTTAGTGACCTGTGGTTGAACCTTGGTTTGCTAGAATTTTTTCCCACTTACTGGGGGAGAGACAGTGGGCAGTCATATAAAGGAATGGAAATTTTTTGAGATGATTTCAAGCAGGAAGACACAGAATTAGCTGCTTTAATAACTCCCATGTGGGCAATCCCAATAACAAAAATTTCCAATACTGAGCCTTATATCATTAGTGGGCCACAAAAATCTATTTTTTGATGGTGAAAAGTATTCTTTTAATAAGAACTAATAGAATGGAATGACATGAGATGGGATGAGAGAGGATAGAAGATGGTAGAGTCATCTTACACATTTTTTTTTCCTGCCTATTAGGTTCTTAGGAAACAGTAAGAGAGAGAGACACACACACACACAGAGAAAAAGAGAGAGGCAAATAGTTTCTGAAGTAAAATGTGTTTCTCAGTATGGGTTCAGGTCACACAAGTTTGAAAGCCTCTGCTCTGCAAGAACCTTTCTTGGCACCTATCCCTATGGTGTGGACACTCTGCAGTAGAGCTGTTCTGGATACAGTTTTAAAGACACACCTACTTAGAGGAAGAAGTAATAAAATCCCCATGGCAAGTGTCCATTTAAATTATACAGCATTTGAAAACAATTTTCTTCTTTAGCCAGGTAAAACTTGTTTCTAATGCACTTAGACACACATGGAGATTTTCTTTCTACTGCTTTTTTTTTTTTTTCTTTTTTAACTGCCCTGTAAGTTGTTTGAGGGTAAGAACTATCTTCTCATCTTTGCAAACCCAAGGACAGTGCAGTGACTGCCACACAGTTGACAATCAGTAAATATTTCTTAACTATCCACTGAAGAAATCTCCATGGTTGAGGACATGTAAATTAAAACTAGTAAAATAATAGCGGATAGAATCTAGCATTTATCAGCTGTCTTACATTAGATAACACGTGTTGTCTCCATTAAATGCTTAGACTAATCCTATCACATAGATGATTTTAACCAATTGTAAAAATGAAGAAATTGAGGCTAGGATGTAAGTCACCCAAGGTCACCAGCTCATGAGCCAGAAAAAAAAAAAAATATCACACTTGACAACTAAATTTAACAGGAAAAAAGAATTTATGTAGATTTCTCAAGAATGTGTGTAAACTAAATGATGGGATCCTAAGTCATCTTTCTATTACATTCCAACTCAGAGGACACTCAGGCTCTTAGCCTATCAATAAATACCTCTCTTTCACTCTCTCTGTCTCTGTCTGTCTCTGTTTATCTTTCTCTCTTTGGTTACTTAGTCTTATTGAATGTATTTTTTTTTAAAGATTTATTTATTTATATTAGAGAGGGAGGGTGTGAGTGGGAGGTCGGGGGGTAAGGAAGAAGAAAAAGGACAGAGGGAGAGAGAGAATCTCAAGCAGACTCCACACTGAGCATGGAACCCCACACATGGGCCTGGATCTTACGACCTGGAGATCATGACCTGAGATGAAGTCAAGAGTTAGACTCTGAACCAACTGAGCCACCCAGGCAGCACAGTCTGCTGGTTTTAAGAAACACTTTTAGGGCGCCTGGGTGGCTCAGTGGGTTAAGCCGCTGCCTTCGGCTCAGGTCATGATCTCAGGACCCTGAGATGGAGGCCCGCATCGGGCTCTCTGCTCAGCAGGAGCCTGCTTCCTCCTCTCTCTCTGCCTGCCTCTGTCTGCTTGTGATCTCTCTCTGTCAAATAAATAAATAAAATCCTTAAAAAAAAAAAAAAAAAAAAAGAAACACTTTTAAAAAAGGGAAACGTTTTTATTCTTAATAGAGCTCATGTCCGGGTGCCTGTTGCTCAGTGGGTTAAGTGTCTGCCCTCTCCTCAGGTCATGATCCCAGGGTCCTGGGATGAAGCCTCACATCAGGCTCTCTGCTCAGGGGGGAGTTTGCTTCTCCCTCTTCTGCCTGTCATTCTCTCTCCTTGTGCTCTTTTGTGCTCTCTTTCCCTCAAATAAATAAATAAAATCTTTAAAAAAAAAATAGAGCTCATGTCAAGTTTTATTCTTCATAAAGTCCATTTTATACATCAAATATTGTTGTGTATGCAACAGAATAATAAAATATAAATAAATACTGAGTAATTAAGTGTACCCATTGAAATACAGGGTATCTTTGGGGGTTAAGGGGAGCAATGGACAGACAAATAAATCTTAATTTCTCATAAAAGAATCTGTACAAAATTGACATATTTCATGATTTTTGAGGAAATAGAATGAATTTACAATTAATTGACCACAGCTTTAAAGCTTCCTGGTATTATGAGCTTGAGCAATTTAGGATTTATCATTATAGACTTTCATTACTTTGTTTCAATATGCAGCAAAAATATTCTGAAGATGACATATGAAAGAGCAAAATTAAAATGTTTCCTATTTTTAATTCTCTTGCTGGTTCTTTCTGTATTCCCTCTATAATTATGTAAAATCCAATTACTTAAGTCAATATCATAATAGTTAGAAATCTCTAATTTAGTAGTTATGAGAGTGTAGTAGCCAAATGGGTTTACTGGGAATGCATTGTATTTCAAACAAGAAAGCCTGTTCTTTACTTAGTTCTTCTGCATGAACATTCCTATTTTTGTGCAGATATGTAAATCTAGGTAGGATCTTTCTCCAACTGTATGTAATGCCATCCAATTCTTCAGACTATTTCTTTCATATTATTGTTCCTCAATTTGTGTTCCACTTGCCCAAATAAATATTCTTAAATATTACATCATATGTCCTGCCATATTCATTTAGGATTTTTTTAAAGCATTCATTTACCTTTTGCAGAGATTTTATTCATAAAATAAATTTGTGGAAATGCAATTTGTTAATGGCACAGATTCTTAATAACCAAATCCTACATTATCTAAGATCTTTGGAAAAGGTAATGCTCACTATTTCCTTGATGTCAAATGCTTGGAAATGTTATTTAGTCAAATAGAAATTTTACCACCTAGAAGATTGTTGACAATTCACTATTATCAAGATGAGTGTTCTCTTGTTCGTTTGTTTGTTTTTACTCATTGTGTAAGATTATATGTTTTTTTAATAGAGTTTTAAAAGTAGAACTGAGTTTATAATATAATATTGACTAGCTGTGTGACTTTGGACAAATAAATTTCTATGCCCCTAATATATCTTATTAAAAAAACAGACAAACAAATAAAACCGAATATGAAAACCAACTCTTTGTACTGTTCTATGGATTATAAGAATTTATTGCTATACCACGTATGGTTAAAAATAAAAGCCCACAACATTTTGACAAGTGTTTTTAAAAATAACATAAAGGTGAATAGACTAATGACCTCAATTTTCACAACTTATTTTTATTTTTAGGTATAATGATGAATCAGTTGCTAACATACTATTCAATGAGACTCTGAAAGTAATGAATTATGTAGAAGATCACATTTCTGTCTTAAGGGTTCCTTTCAAACAAAGTGGCAAGAGTTGGAAAGTAGCATATAGCCCATAACTACAAAAATATTTCTAGTACCTTCTGGTCAGAAGGATTCCAAGAGAAAATATGGGGGAAAAAAGTGAATTAGAAATATTATTGCAGGGGTGCCTGGGTGGCTCAGTGGTTTAAAGCCTCTGCCTTCAGCTCAGGTCATGGTCTCAGGGTCCTGGGATCAAGCCCTGTGTCATGCTCTCTGCGCGGTGGAGAGCCTGCTTCCCCCTCTATCTCTACCTGTCTCTTTGCCTGCTTGTGATCTCTCTCTCTGTCAAATAAATAAATAAAATATTTTTAAAAATTGCAAATGAAACATCAACTAAAACAACCAAGTAAAAGTTCTTATTTAAAAACGTGCTCCCCAAAAGCATATTAAATTTAGGTGAAAGAAGGAAATTCTAGAATTACTCAGAAATTTCCACTGTTCTTCAGTTCCTTTTATCATCTAATCTAAATTTGTTAGCATGATATCCATGGACAAATAGCCTTTCTAGTTCAAGCTCTTTACCAAATGCAAAAGGAAAAGGAGGTTCCTTGCCTTTCCACAAACAAGTACTTTGCACAATGTACTTGTCCTATTTCGTTTCCTGTGACTTTATTCTGCCTGATTAAATGCATTATCCTCTAGGTCCTAACCTGAGCTTTGCTTCTTCTGGGAAAAGTCTTCAATCTCCATCTCTTTTCTCGTGAGACTACACAGGTCTGATTAGAGTTATAGTTAATTCATAATATTGAAAAGCGTGTGCCAAATTCCATTACATTTTTGCTTAAACTTACATCCTCCAGGACTTAACATAAACTCTGTCATGTAGCAGGGACAAATAAATATTTGTTTAATGACTTGTTTTCTTGTATTTGAAATATGAGTCTCTTTGAGCAGATGCTTGTTAGCATGACATATTTGGTAGACACAGCTGAAGAAGTTCAAAGTCAGTAGAGTGCTCATATGATTAATTGAAATGAGGTGTTGAGACACTTAAATAGTGAAACCCATGGTATCAGCTTCCAAGCTTCAAAATGAAGAAAGGTAGTTTATGATCAGCTCCATCACTGCCGGTCAATACTAAGAATTGAAGTCTTTTTTTGTGGAGTACACAGAATGCCTTGGACAAATTGAAGAAAATCCTGAGAATACCCAAAGATATTAAAGCAAAGTCCATAAACTAGGAATTGGTCTCAGTTGGTCTTAATTATCTGAAAATATAGTGAGAAGATAATCCAAGTTTTGCTATTTCTCCTTGGTCCAGGATGATCAAAGAGTGAGTATGATTCCTATAGAGAACTTAAATGTTCTGGGACTAAGAAACTGGTCACAAAAATGCCATCTTTTTTTTCTCTAATTGCAGTTGAACAGGTCATTACAATTATCAACATCATCACAATTACTACATTCGTGTGTGATAGTGGAATAGTATTTACCAAGTAAGTAGCTCAACAATATTTTAGATTTATGAAATATACATGCATTTATCCAGTAGCCATCACTTATAACACTTTATTCATGCATGGAGTAATAACATATTTTATTTTCACTGCCCTATCTCCATCCCAAATAGGGAAGATGTTCAGTGTTCACGGTTAAGAACTATCCCAAGCACCTCATCTCAATCAGTGGTCCTAAATGAAGAATAATTTTGCCTCCCACAGACAATTGGTAATGTCTGGTGACATTTGTGATTGTCACAAGGGAATAGGGTGTGTGTGTGGAGGGGTTGGCGGTGCTACTGACATCAGGTAGAAGAGGTCAGAGAAGCTACAAAATATCTTACAGCGCACAAGACACCTCTATCCTGACAAAGAAGTACCCAATGCAAATGCTAATAGTGCCAGGAGCTCTGGAAACTATAAAAAGAATGAATGTTGGGGTAATGTGCAGGAAGCAAAGCAGAAAGGTAGAGAATGATAAAAGAAGGTATGACAAAAATGGGGTGGAGTATGACAAAAGCTAATGAGTGAAATAAACATGAGAAATATCATGACCAGGAATAGCATAAGACGGGCAAATATATTATTGGGGGTGGGGGTGGGGGAGGAGGGAGGCAGTGCCTGGGTGGCTCCATTGGTTAAGAGGGTGACTCTTGGTTTCAGCTCAGATCATGATCTCAGGGTTGTGAGATGGAGCCCTTCATTGGGCTTGGTTCTCCGCATGGCGTGGGGGTGGGGTCTGCTGGAGTTTCTCTCTCTCCCTTTCCTGCTCGCGTGCTCTCTTGCTCTTTTTAAAATCAAAATTAAAAAAAAAAAATGAATCCTTCAAAGAAAATTTTCCTGGAAATAAATTCCCTGAACACTGTCCTCTGCCCTAATATGTCTCATGTGCACAGATAGCCAGAGTTGTGTTCCTAGCAGGACTGCATTGGAGAGATCTTTAGCAGAGAAGGAATGGTTCTAACCAACACACACAGACATGTGTTAAGAGGTTTCCATATTCCAGTGGGAAACTGTGAAACTGCTAGAAATCTCTCTTACAAATTAGACTTAAGAATCTGAAAAATGGGGGCGCCTGGGTGGCTCAGTCATTAAGCATGCCTCTGTGGCTCAGGTTCGAATCCCAGGGTACTCGGATGGAGCCCCGCATCTGTCTCCCTGCTCAGCAAGAAGGTTAATTTTCCCAATCCCACTCCTCCTACTTGTGTTCCCTTTCTCATTGTCTCTCTCTCTCTGTCAAATAAATAAATAAAATCTTAAAAAAAAAAGAAAAATGATCTTTAAAAAGTAGGAAAATAATTTTATAAACTGAGAGGAAGATTACTTACAAGTAAAATTTTAATTTACTCCTGCTTAAGGTCTTATGCACTAATTTATACTGTATATGTTATGCAATAGATACCCTCAGGCCAGATTTTAAGAGAATGGATATTGTGGTAGATAATTTCTATGTGTCAGCTGGAGTAGGTTATGGTGCCTTCTTGCTTGGCCAAGAACTAGTTTTGTTGTTCTTGCGAAGATATTTTGTAGATTTAATTTTCATTTACAATCAGTTTTCTTTTAAAGAGATTATTCTAGGTAATGGGGGTGGGCTTTGTCCAATCAATTAAGGCCTTAAGAGCAAAAACAAAGTTTTCTCCTAGAGGAAGAAATTCTGCTCAAGACGGCAAATAGAAAGCCTGACTGAGTTTTCAACCCCCTGGCCTGCCCTAAGAGTTTTGGACTTGCCAGCTCTCACAGTCATAGGAGGTAATTCCTTAAATCTCCGTGTGTGTGTGTGTGTGTGTGTGTCCACACGTATCTCTCTTTCTCTAGTCACATCCTCAAGAGAAGACACAGCCAAACCATTTTATAGTTTTTGAGAATGTTTTAAACTTCAGAAGAAGCTTAGACATTCCTAAGGCTTAGACATTCATAAGAGGGAGAGATTTACTCTCAAGTAGTTCATTCTGATAAAATGATATTACCCCTCCCCCACAACACACACACACACACACACACACACACACACACACAGTACTTCTCATTTCTTGTGAAGGGAGAGAAGGTCACAAGTACCATCCGTGGACTATGTGGTGGCTTCCCTGAAGTGGTGACAGTAATCTTATCCTATATAATAGGAATATTTTATATAATAGGAGCTCAACAAATGTTTGTATAATGAATGCCTAACTGAAAATACAAAAACAAAAAACAAAAACTGAAGCAATTAGATGAATAAAGGCACCTAGGAGAGAATATACATCTCTCAACACATGAGCTATGTCATAGATTTCAACTATTTATTAACCTCTCTCCATTCTGTCTGCAAAAATGTTAATAAAATATATGAAAGAAAATATATGAAAAAAATATGAAACAAAACAAAGAATGTTGATCCAGTGAAGACAGTTGAAAAGTACAGGATGCATTTGCTAAATGCGCCCTGTTAATAAAAAGAATGGGAGGGGCACCTGGGTGGCTCAGTGGGTTAAAACCTCTGCCTTTGGCTCAGGTTATGATCCCAGGACCCTGGCATCGAGCCCTGAATTGGGCTCTCTGCTCATCAGGGAGCCTGCTTCCTCCTCTCTCTCTGCCTACTTGTGATCTCTGTCAAATAAATAAATAAAATCTTAAAAATAAATAAATAAATAAATGGGATACCTGTGGGATTTTGTGCTTAGTGCCACTGAGGTGACAAGGCAAAAAACTGTCTATGTTTCTTGGAGGCTGTGAGTTACAGTGACTAGTATTCCCTGTATCTCTCCCAAAATGCTGCAGTGAGTCATCAGCGTTTGCTGGGTGAAAAGAAGCTGCTCTAGGAGCAAACTCTGCTTCCATGGATAGGCAGATAGTGTGTGTGTTTCCTCTCGGCCAAGGCCAAGAGGTCTGTCTCTAGAGCAAACAGATGCTATCAAAAGAAAGCTGGATGGGGCGTAGCTCTGGTGGTGGGAGGGACAGAGGGTGAGGAACTACCGAGAAGCTGTGGAAGACTGTGGTCACTGTCAGGTGAATGATTCAGTGCAGAAGGTTCCAGGCAGTGGTGTAAGGTGGTAACAAGATGCTTTCTGGAAAACACACCACAGTCTCCACTAGGGAAAGAAACATTATTCAGACACCTGTGAAAACTGAGGATCTTCAACAACAAAGACAGATTCACAAATTACACTAGCTAAGTGAACACTTTTATGCCCCTTTGAATATCAGCCAGTATGTTACTTAAACAAAATAAAATATAGCCAAACTTCTTGGATGAGGGGAGGATGCTGGGAGTTTGAGCTGTTGACTCCCAAGAGAGGTGTTAGAAGTGAGATTCTAGGTTCAAATGGTGTCAGGGCAGGAAATTGATTGGGCCTGGGCAAACTTATTATGTGATATTGTAGGACTGGCGAGCGTAGCAAAGAGAACATACTGGCACAGGTCTCTCAATAAGCAAATGGTTGCTTACTTTGGCCTCTGTTTTTCCAGGTAGTCGAAAGCATGCTGGAACGGATGACGTGAGTTCTCATTTTCTTTCCTCCTGTCTTTTCTCTCTGGCTTGAACAGGAGAAATTGGGAGCAGCATATTAATGGAAGACAAGGGAGAGCAAGGAGCTTAAACCAAACGACCAGGTCACCAGTGGTCTGTCAAATCACGTGACAGGCCTAAATTAAAGAAAAAGGGAGGAGGCTCATTGTAGCTATAATGCTGATTTTTAATTTATAGTGGATTGAAATTAGCTACTAATGTGAGATAAAGATGTTTCTTAATATCTTAATGTGATCATGCATCTGACCATGGAATTGTTCAGAGATCCAGGCTAGTTAGAGCCCTCAGGTAAGTGCGAAATTCAGTATCATGAGAAAGATGAAGGAATTTCTTAATTATACCCTATTGGGTCTAGCATCTTTAATACATTAGTTATTTTAAAATCAAAGATGGCCATCCAGTAATTCTCAATTCTTTCTCATATTCATCTGTAGAGTTAGAGTTTCACTCACTGAGTCCTAGATAGGGTCTGTTTCAGAAATTAATTTTTTGACCTAATTAAGTAAAAAATAAAAAAAGATACTGAATTTAATTCATGAAAAATACCATCTTTTTATTTATCATCTCACCATTTATCACTATTTTGCCTTATTATAAATCAAAATAAACATCACAGAAGCTATGGAAATGTAGTTCTCACACTCCCTCTGCAGGGAAGATTATTGACTGACATCTCTAGTCTCCAGTCTCTGAATCTACCACCACATGTATGCCAACGTCATACTGTGCCCTCTCCTTGGCCAGTTACTGAGCTTGGCAGGGATACTAAGGCAGGCCCATCTCTCTCTGTGAGATAGGAACTACTTTAATGGATAACTTATCAAAGCTTTCTTGGATCTGCTCTGAAGAAGGTTATTCCAACAAAATATTCCTTCTTTGCTTCTCTCTTTCCTTCACTGAATTCAAATCTTCATTGTGGTCTGATGACTCTTCCAGAATTCTCCAGCTACCTCTCCATATTCCCTGACAGGCATTTTCTCTAATAAATTTCTTTTGGCAGATATTTCTCAAAGGACTACAACTAACACATTAGATCTACAAGAGTTATTTTTTTAATACAAAATTGTAACTCTTTGGTTTGTCAATGATGAGTTTTATGTGATTTCCTCACACTATTTTTTCCCCCTCACACTTTTTTTGAAGTCCCTGTTCTTCGTATTCCTATTGAAACTTAGTTTTTTGTCCCCATTATTGCACTTGCTACATGACAGTAAATTAGAATGGTATGTATGTGAACTTCATGAAGGCAGGGAATTTATGCCTTTATTCAGGACGATGCCAGATCTATAATCAAAACTCAATATTTTTTGCAGTGAATGCCGAACTAAACACAAGATTTTCTAAAGCAATTAGATAAACAAATTCATCTATCAGGGTACATAAATCCTTATCCTATAAGATATGTCACATATTTAAATTATCCTTTAAATTCCTTGTTTTCTATTCAGTAACATATTAATAAAACCTATGAAACAAACAAAACAAAACAAAAAGGTGCTTACTTAATGATGACAGTTGAAGGCACTGGCAACATTCAACAAATGTACCATAAGAAAAAGAAAAATGGAGTGTCATAATTCATGGTACAGAAAAATTTATTTTAAATGCCAGTGCTATTTGAAATATACTTCAGTGAAAGAATCCTAAGAGAAAAATAAGAGAAAAATCTTGGAGAGGAATGAAAGGGACTCTGAGCATTGACATAAAAATGAAAATCCAAGATTTATCTCATATGTCTGATTTAGAAAAGGTCACAGGCCAAGGTTACTTTGTCCACAGTGAATCACATACTCTGGGAGAGATGGTGATGGGAAGTCCTGGTGATGCAGATGGTCAGTAATTGCAGATATGGGACAGGCTACATGTTCAAGTTTCATAAGGTACAGACACAATGGTGAAATGATGGGGAATATTTCGCAAGTTGATCAAAAAAAGCAAGAGCTAAAGGCTCGTTGGTAACAAGTTGACTGGCAACTCCTGGGAGTTAAGTAAGTTGGATGATTGAAGCTGGACCCACAGCCCAGAGATTGGAAACCAGTGCTTCCACAATGAAGAGACCCAAGGCCAATATTTCCACATCCCAGAGACTCCATGTAATTTGTTTGACAGGGACTGAGGAAGATGGAATTCTTTGGGTGGAAGCAGGATTTCTGGTAGGATCTGGCTCCAGCACAGATGTCCCTAAGCTGGCAGGCTCAAAGCCCATCTTCTGATAGCCACCAAAGACAGAGGAGCCCAGCTGGCAGGTGCTGGGAGAGTAGACTACATTGCTGGGGTAGAAAGAAGGATAGGTGGAAGGAACATGGGTACCCCAGGTGAACTCCAAGGGAGTGGGAGGAGAAGTTTCCAGGGCTGCAGTTGTCATGCATATCAAGTTCTGAGTTCAGCTGAGTTGCACAGAGGTTTGCTGAGTGTGACTGTTAACTTCTACTGGACGATTATATAACCTAGCAATGGGTTGGTAGCATGTGCCCATTTTAATAAGAATGCTTAACTAATCTCCCGTCAAAATGAAATACATTAACCTTCAAAGACCTTTTTTTTTTTTTTTTAAATGAAGGCAGACTTTTAAATGAAAGAATTTCATTAGGTTTTCAAAGCAATTGTTTATGAGCAAAGATGTCATCTCTCATTCAACTAGCTTGGGTAGATGAATATAATTGTATGGTAATTGTCCCTATAAGATTGGTGTTTCATTCATCCTATCCCTCAAGATATTGTATCAAATGGGTAACACAGTGAGAATTTTGTTCTGTTTAAAGTTCTAAAAAAATACTTTGTGATCGGGAGGGCAAATTTATTTTGTCCCAAGTTTAGGAACCCAGTTGAGAACAGAAAACAAAACAAAACAAACAAAAACCAAACCAAACGAAACCAAAACAAAACAAAAAACCTACAATCCTTAATATCTGTTTCATTTTCCAAATCTTGTGGGCATTATAGAAGAAATAACCCACTAAGAACTCTTCACTGGTAAGAAAGCTAAATGTGAGTCCTACAAATTTGGATTTTGGTTTTCTTATAGCACAAGTACCCAAGGTACTTTTGTGTGTTCAGGTTTTTGATTTAAGAATGAAGGGTCCAGGGGCACCTGGGTGGCTCAGTCAGTTAAGTGTCTGCCTTCAGTTCAGGTCATGATCTCAGAGTCCTGCAAGCCAGCCCTGTTCTGGGCTCTCTGCTCTGCAGGGAGTCTGCTTCTCCCTCTCCCTCTGCTGTTCCCTTTGCTTCTGCTCTCTCACTTACACATTCTTTCTCTGAAATAAAGTAAAGTAAAATAAAATAATAAAATAAAACAAAACAAAATAAAATAAAGTGCACAGGGGCATCTGGGTGGCTTAGTGAGTTAAGTGTCTGACTTCTGCTCAGGCTGTGTTCTCAGGTCCTGGAATAGAGTCCTGTGTGGAGCTCCCTGCTCAGTCATGAATCTGCTTGTCCCTCTCTCCCTGCCGCTCTTCCCTACATACTCATACTCTTGCTCTCTCTCAAATAAATAAAACCTGGAAAAAAAAAGCATAAAGGGTCCAATATTTGCAGGAGTACATTGAAGATTACATTGTAAAAATACTGAAGCTAAAAATCCTCGCCCTGAAGTTGACTTGTTGACTTGCTTTTTGATAGGTCATGAATAAATTATCAAAAACTCTTCATCCGCATAAAGTTTAAGTAAACTTTTGGTAGGGTTGATGGTTTGAGAACAGAAGAATAAGGACTACACATTAAAAAAAACGGACTTTGTTCTCTTTGTTTCCTTTCATAGGGTAGGAATTTTACTACAGAAGGTAAACAAAATGAAGTAATTAGAAAAGTTGGGAGGGATTGGAAGAAGTTGGTAGAAAGCAGAAAATTGGAAAAAAACACATGATATGGTTTCACTTATTTGTGGAGGACACATAGCATGGAGGACATGGGGAGTTAGAGAGGAGAAGGGAGTTCGGGGAAATTGGAAGGGGAGGTGAACCATGAGAGACTATGGACTCTGAAAAACAATCTGAGGGTTTTGAAGGGGTGGAGGGTGAGAGGTTGGGGTACCAGGTGGTGGGTATTAGAGAGGGCACAGATTGCATGGAGCACTGGGTGTGGTGCAAAAATAATGAATACTGTTATGCTGAAAATAAATAAAAAATAAATTAAAAAAAAGAAAATTGGAAGAAGTCATAGTTATAATAGTTATAAATGATCTTTATAAGTTGAAATGGGGTGGGTGGGAATCAGAACAGATGATAATGTGAAATAAAGAATGAATGCCTTTGGGATTCATTATAATTCATTATAATATAAATAAAGAATGAATGCCTCTGATATGACACATGTATCAAATGACATACATATTATGCCTAGAAGACTAGTATTATAAGTCTTTTTCTAACCCCTCCTATCAAGTGCATCATTGATGACCACAAGTAGAGTAGTGCATGGGTGCGGGAAATGGCTTAAAATAACCTATCGGAATGGGCAAACCTCATAAGATACCCATCTTCAAAAACCGATATGTTGTCCAATGGAAGTGAGCTGAGACTTACTCTAGAAAGAACTGAGATTGCTAGGTGGAAGTTTTAAAGGAAGATTCAGTTAAAAATCTAAAACAAGTCACTTTTGTAGATAATGAGATTTCCATCTTGAGGGGACTGGGAATACCTTGTCAGGATATTATAAATGTGATTCCAGTCTGGTAAAGGACTGGGGATAACTGCTAAACCCCCAAATTGTAAACTTTATAGGTCTGAACATTTTGAATAGACAAAATGGTTTTCAAGTATTTTCATTTATCATTCCTATCAGCTATTTCTGTGGAAGAATATTCTATGAGTCAGATATTAAGTAATTTTTGAACATTCTTTTCTCAACAAAATGGAGGTTTTTTTTTTTTATATATAAATTTTTATTTTTTATAAACATATATTTTTATCCCCAGGGGTACAGGTCTGTGAATCACCAGGTTTACACACTTCACAGCACTCACCAAAGCATATACCCTCCCCAATGTCCATAATCCCACCCTCTTCTCCCAAACCCCCTCCCCCCAGCAACCCTCAGTTTGTTTTGTGAGATTAAGAGTCACTTATGGTTTGTCTCCCTCCCAATCCCATCTTGTTTCATTTATTCTTCTCCTACCCACTTAAGCCTCCATGTTGCATCACCACTTCCTCATATGCGACAACATGGATGGAACTAGAGCGAATCATGCTTAGCGAAATAAGTCAAGCAGAGAAAATGGAGGTTTTTGCACTCCAGCACTTTTGTTCAGAAGTGGAAGGGTATGCTTTAGAGTGAAAGGAATGAATCAAACAGCCCAGAAGCCATGGCAAGATGAACCTTCTCAATCAAGGTATCAATCTTCATTACCCTACTATGTAGAAGTGGAATACAAGTCATAGAACAAGAAAAAATATGACCATTATTTTAGAATTTTTGTAATACTTGTCAGAAACACCTGAAAACAATTTAAGTCAAAGTGATATATGTTGCTTTCCGAGGCAAGGAAGAATCTCCTTAAGATGGCTGCTTTGGTCCAATACTTCAAGGCAATTACCTTATAAACTTTCTTTAGAACAAGAACATTTTCCAGGTTCTGGGGAGGTTTTTTTAGTGATAAGCACTGCCTCTGATTAGAGATAGAAATACATGGGTCACTTATGGTGACTCTTAATCTCACAAAACAAACTGAGGGTTGCTGGGGGGAGGGGGATTGGGAGAAGGGGGTGGAGTTATGGACATTGGGGAGGGTATGTGCTTTGGTGAGTGCTGTGAAGTGTGTAAACCTGGTGATTCACAGACCTGGGGATAAAAATATATTATATGTTTATAAAAAATAAAAAATTAAAAAAAAAGAAATACATGAAGAATTTTTGCCATGTTTTGTCATTTTTAAAGATTTTTCTTTTTTTTAATGATTTTATTTATTTATTTGACAGACAGAGATTACAAGTAGGCAGAGAGAGAGAGAGGGAGAAGCAGGCTCCCCGCTGAGCAGAGAGCCTAACATGGGGCTTAATTCCAGGACCCTGAATCATGTCCTGAGCTGAAGGCAGAGGCTTAACCCACTGAGTCATCGAGGTGCCCCTTTAATGCTTTTTCAACATCTTAGATGAATCTCCTCTAACATTCCAGAATAATATAAAATAACTTCAATATTTAACTTATACCAAAGTAAATGCTTACACAAAAGAAAGAAAAACTGAGATCAACGCTTACCAGTCTGCATATGGTTTAAGCAGGAACATGGGAAATGAGGGAACCTCAGTTAATATTTCACTGAAGCTGTTCAAATTGAGAGCTGACTTTAAAAAAAATCCTCCTACATCTTGCATATTATCACTGCTGCTTTCTGATGACACTGTTCATTAAGTAAACTTGCTTGGCAACAATCAATGTGTGTTTTTGTTTAAAAGAAATGACTATGAATAGATCAGTTAGTTAGCAACTTTGCTATCCAGATGGCAACAATTTTGAGACAGATTGTGAAAGGGGTATCAATTATTTTTAATTAAGCCAGCTCTCCTCATCCCAGACACTGTCTACCTCTGAAGCAGTACTTTGAGTGATCTGCTGGGTGACCTTTGGTAGAGGGAGATGACTAATAGCTTTGAAGATTCAGCACTATTACCTGAATTCCAAGGCACAAACACGACTGCACTTTCCAGTTGTAAAACCACAAACACTACATATGTTTGATTATGATGATCTTTTCAATTCAGTTAAAAGCAGAAGGTAACCTGTTTTTATGTGTCATGTGGGTGGCACACCCGATGATAAGGGTATATAAATGCCCCAGTCTGAGAAGTGGCATTCAAGCTCAGAAGCTTCTCATTGTACAACACATCTCCTGCCACCATGTCCTACAACTGCTGCTCTGGAAACTTCTCCTCCCAGTCCCTTGGGGGATACCTGCGCTACCCAGGATCTTTCTGCGGCTCATCTTACCCCAACAACCTGTTCTGCAGCACTAACCTCCAGTCTCCTGGCACATACCAGCTGGGCTCCTCCCTCTCCAGTGGCTGTCAAGAGACCTGCTGTGAGCCCACCAGCTGCCGGACGTCCTACCTGGTGTCCAGACCTTGCCAGACATCCTGCTACCCCACGAGGACCTCCACACTCTTCAGTCCCTGCCAGACAACTTATACAGGGTCTCTGGGCTTTGGCTCCAGCGGCTTTCAATCTTTTGGTTGTGGCTCTCCCTCTCTGGGCTTTGGATTGGGTGGTTTCCAGTCAGTGGGCTGTGGTCCCAGTGCCTTTTCATCCCTGGGTTGTAGATCCAGCTTTTACCGTCCACTCTACTACTCTTCTAGAAGCTGCCAGTCTGCTTTCTACCAACCAACCTGTGGATCTGGCTTCTACTAATCTTATGTTGGAACATAATACCTACTATGTCTAGAAATTTACCACAATACCAGCTATGTCAAGATCCATGCTATCTATTGATGTCTGTCTGTCCTTTTCATTAGCTTACAAATTTGACTTCTATTGTGACCTTCTATGGTTTAGAAATAATTTGCATTCCAGTAATTGGAAAATACATTCATGGAAGAAAGATGTTGAAGCAACTTTCTTATAGTTATATATACAATATTGAAATGTATTTCTTTTTTAAACTTTCTTACTATCTCCTAGTTATTTCTCCTAGTACATTTGTTGCAAATTTTACAAAATGGAAAAATCTAAGTTTAAATAAAAGTATGTTACGTGACATTCACATATATGTTTTCGTGTTATTTGTTTACTCTGTGTCTTCAAAACTACTTTTAAATATCTGACTGGATATTTCTGTATTTGTATTTATCATTCAAAAATTTTTTTATTTAAGGGACTCCTGGGTGGCTCAGTTCATTGAACATCTAGCTCTTGATTTCAGTTCAGGTCCTGATCTCAGGGTTGTGAGATTGAACCCCATGTTGTGCTCTGTACTTAGCACAGAGTGGGCTTCTCCCTCTCCCTCTGCTCCTCCCCACTCACGCTCTCTCTCTCTGAAATATATATATATATATATTTACTTTAAAATAAAAAAATAAAATCTTCAACTGTCTTTTTGGTTTGAAAGAAATTGTTTTATCTTTAATCTCCACTCCATACCTTCATATGATAAAACCTAGAAACATATTTTTAAGACTACAAAGCCTTGTGACCTTTTGTTCTGTATGGAGTTAAAATTTCAGTGTTTTTATATAAAATAATTATAAATTATAATGGATATTACATACACTACAGAATTTTGGAAGGAAGGCAACTCTAATAAAATATATCCTAAAGTACGTGCAAAAGTGGAGTGAAACTCTCCAGTCAGAAGTTAGACGTTAGTGAGTTAGATTTGGTGAAGTTCCACTCACCCCACTCAACTGACATAGGAAACCAAATCTCAAGTGTTGAGTCACTATATGGTACACTTGAAACTAATGTAACACTGTGTGTTAACTATACTGGAATTAAAATTAAAAGTAAATGATAATAATGATGATAAAAAGAAATCAAGTCTCTAAATGAAATATCACACACATTCCAACATTTATTGGTAAATAGTCCCACTATACCCACTATAGTCAGTCCTGTAGGTTTGATGAAATCCCAACTTGTTCCTGCTCTTTGGTTGTTCAGTTAATAACACTTGTTTGAAAACAACAACAGAACAAAACTCAAGACGAGTGCAAATATTCTGTTGTCACAGCATTCAGCTAGACATCCAGGCCGCTGATGACATGGGAATCAGTTCTCCTCTAGACATTTATCCACTAAGTCAAGGACTACACTACTAAAGGCACAGATAACTAGATTCTCACCCGCAGGGTAACCATATGGCTTGGCTCATTCTGTTTGTCTCAGCATCCTGTCTCCTCTGGTAAAGGTCTTAGTTTTTGTTTTGTTTTGTTTTTGCTTTTGTTTTTTTACTTTTTATTTATAATGAGTGATAATTGAATTAACATAAGTGAGATTGGTTTGGGAGACCTCCAACTTCGGTCATGCTTTTAGTTCATGGAGTATAAGATGTATGCATAGTGAGCAGTGGTTTTACCTTAACCAACGTTAAATCTGGAATAAGACAAGACTTCTCCTCTGCTTCCTTTGTTGATCCTTTTTTGAGAAAAATAGAACTGTCACTTTTCTGTCAAAGACAGTGTGCAGAGGGATCATTGAAAGACAAATTACACTCAGATACAAGGGATAGGACCGCTTACATATTTGTTGCTCTAAAGCAGCCTAAAATACTGAAAGGGTTCTTTCCATAGGCTGCAGCATGCAATAATATACAACAAGTGACCAGTAGGTGGAGATAGTGAGGAACTTGAGAATTACCAATGGGTTGTGCATGAAGTAAGAGTAAGAAATTGAGGCTGCCACACAGCATATAAAGAATAATTTACATGCTCTTGCTGGAGTGGCTTGACCATATGTTATATTGTTTGAACCTGCAACTATTTGTTTTGTCTGATCTTTCTTCTTTAAACTTTGCAAAAATTTATTTTTAGGAGCAATGCGCTAAAATGGAAGAAGTTCATCTTTAGTGAAAAAGTGAATAGGTAATTTCTGTTCCTACAGCAAGTTGATGGTGAATATTTCATTCATACAACAATTTGATGCCATTTACTATCTACCATGGGGGTCAGCAATGTCACAGACCACATGAAAATTCAGAGACAATTTTGCTGAAGAAGCAACAATAACCAGTTCAAAAGAAAGCAGAAGTGTTCTTTGAGGGTTTTTTTTTTTTTTTCTGTGTACCTATGTGTGTATTTGCTTATTTTGTATTTGTGTAAGTGAGTATGTAAGTAATCTTTACACCCAATACGCAGCCCAAACTCACCACCTGCAAATCAAAAGGTGTATGCTCTTCCAACTGAGCCAGCCCCCCGAAAGTAGTTTTTTTTTTTTTGTTTATTTATTTATTTATTTGACAGAGAGAGATCACAAGTAGGCAGAGAGGCAGGCAGAGAGAGAGAGAGAGAAGGAAGCAGACTCCCTGCCGAGCAGAGAACCCGATGCGGGACTTGATCCCAGGACCCTGAGATCATGACCTGAGCTGAAGGCAGCGGCTTAACCCACTGAGCCACCCAGGCGCCCCCGAAAGTAGTTTTTTTGTTTGTTTTTTTTTTTTAGATTGTGATGAAAGAAAAACTCCCTAAGGAAGCCATTTTAGACTTCTTTCTAAGTCAGCATGACTGTATATAAACTTTGTTCAAACTGGAAGTCTGCTTTATGGCCCACTACGCATGCATTGTGCACTTGCTTTGTGAATGAGTAGCCTAAAGGAAAACCATCTTGTCCTTGAGATATCAATCAGTGCTTCTACTCTCCAAATTCCTTGATGTTAAAACTTAGGATTTCTACCTATATGCTCATCTACAATTTTTTTGAGCTTTTCCAAGATGTAGAAAAGCACATTATCCTATAAAGACTGTTTGTTCTCTGGAGCACTTTGTTTCTCCTGAAGATCCTCTTTCCTGGACAGCTGTCCTAATTGGGGCTCTATTTTCTTCCATATTGGAGTTCTCTTTCTGATAAATTTACATCACCAGTTGCTTCCAAAGATGATGAATTATTATTAGCAGTTGCAAAATATTTTTATTAGATCATTGAGATGCATACATTTTCATTGAGGTCAAATAACTATTCTAAATGATTTTCACTCACATTAAATCCTAAATTTTCCTGTACACGCAAAACAACACACACACACAAGCAATAGCTGTGGATGTGCTCTTCTATTAGCAGCAGAGAAACTTCACTAAGGATTAGATGAAGGCTGTTTTAGGTCCATATTGTCAAAGGCTTACATAGAAAATGAACTAATTCTAATAACGATTTGATTTCTTCATCCATTTGAATCTGCCACCTCAAAATATGCCTCCTTGTCCTGGCCATTATTTTAATCTGGGTATTTTAAAGAAAACACAGACACAGAAGAAGATCTGAAAATTGAGTAGAAGTTATCCTTTTATAAGAGACATTTATATTCATAAAGGAAACCTCTGTTTGTAAGAGTGCCTCTGCCCCACCGCATGCCAGGAAAAGGGGAAGGACTCAACAGTCCAGAAATCTCAGTCTGCGTAACAGCTTCAGCCTTGTTTACTGGTCTTTTCCTGGTCATCTCTATAACTGACTCTCTACCCCCAAAATCTTCCTTTGTCTTGAGCTACAGATGGTATTTAAGCTGATGGCTTTGGCCATTTCAAGGGGTTACTCCCCACCTTGGAGTTATACAATAATTATTAAACTTTGGTCTGACTCCAGTTCATCTAGTTTTGAAAAAAATTTTAAAAGATTTTATTTACTTATTTAACAGACAGAGATCACAAGTAGGCAGAGAGGCAGGCAGAGAGAGGAAGGGAAGCAGGCTTCCCGCTGAGCAGAGAGCCCAATGCGGGGTTCTATCCCAGGACCTGAGATGCCTTAGCCTGAGCCTAAGGCAGAGGCTTTAACCCACTGAGCCACGCAGGTGCCCCAGTTCATCTGTTTTAAATCAATTTAATTATTAGACCAGCCAAAGAATCTCAATAGTAGAAGTAAAATGTTCCTCTCTCCAGCACAGTAAAAGAATCCAAGTAAAGTTCATAATGCTCTATTTGACAATGTTAATGTAAAATTATTTAAAAAGGTCAATATCAAAGATAAAATTATTGGTTGCCTTAGTAATAATAAAAAGTATAAATCTGGAAAAGGACAACATCTTGGTAAAGACAGGTAAGATTCCTATGAAGAAGTAACAGTTGTAAGTATTGCAAACAAATAACTCATAATTGTATCCAAACAAACTATAATATTCTGCTAATGAAAGAGGAAGTTGTAGTTTTAAAGTTTTAAAAGCCTTCATGAATATCCACAGTAGGTTAGTTTGGTAATCAATGCTTTTCTTTTTTTTTTTTATTTTTTTTTATTTTTTATAAACATATATTTTTATCCCCAGGGGTACAGGTCTGTGAATCACCAGGTTTACACACTTCACAGCACTCACCAAAGCACATACCCTCCCCAATGTCCATAATCCCACCCCCTTCTCCCAAACCCCCTCCCCCCAGCAACCCTCAGTTTGTTTTGTGAGATTAAGAGTCACTTATGGTTTGTTTCCCTCCCAATCCCATCTTGTTTCATTGATTCTTCTCGTACCCACTTAAGCCCCTATGTTGCATCACCACTTCCTCATATCAGGGAGATCATATGATAGTTGTCTTTCTCTGCTTTTCTTTACCTCATAAATCACATCTGTTGTATTATTATCCTTGTGCCTTTGTATTGCTGGTTTTTAGGCTGTTAGTATACTGTTTTATATAACAAAGCACACACAAGAGATTTTCTTCTCTTTCTTGATTGGGCTACTACTCTGCCATGCTAGATTCTAAATCTTCCCTTCCCCACCCCCCAAACACACCTATGGTACTTCTGTGCAAACAGTACTCCTTTTCTCTACTCAAGGATTTTCCCATGATTTTACTCAGATTACTTCCACTCCTTCAACCCGACACACCACGATGGGACTGCCATTTACAGTTCTTGGGAGATATGGCAAGATTTTGGCAATTCTATAGTTCCTCTTTTTTTAATTTTCATAGAAAAGCTTCTAGGAACAGCAGTGTTAATGTTGGGGAACTTGAAAAAAAAATTAAGAAATCTGGCAAGTTACATAACAATCATCTTAATCTTTTATTTATTTTCTTTTTCAATTAAAAAAAAGATTTTATTTATTTGACACACACAGAGAGACATAAACAGAGAGTAGTAGAAGGAGAGGAAGAAGCAGACATCCCCTGAGCAGGGAACCCAATGCTCTATCCCGGGACTCTGAGATCATGACCTGAGCTGGAGGCAGATGTTAATGACTGAGCCACCCAGGCACCCCATTTTTAAAAGTTTAAACAAGAAGTTGATCATCTCTAATTGCTGGTATTGAACTTGAATATACCAAGTGAGGTGTGAGAATGCTTTTTTTCTTAAGTTATTTTTGTTCATGGTGTTAGTATTAAAGAAAGTAACATTGTGATGTGACACTAATAATAATAATTAAAGTGAGGAATATAGGATTTGTCACAGCACTCAGGATTTCCAGGGATCTTTTCCTGAGAGGTAGTCATATATTTTTCTCTCAGTCTTTTATTAAGTATTATGGTTAATACAAATATTTTCAAATAAAATTAGCTCACCCTTTCTTCACGCATTTCTCCTAAATGCTAAATTTGTTTTCATTTCTACTCTTTATTCTGGGTACTCTTCATGACGCTAATGAAACAAGATCCCATAGGAGTTGAAGCCTATTCATATGAAGGAATTTCTGTAGTACTGGGGGTACTCAGCTACTCTTTGGTTAAACAAAGAATTGCATATTGAAACAAAACAAAACAGAAAGAACAATAAAAGGTATATTCAAGAGGTCAGATTCTACAAGATCTTTGATTTATAAACTTTGGCAAGCTTCTAATCCTTTTGAGTTTTTATTCCCTTATGTCTGGAAAGGTCTATAGGACACAATGTTTATCTTTCTCACAGGGATGTTTGGGTATTAAATGGAAGTGGTATATCTGATACCTGTTGTGCTCTCCTTTATACCCTTATTCTCTCTGCAGATGCCCGGCACAGCTATAGTGAACAATTTCATCCAGACTCCAACTCTCTTTGCACAGAGTTTCTCCACACAAACACAGCATTTCCTTCACTTCTCTCCCTGAGCTTCTCTGAGATCACAGCCAGGAAAACAAATGGAACCCAGGTGAATCCTCCTTTGTATACTGAATGTTCCAGGAAATTAACATACATCTGGCTACAACACTGAACCAATGAGAGGTGGAGCTGATGGATAAATGCTTCTGCCTGTTGATCAGATCCTGGAGTAAATAATTCCGAGAGTCATTCTAGAAGTCCCTAAAAAAGGCCAAGAAAGATTATGTTCCCATTGCCCACTGTAATATTAACTAAAAAATGTGTCCCTTTATGAGATTTTCCTCCCTGATTCTTTAACCTTCCATCATCTCCCATACCTGCTCCCTGGGATCCTTAAACCAAGGAAACCACTTGCACCCAAGTTCTTGATTTTAGCTCTATTTTGGGGAGACAGCGATTGAGGCTAATATTAATAAGCATAAATGTTTGTTCAACACTGCTCAGGTGTGTTGCTCTTAGCTTGAAAGGCTGAACCTTGGAGAAGCATCAGGAGGTTATTCACATTTCCTTAACCTTTCTTAGGTAGGTACTCCCTACCTAAGATTTTGAAACTCATATACGTTTATACATAAGGGTCAGGAACACACCGCTTGTGGTAGGCAGGGATAGTGGCGCTTAGACTAACCAACAAAGAGCATACATACCATCTATCCTGGGAGCTAAGGCTCATCTTTTCTCTGCTGAAAATCCACTCAGATGCTAGACTCTGAAGTACGTGTCTATTGATGTATAACTTTACCTTATAAATTATATCATATTCTTGTTGTCTGCATTTCTAGTTTATGTACCAATTTGTTTTCCTTCATCAGCAAAATTCATGACCTTTATTCTCAGCTGTGTCACTGACGTTGAGACATGCAAAATATGGACCTTCAGGAAATGAATATTCCCCAACAGGAAACATAAAGAATGTCAACAGATATTTCTTCAAATCTATCATATTGTGTGTCCAAACCCAGTCCCAGAGTTGTATTGACCTTTACAAAAATCTCCCAAATCCATGAAGCACAAAACTACAGGCAAATAATAATAATAATAAAAAGAAGATCAACAATATATTTGAGTGCCAGCTTACGAAAATTTATTAGATTAAAATGTTAATTTTTAGTTACTTTTCAATGAAAATCCAATAGCATATATTCCATTAATTGTACAGAATTTAGTTCATTTGAGATTATTCATTAAGTTCAGTTGTCCAAAGTTCAGTGCTACAGGAAACTTATGATTTAGGAATAGAATAATAGTAGTAAATGGTGGAGTTGAAAATGATGGCAGTATAAGTAGAGACTTTGATTTCAATCGCATCTGGACCCTCAAAAAGTTGCTCTATAAAATCCAGATCCACAGAGTGGCCTGTAACACAATGACTGGTAGCTCCTAGAGGTGAAGTAGGTTGGGTGGCAGAATCTGGATCCATAGCCCAGAGAAGGGAAGCCACAGATTCTAAAACCCAGGGGTCTAAAGCCCTGGGATCCACAACCCAGTGAGTAGCAGCTTCTGGATCCATAGCCCAGGGAACGGTAGCTGCTGGACCCAATGCCCACAGACCCGGGGTAAGCAGTCCAGCAGGGACTACAGAGCGAGGAGGTCCTCGGGCGGTAGCAGAATGTCTGGCAAGGTCTGGACACCACGCAGGATGTCTGGCATCTGGTGGGCTCATAGCAGGTCTCCTGACAGCCACTGGAGAGGGAGGAGCCCAGCTGGCAGGTGCTAGGAGAGCAGAGGTCAGTGCGGTAGACCAGGTTGCTGGGGTAAGAGCCACAGGAGGATCCTGGGTAGCGCAGGTAGCCTCCAAGGGAGCGGGAGGAGAAGGTTCCAGAGCAGCAGCTGTAGGACATGTTGGCAGGAGATGTGGATTCAGCTGAGTGATTGTGAGGAGATTCTGTGTTTGAATTTCATCTCTGGACTGGGGTGTTTATATACTCTCAGCCACAGGTGTGGCACACTACAGAATCATGGTTCCTATGTTAGATCTGCTCTTTTGCATATGTGTAACTCAATAATATCCTTTGTAATTGCAGTTGAATAGTTTTCTACATTTGGATTTATGGGTGCTATAATTTTGGTGTTACAGTCAAAGCCAATGAACTGCTCCTATGTCAGAAATGCCGTGACTGTTTGACATTAATGTTCATCCCATCATGATGAGGAAACACCACAGCCAGGAGAGCTTTTCCTTGGGCTTATGTTATCTGCAATGGCGTCCTGTGTATCAACATCTTTCCGCCTGGATGGAGACTTCCTGGAATGATCCAACTTGTCACCATACTCTACAAGCTCCAAAATTATGTGCTGGTAATTTGTTATGGCTGCAATAGAGAAAGAATGCATCAAGTAGTGGTTACCCAGTGTGTCTCTTATCCAGTGAAGAGAGAACAAAAATAGATAAAGAGAGAGATAGCTAGACACTGACAAACACATGGCCACGTATCTAAAGAAAAGGTGACAACACAAGGGCTCAGCTAAAGCAATCCCAAAGAAGGTCAATGTAGACCCATTTCTAGGCAGTCAAGAGGAAAACACTAGTGTGCTGACGGCAGGGGATAGCTGAAAGAGAATAGCAGAAACAGAGTTTTTAGCCTTTTTTCTGGTGTAATCCTAAATGATGATCTGTTCTATCCCAATGTTTTTAGAATTAGAACCTTTCAAATTTAGTATTGTTTTTTAAAGATTTTATTTGTTTATTTGACAGAGAGAGACAGAGAGGTCACAAGTAGGCAGAGAGGCAGGCAGAGAGAGAGGGAGAAGCAGGCTCCCTGTCAAGGAGAGAGCCCGATGTGGGGCTTGATCCCAGGACCCTGGGATCATGACCTGGGCCGAAGGCAGAGGCTTAACCCACTGAGCCACCCAGGCGCCCCCTCAAATTTAGTATTTTTATGAGGAGTGATGTATTATCCATTTTATCATCTACATTTATAAATATCCAGGGCTTCTAACATTTTAGAAAGTTTTAGTTTTTCACTACTCGGGTTTCGAATGATTTTCTGGCAATTCCACAACCTGGTACCACCCTTCATTTTCCTACATAAATGTTTCTTTTCCAGGTCTCTTTTCCTCTGGGGGTACATGAATCTGTTTCTCTTTCTCTCCTTTTTCTCTATCTGTCCCCCTACCATTTTTCATTCTTGTTTTTTTCTGTGTTTAAATTTGGTTTTCTCCATTTTTCTTGTCTCCTCCTCCTCCTCCTCCTCCTTCTTCTTCTTTGCCATTGCTTAACTACAGATTCCATTTTTTTAAAATGTTGATAATTTATCATATTCTTACAGTGTAACCGGCTGCTTTCTAAGTTCAATGTTAAAATAAAATCAGTGAAAAAACAAATAAAATAAGGGTGCCAGTGTTGCTCAGTCGGTTAAGCACCTGACTCTTGGTTTGGGCTTAGATCATGATCTCAGGGTCATGGGATCAAGCCCCATGTCAAGCTTCACCCTAGGTATGGTGGCTGCTTAAGATTTTCTCTCTCTCTCTCCCCTTTGCACCACCCGCTCTCTCTAAAAGTTAACTAATTATTTGATTAAAATCAGCTAAATAATATTCTAGGCCTGGGAGAATGTACTATTATGGTTGATGGCAAAATTTTATTTTACCAATAAAACCATAATAAACTCACAACAATAATGTTAAAAGTATTGAATTCTTTCAATAAAATTTATAGCAGTTTTAAAAGAAACATTGTAGACTCTCTAGAAGGAAGAGAACTGAGAAAAGATGTAAATGAACCCAATTCAAATACCTACTTTGTGAGTCCTTGATTTTCTGTTCATCAAAATCAGAATTTCTCCTTGCTTTTTGCCTGGCTCAGCAAGTAGGTAAAGGGTCCTATTGATACAATACTGTGGTTGTTATGATTTCCCCAAGTTTTCTGTTTTCAAACACAATTCCTTAAAATAAATTTGGTCAGAGAGTACAAGATTTCAGTCATGTAGGATGAATAAATTCTGGGGTTCCAATATATAATATGGTAGTTGCAGTTAGTAAAACTACTAATACCACTTTTATATACTTAAAATTTGCTAAGAAAGGTGTTCTTAAGTATTTTAACCACCCATGCAAAAATTATAACCATGTGAAATGGTGAATATTTTATTAGTTTGATTTTGATAATCATTTCATGATGTAGACTTATGTCTAAACATCACATTGTATACCTTAAATACATATAAGCTGTCATTTATACTTTAATAAAGCTGGAAAAAACAAAATAATATTGAAGGTAAAACTTACGGGTTAAAAGAGGAGCATAGGTTTATGAGGTAAACCATGAAGTTTAGTGAATTTGTTTTCAATTACCGTAGGTGCCTCGTATAGGATCATTCTCTGACAAGAGGTATTTTTCTCTTCTCTTTACCTCTAAATTTCTGAAGCTTCATCCGCATTAAGTTAGTATTAATTTCAAAAAGATTTGTTAATTCCCCACCTGTAGACTAATTCATTAACCTTAGACCCAGTGAAATTATTGTTTGTTCTATATAGCATATAGCTCCACCATTTTTTGAACTGATTTATTTCTCAACAACTAAAATTGAGGTATTTCACATAGAATTAATCACTCTGGGCTGTGCACCCAGTGACATCTAGTGTTTTTTTTTTTTTTTCTTTAAGATTTTATTTATTTATTTGACAGACAGAGATCACAAATAGGCAGAGAGGCAGACAGAGAGCGGTGGGGGGAGCAGGTCACCACCGAGCAGAGAGCCCAATTTGGTGCTCTATCCTAGGACCCTGGGATCATGACCTGAGCTGAAGGCAGAAGTTTTAACCCATTGAGCCACCCAGGTGCCTGAAATCTAATCTTGTTATTGCAAAGTCCCATCACTAGGCTATGAACAAAATTGTTTTGATATTTGAGTCATGTTTCCAACAGAATCTCATCCACAGTTGAAAGTCGCAACTTTGGGCACCCACCTGCTGCTGTTCTTCAAATTGCATAACAGGCTGGAGATCTTTCTTTTACTAATTATCTAGGTTAGACATCCAATAAGCAAAAGCTAATACTTTTAAGTTAAAGATTCTAATACTATGTATTATTATTTATAGTGACAAAACGTGTTATTATCCAACATAGATTAAAGACTTTTGAATTCTGTATTCTTGAAAATATATTTGTTGTACAAAGATATCATGGCTGCTTTTCTTAAATGCACTACATGAAATATTAAAGTACATTTCTCTCTGTAATATATTCTTGGTATTTCTCCCTAGGGATCATTTCATTTAAATTTTATAAGGTGGAGAAACACTGAAGATTTCTCAATAAACATATCAGTGAGGTATCCGAGTATGTATCTTTTTTTCCTATAAATTATCCAGAAACAATGGTTATGAACATGAGTTCAAATGGACCTTATTTATTTTGGAGGGGATACCAGTAATTACATGCAGGGGAATGGGGAAATATGGCAGACAATGGAAGGAAGGCAATGCAGGGTGCATTACTAAGCCAGGCACCACTGCAAACAACTGAAACCCAATCCTAATGGAGAATTTCCCACACAGGGTGCAGCAAGCCCTTGTGGAATGAAAAAGTCCTTGGGCAGAATTTTATAGATACTCTCCAGTAATCAGTACACTTCGGAGTTTACGGATGATTACCCAGGGATGTAGGCTGGGTGTGACAGCTTCTGTTGGGAATGAGGTATTACTAGAAAAGCAGAGATACAATAAATAGGGAAAGGAATAAGATAAGATTTGGAAGTATAAATGGGAAAAGAAAAGCAGAAAGTTGTGAAGTCACATAGTGAATTCAGGTCATATTGTGACGCAATGTAAAGCAGATAAGGTATGGAATAGGAGACAGGTTTGGAAAGAAAGGCTGAAGACCCACAACTGTGGCATTTGAGTTTCCTGAAATTTGGAAGGTGTCATCTATTACCAGTGAAACCACTACAACAGGACTTTTCAATGGCTACCTTCACTGTGGCTCCTCACTTAATTTGAATCATTCCCTTGTATTTTTTATTTTTTATTTATTTTTATTTTTTTATTTTTCATTCCCTTGTATTTTTAAAACAAGTACATCTTTCAAAATTATGTAAAACTAACAAGTTAACATTACTTAAAACAGTGAACCCTTCTGCACAGTGAGAATAGAAACTCCAGTGAAAATACATCATCATCATCACCTCTGTTTGGAGACTTCAGAGAAATACCGAAGTATTTCAGAGTCCCGAAGGTACTATATGGGCCAGAATTTAAGTCAAAAGAAATAAGCTTCCATCTGGAGTTGCTATTCTCTTAAAATTACATGTTGATTTTTAAAGTAGTGACCGAGAGGCTAAGAGAATTCCATAAACTCAGTGGGCTTAAGAAATAAAATTGGAATTCAGCAACTATCAGAGTTGAGATCATGGCAAATATCCCAGATCTTAGAGAGCCAATTCCTAGAAGTAAAATTGAAGTGCTAATAAGCAGCTTTTCATAAGGACTGAAGCCCAGTTTTGAATTATCTCAATCCTTGATTGGATTAAAGTGATCTAGGATGCTGGTGACCTTATTTTAGCAGCCTGCCTGAAACATAAGTAAATTCTTTCTGGAGGAAAGTAAATCATTCTAAGATGTATGTGTGTGTGTGTTTCATATATATTTCTACTACTCTCAAAATATAGTAGGAATATGAGAAAAAAAAAAGATTGAAACAAAAGAGAACACCAGAAAATAGAATCTGAAATACATGGTCCATGTGCCAAAATCAGGCCTTAAAATACCTTTGTGAAGAATTTAACCTATTAGGAAATAGGAAGATATTATCAAGGAATAATTATATTTAAAGAAATGAAGATATGTTTGAGAACTTTGACAGAAAACTGAAAGCAATGTAACAGAACCTCATCGAAATTTTGGAAATTAACAATATACTAACTGATCCATAAAATTTAATTGATCTACTTTTTTCAGGAGATGAAACAGAGCTGAACAGACAATTAATGAATTGGGGGATGGAATAGGAAGAAATTCCCAAAATTAAGCATAAAGAGATTAAAAGAATGATAACAAAGAAAAGAGTATAAAAGGCATATGTAACATTATTTAATAGTGTATTTTGCTTATAGTTAGAATTTCAGAAAAGGGGAGATGAGAATGAGATAGAAACAACATTTGAAGAGACTATGGTTAAAAATTTACCCAAATTGATGAAAGGCATGAGTAGAGTTGGTTTGACACCAAGATGGAATGAAAGGCACAAGGATTTACCCAGGAAATGTCTGTGAGAGAAGAGTTGGAGGAGAGGGTGAAGAAGGCTAGGAGAGCTGTTAGATTGGGTAAAATAATCTGACCACAGTGCCTGAGGCAGCCACACAGACTAGTCCTAACTCCCTGGGGCCATTGGTGAATCCTCAGTCATTGGCTATCAGAGAAGTTCCAGGTGTCCCAGTTGGCTATCAGAGAAGTTTCATGTGTCCCAGGACAGAATTTATCTAATGTCTCTGCCGCACATGGCGTCCTTGGTCAACTCAACCTCCTCCAGTTGAAGATCTGAGAAGGGAAGTCTCAGAGTTGATATGCATATGGAGAGAATCTGTTAAGATTACAGGCCTCATATCAAACACACTGAACCTAAAACCCAATTATTTCCTTCCCTCCTTTCTATATTGTTTAGCTTTTTGGTTCTCTTCCTAAGGCCCCTGATTGATCTCTACTTGTGACTCTGTCTTGGTTCTGTCCTTCACTGTAAGCACGTCTCCAAATAAATGTCCAGGTTACTCTCTGGCTTTAACCATCAATGATATGTATCAGCTGACATTTTTGCCCCTTTCCATTGCATCTGGGACATACTATGTAATAGAATGTGGATATAGTTGGACAATAATTTTGGAAAATGAGAAAACATGGTGACAGGTAAGGTCAGTATTTAGTCTGTTCCTACTAAAGCCAAAATCGTACATCTGATCAATTGACAAAGCAGAAAAATAGTTATATTTCATTTCTTGCCATTTGAGAAAAGTATGTGCCCCATTATTGCTAGGAATAAAACACATGAAAGTTATGGCAAGAGGAAAGGAAGGGCTTTCCTGGCTGAGATGAACATTAATGTCAAACAGTCACAGCATTTTTTACATAGGAGCTGTTCACTAGCTTTGGCTGTAACACCAAAGTTATAGTACCCATAAATACAAGATATGGAAACTCTTTAGCCGTAATTACAGAGATTACTGAGTTACACATATGCAAATGAGGGTGTACAAATGTGTAAAGAATGACCATGCAGGTTACCACACCTGTGGCTGAGAGTATATAAACACCCCAGTCCAGAGATGAAATTCAAACACAGAATCTCCTCAGCGTCACTCAGCTGAACCCACATCTCCTGCCAACATGTCCTACAGCTGCTGCTCTGGAACCTTCTCCTCCCGCTCCCTTGGAGGCTACCTGCGCTACCCAGGATCCTCCTGTGGCTCTTACCCCAGCAACCTGGTCTACCGCACTGACCTCTGCTCTCCTAGCACCTGCCAGCTGGGCTCCTCCCCCTCCAGTGGCTGTCAGGAGACCTGCTATGAGCCCACCAGATGCCAGACATCCTGCGTGGTGTCCAGACCTTGCCAGACATTCTGCTACCGCCCGAGGACCTCCTCGCTCTGTAGTCCCTGCTGGACTGCTTACCCCGGGTCTGTGGGCATTGGGTCCAGCAGCTACCGTTCCCTGGGCTATGGATCCAGAAGCTGCTACTCACTGGGTTGTGGATCCCAGGGCTTCAGACCCCTGGGATTTAGAGTCTATGCCTTCCCTTCCTTGAGCTATGGATACAGTTTCTGTCACCCAACTTATTTTCCTTCTAAGAGTCTCCATTCATCTTGTTACTGGCCAGACTGTAGATCACGCTTCTATTGATTAGCATGTTGAAGAGCGAAATCCATTTGGGAAATGCATATTCTGTCCTGAGATTACCTACTGTCTTAATTTCTTCCATTAAAATGTATCTAATATTCCCTAATCACCAGTAGCTTTGGCTAGTAACTTTACCTCACCAGCCCTCAAAACTGGCTGATAGAGCTCTGTTAAACTATGATTAATGAGTAATTCAAATTGTATTGTTGATAGAAGTTATGGTTTGCATTGCATTTCTCCCCAAAATAGATGGAAAATCAAATTATTTTATTTTAATAAAATCTTTATTCTGCTACCCAAAAATGTTGTTAATATTTTTATTTATTAGTAGTGTGTCAACTAGGATTTGTGTTATCAACGCTTTTGTTAATGGGCTTTGGAAAGCTCAGGTTTTAACAGCCATGCACTAATTTTTGTTGGGTTTGAGTATTTCCTCCTATTTAAGCACTTCCTTGGATGCCTACATTTTCGAGGAATAGCCTTTTTCTCAATGACATCCCAGGGGTTTGAGCATCTTATTCACACAATGAATATAAACTATGCATACGAAGACGTAATAAAGACATTATGGATCAGAGCAATTTGAGGAGTGTAAGAACAAAGTTTAGACTTACATGCTGAGGTCTATACATGCAGGTTATTCAAATGGAAGACTGGTGTGGGGGTGTAATATTTTAGAGAAAGAACACCTATGAGCTTTAGCTAATCAAAGTGAAAGGATGCCACATACTTATTTTAATTGACTAAATCCCTGTACTCCAATTACTATTCTCAATCCATTTGTGTAAGAACAACTTAGATGGGAACAAACTTAGCTGGGAAGGAACTAGACTCAGCAGGTATAAAGTTGCACCTGTGTTCTTTGCCAACATATACACCGAATCTAACTAAATGAGAATCTTTTCTAAAAGAGAAACTTTAAATATCACTGAAAATTATTGTTTCTGCTGTATATTTAAATAAAATTGGGTATCCTTTATTTACACCATTCTTCTCTTCTACACTGGAGTGTTATAAATGCAAGGTGCTAACATGTAACATAGAAACTAACCATATAGTAGATGATAGAGATACCATAACATACTAACGTAGCATGATAATAACCAGAGACATGATATTCATATAGAACAACTAGTGTTTAAATATTTTCCCCTAGTCTTTATTTTATAAGATCCTCAAACATCCCTGAAATTAGGAAATGGAATGCAGAGTACTTGAAACTTGGATACAACCCAGTCTGCCAAGTTTATCCCAGTATATCTCACCAAGTTTTCTTGATTTCCTCCTTAACTACTGACATAGTAATATATGAAATATAAAAGGAGTGAGAGGGGCCATTAATTAAATCTACTTACTCCACAGAGGGGGAAAGTGAAAGCTAGAGAGCCAGATGGAGTTTTACAGGATTACACAGCAAGTTATTAGTAGAATTATTAGGAGAGTTGCTTTATCCTATGCATTCTCTCCAATTCTCTCTCCCCTCATATGTTCCCTCTCTTCCTCATCTTTCGTTCCCTCTTCCTCCTCCTCCACTATGTTGAGAAAAAAGTCATGACACATAGCTAAAGGAAAACATAAAGGAATAATGGAAGGAGATTTGGGGAAAATTTCATTAGCCATTGTGCTATAAAATTTAAAATAGTCAACACTTCTGTAAACAGTCCTGCTCATGAATTTTAATGATCCCAGTTGGTCTCGTGCCCATTATCCTCAACCAAGGGAAAGAGTCCAATTTCGTACCCCAAAACATAAGCAATGGCAGAGTAGTCATGAAGAGCAGCTGGAGCTTTTTGGCTAACCCGAAGCCACGTCTGTTAATGTCTCCAGATTTTACATGTCGGAATGGAAAATTTTCTGGCTTTCAGAAATATATTAGTGTCTTAGCTTTCCTGTTATTGATAAAACAAATTACATAAAAATCAGTGGTTTAAACAATACAAATTTATTATCTTACAGTTCTGTAGGTCAAAAGTCAGATATAGTCTCATTGGGCTAAAATCAACATGCTGACAGTGCTATATTCCTTTCCAGAGGCTCTAGTAGGGAAATCTACTTTCTTGCCTTCTTTAGCTTCTGGAGGCCAGCTGCATTTCTTAGCCCACACTCCCCTTCTTCTGCCTTCAGAGCCAGCAATGATGGGTCAAGTCGATCTTGCTCTATATCACTCTGACCACAACCCTTATGCCTCTTTTTAAGGATGCTTAAGATTATGTTGTGTCCACCTGCTAATCTCCCTACTTTATTTTATTTTTTTAAAAGATTTTATTTATTTATTTGACAGAAAGAGATGACAAGTAGGCAGAGAGGTAGGCAGAGAGAGAGCGGGAGAATCAGCCTCCCCGCAGAGCAGAGAGCCCGATGTGGGGTTTGACCCCAGGACCCCGGGATCATGACCCGAGCTGAAGGCAGAGGCTTTAACCAACTGAGCCACCCAGGTGCCCCAATCTTCCTATTTTAAGGTCAACTGATTAGCCCCTTTAATTCCATCTGCTACTTTAATAACCCTTTTTACATAAAGTAACATATTCATAAATTCTGAGGTTTAAGATATGCCTATGTTGGAGAGATCATTATTCTGCCTACCAACACTAGTGAACAAGCCAATTTACTAGAAAACAACAACAAAAACCCAACCAAACCAAAAAACGAAACAAACCAAAACACCTCAAAGACTGATTGACTGATTGACAAAACACCTCAAAAAAAAACAAAAAACGTGGTGAAATGCTCATGAACAGAGAGAGCAAAATTCAATGGTGAGAACAACAAACTTGCAATACCAGGGCTACATATGAAGTTACAGTATCTCATTTCATGTTGGTAGCCAGGAGAAGAAAACTCTAATATTTTACAAGAAATGTGACTCCTGAGCTGATGTCTTGCCATGCTTATTCAAGAAACTGCCCCTTCATCTATTCCATGTCTATGGTGCATACTAAATTTCCCAGAGTATAGAATTTCTTCTTTCTATATTTTAGTACAGTTAATTGTGATCTTCCAGTTTTCACCAAATTAACTCCACTCCACACAATGAACAAAAGCCCCGCTAGTACTTGTTTGGCTTCTTCCTGCTGCATTGTTTGACAGATGCCTAACACCTTGGATTTTGAACCTCAGGGTTTAGGTCCCACGCTTCTGCCACCCCACAACTATAATTCCAGAAGCTGCTGATTCTCTGTCTGCCAACTGGTTCCCAATTCTGACTTCTAAGAATAAGTGTGACCAGTTTCCCGGGAAATATGTCAATGAATCATTCCTAGGCACTTGATCTCAACAATTTCTATTTATTATTGTCTATATTATTAGTGATTACAGATACTATCCTCCCCAACTTCCTGCCCTCATGTTTGTTTGTTTGTTTCTCATTAGTTATGGGTCAGAACACATTGTCGTATATTTTTTTAAGATTTTATTCATTTATTTGACAGACAGATAGACAGACAGAGATCACAAGTAGGCAGAGAGACAGGCAGAGAGAGAGGAGGAAGCAGACTCCTCGCAGAGCAGAGAGCCAAATGCGGGACTCAATCCCAGGACCCTGAGATCATGACCTGAGCTAAAGGCAGAGGCTTAACCCACTGAGCCACGCAGGCATCCCTTATTATCAAATATTTTGTTAGTACCATCAGTTTTCACATTTTCACTGAGCCTTTAACATGAGCCAGAATCCATGGAATGGAAATGTGTTATTGAATGTATTCTTAAAAATAAGATTATATTTGTGTATTACTGCAAAATTTAAAATCTATTAAGGAAATGCTCTAACCAGTCTGAAAATCAAAGATAGAAAACAAGCACTAACTAAATAATTATTTAATTACAGTAATATTGAGCTATTAATGAGTTTTTGATACTAAAATAACATCAAGAGAAACTCACCAAGTCTTAGAAGTCAAGAAAAATTTCCCAGAGGAATAGCATTTGCAATAGGTTGGAAGAATAAGTAGAGAGGATGGATAGGTAGGGTTTGGAGAAGTATTTTTAGGACCCAAGTCTTGAGATGTGCATCATAAAACTGAAAGGCATTTTGTCTTTTCAGTGAGAGAAAATGAAAAAAATTACTTGAAATTAGGTCAGAAATATTTGAGGGCCATTTTTTTTTAGGTTTTCAGTGGTTTGGTTTAGGATTGGATTTTCTTCAGAAAGCAATGAAAGCCACTGAATGATTTTAGGCAGAGTTATAAAATTGTCTGATTTGTTAGTTTTTTGAAATAATCTTTGTTATCCAGTTAATATTAACACAAAATGAAATGAACAGATTTTAAGGGTAAAGTTCGATGTTTTTGACAAATATATACACCTATGTTGCAACTACCCGATCATATATAGACCATTTTTCCTCCTCAGATAGTACTCTCATGCTTCTTTTAAATCAATCTCTGCCAGCTCAAGCCAACTACTGTAATGATTTCTATCATCATAAAATGATTTTGCCTCTAAAATTTCATAAAAATTAGACCATACAGTATGTTCTTAGGTGTATCCCACTTTTCTCATTTAACATAATGTTCTTGAGATTCCCCATGGTGCTTATGTTTTACTCATTTTATTTTTGTGCAATGGTCCCTTGTGGGAATAGATGATGATGTGTTTATTCCTTCACCTGTGGATGGATATTGAGTTGTTTCAAGATTAAAGGAAACTTTTCTTAATCAATAAATCTGCAATTGAACATCAATTCTTCCAGTCTTTTTGTGGACATATGTTGTTAGTGTTTTTGTGTTTGTTTATTTTTTGAAATTCAAATGGAATTTCTGGGTCATAGAGTGAGTATAAGTTTAACTTCATAGAAATTTCTGAAATTTTCAATGTTGATTTTATCATTTTACTCTACCATCACTGATGCCCCGGATTTCTGGGAGCTCCACATTCTCATCAACGTTGGTATCTTCTTTCTTTTAACCATTTGCTGAATGAGAGTGGTATCTGGTTGTGATTTTAAGTTTCTTTTTTTGTGTGTGTGATTTTAAGTTTCACTTGCTTGGAGAAAAATGATTTTGAACAGCTTTTCTTGTGCTCATTGGTTATTCTCTTGACTTCTTTAAGGCAGTGTTTATTCACATTTTTCTATATATATATGTATATATACGTGTGTGTATATATATACATTACATATTATATATATACATTATATATACACATTCCATATTATATATACATTCCATATTTTATACACACACACACACACATATATATATATATATATACACACATTTTTTTGCTAATATGCTGGATTTCTTTACCTACTTTGGAAATAAGTCCACTGTTTGATTTATGTATTGTTAGTAATTTCATATTTGTCACTTGCCTCCTTATCTTCATGATGGCATTGGATAAACAAAAACTTTCATTTTGATGAAATCAAATTTATCAGTTATTTTCCTTTTGTTGTACTTTTTTGCCTCCCACTAGGTTGGAAAGATATTCTCTTATTTTTGTTCTAGATGCTTTAAAATTTCATCTTTTATATACAAGTTTGTGACATGTATCAACATACCTATTTTTTTAAGTTCTTTACATGCATCCATTAGTTCAAATGCCATGTGTTGAAAAGCTACATTTCCCCACTTGAGTTGTCTTGACATCTTTGTAAAAACAAACTTGTCAGTATACATAGGAGTCTATTCTAGAACTCTATACTGTTTCAAAAGTTAATTATCTATACTTATTTCAGTACCACAGTATCTTAATATACCTTTATATTAATGAGATTAATTAATTAATTAATGAGATTAATGAGATAATAAATGTCTTCCAACTTTGCTTCTGTTTCAAGATTATTCTTGCTGTCCTGCAAAATATAAATTTTAGAAGGACTTTTAAAATTTTTATAAAAATGCCAGTTTATAAAAATGACTACTGACATTTTTGTTCAGAATGTGTTAAATCTATAAATTATACATAATAAACATCTTTCAAACAAAGATGTCTATTTTCTTGGGTCTTATTTCTTTTTTTTTTTTTTTTTTTTTTTTAAGATTTATTTATTTATTTGACAGACAGAGATCACAAGTAGGCAGAGAGGCAGGCAGAGAGGGGTGGGGGGAAGCAGGCTCCCGGCTGAGCAGAGAGCCCGATGTGGGGCTTGATCCCAGGACCCTGGGATCATGACCTGAGCTGAAGGCAGAGGTTTTAACCCACTGAGCCACCCAGGTGCCCCTCTTGGGTCTTATTTCATTTCTTACTGTAATACCTTATAGTATTAAACTTGAAATCTTGATTCTTTAAATGTATCTCTTAGGTTATATGCATTGTTATTATAACATACTTTAGATTTGATTTTTCACATATTTTTGGTTATTATATAGAAATAAAATAGATTTTTTAATGTTAATTTTATAAATTCACTGGATTTTTTACATCGTTCTACCTGTGAGTATAGAATGCTTTCCTGCTCCCTTGCTCATACTTATACCTTTTATTTGTTTTTATTGCCTATTTCTCTGACTAAAACCTGTAGTGCAATGATGACTAGAAATGTGGGGAATGTTAATGTGGTTTGTGGTTTGTGCATACATATGAGTGTGTTGTGAGCTACCTTCTCCACTCATATTAACAGATTGCAGATTAACTTTTTAGTTTTAAGAGCCTGTTGTTTATAGTATCAAATTATATCCAACCAGGGAAATGGGGGAAAGTTGCCTGAATATTAATTGAGTTAATTTAGAGGACATTTGCAACAAAATCCTTGCGTTCTCCTCCCCAGTGCACCTGGGAATTCTGTTTTCAAACTTCCCTCACATCAGGAAATGGGAACTTTGCACATAGCAATTTATTAACTGAATTTTTTCTAATTCAAGATTGGCATACTCACTATACCACCCCCATTCCTATCACCTCGCTCTTTAAATTTCACTGTAATTCAGTTTAGCCCAATTTCAGAAGATTGAAAGATAACCTTTATTTGGTGAGGGAAGCACTATAAAGGAAATGACATTTAAAAATGAACCTAGGGGTGCCTGGGTGGGTCAGTGGGTTAAAGCCCCTGCCTTCAGCTAAGCTCATGATCCTAGGGTCCTGGAATCAAGCCCCATATTGAGCTCCCTGCTCAGTGGGCGCCTGCTTCCCCATCTCTCTCTCTCTGCCTGTCTCTCTGCCTACCTGTGATCTCTCTGTCAAATAAATAAATGAAACCTTTACAAAAAATTAAAAGTGAACCTAAAAGGTGGGACATTCTTAAATATGAAAGACATGAGAATTATGAGAAGAGAAAGGGGAAGTATAGGAAGATGACATGAAGTGACCAAAGCAGAGTGAGAAAATACATTTTATGCATTCAGGGAAGAATTGAAGTTCAGTTGGTTTATAGTAAAAGGAGGGTTTATGCAGAAATTGGGAAACAGATTTAAAAAAAAAGAGCAAGACAGGTTGTATACATGTGGATATGCTGACTACTGGACCTCATTATCACAAATTTTCTCATTCTCACTCAAATTAGTGGAATCATCTTCTAATCGGATGTCCTTGCTCCAACTTTTACCTTGATCAAGCTATATTTGCTCATTCTCCAGGTGCAGCTTGTAAATTACTTTCTCTGGGAAGCTTTGTTGACTTCTAAGACAGTTGAGATTTCATTGTTAAATGTACTTACATGTTGAGGATTTGCTTGTTTACAGCTTTAATCACTGCTGTAATTAAGTGATTATTTGGTTAACCTTGATAGAAAGTAAGCTCAAAGAAATAGGAACCACATTTTTAAATATTATTTTTTAATTTTCTCACTGTAAAGTAGGAGATGAATGAATGTATTCTCCTCAAAAGAAAATGTGATGGAATACTTGTGCATCATGCATTCCCTATGAGCAGAGCTGAATGAATATTATTTTGAGAAGTGACTAGTATCGACAAGATGTTTGACAACATACTACTGAGGCATGACTAATAAAAAATATGAAGGTCAAGGTTGAAGGGGAAAAAAGCTGTTATCTGTAATCACTAATGTGACACGAATAAATAAATAGGAATTGATGAAATCAGTTGCATAGAAATGACTCATGATGAGTTTCCTGGGAAACTGAAAACATCAATCCCTAGAAATCAGAACCGCAAGCTGGCTGGTAAAAAAGATGACTGGCAACTCCTGAAAATAGAGTTGCTTAGGCAGCAGGAGATTGGGAATGGAATTCCTGAGTTCAAAATTTACAGAGCCAGTGAGTGTAACAGAAGGGCAAGGAATACAGCAGTACAAAGTCAGAAGTCTGGTAGGGCCAGGGTCTATGGGAGATCTAGTAGGAATCTGATAGAGAGCAGGGCTGTGTAGGAAACAAGAAGCAGAATCACCGTTGCTAGAATTTTGAGGGAGCTTTACCCTGATCCTGGTAAACTCAGGACGTTGCAAAAGACTTGAAGGGTAGATGTTGACTGTTTCTAGAGCAGATGTTATATAGGATTGAGACAATTTCTTGAGATGTTTTAATGATAGTTTTTATGCTTTGATGCTGATATTCTTAAACAAGATATTGTGTCTATCTTAAGTATCAGTTGGGGTATTCCAAATTTACTGTCTTCAACACTGTAATTGGGAGTTGTGTGTATTTCATTATATCGTGGTATAATGACTATTGAATCCATCCTTGATTTGTCTATAAAAGGCTGTTTTCTTTTTTAATTAGAGTATGTCCTGGGGCCAGAAAACCACCTTTTAATCAGATAATGCTTTTAATCATCAGAGATAGCTCTGATTTAGCCAAAAAGTATTTTTCCATTTTAATGTTATTTTATGTATGTTCCAGATCTCTAAGATGACTGGCCCACACATGGAAATGTACATGAGGGATCATATGTGTTATTCTATTTTCCAAAATCATCGCAATTATAAACAAAATAAGATTAAGTTCATAGAGGAGTACTGAGCATTGCCATTTCTATTTCTGTCAGAGAAAGCCAAATGAAATTTTCTGTATTTTCTTTCATAATTTCAATCCTCTTAGATCTCCCAGTAACAATCTAGAAATCATGATAATTTTTCAAGCGATCTAGTGGTGATGATGATGAGTTTTTCAACACTTCTGCTCCACTTTCCTCAACGTGATGACTTTGAGTCTTGTGTTTGTTGCCTTATGGTCTTGAATGATCACGACACTGACCAAAAAAGATGAGCTGACTTGTGCCTCCCACCCCAACATTCTTAAGTTAGAGTCTTAACCCCCAACACCTCAGAATGTGACTCTATTTGGAGATGGGATCTTTAAAGATGTAACCAAGGAAAAATGAGGTTATATGGGTGGGCTCTAATCCTACATGGCTGGGGTCCTCAGAAGAGGAGATTAGAATCCAGACACTCAGGATGATAATGGAGAGCAGGAGAAGGAAATGGGATGACTGGAGGAGAGAGAAGATGAAATCACATGGCACAAATGAAATTTCATTAAAATGAAACTTAGGAACCAGAGGTCTATCCTTAGCTTTACCATTAACTCTCTGTGAGACCTAGAAACTAACTCTTCTAGGTCTCAAGATCCATGCCTATACAATAAATTAAGTTTAACTCGGTGATCTATACAGTCATTTATGTCTCTCATATTTAATGCATTCAGAAAGTGAGTGGGACACTTTCATTTCCTTGAAGAAAAGTCACTTTTGGAAAATCTATGATTCTCTTTGGGCTTCTATTTTCTCATATACTAAAAGAAACTTAGAGTTTAATGAGTGAATTCCACACTGGTATTCTTGTATGATGAAATAATGCATAGAAAATTTCTTTAAGTATTCCTGGGCTTTACACAAAGGTATCATTTTATTTTTATGTTTGGTTCATTTGAAATAAGCCTTATTTTTAGCAGCATGTCATTTCCTGAAATACTGTATTTATAAAAGATTAGAAAAGAACCATAAAATATTAAAGAAGATCTAATTTCATATAGAGATACAATTGAAACAGATCTATAGGCTGCTTTAGAAGCTCTTTTGGAAAGGCCCAAGATGGAACACATGCCTTTTGAACCTGGACCCCTCCCACCTAGCTTCAGTGATTACCTCCTTATAAACAGAGAAATGAAACAGGCTAGAAACTGTTTTTTTTTTTTTTTTGGAATGCAAAGTTTAGACATTTTCAACCAAAATGAGGTATATTTAATTCTAGCTACATAAATCTCATAGGCATTTTTCTGTCAATTTTACAAACGCATAGTAGTTTTCTATTTACTTTTATTTTTTTGGACCAAACCATATAAACTAACTTATTTCCTTGCTTTCTATATGCCTGGTATATGTGTCAACTTCTTCATTCCCTCATTCTGTCAGCACAGACACATGGTCTGTTGTTCACTGAGTGAATCCTACTCTCCTCTGCTCCTGAGACTCATCATCAGAGATATTTGTACCTTTAAACTATGAGCTTCCAGAAAATTACTTCTTTAAGAGAATTGAAACTCCAAAGATAGCCTGATGGTGGGTGTTAAGAAGGACACATATTGCATGGAACACTGGGTGTGCTGCATAAACAATGAATTTTAGAACACTGAAAAAATAAATAAAATGAAATAAAAATAAACAACAGATTTCCAGAGATTTCTCTGGAAGATTAAAAAAATAAAAAAGATATCTGTTAAGACCTTGCACACACAGGCTTTTAAAACCCATTCACATAAAAATATAATCTTTCATTTTAATTTCACAAATATGCAACAAACCAATAGTAGAAAATAAAGAAGTAACAAACTGCCACATTATTTTTGGATTAAGGAGCTTATTACAGGGGCACTTGGGCGGCTCAGTCAGTTAGGCATCTGCTTTCAGCTCAGATCATGATCCCAGGGTCCTGAGATCAAATCCTATATTGGGCTCTCTCCTCAGCAGGGAGTCTGCTTCTTCCTCTCCCTCTCCCTCTTCCCCCTGCATGTGTTCTTTCTCCTTCTACTGCTTTCTCTCTCAAATAAATAAATATAATCTTAAAAAAAAAAAAAAAGGAGATCAAAGCTTTGTAGTAAAATCAGGCAACATGATGCCCCCAGTTTTGTTTTTCTTTTTCAACATTTCCTTAGCAATTTGGGGTCTCCTTCTGATTCCATACAAATTTTAGATTGTTTGCTCCAGCTCTTTGAAAAATGCCTGTGGAATTTTGATCAGAATGGCATTGAAAGTATAATTGCTCTAGGAAGTATAGACATTTTAACAATGTTTATTCTTTCGATTCATGAGCATGGAATGGTCTTCCACCTTTTTCTGTCTTCTTCAGTTTCTTCCGTGAGTGTTTTGTAGTTCCTTGAGTACAGATCCTTTAGCTGAAGGCAGCGGCTTAACCCACTGAGCCACCCAGGCGCCCGAGTTTAAGGAATTATTTATGGATCTTGGATATCAGCCCTTTGTCTGTACTGTCATTTGCAGATATCTTCTCCCATTCCGTTGGGTTGCCTCTTTGTTTTGTTGACTGTTTCCTTTGCTGTGCAGAAGCTTTTGATCTGATAAAGTCCCAAAAGTTCATTTTCGCTTTTCTTTCCTTTGCCTTTGGAGACATATCTTGAAACAAGTTGCTGTGGCTGATATCAAGGAGGTTACTGCCTATGTCCTCCTCTAGGATTCTGATGGATTCCTGTCTCACGTTGAGGTCTTTTACTCATTTTGAGTTTATCTTTGTGTACGGTGTAAGAGAATGGTCAAGACATACAAATGGCTATCAGACACATGAAAAAATATTCATCATCACTAGCCATCAGGGAGATTCAAATTAAAATGACATTGAAATACCACATTACACCAGTTAGAATGGCCAAAATTAGCAAGACAGGAAACAACGTGTGTTGGAGAGGATGTGGAGAAAGGGGAACCCTCTTACACTGTTGGTGGGAATGCAAGTTGGTGCAGCCACTTTGGAGAACAGTGTGGAGATTTCTCAAGAAATTAAAAATAGTGCTTTCCTATGACCCTGCAGTTGCACTACTGGGTATTTATCCCAAAGATACAGATGTAGTGAAAAGAAGGGCCATCTGTATCCCAATGTTTATAGCAGCAATGGCCACGGTCGCCAAACTGTGGAAAGAGCCAAGATGCCCTTCAATGGATGAATTGGTAAGGAAGATGTGGTCCATATACACTATGGAGTATTATGCCTCCATCAGAATGGATGAATACCCAACTTCTGTATAAACATGGATGGGACTGGAAGAGATTCTGCTGAGTGAAATAAGTCAAGCAGAGACAGTCAATTATCATATGGTTTCACTAATTTGTGGAGCATAACAAATAATATGGAGGACATAGGGAAATGGAGAGGAGAAGGGAGTTGAGGGAAATTGGAAGGGGAGGTGAATCATGAGAGACTATGGACTCTGGAAAACAATCTGAGGGTTTTGAAGTGGTGGGAGGGTGGGAGGTTCGGGGAGCCAGGTGGTGGGTATTAAGGAGGGCATGGATTGCATGGAGCACTGACTGTGGTGCAAAAACAATAAATTCTGTTATGCTGAAAAGAAATTATATATATATATATATATATATATATATATATATATATATAAAATAATGATGCTACAACTCAGTAAAATTGTAGAGATGCTGCTGTTTAAAGGAAAAGTTTAAGTTTTAATCTACATATGAAAATGCAAGAAAACTTGAAATAAAATTTTTATTCTCTATATGAGGAAGCTTGGAAAAAGAATAGTTGAAAGCAAAAGTAATTTTAGGATAGGAAATTATAAAGATAAAAATATAAATACATGAAATAGAAATCAGACACAAAACAGAGAGAACCAACAAGTTCACAAACTTTGGATTTTGTGAAAATCAGTAAAATCAAATATTTCACTTTAAAAAAAGCACACAGGAAAATAGGTGACCAATAGCTTCAGAAAATTTACAGAATCATTTGGAAAAATATTTATTTCATATATTCCAATGCAGAACTCATTTTTCCTTTATTCTCTCCAGCAAGTATGGTATATGACTTTATCTTCCAAATACTTTTTCAAAATAGCCTTCATGACAAAATTAGAAGTTACTAACCACTAGATGAATAGCTGCAGAGCTAGTCTTAGGCAAAAGAGAAAAGTTAATAAACGTGTTTCAAAGAGTACCAAATCCTAATTCATATTCTCTGCACCTATCAGAGGGGCTTGTGACCTCATTCTCTTCCAGCTAATTCTCATCTCTGATTCTACGTGTGTGTAATGGTAAATGGTAAATGGTAAATGGGAGTTTCATTGAAGAAGACTTCCCATGCTCTCAGATCCTGGTCTGCCCAGCCCAAACTTGTATATTGGTCAGGACCGAACACTCTAGGCCTACAAGGCATAGTTTTTTTAAAAAAGAAAAAAAAAACACCTAAATTGTTTGTCAACATTATACAACTGGATGGTCTCAAAATATGGGTGTTGTTTACCATGGAAATACTGACTTGCATTTTTTGTTTGTGGGTCTGCATTCTTGAGATATCGATTTGGTTGTTTCTCATTTGGACGGTGACATCCAGAGATTTCAGTACTTACTTTTTCAAATGCACACGCTACTAGAAAGTTTTTTATCAAACCAGCCAGGGTCGAACTAATAATTTTGTAGATAATTTTTGAGGCTACACATTTTCTGAACATATATTTCTTTTTCTTTCTTTTTTGAAGGATATTTTGAACTGATATAAAATTCTAGGAGGCTGCATTTTTTTTTTCTTTTCTACTTTTTAAAAATATCATTCTGTTTTCTTTTTTTTAAAGACTCCATTCTTTTATTTGCCAGAGAGAGAGAAAGAGCAGCAGGCAGAGCAAGAAGCAGACTCCCCATTGAGCAGGGAGCCTGATGTGGGACTCAATCCCGGGACTCCAGGATCATGACTCCGGCTGAAAACAGAAGCCTAACTAACTGAGCCACACAGGCGTCCCTATCATTCTGTTTTCTTCTGGTCTTAAGAACATTAGCTGTATTTCTTATTACTGTTCCCCATATGTAATGCCTCTTTTTTCCTCTAGTTACTTTAAGATTTTCTTTTTATCTTTGCTTTTAATCAATTCACTACAATGCGCCTAAATGTGGATTTCTTCTGATTCAAGTACCTAAGATTCTTGGATTTTAAGGTGGAAGTTTTATTGATTTGCTTGATCCTGGCTTTTTGTTGTTGTTAATCAAATGTACAAAAGTTTTTGCTATGTTTTTTTTTTTTTTTTTTCCTTTTTTTCCCCTGATCCATTCCCCCCTCCCCGGGACTTTTCTTACATTGTTTTTAGATTGCTTAATGTTTTTCAACGAGTTTCCAAATCTTTACTCTGTCTCTTTTTGCAATCTTTATTTCTCCAAATAGTTTGAATTGGGTAATATATTTTCTCAAAAATCTATTTTCAAGTTCACTTATCCTTGCTTCATTTTGTCAAATATTCCCTTAATCTAATTTTAGTTTTAAGTCTTGAACTTAATTTTGTCTTTAACTTTTTGTTTAAGGATAACCATTAGGTTTTTTAAAAATTATTTTTAACTCTTAGGAGGGGGACAAACCATAAGTGACTCTTAATCTCACAAAACAAACTGAGGGTTGCTGGGGGGAGGGGGGTTGGGAGAAGGGGGGTGGGGTTATGAACATTGGGGAGGGTATGTGCTTTGGTGAGTGCTGTGAAGTGTGTAAACTGGGCGATTCACAGACCTGTACCCCTGGGATAAAAATATATTATATGTTTATAAAAAATAAAAAATTTAAAAATTAAAAAAATTCCTGTATTATTATTAACTATATCCATCTTTTTCTGAAATTATTCACATATTCATCATAGTCCCTTTAGGGTCTATGCCAATTAAGTCTAGTATTTGTAATAAATGTGAATTTGCTTCCATTGATTGTTTTGATTGGGTAACATCTACAAGACTTTTGAAATATCTTATGTTTTATTGCATTATAGATAGTGTAAATAAAAGACACATGGATTCTGAAATACAAATATTTATATTTACATACAATGACGATTGTATTTGTAAACACTTATGATTATATGATCAATACACATATACACACAAAAATATACATGTGCAAATGTATTGATTTATCATTTTCCAGAGAATGTAAGTCCTTCCTTCTGCATGTTAGAAAAACAAAGGGCTTAACAGTAAGAGTCCTTAAAGAATTAAGTTAAGAAAAAAAAAAAGAATTAAGCAAACTGTCCCCAGTTTATGTATCTCCACACTGCCTATACTCCTACTAGATATGTTGCCACTCTGATCTGAGCTTATTAGTATATTCTATATTTCAGTTGAGGGAAAGCCTAGCCCATAGTTTTAGCCTCTTTTAGTTTATCTTGAATTCATTGAGTTTCCTTCATTTTAGTTATTGTATTTTACAGTTTTAGTACTTCCATATTCACTTTTATATATTCTAGTACTATTGTTAAAATTCTAAAACTTTGTCTTTAATTTCTTATGAATAATAACCACAATTATTTTTCTGTACATTTCCAATATGTACATTATCTGGATATCCTGTAGGTTTGTTTGTGCTCTGTGTTGTCTCTTGGTTTGGTTTGGTTTTGCCTTTTTGTAGCATTGGTAGCTTTAATCAGTTACCATAAGTAATTTGGGTCTCTGAATGGGTCTATTTGCAGAAGAATTTACTTTGGTTGTACCAAGCTGAGGTAAGATTACCAACACTTTAAGTATCAAGATTGATACAATTTGGAGGTTGACTTCAGTTCCTATGAAATATATTCTATGTTTGCTTACTCATAAAATTCTAATACAGTCTGTAAAAGTCTAGAATGTTTACCTGTACTCCAAGATGCTTTAAAAAGAAAAAACGCCCTGGAATCTGTTCTAGTCATTCATACCAGGAGCCCATTATTACTTTAGGAATCAATGGACAACTCAGGAAGAAAGCTGACCAGATACCAACATGTATTTTTACTTAAAACTTGTCTTAATTTTGATTTAGCAGTTCTTAGCAGATAGTGCTCCAGAGTTTGTGCATAGATTGTGCATAGATTGTTTTATCAAGGTTTACTAAGGTTCTTATTCATAAGAGTGATTTAAACTATTTCCAGTTTGATGCTGTCTACAGTTATATTTTATATAAGTATCATGTTACTTTTCTATATCTGAGGATGATTGTTAAGAATATTTATTCTGTGATATATACAAAATTCTTTAGAATAGACAAGAAACCTGGAAGATTATCACGAGAAAACTGTTCTAGCAAATTTAATAGGTGAATATGAAAATTAGGATTATTGTCATTCAAAACTCAGACTTTAAAATGATGGGGTAATGTGCAGCCATTATTAATAACTAGTGCTATTTGCCAAATATATCCCCCATTCATTTTAAATTAACTGCCCAGACGTCTCCTAAACATACCAGCTAACTTTCTGCTTTGTTTATTCAATTTTATCTTCCCAAACTTCCTCTATTCCATTCTATACTATTTCTGTTTTTGTTTTTCATCATAGCCTCTACTTTTCAGGAAATTGTGAACATTGATTTCTCTATAAAACAGGGATCTTTGGCCAGACCTTGACTCACTTTGAGCTTCCACTACCTAATGTTTAAAAGAACCACAAACAATGTATCTCCCTGTTGGAGCGCTGCTTAAGAGTCTGAAGAAATAAAGACTTGAAAATCTGTTTGAACATGTATTTAGCTCAACACGAAGATAATTCTTTTTATTATTATAAGATTTGTCTCTTTATCAAACTGTGTCTCACCTAGCAATGTATTTTTTTGGGAATACATGCCCTTTAAAAGATTAGCACATATCTATTAAAAAAAATAATGCATCTCCATTTTTTGTTGATGTAAAGGCTGTGGTTCTCAGCCATATGTAGTTTGAGTTATCGGAAAACATAGAAGAAAATACATATAATGAACCAAAAATCTTTACATCAAGCATAATTGGTCTCCTTCTTATATTGCTATAAAGAAATGAATTCCATTGAAAAGTTCTCTCTGAGATTCAAAGATTTCAATACTTTTCCCAACCAATACTTGATGAGTTTAATAGAAGTTATTCAAGTTTTATATTAAGGATTTTCTGAAACATAAAGCCACAAGTTAGTTTTATATTTAATTTTTGTTTCATGTGCAGAGCTACCAGAATATCTAAATTTTATTCTTTCTCTATGCATTTCATATCTACCCACCAAATTTTGTACTTTTCTTCTTCTATGAGGAGAGATACAGAGACTTACATGATTAAAGAATTAGGCTTTCCTAAGTCTTGAGATATTTATTTATACAAAGTTTATATGAAAAGGAAAAATATCTAAAGATGAAAATTTTACTTCAAATTCTCCAACCTCTGTGATTTCAAAGCTTACTTTGGGAAGAAATTTGATCTTATTTTAATCTTATATTATCTTTGTATAATCTTTTATTATATATAAGATTTATATCTCATATAAAGATATGTATCTTGATATATCTTTATATAACCTGATATTAATCTTTACATGTATATTATCTATACATTTATATATATATTAATTAATATACCTAATAATACTAAAAGAAATCCCTACTATTAAATTATTAATTTATCATTATATTGCAATATTATATTGTATTTTATGATGTATTTTATATGATATTATATAATATTAAATGAAAATATATTTATTACAATATATATTTTATATCATACTATATATTATATTACTATTAAATACTGATAAATGACATATATGGATGCTAGGATAAATGTGCTTCTTTACTTAAAATAATTAGATTTTTTTTTAATTTTTGAATGATGTGTAATAATTATATGATTTCCATCACCATTGCAGGTATATGATTTAAAAGTTAGGCTTATTGGGGTGCCTGGGTGGCTCAGTGGGTTAAAGCCTCTGCCTTCAGCTCAGGTCATGATCCCAGGGTCCTGGGATCCAGCCCTGCATTGGGCTCTCTGCTCAGCAGGGAACCTGCTTCCCCCCATCTCTGCCTGCCTCTCTGCCTACTTATAATCTTTGTCAAATAAATAAATAAAATCTTTTTAAAAAACCCCCAAACTTAGGCTTATTGCTTAGTTTTACATTTTGCAAGAGCCAATCTGAGAGCTAGACTGGGTGACCATAGAGTGGGTGAGCAATTAGTCTTTGGAGACCATAGAGTTGTTTCTTGTGAGAATAAAACAGCTAACATTCTGCAAAAAGATCCGGACTTTCAACAAGTTAATCTGTAGAAACCAGGTCCATGGATTGGCTTGTAGCAAAATGGCTGGGAATTACAAAATAACTTGGGTAGCAGAATCTGGATCCACAGCCCCAAATCAGGAAGTCACAGACTCCATAACCCGGGCATCTGAAGGTACAGGACCCACAGCCCAGGGTGTATCAGCTTCTGGATCCATAGCCTAGGGAACAGCAGCTGCTAGACCCCAAGAAAGACCCAGCGTAAGTCATCCAGCGGGGCCCGCAGAGTGGGGAGATCCTCAGGCGGTAGCAGGATTTCCGGCAGGAGGTCTCCTGACAGCCACTGTAGGGGGAGAAGCCCAGCTAGCAAGTGTTGGGAGAGCAGAGGTCAGTGCGGTAGGCCAGGTTGCTGTGGTAAGAGCCACAGGAGGATCGTGAGTAGTACAGGTAGCCCCCAAGGGGGTGGGAGGAGAAGGTTCCAGAGCAGCAGCTGCAAGGCTTATTCAGAGGCGATCTGAGTGCAGCTGAGAAAACACTGTGAACACTGAATTCACAGAGAATATTCACAGACAATAGTCTGAGGTGTATTCTACTTCCTAGACGGTGGCGCTTACATATTCTCGACCACAGGTGTCGAAAGTGATGAAAGCTTCATCCTTATATTTGTACTCTTCACTTGCATAGTATTAACTCAATCACCATTTCTGTAATTGCAGCTGCATAGTTTCCTACCTATTACATTTACGAGGGCTATAATAAATTTCGTTATAACAACAAAGCCAATGAACTATTCTTACGTCAGAAATGCTATGACCTTTTTACATTAATGGCATGTCAACTTGGCCAGGAATGTTCCTCCTTTTCTTCCTGGTGTATGCGGTACATGTATTTGATCCAAGCTCTGCTGGGGTGTAAGTTCCTTCTAAGGGTGGAGATGAAAATGACATCATCTTTCTTTTTCTTTCTTTCTTTCTTTCTTTCATTTGGTTACGGGCATAGCTTCAACCTTGCCAAAAAGCCTCTGAAAGATTGAAAACTATTTGTGACCATTCATTTTTATCCAAAACTTATTTTCTAACTAGTAACTACTAATGCAGAGTATCTCATACTCTATGCAAAAGGCCCAACGATGTTAAGAACTGAATGGAGAAAGACTAGGAACAGAAGGAACTCTGGACAAATATTTGGAAACAAAAATGCAAGAACAGTGCATTGACAGAGTTTAAAATAGAGACCAGTTTGACAAGTTGGAGTCCCTCAGAGAATGTTTATCAATTGAGGTGAGAGGAAGAAGTAAGTGACAGAGGACAGAGTGAGACATTCAGGTTTCTCCTCTACCTTATTTTAAACTTCTAATTTGTTTAATTTAAATGTTATTCAGATCAAAACTGTTCCAAATTGGTGAAATTTATGAATTTTTAAACACTATACCTTTTTACTATCTGTCTTTATAATCATCTAGACATCTTGGTCTTCTAGAATAGCTTTAGGTGGACACTGCAATCCCATCAAGTTTTCTCTCACATTTTTCTAACTTATTGTCAAGTATCTTCTTTCTTCCTTATATCACCTCCTTGAGATTAGTACTCTGGAGCAGGATACCTGAATGCCTACTTCTAATGAGCTCTCTAAACTAAATACCATAAGGCTTTCTTTAGGTACAAACAGAACATTCTCAGAGAGAAATATGGAAATGCAGGAAGAAATATAAAGTAGATGTGTGGGTAAATATAAATCACATTTGAATAAAAATTTATAAAACAATAACTGAAATAATTTTTGGCTTTAAAATATATGTACTTGAAATGCACAAAGAAATAATGCTTAAAAAGAGAGGGATTTGATATAAGGCACTTTAAGGTTTTAGCATTATTGGGGAAATTGTAAAGTAATAGTTTATATTAAGCAGAAATAAATCAAGAAAGTACATTGAGATTCCTAAGAAATTCTAAAATCAGTAAAACAATGAAAGTATTACCCTTAAATGGGGGAAAAGAGAATATTAAGGTTTTTAAACTAATATTTAAAAAGCAGAATAAGAAAGCAAAAGTTATTAAAAGATCAAATAATAAGAAAGTTATACATTGGTATATATAAACATTGGCAATATAAACTCACATATATATACACATACATGCATACGTATACATATATATACACATATATACATATGAATATATATAAAACATGAAAGGACTAAGAGGCCCAATGCAAAGACTTGGAATGCCAGATTGAGGTACAGATAGAAGAACCATAATAACCCACTTTTAAGATTAACCAATAAAGAGGGACGGTGGGGGAGTGCTCAGTTGGTTAAGCATCCAACTTTTTATTTTGGCTCAGGTCCCGACCTCAGAGTTGTAAGATCAAGTCCTGCGTTGAGCTCCTCAGAGAGTGAAGCCTGCTTAAGATTCTCTCTCTTCTTTTCCCTCTGCCCCTGTCCCTCGCTTGTGGGTTCTCTCTCTCTCTCTCTCTCTCTCTCAAATATGTATATATATACATATATAGAGAGATTTTATATCAAAATGCTGGCTCTGAGTTGTGGAGCGAATGGCTTCAAAATATGTATGAGTCCCATCTCTGTTTTCTACCTAATTCTTTCAGATTTGTGGTTTGAGGAAATAACAGATTTCCATTATCTATTTTAGATCCTACTTTCGCCAACCATCTAACTGTTTTATGAGAGTTGCTGTTCAGCTTGTTACTGGTCATCCAGAGGTTTCAACTTTGAATGATCGTCTTACCAAGTAGCCAGGTACTTAAAAACAATGACTTTGGAATATTAAGATTGACATTAACAGATCATGTGTGGTCTATTTGTTATCCAAAAAGTGTTTCTATTATATTTGTCCATACAGGGGTCACTTGTATATTTGCCCACATATAGGGGTTATTGTATCCCAGAAAATAGTAAATATGTCCACTGAAGCCATACCATGACCAAGAAGGTGTAACAGTCTTAAGAATGAGAGGAGAAGTCAGCTCATATCTGAATTTCAGACTTTTTCCTATTGATGGGTAAAGACATTTTCCTTCTTACTAACAAACAACTTTAAGTACATATTTTAGTGTCATTCTGCTGCTGAGATGTTCTCTCAATTTTTTGTTGTCTGAAGTTATCTTCAATTTTAAAGCACATATTTATTGAGTATAGTCTTTTAGGATGGCATCTGTGTTTTTTTCAGAATTTTGAATATTTCATTCAATTATCTTTGTAAGTAATTTGTATTTTAGTCTTATTGTCACTTTTATCTTTTTTAAAAAAATCATCTTTCTCTCTCAGGTTTCTGAGAAATGTTTCTGTCATTGGTGTTCATTAGATTTACTAGTGTGTAGGTGTGCTATTCTCTGTCTTTAACTTTTACTTTGCTGCTTTAATTGACTTTGGGAAAATTTAAAAATTCTCCCCAATATATTTTCTCCCCACTTATCCCTCTTTTCTGTTTTAGAACTCCAAAACCAAGTATGGTAAATCTTTTTACTATAGTCTATTTTTTAATAAATTCCTTTTGCTATTTTTTACCTCCATTTCTCTCCATGCATTAATTTAGACAAATCGCTCTCAACCAAGAGTATTTGTGCTTTCTATTCCCCCAGGGAATAGTTTGCAACATATGGAGAGACCATTTTTGGTTGTCAGGGCTAAGGAAGACTCTGATCTGTTTTGTGTTCATTTCTTTCTATCTAAAATAACCTGGGGGTGGCTGGGTGGCCCAGGTGATGAAGTGTCTGACTCTTGATTTCAGCTCAGGATATGATCTCAGGGTTGTGAGATCAGCCCTGCAGTGGGCTCTCGGCTGGAAATGGATCCTGCTTAAGAGTCTCTCTCTTCCTCTTCCTCTGCCCCTCTCAAGTGTATGAATAAATAAAACAAATAAATAGAAAATAACCTGAATTTTAAGTATAGTCTTTGTCATAGATCTATTTGAGGGTCCAAGGAAGTAATGGGTAGGATATTCTTTGAGCCTTAATTATAGCACTATTTAGGGATAACATCTTATGTAATTTTATTCTTTAGTAACCTGTTGTTCATCTTACTCTCAGATGGGTTTCTTTAGGTACTTGGCCTGCAGAAGCTAAGAATACCACCAAAAGAGTAAAGATATAGTGTCCCCAGCTTTACAGTGAGATCCAAATGAAATAGTTAAGTCCACTGCTATAAAGTGCTGTTTGTTTTTATCTATATTTAGCTTGGGTTTTAACAAAGCATTGACAAGGAATCACACACATTCTTCCCACAAAGAATATCTTTCCATACATATAGAAAAAGCAAATTATGTTGGCTATTCAACAATGGATATTTGAATCTGGTCATTTTTAATTAGATTTGGGTAAACTCATTAGAATTCATATAAGGCTCATATATGACATTTAGTCATATATGACTGACATTTAGTTTTTCTCTCATTTATTATATTAACTTGCAAACCTGAATGATATTCTTGTTTATGAAATTCCTGAAGAATCTGTCAACTTCATAGTCACATTCCCTCTTTCCACATAGATAAAACCCATGATCATTGAATTACTCAAAATATATCCTAAGACCTTCATTCAGACCTTCATTCACAAGATTCTAAAACTAAAAAATATGGATGTCCAATAGCTATAGTTTGAATGAGAAAAATATCCATAATCCAAAGAAATTAGATCAAATTCACAAGTTTTTAGACTTCCAAAATTTACTGAGATTCATATTGAGCTTTTATTAAACCTATCAAATCAAACTTAACACAGACTCTTTGATAATGTTTAAATAATAACATAAAAATATTTCAATACATAATAAATTAGTTTATTGGATTATAATGATTGAACTTTTTATCCTTTTGGGGCAGAAAATAAATTAGCTTGAACTTCATCCATAATGCTGATACTACACTTAAAAGGATGCTATAATCAGCCTGTTAGACTATGCTTGATAGAAAGAAATTGGGTAAGGAACTGATGATTAAAGACTAAGATAGTTGCCACTGGAAATAAGGAGCATAATGGACCTCTGGGCAGACACTTTGATGACTTTACATAAATGTACCAGAATTCAACAAGTGATTCGCAGGAACCAGACACATAGTTAGGTTGGCAACAAGATGACTGGAAGCTACCAGTAACAAAGTCAACTGGGTGGCAGAAACCAGGTCTATAGCTTAGGAAAGAGAAACCACAGGCTCCATAACCTAAGGGTCTGAAACCAGCCTAGTGAGTAGCATCTACTAGATCCATAACCTGGAAAAAAGACACTGCTGGACCGATAGATATGATATAAACTAATTGATAGGGACTGCAGATCATGGAGATCCTTGGGTAGTAGCAAGACCCTGCCTGAGCAGAGGCTAGACACCACACAGAATGCTGGGCAGCTGGCCAGCTCACAGAAGGTCTCCTGATGGCCACTGTAGAGAGAGGATCCCAGCTGGCAGGTGCTGGGAGAGCAAAGATTAGTGCTTTTGGAGTTGTTGGAGTAAGAAAAGCCATAGAAGGAGCCTGGGTAGGTAGCTTAGGAACCCCCTTCCTGAAAGGACTGAGAAAATAAGTTTCCACAGCAGCACCTGTGGAATATGGAGATATGTTGACAGAAGATATGAGTTCAGATAGGTCACAATGAGAAAATTCTGAGATTTAAGATGATTTTGAGCACTGGGTATTTTATATACTCATCAGTTGGTACAGAACAGTGCGGGTGCAGTTCTCTCATACCATTGGCACACCTTCTTCTGTATTTGTGTAATTCATTAACCTTCTCTGTCATTGCGTTGACTTCATACCTATCATACTTAGGAGTACAATTGTTTCAATGATTCCTATCTCAGAAATTCCAGAACTGTTTGTCCTTAATCCTCAACCTATTACAGCCAGGAAAGCCCCTTCATTTCTCCCTGGCTATGACTCCATGTATGTCTATTCCTGCTTTGCTCCAGAATTCTTTCTGTCACTTTTCTACTATGACAAGTGATAAGTGACATAGCTTTATTTTTTTATAAGGATACTTCTAATGATTGATTCTACTTGTCACCATTGATTTACATTCTCAAAATTTATTTTCCATCTATCACATATCATATAATACTTCTCACATCCAATGGAGGGAAGAAAAATAACACATAGTGGGAAGTGGCTAGAAATAGAAAAGAACCAGACAAACGTTTAAAAGTGAAGGCTGAGGAGCACCTGGGTGGCTCAGTGGGTTAAACCCTCTGCCTTCGGCTTAGGTCATGATCCCAGGGTCCTGGGATCGAGTCCCACATCGGACTCTCTGCTCAGCGAGGAGCCTGCTTCCTTCTCTCTCTCTGCCTGCCTCTCTGCCTACCTGTGATCTCTGTGTGGTATATATACACAATGGAATACTATGCAGCCATCAAAAGAAATGAAATCTTGCCATTTGCGACAACATGGATGGAACTAGAGCGTATCATGTTTAGCGAAATAAGTCAAGCAGAGAAAGACAACTATCATATGATCTCCCTGATATGAAGAAGTGGTGATGGAACATGGGGGCTTAAGTGGGTAGGAGAAGAATAAATGAAACAAGATGGGATTGGGAGGGAGACAAACCATAAGTGACTCTTAATCTCACAAAACAAACTGAGGGTTGCTGGGGGGAGGGGGTTTGGGAGAAGGGGGTGGGATTATGGACATTGGGGAGGGTATGTGCTTTGGTGAGTGCTGTGAAGTGTGTAAACCTGGTGATTCACAGACCTGTACCCCTGGGGATAAAAATATATGTTTATAAAAAATAAAAAATAAATAAAATAAATAAATAAATATCTAAAAAAAAAAAAGTGAAGGCTGAACTGAGATGAAGCCACAAGAATAAGTTGACTCGGGCCCTATGAAGAGGGAACAGAGATGATGGTGACAATGTGGGAATCTGGAAAAAGGTAATGAAGAGAAAGGGATTTCAAGTATCTCTTCTACCTACTTTTAGCCTATGGATCTTTTCATCTAAATGCCATTTAAGGGGCACCTAGGTGGCTCAGTTCATTAAGCATCGGCCTTTGACTCTGCTCATGATCCCAGGGTCATGGGATCAAGCCCAGCATCAGGCTTTCTACTTAGCCAGGAGGCTCCTTCTCCCTCTTCCTCTGCCTGCTATTCCCTCTGCTTGTGCTCTCTCTCTCTCCACGCCAGATAAATAAGTAATATCTTTTTTTAAATGTCATTTAAAACAAAAAATACCACTAATGTATTTTTACATATTTTCATTCACATTGTCCAAATTTTAGAAAGAACCTGGGGCCTACCTCTTAGAACAACTCAGCCTTTCCAGTGTTCAGACTGAATGAGCTTTATGCATTTTCAAAGTCAGTTCCTTCCCAATAATTTCCACCAAAGTATAAAATAAGGGTGCTGGGAGGTTTGATCATTTAAGCATCGACTCTTGATTTCAGCTCAAATCATGATTTCAGGGCCATGAGATTGAGTGCCCTGTCAAGTTCCACATTGAATGTAGAGCCTACTTAAGATTCTTCCTCTGTTTCTTCCTCCGGACCTCCCCTTACCCTCTCCTTCTCTCTCTCTTTCTCTCTCTCTCAAAATATATATGTAAAATAGCCCTCTTTTATCACCCTTCTTCATTTTATTTTTCTTTTGAATAATATAATAACTGAGTACTAATTTCCAATGGGTTCACTATGTCAGATAAATTTGCACTGAGATAAATACTAATAAGTTTTTTCGGGGGGCTGAAGGAAAATAATCTTAGGTGGAAACAATAAACTCCAAGAAAGAATAAAGAGACTATTTGATAGTTGTATTCTCCAGGAAGCAGGCACTGAGACACAGATAGAAGAACAAAATGTTTGTAAGAGAGTAACACCTGTGAGTGAAAAAAGCCATTCTACCACCTTGTTCAGTTACTGACCAGGGGCTGCCATGAGAAAAAGCTGACCTTGGCCTGGAAGCTGATACAGAGCCCAAAGAAGCCAACAGAGAAAGCCTGTCAGCTGGCCTCACTGGTCACAGCCAGACAGCCATTTCCTTTGTGAAGTGGTGTGATGTGCGTTCCGGTGCAGATCTGTACCTGTCATAGTCCACTGGTTGCATCTTCAGGGTCAGCTTGTCAGGAGAGAGATTCTCCATGGCTCTGTTAGGGCTCTATTCTGAGGGGAAATAAAAAAGAGCAAAGCCAGTGGCATGAAACACAGTCCCCGTTTGGTCTTGGAGGTGCAGCTGGTGCTCTCCATCTCCTTCCTTAAACATCGTTAGAAGTTTGTATCACCCTTAGTTACCACCTCTGGTGGCCATGGTAGATTTCTCGGTGGTATTCACCAAATCTTATTCCTGAGAAGTATAAATCCTGATAACTATATCTTTTTCTTGCTAGAGTCACTGCATTTGACAAGTCATGTGCACAGTTGGATGGAAGGTTCTAAGAGACACCCAAGTAGATCAACTGAGCTTCCCACATATTCCCCCTTCCCTTACTGTGTAACAGTAACCCTGCTACTTTCTACTAATCAGGATCATCTCCTCTTGCATAGATGACAAGTCCTTTTTTTCTTTTTGCCCATTGGTCTCTGAGTACAAGAAGCCCACAGTGCACAGGCAGCAGCCATAGCTTAGTTCAATGAGACCCTTGATGTGTTCCTTAGGAAATCTGCCTATGGGAACTGGGCCTCTATCCTTGAAAATTCCAGCTGCAGAAGTAGGAAGCTCAGGGTTATTGAATGGGTCTTTGGAAGTAATAGTAGGGGGATTTTGGAGCCCAGTCTTTTGAGGATATCACCTCCATGTCAACAGTTTGACTTTGCAGTCAGTAGGCCAGTCCAGTTCACCAACAGACAGGAAGCTTCAAGGTGGAGTGTTTTTTGATAAAACCTATGGATCTCACTTACACTCTCTCTACTGTGGAGTAGATTACCTGCATGGATTCTACACTATGAGCAATCCCATGCTGGTAGATCAAACTATTCATTAACTCCTGAAAATGGTGCTGCTGAGGCAAGCATTAAAAGTGAACTCATACTCTGAATATGTATCTGCCCATTTGAGAATGGACACTGATTTTTCAGGGCAGAAGGAAAACACTTTCAATTTGCAACCAAGCAGCTAGTTGGTCTTCTTGAGGACTAATGTCATACTGGGAGTTTACTGTTAGCCTCCATTGCCAAGAAGGAGATTCACAGGTGGCAATGATATCAGCATTGTAAGTAGGAGCTTATGCTGGGGGACCCATTCATAGCCTCTGTGGTCACTTGTTCATCTGGTCAGCATTGTAAAGACTGCTGACAAAGGTAGGCTCACATCAACTAGCAGAGTCATTTTGTCTACATGATAGTTTCATTCCTCTTCTAAGGTGGATACATTCTGGTGGGCACTAAAAGGAAATACACAGATTTTCACATTTTGTGCCCACCTGCATGTGTCTACCCACATATTTCTCCACTAGACTTCTATGTATCAATATTCTAATCTTCTCTTTTCTAGGTCCCTAACTAACTGGTCAGGTCAATTGCTACTGTCCAGGAATCTAGAGGTATCAGATGTGATTTTTCCTTCTGTCAGCAAACGTCAAGGCCCCACATCCTTTGGGGGGAACATGCTCTATATTACTCCTGAGATTGTTATTCCTATAAAGCTTATGCGTGACAAAAAGGATACCAGAAAAAAAATTTTAAAGAAAGAAATGTCTAAAGCCCAAAATAAATTAGTTCAAATTCATCCATCTATTAGATTTCAAAAGTTGTTCCCAGAGACACTGTAAACATTAACTTGAATACCCCCCCCAAAAAAAAACAAAAGAAAAAAAACCTTACCCAATTAAAACTAACAATAAAATTAGCAAAATATTTGGAAACCAGAATGAAAGAGTTTATTACTTTATATGCATTTAGGTTTTCATCTCTTTTTTGTGAATAAAAAGTACGAATGAGAATTCCATTAATTCATTAAAATTAGTTCATGTTTATTAACATAAATTCCATTAGTCGATCTTGCAATTTATTTTATTAAATCAACTAATTCTATAAATTCATCCAGTAAAATTAATCATTTAGTTCAGTATATTCTAGAGACAGTTTTTGGCCAACACTTTGTGGTTGGAAAAAAGGTGACAAGAATTTTTCCCAAAGATTATGAAGATGATAAACTCTCTGTTTAGAGGTTAGACATTTTGCTCAAAAGGTCTGGACCCTCAACAACTTGAGGTATAGAAGCCAGATCCACAGGTTGGTCTGTAACATGAAGACTGGCAACTTCTGGAGGTGAAGTAAGTTGGGCGACAGAATCTGGAACCATAGCCCAGTGAAGGGAAGCCACAGACTCCGTAACCCAGCGATCTGAAGCCCTGGGATCCACAACCCAGTGAGTAGCAGCTTCTGGATCCATAGCCCAGGGAACGGCAGCTGCTGGACCCAAAACTCAGAGGCCGAGAGCAAGTCGTCTGGCAAGGACTGCAGAGCATGGAGGTCCTCGGGCTGTAGCAGGGTGTTTGGCAAGGTCTGGATGCCACACAAGATGTCTGGCAGCTGGTGGGCTCACAGCAGGTCTCCTGACAGCCACTAGCAGGGGAGGAGCTCAGCTGACAGGTGCTGGGAGAGCAGGAGTCAGTGCGGTAGACCAGGTTGCTGGGGCAGGAAGAGCTTGGGTAGCGCACGTACCCCCCAAAGGAGCGGGAGGCGATGTTTCCAGAGCAGCAGCTGTAGGACATGTTGGCAGGAGAAGTGAGTTCAGCTGAGTGACAGTGAGGAGATTCTGAGGTTGAATGTCACCTCCTGGACTGGGGCACTTTTATACTCTCAGCCATGGGTGTGGTATTTTTTACAGTCACCTTTCCCACACTTGGAATCTCTCATTTCCATATGTGTAATTCAGTGATATTTTCTGTAATTGCAGGTGATTCCTTCCATCTCGTATTTATAGGAGAATTCATCATGTCGTTATAGCACCAAGCCAACGAACTATTCCAAAGTCGGAAATGCTATGACTGTATGTCATTAATGCCAGCTAATCAGGGCCAGAAAAGCCCCTACTCTTCTTGGCTGAGACTCATTGTGACTTTGCTAGTATCTTGGCTGGAGAATGCTTAGATCTAAAGGCGGGGATTGAAGTCAAGTCACTCTTTTTTCTAGACCAGTGGAATAGAGGTGCCCTATTTGTCACCAATGATTTTCTTTCTGTAAATTTATTTCATCCCCTAAAATTCGTTTTCATATCTTACATTATGTTATTATATATTGCCTCTCAAATTCAATGGAAAGGGAAAATAGATAATATAAATTGATTAAGAAACATGATGGATCACAGAGATAAATCAGGACAGATGTTTAAAGGCAAAATGACTAAGCAAGACTAATTTGAAAAAGAGTCTCAGGGGATACAAATTTATACATATGCAAAAAAATCCCAAAGAGTCAAATACTCTTGAGGTGAGGGAAGATAGCTAGAGACACTATGGATCTGTCCATCTGTGTGTAATTCCAGTAAAAATGGGTTCTGGATCAGTATAGTTTATGGCTTTTCATATAGGCATTGCTCCTTTTGTTACCTGTTGTTACAGTGTGTCCAGTGATCCTGCTTTCCTAGTAAGAGCAACTCTTATCACACAGGACCTTCTTGTCATTTTTATCTTTTGATTCTTTCACATAATTGTTTTCTTAATTATAAAAACACATTTTCCCTACTTCAGTTCTTCAAGATTATTTTCCTGTGGTAAAATATCCAAATATTGTCTTGTATAGAGCTCCATGTCAGGCAAACCGAGGCTAAAACAAATACTGAAGTGTTTTCTCCAGTTAGGCAGACAATTACCTCAGAGGTGAAGTTGTAATTGCAGGAGGTGATAAAAAAGATTGAAATATAAGTGAATTGTCTAAATACTCTTTGTGCATAACACTAATAAAGTGGTTTGTGGTTCTTAATAAATAGGTAGAAGTAAATAGTAATTAAGAATGATCATTAAAATCTCTTAAAAGCTTACTAAAGAATTTAAAAATTATAAAATGATAATAACTTAAAAGGATAAAATTACAGCTTTAACCATTTTATTACCCCTTCCCAAAATGTGAAAATTTACTATTAGAAATGGTAAATGTGCAAGTAGAAATCTAAATGTAGGAATAATTAAGTTAAATATTTTAGACTGACTAATCCTTATTGAAGACTTAGACTATCAGACTGAACCAGAAGTCAAAAGTATTTTCTACTTAACATAAGTTTTCTTAAATATAAGGAAACAGAGAAGGGAAAAGTAAAAAGATACATCAGACAAAAGAAACAAACAAAAAATGTTACTTCCGTTTTACTAACTTCCAAATTTGTTGTATGATAAGATGTAAAACATCATGTCATTAGAAGTAATACAAGATATTTTAACAATCACTCTGTCAGCCTTCGGGATGATATTCCTGATTTTGTTAATCATTTAGAGGTTACCTCAATTCCACACCACCCAACAGAGTAACAGATAGCTACATATATCAAGTTCAGTTTATGTAATTTCAAATTAAGTTAAATGAAAATTTTGGTCTTCAGTCATATTAGCCACATTTCATGTGCACAATAGATACGTGTGGCTGACGGATACCATATATCAGAAAATGCAGCTAAAAATATTTTCAGCAACACAGAACGTTCTATGAGACAAACTGCCTTAGACTTCGCAGTGTGCTTTGTTGACTGGCTAATAGAAATAAGTACTTTTACTATTTCTAGTCCAGTATAAGAATGTCAGAAATCTTGAGGTCAATTAACCTTACCTCAATTCATGTACTACTATTTTGGGATTTTCTGTATTGTAATTTCATGTTTGCTTATGTATATTGATATGTATTTGTCTCCATGTTTTTATGACCAAAATTTGCTTAAATTTACCATATATATATATATATATATAGTGTGTGTGTGTGTGTGTGTGTGTATGTGTATGTATGTGTGTATATATACACACACACATACCCCTATCTTTTTTCTTGCTCTTCTCTTCTTCTTACATCTTTTTTGTGTGTTCTGGGAGTATTTTGCTTCTGACTGTATATAACTTTTATTGCATATTTTAGTGTTGGAAGGCTAGTAACACATTCTTTACAGTTTTGATGGTCTGAAAATATCTATATTTTCTTTTTCCTTTCATTTTCCTTTTTTTTGAGAAAGAGAGAATGGGGGTTGGGGGCACTTGCAGAGGGAGAGGAACTCAAGCAGTCTCCATGCCCAGAATGGAGCCCGACTCTGTGCTTGATCCCATGACCTTGAGATCATGACCTAAGCCAAAATCAAGAGTCAGATGCTCAACTGAGCCATCCACAGGCTCCTCTCCATTTTTTTTTTTAAAGATTATTTATTTATTTATTTATTTGACAAATCACAAGTAGGCAGAGAGGCAGGCAGAGAGAGAGGCTCCTTTCCATTTTTGAAACAAATGCTCATTAGTCCATTACTCTAAAGTTTTCTTTATTCAGAAATTTGAGGATACTTGTCTTCCTGCTTTCTTTTTATTTTATGATTTTATTTATTTATTTGACAGACAGAGATCACAAGTAGGCAGAGAGGCAGGCAGAGAGAGAGGAGGAAGTAGGCTCCTCACAGAGCAGAGAGCCAAATGCAGGACTCCATCCCAGGACCCTGGGATCATGACCCAAGCTGAAGGCAGAGGCTTAACCCACTGAGCCACCCAAGCACTCATGTCATCCTTCTTTCTTTTTTCTGTTTAGAATTCAGCTGTTAATCTTACTGTTTTTTTTTTTTTTTTTTAAGGTAGCTTACATTTTCTTTACCTTTGGTTGCTTTAAATTTTTCTCTTCTTTGACACCAAGATATTCTCTTTATTTGCTAGTTTAAATATGTTCTCCAGAACAATCTCTAATTGTCTCGCCAGCTATATCTAATTTCTTTTCAATCCATTCAATAATTCTACATTTAACATATTGAATTTTTCCATTTCAGAATTCCTACTGGGTTCTTTTTTTAAATTTTATTTATTTATTTATTTATTTATCTATCTACCTATCTATTTATTTATTTATTTATTTATTTTGAGAGAGAGCTTGAGTGAGGGTCGGGCAAGGGACACAGGGAGAGGGAAAATCTAAGCAGGCTCCATGCCCAGCAAGGAGCCTGACGTGGGTCTTGATCTCACGACCGTGGGATCATGACCTGAGCCCAAATGAAGACTTGGACACTTAACTGATTGTACCACCCAGGCTCCCCTCTATTTGGATCTTTTTATTTTATTTTTTTTTTTAAGATTTTATTTGTTTATTTGACAGACAGAGATTACAAGTAGACAGAGAGGCAGGCAGAGAGAGGCTCCCTGCTGAGCAGAGAGCCCGATTCGGGACTCAATCCCAGGACCCTGGGATCATGACCCGAGCCGAAGGCAGCGGCTTAACCCACTGAGCCACCCAGGCGCCCTATTTGGCTCTTTTAATATGTTTCTCTCTCTCTTAAAATTTTAAATCTATCTTTTTTATTTCCTTAAGTGAATTCTATTATCTTATATATATTTTGAATTTAGTCATTTCTTAACTTTTGCAAGTCTGGCAGATTTCCCTAGGGTATCAGATGATCCATATCTACCTCATCTATCCATGTATACCATCTATATACTCATCTATATCTGTATAAAACTATATTCACAATTACATCTATACTCTTAAGTCCATGCCTGCATTTATAATAATATTGATATTTACCAATGTAAAGACATAATATAAGGTTACCTCAACACTATGCTAATTCCTTTTTGTAATTTGAAGTTTTTATTTAAATTCCTATTAGTTAACATTCCAATTAGTTTCTGGTGTGCATTACAGTGATCCAACACTTCCACATAACATCAGGTGTTCATCACAAGTGCTCTCCTTAATCCCCATCACCTGCTTAACTCACCCCCCTGCCCACCTCCCCTCCAGCAACCTTCAGTTTGGGTTCCCTGTTGTTAAGAGTCTGTTTTATGGTTTATCTCTGTCTCTCTTCCTTCCCCTTCCCCGTATTCATCTGGGTTGTTTCTTAAATTCTATATATGAATGAAATCATATGGCATTTGTTTTACTCTTACTAACTTATTTTGCTTAGCATTATATCTATATCTATATATCTATATCTATATATGTATCTATATCTCTATCTATCTATAGATAGATAGATAGATAGATATATGCCACAACTTCTTTTTTTTTTTTTAACTTTTTTTTTTTTAAGATTTTATTTATTTATTTGACTGAGAGAGAGATCACAAATGGGCAGAGAGACAGACAGAGAGAGAGAGATGAGGAGAAGCAGGCTCCCTGCTGAGCAGAGAACCCAATGCGGGACTCGATCCTAGGCCCCTGGGATCATGACCTGAGCCGAAGGCAGAGGCTTAACCCACTGAGCCACCCAGGCGCCCCTATGCCACAACTTCTTTATCCATACATCAATTGATGGACATTTGGACTCTCTACATAAGTTGGCTGTTGTTGATAATGCTGCTCTAAGCATAGAGTGCATGTATCTCTTCAAGCCTGTATTTTTTAATCTTTTGGGGTAAATACCTAGTAGTTCAATTGCTGGATCGTGGGATAGCTCTATTTTTAATTTTTTGAGAACCATCCATACTGTTTTCCAGAATGGCTACTCCAGGTCTTATGCCATGTTAATCTAAGCAGGTACTGAAATGATTTCAGTTCATAGGAAAGGGTAAATATTTAAAGTTCAGCTGAGTCCTAAGGTATTGTTCGGAGTGTCAATTTTAGTCAAAATCATTGGAATTTCTAACTTTTGATTTTGGTTACCTGAGCTCATGAGTCTCCTCAGCCTCTCTTGGATTCAACAATGTCCCTAATCAAAAAGTAGTCCCAAATTCTAGGACCTTGTTGTTACATTGATAACATTTTGGCCCTGGTAATTTCTGGATATTTTCACATGTATTTTCTTTGTCTAAATTTTCTAGACAAAAAATAATAGTTTCAAATAATTTTTTTCATTTGTAAGTATATCAATGTTTATCTCATCCCCCTTAGGAATAAGCTTAAAATTCATAACCAATCCTTGGATGAAAGATTTATAATATATGAAAGCATGACTAGAATAGGTAAGAAATAGGAGTAAGAGTGCCCAATCACAAAAGTATTTTATTTTATTTTTAATATTTATTTATTTGAGACAGAGTGAGAGAGTTTGGGGAAAAGGGTAGAGGGAGAGAAAGTCTTAAGCAGACTCCAAGCTGAATGTGGAGCTTAACCTGGAGCTTGATCTCACTACGCTGAGATCATGATCTGAGTTGAAACCAGGAGTTGGAGGCTTAACCGACTGTGCCATGCAGGCACCCCACAAAACAATTTTAGTAATTTGAATGGAAGGTGTCAGAAACAAGAATTATTGCAATTCAAAATATAATACCCTTAAAAAACTAGACAAAATCTAAAACCTTTAAAAGATGAAAGGACAATTACTCATCAATGATTTTTAACCATGTTTATCATTGTCACACTGGATAAAATCTCCTTCAGTTGTAAGTTAACCAAGTTTCCAGTCATTTCTTGAATATAAACATGATTTTCAGTCTTTTCCACTCTGCTTATTTTATCTTCTCAGATTTCCCTTTTGCCCCTTCTAATATGCCTGTGTCTTTGCAATTCTAAATAAACTTCACCTCCTAAGAAGTCACAAGGCAGATATTCCTTATAAGTTCCTTACTCCTTCTGTGTCCCCTTTTCCTGCATTCAATATCACAAATTTATCATGGGTATCTTTGTCTAAGGGATGTTATACAGCCTCAAGAAATAAGGCTTAGGAACATTTATTAAACATATGTTAACTCTTTTTGATCTCAGTTTTAGGTTCCTTATCAAAATCTATCTATCTTTCTACTTTGTTATTCCTGAAAATACTTTGCCTGAGAAAACAAAGAATATTATCATGAAAAAGAGAAATAAAATTTTCTCTCTCTTTTTTTTTTTTTGTTGAGATACACATTAAATCATCACTTCTGATGTTGTCAAATACTAATTATCTTTTAGTTTGAAACATGGGTAAAAACCAGGGTGGAAATCATCCTGATGATTTTAGATTCTTCACTCAAATTTTATGGTATTGCTCTTTACACATATGTAGATAAGATCATATTGAATACTTGTCAGTGGGATACAGGTATTTATCAATTTTTTTAAAGATTTTATTTATTTATTTGACAGAGAGAGATCACAAGTAGGCAGAGAGGCAGGCAGAGAGAGAGGGAGAAGCAGGCTCCCTGCTGAGCAGAGAGCCCGATGTGGGACTCGATCCCAGGACCCTGGGATCATGACCCAAGCTGAAGGCAGAGGCTTAACCCACTGAGCCACCCGGGCACCCCAAGTATTTATCAGTTTTGCTAAGAAATGTGGGTGACTTCAAGCAAAGTTACTTAAAATTCATACATAATCATTTTCATTTGTTTTCTATTTATTTTTTCTTTCATGTATAAACCTAACCATATAAATATAAATATTATTTTTATTCTCTGCATTTCTTACATAGCTACCAACTAGTCTTCTACTTTATGCCTGTTGGCATTCCCATGTCTTGTGAAAAAACCAATCTAATTCCCAAATCTGAGCATTCAATTCATAATAGCTTATGTACTTAAACAATAGTCTTCTACTACTTATAGTTTGAGTAGGAAAAATATCTGGGGCTTCTCAAAATTCAAATCCCCAATTTCTTAGGATTTCAAAATACATTTCCAGGTGTGTATAGATCCTTTCAAAATATCTCCATTGTCTACCATAATCAAAAGTCTACTTAATAAAATTTAACAACAATGAACATAGCTGGTTATCAGGACCAATAAATTTATTTAATTATACTGATTTGGATTTTCATACAATTTTGGAAGAAAATCCAACATGAATTTTATCATTTATATTTTATTTTCAGGTATTATGTTAATTTTAGAATTTTCCAAATAAAGTCTTTCAGCCAGTATTTGGGGCAAGAGACAGGGTAAGGGTTTGATAACCTAAGAATAAGAAGATAATTCTTCCTGTAGGTGAAGATAATAAAGATTTTGAGTAGAGGCCCTGGTGAGAATGAACAACAAGATTAGAAATTTAATAAGGTGATCAAAAGAAGCCAGTTCCACATGTTGGTCTGTAACAAGAAGACTGACAGCTCCTAGAAGCCAAGTAGGTGGGGTGGCAGAATCTGGATCCATAGCCCAGAGAAGGGAAGCCACAGACTCCATAATTCATGGGTCTGAAGCCCTGGGATCCACAACCCAGTGAGTAGCAGCTTCTGGATCCATAGCCCAGGGAACGGCAGCTGCTGGACCCAAAACTCAAAGACCCAGAGCAAGTCGTCTGGCAAGGACTGCAGATCGTGGAGATCCTCGGGCGGTAGCAGGATGTCTGGCAAGGTCTGGATGCCACACAAGATGTCTGGCAGCTGGTGGGCTTATAGCAGGTGTCCTGACAGCCACTGGAGGGGGAAGAGTCCAGGTGACAGGTGCTGGGAGAGCAGAGGTTAGTGCTGCAGAACAAGTTGTTAGGATAGGAAGAGCCACAGGAGGACCTTGGGGAGTGCAAGTATCCCCCAAAGGAGCAGGAAGAGTAGTTTCCAGAGCAGCAGCTGTAGGACATGTTGGCAGGAGATGTGAGTTCAGCTGAGTCACAGTGAGAAGGTTCTGTTTGAATATCGTATTCCTCAAGTGAGGCATTTATATACTCTCTGCAATGGGTGTGGCACTTTACAATGTCAACTTTTCAAAATTTGGAGTCTCTTATTTGCATACATGTAACTCAGTAACCCTTTTTTTAAAGTTGGAGTTAAATACCTCTCTTCATCTTAAATTTATGGGTTCACTCATTTTTTTTTATAGCCCCATGTCAATGAAATACATCTATGTTACAAATGCTATGACAGTGTATAATTAATGCCTATGCCATCATGGTCAGGGAATCCCCTCTGATTTTTCTGGTGATGAAAACATGTGCACGTACATGTGCTCACCTTTGTCTGAAGAATGCTTTCTTCCCAGGGTGGGGATTACAATGCAGTCATCCCCCTTTTGTGTCAGTGTCTGAGAAGCAGAAATGTGGTCTTGATGAGGAATCTTCTAAATATTGTCCCTACATCAAACCATTGATTCACACTGTAACATAATTTTGTATCTACTACTTACTATTAGCATTGTTTACTATGTCCAGTCTAGAGGGCTCTTATAAAAGTAACCCAAAGAGATTGACCTAGATGATTAGAAGTAGGCATAATCCTGAACAAAAATGTTTCAGAAATTTAATCTTTAGAAAAATGAAATCAAATCTAAAGCAAGTAGAGACCAATATGAATGCATGTGAAGAAAACCAAAATGGGGGGGCGCCTGGGTGGCTCAGTGGGTTAAGCCACTGCCTTTGGCTCAGGTCATGATCTCAGGGTTCTGGGATCGAGTCCCGCATCGGGCTCTCTGCTCAGCAGGGAGCCTGCTTCTTCCTCTCTCTCTCTGCCTGCCTCTCTGCCTACTTGTGATCTCTGGCTGTCAAATAAATAAATAAATAAATCTTAAAAAAAAAAAAAAAAAGAAAACCAAAATGGGAAATGATGTTGAGATGAGGTAAGGAAACAAGGGCAGTGTAGAGAGAGGGAAAAGACTGTCCAGATTTTCTTCTACCCCATTGGAGGACTTGTGGATATTCTACTTCTTAGTTCAATCATATCAAATTTTTTTCAAAATGAACTTAATTCATGGCTTTTGTGCAATATATTTATATGCTCAAAACATCCTGAGGTCTACCCTCCCATAAGACCTCAAAATTTTGAATCGTCTCTTAATATTCCCAAGTTCATGGCAGATCCTTTATTTTTCTCCCTAATTTTGGTACATGCTTCTGTCCCAGCTTTCTTACTAAAGAGGATCCAAGTTGTGTGAAACTTGAAGTTTATAATTTGGGGGCACTTTTTTTTTTTAAGATTTTATTTATTTATTTGACAAAGAGAGATCACAGGTAGGCAGAGAGGCAGGCAGAGAGAGAGAGGAGGAAGCAGGCTCCCTGCTGAGCAGAGCCTGATGTGGGACTCGATCCCAGGACCCTGAAACCATGACCCGAGCCGAAGGCAGCGGCTTAACCCACTGAGCCACCCAGGTGCCCCAACACTTCTTTAAGAAAAGAATACAACATTGTGAACATAATAGTAGGTATAAATATGGATGCTAATTTAGAATAAAGTAAAATTAACAAATACAAACCGAGATGACAAAAAGCACAAATATCACAAAATCAAGACAATAAAATTGTATCATCATAATTATCACCGCCACCTATAATATTTCCTCTGTATTTATTGGCTGCATAGTCCTTGATTGCTTTTACATATGACAATAATTTTGTCAACATATTTTCAGTAGAAAAAATAGAGTATATTTCAGTTTTTCTTCCAAAATTATGAATCAAAAAATATGATACAATACATTAATAAAAGAAAGGACAAAAAACCATATGATACTCTCAATAGATACTGAAAAAGCATTTGACAAAGTACATTACCCTTTCCAGATAAAAACTCTTCAAAGTGTAGGGATAGAGGGTACATACCTCAATATTATCAAAGCTGTCTATGGAAAAACCACCACGAATATCATTCTCAATGGAGCAAAACTGACAGCTTTTCCCCTAAGGTCAGGAACATGGCAGGGATGCCCATTATCACCACTGCTATTCAACATAGTACTAGAAGTCCTAGCCTCAGCAATCAGACAACAAAAAGAAATTAAAGGCATCCAAATCAGCAAGGAAGTCAAACTATCACTCTTTGCAGATGATATGATAACTATATGTGGAAAACCCAAAAGACTCTACTCCAAATCTGCTAGAACTTGTATAGGAATTCAGTCAAGTGTCAGGATATAAAATCAAAAAATAAATTATTTTTGATGACACAGAAAAGTTCCTTTCAACATTGCTATTTATTAGTAATGCCACGTCTATAACATCCTGTGTCATTCTCAGTTGGTGCTTCAATCCTGGGATTATGCTGATCTCAGCCTGTTGTCCCTGCTTTATTTTCCCATCCCAGTCTGCTACCCCTAGAGGTTCGGTCTTGTGTTTGAATCAGCTACAAATGGCTGTGGACCCTCCGTTTTAGTAATCTGTTTGGTAGCAGAGAAATGTTTTGGTTCTAGTCCTTCTTCTTAAATTCAAAACTCCCTGAAGTTCTGAAGCTCATCAGGTTGATTCTAGGGTCTAGAGGTAGTACAGGCAACTTTTTGGATCTACCCATAGCCCAGAACTACTTCAAGGGCGAATGATTGACTCCCAGGCTACAGCAGCACAAATGGAGCAGTGGGTCCCTTCACATGTCTCTGGAAGATTGCAGTGGAGCCTTGGAAAATGTTAGACAAAAGTACCCTGAAGAGGACCCTGACACTGAATCTTCATTAGGTTAAGTCTGTCTCTGTCTTTACTAAACTGCTCTATCTAAGAAACTTGAACCTGTGCTAGTGACCTTCTGTCTGAGATATCAGGGACCCACATAGAGTGCCCAGGGCTCTCTTCAGTATGCTTTCCATGGAAATGTCTCTGTCCAGAGTTCTAACCTAATTTTCAATAATTGGATTATTGTGGTTTATTATTGCTTTTATTATTTGCCCCTGGTCCTCTTTAACTCCAAGTTTGTTTTTTTTTTTAATGAAAATGTCCGATAGATTTATCACATTCTTTGAACATATTGTTGTTTCTTGTCAATTTGGTATAATATAAACCAAATTTCAACTATGTGGTATCAGACACTCAGAAAGCATAGTGCTGTGGCATAAGGCATGGAGTTGCAACTCTATTTGATGAAACGACAATACAATTTTACTGTATATGCTTAAATTAACAACTTTTCCTCAATGTAAGAGTAAGTTTAATTGCAGTTTTACAAAAGGAAGCACTATATAAGACCTCAGTAAGTCCAAGGAATAATGAAGTAGTTCATTCTCATCAAACAGCTGCTTTTAAAAAGTTTATCTTATGATCTTCTAAATTTCTAGATTTTTTTTTTTTCTTATGGGTTTCTAGCCACTGAGATAAAAGTCATAGCCCACTCAATGCTGGGAACACCATGCCTTTCTCAAATTAGAGTGTTTCCAAGAAATTATTGGAAATAGCTATCTTATCACAAGTGAGAGTGACTTTTTGTTCACTGGAGATAGGATTACTGTTAATCAAAATAATAAGGTCAGCAAAATTTGTCTATAGTGACACAACATTTTGGTTGCCCTCCCAGGCACACAGTGATGACCTTCTCTTCCCTGTCCATCTGACCCTCCTCACATCAATGTGGTAGTGTTTATGTAGCTGAAATAACATATCACAAACTCTCAGGTCCTCTCACTGAATCCAGCCCACAGATGTATGGTCATCCCACAAGCATGAACCACCCCCATAGATTTTTCTTTTTTTTTTTTTATATTAAACTCTAAATTAGTCCCCAATATTTAAAAATCAAAAGAATTCATACAAAATGTGGGTTTATGACATCTTATAAAATTTTGAAAATCTGGTTCTGCTGGGCTCCCTTGCTTGCAGCTTCCTCGAACTCCATTCATGGAGGATGTACTCCCTGAAATTCCCAGGTTCAACTAATCCTCTTTATTTTGTAGTTGTGGGGCCCAATGTTAGTTGTCATCAGTCATCAAGCCTGTGCTATTATTTTGTTGTGTTAGTTAATGTCACTGTCATAAATTAAAAGGCTTTGCGTTTGAAGACATTTTGTGAAAACAAACTTCCTGTGCACTTGAAGGATATTCTTCCTTGTTTAATAGGAAAATATAATGCGTCTATGTTGGTGGAATTGGATTATAAAAACACTAATCATGAGACAAATCACAGGTTAACTGGACCACCTCACTTATGTTTATGATCCTCTGACCAAAAATATTTTACATGACAGCAGAACTTGACATGGTTTTTATATACTGGGCAATGACTTAAATCAGTGGTGTCTCGCTTCTGAATATGCAGCAGAAGTAACAAATGGGTCATTTTAGAACATACAAACCAACCAGAAAATAAATTAACAATTTAAAAAAACACAAATGATTGAATTCCTCCTCAGGTTGCTCCACATGTGATTCTGATATACTACTCACTATGGTTAGAACAAAGGATTAACAAAATTAAATTAAACTAAACTAAAGGATAAACATCTAGCTAGGAATCCTCAGGAGAGGTCATAGCCATGTGACATCACACTACTACATGCCTGACACCTGTAACCACCTTTGTACAGGGATTGTCTTGCCAAGAATATGAAGTACAGCATTATAAAGAGAGAATAGGAAATTCATTTTCTGTTTATAACGTCATAATTCTATTGTAATGGGCAGTTCCTGAAAATAATATGCTTCGCCCTCTCTCCTTGCTACTGTGCAGATATAATAGCTGTTACAAATGCTGTTGTTTGGAAATGTTGAAGATGGATTTAGTAGCATTAATATCCATCCGGCAAGATGCAGCATCCTAGGGCTTGAACAAAGGCTGCGTGTCACTACCCAGTGACATTGTGCTGATGGCCTCATGATGAGTGGTAAGGACTCCCTATAAATACAGGAAAGAAGAATAGCATTTGTGACAGACTGTAATAGTTAAAATTGGAAGGCAAAATGAAAACAGGCTTTGAGTTAGAAATCAGATGTTAAATCTGTGATCAGAACTAAAATGGTCTGTGGTACGTAGTAAACATTCTATAGACATATGTCGATTGAATGAAAAAGGACATTGTCTTAATGTTTTCAATGTCTTATTTGAAGTAAGTCACCTAGGAAGATTACATAAATATTAACCATTTTTTGTGTGTGTTCTCTCTTTGATTGACAGCTGAGTGAAGGTTAACTATGTGTATCTAATAGACACGGAAGCTTTTCCACTCAGATGTCACGGGTCAGCTAAGACTCATGGGCTTTAATGTTCCCGGGTGACACAAAGTCTTGACCTACTGGAAAGTAGTGAGATGAGGAGAAAGAGCACAGGCTAATAGATGTGTGTGTTTGTGTGTGTGTGTGTGCGTACACTCACCTTTCTCTCCTGCTACTTTGAGGTCTGGCCTATTCCTGATTCTGGGGTGTCAGCATCTCCTGCCTCATTTTTTTCTCTTCCCAGCCCTTTGCTGACTAAAGGCACAAGGAGTGGAATACAGAAGGCAACTCCACATTTACTCTGCACTTTCTTCATCTCCAGTGCAGGGATAAGAGGTGAGGTACATGAGTGGGCATGGGGCATAGCATGAAAAAGAGAACAGGAAAGGGAAAGGGAAAGAGGAGGAAGTTATTTCAGGGTACTTCCGGATTTTTAGAGGCTTCAAAGTAGAGGATATTTGAGTTTTCTTTGTCTCCTGAGTTTGTTCAAACTGGTAATTAGGCAGGAGCCCTTTACAGGAAGACAGCCTGATTTTCTCTAGAGGAGACCTTATTTAGTACTGCTCTGATGGTTGGGCTCTGTCTTGGTGGGTGGCTGGAGGCACAAACATAGCAGAGGTCATGGCTTCCCAATGTCTGCTGGAGGCAAAAAAACCTAGAGTGCCAACATCTAGGATGCCTCTATCCAGGGCTTTGTTGTGGTATTCTCACTTTGTGGCAGAGTAAACTCTTTAACTCCATTTATTCCTTGTCCCATTTCTATGCTCAAATCATAGCATTTTATGATTTAGCATTTCATAGATTTTATGATATTAAAATCTGGTTCTAGTGCTCAGAGACTAATGGGCAAATTTCCCCTGCATGTTCTGGCCCATTCAGAATAGACTTAAAGTCTGATGGGAGGGATTAAACACTGTAAAATATAGTCTAGCCTGTGGCTTCCCTATACACAGGGTTCCTTCTTGCTTGCTTGCTACTTTTCTTGACAATGGCTTTTTAACCTTTCCTATACTAGGATTTGATTTATTTTTATTTTTATTTTAAAGATTTTATTTATTCACTTGATAGACAAAGATCACAAGTAGGCAGAGAGGCAGGCAGAGGGAGAGGAGGAAGCAGGCTCGCTCCCTGCTGAGCAGAGAGCCTGATGTGGGACCCTGGGACCATGACCAGAGCAGAAGGCAGAGGCTTCAACCCACTGAGGCACCCAGGCACCGCACGGATTTGATTTATTTTTAGAGATTTGGAATTTAAAACAATGTAATTTTAGGACATTATGGGATGGACCGTGTGTGATCACTCAGGATCTTAAACTCTGGAAATTTAAGTAATGTGTATTAAAACATACACGTCAGAATGCCACCAGCACAGTGCGCGGCTGTGGTGAGGGGGCTTCGCAATCTAGGTAGAAGGTAACGTGGAAACTCATAGCCTCTGTTCTGCTTTCAGAATGCTTGGGAGGTGATTCCTGGCACTGCCTTTCCCAGTACTGTGATCTCCTGCCATTGACTTGAGTTCTTCATGTTCCACTGTTCTTGTTTGTGACATGGGTATAATAATAGTTCCTTTTGCATTGGCTAATTATGAGAATTGTCTGGGATAAAAATATAAGTAAAATGCCCACAGTCTTGCCTAGAAATTAGTAACGACTATATGTGAATCTTTGCTTAAATGATCAAAGAAAACGCTTCTTAAGTGCTTCTGAGGTATCAAATTTGAGAGTCAGTGCTGCAAATATCTTGAATGCTTTTTTATTGCCTGAGTCATTCTTTAACAAAAGAGAAAAATGTTTATAACTGGGAAAAACTTGGGATTTCAAAAAGTACACTTGTTTAAAAATAAGAGCATAGTGACTGCAGCGCTCCACAGAAAGCAGAGTTTTAAGCCTTCACAAGACTAATCTGCACCGCAAGGCCTGTGATAAATGGCCTTCTAACTTAATGGCTTAATGTTGTACTCAAATGCTGTGCTTTTTATCCTTCTGGAATGTCCCTTTCTTTCTCATCTCCATCCATCCTTTTCTTTCTTCCCTTTCCTTCTCTCTTTTCCCCGATATTTGTATTTCACACACCAATTGTGATTTAGCCTTCTAAACTGGCAATACTGTCAAACCAAAGAAGTGCTTCCATTTGTCTCATTCATTAAACTTGGTGCTTATTTTCAAGAGTAGCTAAGCATTTCTATTCATTTCTCTTAAAATGCTTGCAGTTTCATTAGTTTTGTTGTCATCTTATTTAATTTTAGATCAGATGTCTTTGAATGAAAGGTTTCTGACTCCCATTAAAATTTTTGGTCTCTCAGAGCACCTGGGTGGCTCAGTGGGTTAAAGCCTCTGCCTTCGGCTCAGGTCATGATTTCAGGGTCCTGCGATCGACCCCACATTGGGCTCTCTGCTAGGCAGGGAGCCTGCTTCCCTTCCTCTCTTTCTGCCTCTCTCTGCCTACTTGTGATCTCTGTCTGTCAAATAAATAAATAAAATCTTTTTAAAAAATGTTTTGGAATCTCAAGGGGCATGTAGGTGGCTCAGTCAATTAAGTCCTGGATTCTTGGTTTCTGCTCAGGTTGTGATTTCAGGGTTGAGAGATTGAGCCCTGCATGGGATCTGCACTCAGCACAGACTCTGCTTGAGATTCTCTCCTGCTCCCTCCCCCTCTGCACCTCCGTCTGCACTCACACATGTCTGTGAGCTCTACCTTTATAAAATAAAAATAAATAAATTAAATCTTAAAAAAAATAAAATAAAACTTTGGAATCTTCATGTTATAGTGTCTTTTCAATTAACTATTACCAGACAATTTCAAGATGATTTGCAAATGTGGCCTTGATGAAACTTTGCCGCAATTCTACATATCTGGCCTGTGTAGCTGTTAGTCTGATCCTCTTATGGAGTACTTTAGGAATCCTGAGTTTTGTGCATCCTGTCTTAATCTCCCAGAGAAGACCCCGAAGAAGGGACGACATCCTTCCCTCGTTTACTGGCTCACAGAGGACTTGTAATGTTTATTAAAAAGATAAATACAGGCATCTACTTTATTATTTTTACTTTTTAGCAATTGAACATACATGATCGTTGCTTTAAGAACTGAGATTCTGCTGCCTGGCTCCTTAGAACAGGAAAAAGAAAAGCGTGGTATCTTGTCAGTATGAGACTCTGGGGAGTGATACGTGGACAGAGCCCAGAAGCGTTGCATGGTGATTACTGGCTTCCTGGCTGTGGAAGCAGTCACCTCCATCCTATATATGAGAAAGGAATGATATTTGTCTCTTAAGTAAATGAATAAAATATATTCAACCATGTCTGTGCAGAGGAAAATCAATTTCATTTTAATTAGATAACTGATTAGTGAAACTCCAGAGGACTCTACCACATTGTTTTCCTCACACATCACACCCAATGGAAAAGGTTTATAAAGTTCCTGAGAAGAAAATTCACTGCAATTCCTCATTAAACCCAGAGAAAATTGAAGTTAGGAGACAATATCTAATCAAACTCTAAATTCTTTTTTTTTTTCAACTTTAATGACTGTGTGTCACTTGTTATGAGTTAAATTGTGTCCCTCAAAGTTCATATGTTGAAGTCCTAAACCCCAGTATTTCAGAATGTGACTTTATTAGAAGACAGGGTCTTTAGAGAAGCAATCAAGTTATATAATGAGGTCATTATGGTGAACTATAATCCAGTATGATTATCGTCATAAAAAGGGGAACTTTGGGCACAGAGACATTCATACAGGAAGGAGATATTGACAGACTCAAGGAGAAAATGGGCATCTACAAGTGAAGGGAACAGCCTGGAACAGATTCTTCCCTCATTGCCCTTAGAGGAATCAACCCCTCCGATATCTTAGTCTAGGACCTCCAGCTTCCAGAACTGTAAGGCAATTCATTTCTGTTATTTGAGCACCAAGTCTGTGGCTCTTTGTCTTATACATCCTCCATTGGTCAAAGTGGAGTCCTGTCTCCCCAGGAATTGAATTACCAGACCTTTTTGTCCATGTTTACCAAGTTTCCGCTGGCCACCAGAGGACCTTCTAGCCATCCTGTGCCCACTTATGAGTGCTCCTCCTCACCAGTCTTTCCAGAGGATGGACTGTGGGCTTGGAAGCTGGGCATCTGGGACTTTCCCACCTTTCATGATGAATTGGGCTTCTTTGACATTCTTGTTGTTTTTCTAGAGATCAGTCACCTTTTTCCTAAACAATATGTGTTCAGAGGTCTGCAAATCAGCATGTTGCTTTTCTAAGATCTCAAACAATGAATTTTTTAAAAACTTTATTCCCAAGGACATACTAGATCTTCTAACTCAGGAACCACCTATCAAATTAAACCTTCAAAAGCCATCTTGTCATTAACTGAAGCATTTTAATTCACCAATAATCTATGTTACAACTAGAAATCTGTAAGTTGTTTGTTCTTAAATTCTTTCTCCACTACCTCACCCCTACCCCTGTCCTCTCCCTTTCTAGAACACATTTTTTTTAAATTATTTAAATGCAATTAACTAAGATAAATTAGGATTAACTAGGATAACTAGTTTCAGAGGAAGAGGACAGGATTTATCAGTCCTATATAATACCCAGTGCACATTACATCACATGCTCTCCTAATGTCCATCATCCTGTTACCACATCCCCCACTTCCGTCCTACCCTCCAGCAACCTTAGGTTTGTTTCCTATGATTAAAAGTCATATTATTTTATCTACTTTCTGGATCATCTCTTTCTAGGATGACACAAAGAAATAGAAAGATGTTCACTTATTTAACAATAATTTCCTTAACAGAAATCTGGCTCATGTTTCTATTTATTTCAGTGTGTTTTATGTGTCATTATTCAGTTTTCTTTGGCATGAAAATGTATTGGTTCTGCTTCCCTAAGGTACACCAACCATTTTAATGCAAGGCATAGAGTTTCTGGAGAATATGCAAGCCAGGTGCCCTAGATAGTGAAATCATTGCTATAGTTAGATTCTTAATTATGTCTCCTTTTTCTCTTTTTACTTTTCTTGGACTCTAGCCAAATTTGAAGCCCCAAGCAAGATATATATATATATTTTAAAAGCCCAATAATGACTAACTTCTCCCTGTTCCTGGTGAGATAAAACAAAGAGTCCAGCCTAAGATATATCCTGAGAAAAGTTCTCTTTTTTTGTGCAACATTTTCTATTTGAGACCTAAGTATTGTCTCAAAGAAACAGAATCCAAATTCAAACTAAGATCGGAATATAGTTCTTTTCATCCAAAAATATATTTCAGGTTCTTAACAAAGTCAGTTTTGGAAAATTTGGGAGTGGATTTGGTACTAATAATCAGACTGTAATGACCTCATAGATTTTATTCATTTCTTCACTTATTTATGTATCTATACATTATAATCAAATTTAGTAAATATCTATTCTGTTCAAGAAACTCATGCTTATCAGAACAAATACAATGAACAGACGGAGTAAGTAAATAGTGAATGAATGAATGAAAAGAATGGAATTTAGAGTGAGACAAACATGAACTTGAATCTTAATTCCATTACTTAGGTGAAGGGAACTTATAAAAGTTTTGTTTGCCTCTTCTTCTGCATTTGGAGAATGTACATGATAATTGCACATCTTACTTAGGTGAATTAAATTTGTATATATAAAATTCCTGGTATAGGATTTTTTTCATAGATGCTGATCATATGTGCTTTCTTTTCTAAGCTGTTCGTTTTGATCTCCCTTCCAGGAAATCTATTTTTTTTTTTTTAAACCAGGGTGACGTTTTGGACCAAACTTTCTCAACTTCTTTGTATTTGCACCTGTGCCTATACCCACATAAGCTTGTTTATGATTATTAACAGTCTTCAGCTTGTCTTTGTGTGGATTTGTATGCTTATAATCTATGGCATGTAAAGTAGAAATTAAAATAAAAGAATTTTCACGGTTGACTCATAGAAAAATGATGGACATTTTTGAACCATGGGGATCTTGTCACAAAAAAGCTAGGAAAGGCTTCATGGAAATCATTATTTGAAAGACACTTAAAGTCCAACCCTTGGGAGTTACAGTTAAATTAAAAGAAGAAGGACATGTTTTAGAAAAGATACAAGGATTTGTATAAGATTATATAACCAAGGTGAAAATTTCATTTTTTATTTTAGGGGAGATAGAAGATTGGAGTATCATTGAAGTCTAGGGAGATGGCATGAAGTTGTAGTAGATCTTAGGTATTGATTTTCCTTTTGTGGATTAATAAAGCATAGACAACAGGGTAATTAAAACTTATTTTCAACAGAACTGAATAGCTGAAACCAAAAATGGGTCCCAAGAAAGCCTGAATCCTAATCATTCCAATATATCTCTTTGTTCTCTTAATATTTCTTCATTCCTTACCCTGTTTCTAATCTTTCACTCTCTACCTTTCCCAACCATCTTACCTACCTTCCCTATTACTGAGGCAGTACAGTTAAGAACTAAGTGTAGGCTCAGATAAAACTATGATGATTCATGGTCTCTGCTACATTGTAACTCATCTATAAGAGGACAGAAATTTTTGGAAAACTGCTCTGAGTTAAATAGGAGAACTTATGTACCATGTATAATGTTTAGTACAATGCCTCGTCCATATAAAATGTTTATTAAATATTACCCACTATTATTTTATTAAGAGAGAAAATTGATATTTGGCATTGTATTTCAAAATTAATCATTAAGCCCTCTACTTTATTTTACCAGCATATTTTTTAAAAAATCTGGAAATGCTTTAGGTGTGTTTCTAGTTCCAGGGAACTCTTCAGGGTTTTCACATGGCTAAAGTGAGTTAAGGATAGCTAACTCAGTGATGCCATAATTGAAATACAAATAATTACAAGTGTAGTATGTAAAAACTCATATCTTACAGCAAATGGCAAACACAGTATATAAATTTAAGTGAATGAATACATCCTAACAAATGTGGTTTCCTGTAACAGATTCATAGTCTCATGTTTCAAGTCAAGAATTCTTACAACTATTATAATGAACATTTCAATATTACAGGAAATCAATTTGTACTTTTGGTAAATAAATATGTAGAAAACATCTGTCATCATGATAAGATATAGAATATAGAGAGATTTAATTTGCATTGAATAGTACTGGCATATGAATATTTTTAAGCATTCTTTCTTTTCTGAATAGACAAGACGAATGTCTTTCCCAGAGGGTGATTCACCTTTTTTTTTTAAATTTATTTTTTATTTATTTTCAGCATAACAGTATTCATTATTTTTGCACCACACGCAGTGCTCCATGCAATCCGTGCCCTCTATAATACCCACCACCTGGTACCCCGACCTTCCACCCCCCACCCCTTCAAAACCCTCAGATTGTTTTCATTCTTTCTTTTCTAAAAGATAAGACGAATGTCTTTCCCAGAGGGTGCTTTACCTTTTAAAACACTTGTGTTAAGAGCAATTTTGATTTCCTTTAAGTGCTGTTGAGATTTTAAAGCTTGTGATTTTAAATATAATTTAATCCAGAATGACTCAAAGATATTGAGATATTCACAAGTTCCATATTATTAATATTATTGAATAAATGAAGAAGCAATAAATCAACAGAAGTAAATAGCAGAATGACAGTTATATTTTTCTGATGAAAGAATTGTTTGCCTAATACTTTAATGTCTGATAATGCCTTATTTGCTGATACTGTTTAATGCCTTAATAACTCTATGTTATGGTTGTAACTATAATGTTTCCACTCAGCTTGTGGTATCTAGTTATTTGTCAAACACCAGTTAAAATGTTGGTCCAATTATCATACAAATCAGTAGATTTTGAGTAAATCAGATTATCTCCATAGTATGGGTAAGCATCATTCAATCAGTTGAAGACCTTCAGAGCAAAGATAAAGTTTCCCGAAGAAGGAATTTTCAAGGCTGCAGCATAGAAACCTTGCCTGAGTTTTCATCCTGCCAAGTTATGGAATTCAGACATAGGATTGCCACAAGAGGATGAATTTCCAGCCTGCTCTCTTGTCTTATAGATCTCAAACTTGCCAGCCCCACAACTACACAAGACAATTAAAAAAAATAAATAAATCTCTCTGCTTCTGCACACACACACTCACATATATATGCATGTATATATACAGACTTCATATTCATATACTATTCATACACACACATGCGCACATATGAACAGTTCGGTTTCTCTGGAGAACTCTAACACACTCTCTGAGAAATAGATGACTTTCTTCACATTTGCTCTCAGTATCCTTTCTAACCAAATTGACCATGGACTTCGTGAATCTTGCTTATACTTTGCTAGAGAGGGGATTTACCTTTTCCTTCAAAACCAGCCAAAGAACAAAAGTTAAGTAACAAAATGGAGTCATGTGGAAACTCATTATGGAGACTGAATTATCAGAAAGTGAATTTTACCTTAAATTCATTGAATTTTGCGATGGTCAGGACCTTTAACAACCATCTGGACCTGCCTCTGATCTACGTCACAACATAAACTGCTCTCATTCAGTGTTCTTTCCACCATCATACACTAAAACTTATACCTTTATCAGTGTAAAAAAATCAGACATTGTAATCTGTAGTTTCACACACTAGCATTTCCTTGGTAAGTTTAGTGATATAAACAAATAAAATGATAAGGAACATAGAAGTTGAATGTAGTACTGGACTCCTTTTTCAGTCCCTTAATTTTTCCCCCTAGATTACACATATCTTTGAAAACTTTCAAGATGCGGATTTGAGAACTAGGGCTTGGAAACAGATGAATTGAGTATTTTCTATTCTTTTAGAAAAATTGGGCTTATCAACTGACAAACAGACTGAAGATGGAACCTCCACCAGGTAAAGGATACAGTCAGCATCCAGGGAACGAGCTTTACTTCAAATGCAGGGTAAAAGCTATCACCACAATCTGTCGCCTTAGTAACACACAGGTAATGGAGGCCCTGAGAGCAAAGTAGGGTAGAAAAGTGGCCATACATGTCCACACAAAATTATGGAAAGGAGAGAAAGAAGGCATTTTTTTCTTTCTGTTTTGAATGAGCATTCTGTTTTGAGGCAGTCAAGCTTAATAAGATTCAAAAGATGTTTGGTTTCCTTAAAATATTTTTAATAAAAAGAAGCAATAAAATTTCATTTGAATGAACATCTGAGGGAGGACAGTATATATCATGGCAGAAATGATTAGCATGAAAACAAACAAACAAAAATGGATAGTACATGTGAGTGTTGGTTTTATGCTTTCTGGATTCAGTTTTTGCTCCAACTGGTATCATTGAACTCGCCTTGTGTTCTGGCCTCAGTGGCCCTAGCAATGGCTCATACTGTCCATGTAGTCGTGAGATAGGTCACTGCTATCTGCCTTTTTTATAGCTCAAGCAGATTTATATGATCGCTGTTGCTGGATTCTGAGGTCACTTGCTGGGATCCCATAGGTGAAATGGGAAAATTCCTTGGCAGATATATACTAACAGCTCTATCAGAAATAATGAGACATCCTGGATTGCCCTGTATGTATAAAAGAAACTAAAATGACAGTTTAAAATTTCCCCAAAAAGCAAATTCCAACCTGAGGCAGCTTCATTGGAAAATTATTCAAAATATTTGAAAAGGGGCACCTGGGTGGCTCAGTCCTTAAGTGGCTGCCTTCGTCTCAGGTCATGATCCCAGCCTCCTGGGATGGAGTCCTGGGAGCAAGCCCTGCATCGGGTTCCCTACTCCTCAGGAAGCCTGCTCCTCCCTCTCCCACACCCCTGCTTGTGTTTCCTCTCTCGCTGTGTCTCTGTCAAATAAGCAAAATCTTTAAAAAAAAATTGTTTTTGAAAAAAATTCTATATAAAATATTTTGGAAAAGAGAAGCATAAACACTTCTCAACTAATTTTATAAGATCAACATTACCTTCGTAGAAAACTAGGCATGGACACTGTTAAAAGAAAATCACAAACCAATACCTCTCACAAAATAGGCTTTAAAAAAAAAACAAACCTTGGAAAATATGTCACTAAATCTAATCCAGTAATATATTAAAAGTATAATACATCATGATCAAGGATGTTTTCCCCAGGAATACGAAGTTGATTTAATATTCAAAATCACCTAGTGCAATTTGTCACATTGAAGGATTAAAAACTCAACTATACAATAATTTCAACAAATGCATGAAAAAGCATTTAGAAAATGCACTAATGGTAAGAGCTCTCAGCAAACAAGATTTAGAAGAGAACTTACTTGGCCTAAAAAGTGACATTTACAAAACCATACTAGTAGCATCATAGTGAATAAAGAAAGATGGAATGCTCAGGAACAAAGCAAGGATGTCTGCTTTGACCATCCCATTCATCATTGCATTGGAAATTCTACCCAGTAGAATGAGACCAAAAGAAAGGAGTCATATATATCTAAAGGAAGAAAGAATCGTCTTCATTTGCAGATGACATTATAGCCAATACAAAAGACCAGATCATGGACTTTGTGAATCTTGCTTATACTTTGTTAGAGAGGGAATTTTTACCTTTTCTTCCAAAAATCTGCTAGAACTAATAAACGAACTTTGGACACTTGCAAGATACAAAGTTGTATTAAAAAAAAAAAAGCAATTCTATGTAAAAGTGATGAACAAATAGGAATTGAAATTTTAAAATACCATTTAAAATAGCACCAAACTTCACAAAGTACTTAGCTGTAAACCTAATAACACATATGCAGGATTTGTATAATGAAAACCACAACACATTAATGAGAGATATCAAAGAATGTGTAAATAAATGAAGAGATAGGTCATGCTCCTGAAACAGAGACTATTAAGACTTCAATTCTCCCCCAACTGGATGTAGATTTAACATAACCCTGATGAAAAAAGCATACCACGTTGTTTGTAGAGGCTGGCAAACTCATTCTAAAATTTATATGGAAATGAAAAGGAACACATATAGGCAAATAATTTTGAAAATAGAGAACAAAGTTTGGGGATTTACAGTCTGATGTCAAGGCTTACTGTAAAGCTATAGTAATTAAGGCATGGTGGTATTGGGTAGATGTGTACCTTAATGGAATAGAAGACTGATTCCAGAAATAGGTCTGTGCATATATGACTTAGACAAAGATGTCATGGTGATTCAGTAGGAAAAGGGCAGTCTTTTCAACAAATGGTCTAGGATAATTGGATATCTATATGACACAAAAGGAAAAAAAAAAATCTTTGACTCAAACTTTGTACCATATACCAGAATTTTTTTTTTTGATAAAGTGAACTTAAGCCTAAAATCATCTGCTCTTCAAAACAGTCTGATAAAATGAAATGATAAGCCACAAGTCACAGCCTTAGAGAATATATTTGAAAAACACATATGTGATAGAAACCTTGGATCTAGGATATATAAAGGACTCTTACAACTCAAGTATGTAGGGAAACAATCCCAAAATGATAAAAACATTTTTAAATATGCACCATTTAAGGAGAGCTATGGAAGGCAAATAGCACATCAAAAGCTGTACACTCTTATCATGAGGGATATGAAAGCTAAAATCACATGTGACATCACTACATGCCTCTTAGAGTAGGCAAAATGATAATGGATAATGGTAATGATAATAATAATAATATGCATGGTGCTATTGAGGATTTGGAACAACTGGAACTTTCATACCTTGCTGTTGGGAATGCAAAATGGAAAATGGCCATGCAGTGGTTTTGCAATGCTAAACATGCAGTTACCATATAAACTAACAATCCCCACTGCCAAGCATTTATCTGGAAAAAAACGAAACACATGCCTATGAAGAAACTTGCATGTAAATGCTCAGGGCAGTTTGGTCCCTAACAGCCCCAAATTGGAAGTCATTGAAATGTTCATGGATGCTGTGAGTGGATAACATAGATACAGAGAAATACCACTTAGCAATAAAAAGAAAGGGGCTATTGATCTGTATAAGAATATGGATGAATCTCAAAAGCATTGTACTCTGTGAGGGAAACTAGCCCCCCAAAGCTGTGTAACAGACAATTCCATTTACAGTGCATTTCTGAAGCTGTGAGGACAGAAATTCAGATATATGGTGGCCGGAGTTGACACAAATGGGCACAAGGAAACTTTGGGTGATAATGGAAAAGTACTGTATTTCCATTGCGTTGGTGGTTACATGACTGTATATGTTTGTCAAAACCCATTGAACTGTATGCCTGAAAGAGGTGAATTTCATTATGTGTAAATTCTACCTCAGCAGAGCTGACCTTAAAAAAGGCAGTCAAACAACCCAGTGGAGAAGTGTTTTTTGTGACATATGAAAGATGAAGGCAGGGCTCCTGGGTGGCTCAGTCAATTAAGCACCTGACTCTTGATTTTGGCTCAGGCCATGATCTCAGGGCTGTGGGTTCAAGTCCTGAGTCAGGCTTCATGCTCAGCATGAACTCTGCTTAAGTATTCTTTCCCCCCTCCATATGGCCCTCTCCCCACTGCTCTCTTTCTCCAAAATAGACAAATAAGTTGTTTTTTTTTTTTTTTAAAGACGAAGGCATAAAATAAAGAACACACAAAGAATTCCTGAAAAATCAACCTGAAAGAAGAAATAATTTTATAGAATAGTTGATAAAAGGTAATAATAACAGAATAACCTTGTAGGAGTGTGAGTTGTATAACTACCAAATGAGGGAGTCAGGATTCAGACCCAGCCATTCGGAGTCCAAAGGCCGTGCTTTCCAATTACTACACCAAAATTGAAAATGAAATTGAAAATATCTAGCAAGTCTACCTCTATGTGTATACCTGACAGGAACCCTAGATGTGTGTGTAAGTTCAAGTATGTTTCTTGTCCCAGGGTTTGTGATAGTAAGAAGTCAAAAATAATAAAGAAGTAAGTCAATAAAATGTGATATTGTTATAGAAGAATTCTATACACTAGTAACAAGAAAGAAACTATATCTTTATATTATAATAAAGTACTTGTTGTACAAACTCTGACAATGGGTCCACTATCTGGGTTCAAATCCTATTTTTGCTACTTATTACCTGAGTGGCCATGAGCAAGAAACTCAACCTGTTTGTCTCAGCTTCATCATCTCTATAATAAAAACAATAGCAATATGTACTGAATGGGATTATTATGAAGATTGAGCTAATATTACAAATGAGCTTTTATTTGTAATAAAGTACTTAGAACAGTCCCTGACTTAAAAGTGCCCCTAAAGTGAAAATAGAACAGTACCCAAATATACAAATATCAACATGGATTTATTTTTAAAGTGATTTTTTAAAAATTTAAAAATAAGTAACTTTTCATAAAAACACATTTATAAATATAGGTGCAATAAGACTGCATTCTTGGGGCACCTGGATGGCTCAGTGTGTTAAAGTCTCTGCCTTTGGCTCGGGTCATGATCCCTGGGTCCTGGGATTGAGCCCCGCATCAGGCTCTCTGCTCAGTGGGGAGCCTGCTTCCCCCCCTCTCTCTGCCTGCCTCTCTGCCTACTTGTGATCTCTGTCTGTCAAATAAATACATAATAAAATCTTTAAAAAAAAAAGACTACATTCTTACCCTTCAAACCATAATAGTGAAACAGGGGTGCCTGGATGGCTGAGTCAGGTAAACATCAGACTCTTGATTTTAGGTCATGATCTCAGGGTCCTGGGATCGAGCCCTGCGAAGGTCTTTGCACTCAGCAGGGAGTCTGCTTGAGGATTCTCTCTCTCTCCTTCTGTCCCTCTCCCCACCACACACTCTCTCTCAAATAAATGCATAAAATCTTAAAATAATAATAACAAAACAACAAAGTGCATAGACTTATAAATATGTGTGCAGAAAACTTCCTAGCAGACTCCTTCAAACTGAATGTGTTAGTAGAAAGATAGGAAAGAGCAGCAGACTGAGGTTGGCCCATGAGGGAGCCTATCTCTAACGTTTTATCTCTTTAACTGTGTGAGAGAGATGAAACAAACATAAAAAAATGGTAACGGTTAGGAGTGTAGTCATTTCAGAAAACTGCCCTAGAGTTTGCCATATCACTCTGCATATTCTTCTCCTCCCCTCCCCCTTTTTCCAAATAAATTAGGTAAAGGCAAATGTCAGAAGATCAGGAAGGTCTGGAAGCAGAGTCTAGAAATCAGCTACAGTGGCTTTTTCATTTAAAATCAAAGTTATGGATGATGTGGTTCTGCAGACTTAAAACGGTCGGTTTGCATCAGGAAGAGGCTGTGGTTATATTAGCGGAGGTCCAGTGCCCAGAGAGTCAAACAAGGCAGCAGGGTGACCTCTGGGAAAGTAGCAGCTCACAGCCAACTTGCCTGGTTCCTGGGTCAGAAGCCAGAGCAGAGAGGTGGACTGTTTTTCCTCATCCGTTGCCCAGAAATGGTCTTTCAGCCTGTACTTAGTAATAATCTTTAACAGATAAATCACTCCCTAGGTGAGAGAATTTGGAAAGTAAAATCCTTCTGAGGAAAACCTGCTAGGAAGCAGACAGAACCTTTGCAGATAGCTCAATAGGTCTTAAGAAGGCAGTTTTGAGACTATAAAAGTGAAGAGGTAGGATAAAGGTATCGGCCAGCATATATGGATTTTTACTGTTTCTGGTCATATTCACTTGATTTAAAAGGTATTCAAAATTTTCTGAAAACATTGCAAAACGGGATTGTCAACTTGAAGACTGAACTACATTAATGGGATGAACTGGAAAAATAATGAATACTTAAGTAATTCAAATCATGATGTTACTTGTGGCTACTGAGCTCTCTAATGCTGGTTTATTCTATGTAGTATTGGTATATCTGCATTTCCAAAAAAAGTATTGCAGTATAGCATTTTTCTACAGACATATCCAGATAGGGATTTTTTTTTTTCTTAAAAACTTTGCCTATGTTTGTAGAGTACACAGTGTTTTATTAGTTCCAGGATCCACTTAGGGACTATTAAAACCACTGTAGTTTTGTTTTGCTTTTTCTTCCTTTTAGTGGGACACATTTATTAGCATTTATGAGGTATTCACTAGTATCTGTACAAAGTGCACGAATGAGTAATGAAAAGTGTTCACCTAATTAGGAATGGGTGTGGGGCGATGTTAATTGGAATTGACTTATTCCCGACTTATTTTCATGTTAATTCCCAGGTATGGGGATCCTGCCTGGAGAAGCAAGAACTTCCGGGTATTAGAAAGTCTTTTTATTTACCTAATTATATTTAGCAGAATCAACCAGGAGGAGGAAGAGAGAAACATTGTGCATTCTAAAGGAGTTAAAGGCTGACATTTTAAGGAATCCCATTTGTTAGGGATGGCGCATACTTCTTTAGTAAATTTAATAGGTGTCCATTCATAAAGCATAACTTACTTTACTTCAGTGAATCAGAGTGATGGTTTAAGTATTGCACAAGGGCACTTCATGTGATGCATGCCACACTTTGGATTCTGCATGGGAGAGATAATCATAAAGCAAAGTAACTAAGTGTTCCGAAGCTGCGTGTTTTGGAATTCGGCAAGTTAATTTTCAGGTCGTTAAGGGGCTTTCTTTTCAATGACAATTGTAAATGCCATTCCCCTTAGTTAAACCAAATAAAATGTCAGATTTGAAGGAGGATGAATGGGCACAAACTGGATAAGAAGAAACCCTTTTTCTTCTCCCTTTTTTGTTGTTGTTTTTCATTAATCTAAATAGGGGTTATTCAGATTCTTTTCTCTTTCTTGGGCTAGAAGGTAAAATATACTTTAAATGCATGAAGATCAGTGATGCATGGAATTCTACTGTTGAATACTATTCAATGCAAATATTCTTAGGAGAGGTAAATAAAGCTTTATTAGCCTTTTATATCTTAGTGTAAATAAGCTTAATAGATTCTTTTCTGAGACAAGTTAAAGTTAAATTTGCTTTTTATATTTGCAGACTATTTGGGTCTTGACTCTGCATAAGGAGACTGTGGTTTCCGCTTCTATCTTTCCTAGCAGTTAGGAGGCATTCACTGAACCTCTCCAAGGCATAATTTTTTCATGTGTGGGTTCGCCACAGATATTAAAGACCCATGTAGCTCTAATACTTCAAGTTAGCTGCTTCAGAAAATGTTTGGTGTTAATTCCCGATATAAATTAGTAAGCAGAACTAGGAATATGTCCCTTCACCAAGAAATAAGGCAAAACAAAACAAAACAAAAAGCAAGACAAAACTGTGAGTTGGGTTAGGATAAAGCAGAGAAGATGCCTACAGCAACATAGGCTTCTCAGAAAATACATGCAGAAACTCAGTTCCAGCAAACACTTCTGCTTAAAGTCTCACCCAAAGGGTTGTGTTTATTGTTTTTATTATTTATTTATTTATTTATTTATTTTTTGCTCTTTTGATAGTTAAAATGTATTTATGTTGTATAAAGCTATTACTTTAAACAGAATCCAAGTTGGGAGATTTGTGAAGTTATTTGAGTAATTTTCTTCTTTTTAATTTATTTTTTATTTTTTAATTTTAATTTTTTTTCTCACCATAGCACATACCCTCCCCAATGCCCATCACCCAGCCACCCGATCCCTCCCTCCCCTCCCCAGCAACCCTCAGTTTGTTTCCTGAGATTAAGAGTCTCTTATGATTTGTCTCTAGAAGAGCATCCTTTAAGGAAGAGATTTAGGCTTCGATTCCCTTTAAAGAAGTCCACTGGCATGGTCAGCAAGGATGATATCCATATCCCTTAGTTCCAGTGGTGAGCTCAAGATAGAAGAAAGTCAATAATACATATCAGTAATTACATGGATTAATTCAAATAGAAAAAGAGTAAAAGGTTTGATTGATAGATTGTTGAGTCTCCTGAGTATAGTTAGCATTTGGAGAAATCCATTGTTATATGCTTATGAAGAAAAGGAAAAAGTATTTTGAATAGTAACCACTGATGCTCCTGATAGCCTTGCAGAAGTGAAGGAAAAGTTTATGCAAGTCCATTTGGTGTGATAAGGACTCAAGGCCCACATAGATAAAAAGAGGAAGGGTATTGGAAATGTGATGATGTATAACTTCAAAGGTCAATTCATAGAGAATTCCTTGGGAAAGAAACTGAGTAGCTTCTTCCAAGGTGTATCAGAATGATTGAAGCACAATTAACTATGTGAAGATGTGATAAATTAGAGTTAGGCAATAACCTAGTGAGGCATTCTTGCATAAAGTGACGAGCGAGGAGGAGGGAGCATCTGGACGATGACACACCCATTTCTAAGAGTATATATAACCTGGAGTCCAGACTATGGCATTGAAACTCAGAGCATCTCCTCACGGTCACTCAGCTGAACTTACATCTCCTGCCAACATGTCCTACAGCTGCTGCTCTGGAAATGTCTCCTCCAGCTCCTTTGGGGGGTACATGCGCTATGTAAACTCCTCCTGTGGCTCTTCTTGCCCCAGCAACCTGGTCTACCGCACTGACTCCTGCTCTCCCAGCACCTGTCAGCTGAGTTCCTCCCCTGCTAGTGGCTGTCAGGAGACCTGCTGTGAGCCCACCAGCTGCCAGACATCCTGCATGGTGTCCATTCCTTGCCAGACATCCTGCAACAGTCCGAGGACCTCCACACTCTGCAATCCCTGCCAGACGACTTGCTCTGGGTCTGTGGGCATTGGGTCCAGCAGCTGCCATTCCCTGAGCTATGGATCTAGAAGCTGCTACTCACTGGCTTGTGGATCCCAGGGCTCCAGATCCATGAGTTATGGAGTCTGTGGCTTCCCTTCACTGGGCTATGGATCCAGATTCTGGGATCCAACCAACTTGGCTTCTAGGAGCTGCCAGTCTTCTTGTTACAGGCCAACCTATAGATCAGCCTTCTGTAGACCAACTTGTTGAGTTTCCAGACACTTAGAGTAAAATGTTACAGTCTCTACATAGAGCTGCTACTGTAGTGTTCTCAGTAATGTCAGCTAATGCCTCTTATCGCCCGCTCTTCACCCTCTGTCTGGCATTAGGTATCAGCTCATAGACTAGTTCCTTCAGTGAACTTAACAAATGATGAAAATATTAAGTGTGTGCCTGTAATTTTGAACAATTGACTAAGAATTACATAAATTCTTCATATAAAATGTATGGAAGTTCAGTTTTGCTTGACCTAATAAACACATTTACTCTTGCATCTGGAATGTTCTCATTGTTCTTATTGATTTTCAAAGTCTGATTTGCGATCTATCTTTGGGGCTCCAGACCCTCAGAATACTTTCCTTAGGAAATAGGTTTGGATTTTCTTAGGAAATGGTGTCAGGCCCAGTGTATGGTGAAATTCTCCGGGCAGTTTACTGACAGAGAGCTATTAAGTGTGCATGTTTTCCGAAGCTGTTACAGTTTTTATTATTGAGAGTAGGCCCATATAAAGTCAACATTCTTATCATGTTTCCAGTATGCTTATCTAGTTTTGAACATCTTATGTTTATTTGGTTTTCAGTTTACATTTTTAAAACAGTATTGAATTAGAATTTATCTTGTGATGTTAACCGGGTGAAAAAGCATTTTAAAAATATACAAATTATTGAATAAATCTGATATACTGACATGAAAAAGTGAAAATATGAAGTGTTAGGGGTTATAGGACATGATGATTGTCTTTAAATATATAGAAATATGGATTATTCAGTGTGTGTGTATTTGTATGTGTGTGGAAGAGAGAGACAGATAAACAGAGTCTTAAAAGTTTAAAACTGTGAGGAATAGAAAGAGTTATAGGGAGAAATATTTTGGCTTATTATAAAGAAATATAAATTTGTGAATTGTAAATTTACATAATTATTATGACACAGGTACTTTGAAGCTATTCAGTTTCTCAACAAGTAGAAGATGAATAAATCCCATGTTTGTTTGTCTTAGTGACTTCTGCCTTTCAATTGGAGGTAAGATTAGATAACTTTCCATGTTCTGAATCTTATAACCCATGCAGGTATCCTTGGGACCCACTACTCAATAGTGGTAGTGAAAAGCAGACATATCCTTGTAGGATACTACACAGATCTGAGACAGAATACCCTCTGTGTTTATTTTTAATATGATTAAGTTTTTGTTTCAGAGGCTAAATGTAGCATTACAATTCAGTTAAAACTTTTTCATAACATATTTAGTGACAACTGATCATGAGTGGGAGAAATCACCAACAGATAATTATGCGTCATGAGTGTTTATTGATTTGTCTTCCCTAACACATTTTCCTCAAGCTTTTTCTAATTGAAGCTGAGAGAAGAGGGTTCCTTTTCTCTCTCTTTTTTTAAAGGTTTATTTATTTATTTGACACAGAGATAGAGAGTACAAGTAGGCAGAGCAAGAGGGAGAAGCAGGCTCTCCACTGAGCAGAGAGCCCAACGTGGGGCTCGATCCCAGGACTCTGGGATCATGACCTGAGCTGAAGGCAGCCACTTAACTGACTAAGCCACCCAGGTACCCTGTTCCTTTTCTCTTATATCCAAGACAATCATGGACTAAGCGTGGTTGCATGGGAACCCAGTTTTCTGTGCACAGAAAGGTGCCCAAGAGACAGAAAATAGAGGAATAGAGACATAGAAGTTGCTGGTGACACAGGAGTCTCTGGTTTCCATCATCCCTTAAGCCAGCTTTACTAGCCCTTCATGTACTTTGATTATATGGGCCAATAAGGTCTTCTTTTGGCTTAAACTAATTAAAATAATTAAAGTAAGATTTCTGTCACTCACATTCAAAGAGTTATAATTAATAAAAATGTGCCAGCTAGGTGCAGACTTACTCATAGTACAGACTATGGTGTGAAGAAACACTTAAAAATTTTATTAGTAAGATAAAAAGATTCTAAGACTCTATGACCATTAGCAGTGAGAGCAAACTACTATTTCCTTCCTAAAGTAATGTAGAATGAATAAAATGTAGATTAAAGAAAACATTTGGGAAAGCAAACTAAGAGGGTCATAGTAGTATGGCCAGTGAGCAAGTCCTGGGGACAGAGTCAGCAAACGTGATTCTACTTTCAATCAAGGAAGGCATGAGGCCCCACAAAAGTGATGAGTATAGATAATGTTTAAAACTGAGAACAACCCCACGATGGAAGGATCCAGTGACATAGAGGATCTAGTTCTGGAATGACTTGGAGATTTCCCCCCCACTATAATGGAATCTTTGAGGTGAACGGCCACAAATTGAAACAGAAAGGCAAAGCAGGGGAGAGGAAATAGATACATCAGTATACTTTTAATATGCAAGCTCTTCCCAATAGAGCAGGAACATTCAGATTTCAGGGAGCAGGCATGATGAATATCCTTTGCACCCTTCATTCTTTGCCTTGTGATTTTCTCAGTATCTCATCACTGCTAGTTTCCCCTTCTCTTCTCTCAGCCCTCTGCTTTTCTTCTTGGTCTGCTCCCCATATCTCCATCTCTCTAACGCTCATGTCTCCATCTCTCTCTCTCCACTGCTCCATCTTTCTCTCTCTCTCTCTTCCCCTCATATCTCCATCTTTCTCTCTCATATTTACATTATTTCCATCTCTTCCTCTTTCCTTCCCTCCTGACCTGCCTCTCTCTATGATTTTTCACCTCTTATGGGCACCCTGCTTTTTTCCACATCCACCTTCTGGTGCCCTGTTGAGTCTGGGCACCAGGTAACATTGGTTTTCTGGATGAATGGAGACAAGGTATAATGGTAGGCAAGGCTCTGTCGTTGGCTAGGAAGAAGCTAAGAGAGAAGAGGGACACTTACCTCTCAGGCTAAGTCTGCTCATTCGTAAGTACCCCACTTCTAATGCCCTTACTACATTAGATGACATCAGCTCCTTGCTGAATTCAGCTCACTTGGAATTTGAAGTTTGCATTACAGCTCTTTTGTGAAGAATGCTGGGAACTCAGAAAAGACAAAGACTTTGGTCTATTAAGAGCTAATTCACACGTAGTGGAAGAGACAAACTTCCTCCCATTATGTTGGTGTGAGGGGTGGGTTTAAGGGGGTGGCAAGGGAGCCTCAAGAGAGGTAACTGCATAAGCAATGGCATAATCACCTGGAAGAATATTGTGCGGGGTTCAAGGAGGAAAGTGGCAGGCTCTTTTTATTAAACTCTGAAATCTGGGCACAAGAAGGTAAGATATTACATAATAATAAAAAGTGAGCTGGTGCAACACTACAGATCCAGAAATAGAGACAGTAGCCACACCAGTGCTTGAGAAAGAAAGCCTGAGCCTGTATCTGGAGTGACGAGACATCACTGATAAAAAAGAGCCTTCATATTTGATACATGGGAATGGTTCTTTGGGCTCCTGTTATTCTTGGGAATCAAAATTAATGTGCTTATTTCTGTGACTGGGGACTCATTCAGTTGCAATTAACAATCTAATAAAATGCTAACACACACAGGGTAGAGTTCCGAGATGTGGACTATAACTACAGAGACATTGCACTCAGAATTAAGGAAACGTGAATTGTTTCTCAAGTTCAAAATACTTTATGCAGCTATTCAACAGGAAATCATACTTCTCACTGCACCTTACCTACTGTTGCTTTGGGAGTTTCCCTCACTGAACCCTTAGGGGTTGTCTGATTTCCTAGTGTTCTGCTGTGTCTGTTCTCATCCCACTGATTTGCATTACTGTGGCATCACATTCTTAAGGGTACACTCACCATCAGAGTTGTGCAAGGGACTACCTTCTTAAAAGATACCCCCCGGGTTTCCACTCATACACCCAAGCCCCAGTCCTAGAATGTGTTCACATCTACTCTCTAATTACCATGTATGTTGATGGTCACATGCATGCCAGCCAAGATCTGTTGCTTTCTGAAGGCCCCACCACCTTGCTGACATCGAGTCTTGGGTCTAGGGACATAATAATTGCTACTTCTCGGTTGTGGGCCCTGTTTCTGCCACCCAACCTATCTGCTTCTGTAAATTGTTTGGATATTTTGCCAACCAGTCTCTCTATATAAATTACTCATCAAACTACTGCATGATCATATTTTCCACGCACAGACTACACAAGCTTCTGGTGATGTTGAGCCCTCGCTACACAATTATGATTGTTAAATAATGAATATTTCCTTATTGGACTGTGACCTTTTCACAGATAAACTGTACCTTTCCTAAGATACACCTAGAGATTGGATAAGCAACCATCTACCTAGAGAAAAATAGCCTTTGCCCATCACTCCATCCATTTGATTCATCCATTAAAAATTATTAAATCTTAGTAATGTTACATTTCAAGGCCTATCCTTTGCAATGAAGTATATCCTTTAAGCAAGTATAAAATAATGAAGAAAAATGAGATTGTAGAGATTTAACTTACTGGAACCAAAATTGTGCACTCTATTATTTTTCATTAGTGTGTGTGGTCTGGTATATCTTTTGGATATTCTAGGTTTTAAAGAAATATTGATCTTTTTGTTAAATAGACACTAAATTTCCAACTTAGAAAAATGTTACTATATGTAGGATTACTATCAGTAGACTAGGCTTTGGAAATCTTGTAATTTCTTTTTCCTTTTATGACACTATCAACTGGGAAATAGAGCAAATAAAAAATATGTTGAGAGTTGGGTTCTGGTGCTGATTCTCTTATTAACCAGACTTTGATCTTATATCCATCACCTCCTTCTCTGTGTATTGTCTTCCATACATGCAAAATGAGATAGTCCTTTATAATCTGTGATCTCTAAGATTTCTTTCAGCGTTATAGACCTATTCATATTATATGATAATAGTGTGTTGTGGGAATGGGCTCTTAATGCCCCCACTACAGTTTGGATTCTTCTTTGTGGCCAGAAAAGGGTGGGACAGAAGGCTAATATGTAAAATGGGATGCAATATAAAATGTAATAATACTGAGATAACTTTTCAAATAGTAGAATCATGATTCTCAAGTACACAAAAAGAAAAAAAAACACATGAAATATCTTATTGAACCCATTAATAAGTGAAAGGGCCATTGGAAAGGTACAAGTGGCTGGAAGGAGAAGTCAAGGGACCCAGTTATGTAGACTGTCAGAAATGCTGAAATGAATTTACAAAGATCGATGCAAAGTGGTCACTCAATGGCACTGGATAGAAATCATTTTCATTTCTATGGACAAGAATCATTTCATTATTATTATCAATTTTCTACAACAAAACAGATCAAAAGCAATAAAAAGTGCAGGTACCCTGAAAGGTGTGCAAGACAGGCCACAGAGTAATTCAGTTCCAGGTCCCCTAATTCAGTCTTTCAAGACTTCTGACAACAGTATTTGAAATCAGAAACGTTAATTGTAAAACATTTTAAAACATGTAATACATGTGAACCACATTTTTTTCTTAATATAGAAAATAAGAAAAGGAAATTATATACACTATTACATGGAAAGATCTACTCTATCTTTCAATTTATGCTTTTCTAATGGCATTGTATCTACTTGTGACTTGAGGAAAAGGGATATTACATAGGGGTGTGATTTTGGGGGAGGGGGTAAAGATTTTATTTATTTATTTATTTGAGAGAAAGAGAGAGAGAGAACACAAGAGGGGGAGGAGGGGCAGAAGGAGAAAAAGAATTCCTGCTAAGCAGGGAGCCCAATAGGACATGGGGCTCCATTCCAGGACCTTGGGCAGAGCTTAACCCCAAGACCCTGGGATCATGAGTCCTGAGATCATGGCCTGAGTGGAAGGCAGAGGCTTAATCCACTGAGCCACCCAGGCACCAAGTGGTGGGATATTTTGACTTGGTCCTTCTTTCTTCCCTGCCCCTCCCATCACCTCACCTCAATTGTCACACCACTGTTTGACATCATTGCTTAGGAAAAACAAGCCTCACTCTTTTAAAACCTCAGATGTAATTAAATTGAATAATATTATATAAATATAATAGCCACAACACGGGGTCCATATTTTAGATTTATTACCTTTTTTTTTCCCCCTAACGTGAAGAAGTTAGCCATTGTTGGACTAGTTCTCCATCTTGATGGCAACAGTGGTTATGCAAGTCTATGCATGGGATAAAATCACACACAACTATACAAACACACACACACACACGTGTGTGCATGTTTAAATTGGTAAAACTGAACATGGTTGTAGTCTGACAGCTTCGAGCTAATGTCAATTTCCTGATCTTGACACTGTAACACAGTTAATTAAGTCATCACTATTGAAGGAAACTGGGTGATCACTATTGAAGGATTCTATGTGTAATTTTTGCAACTTGCTGTGAGTCTATGATTATTTGAAAACAACAACAACAACAAAAACCCAGCTAAATGAAAGTTAACTATATGCGGAAAATAGAAGTAGACTATTGATTGATAATATGTGATATGAGGTTCATAATGGGAATTTCTGGAAGATTCATAGGGTCATGCGAATGTCTGTGAGTTAAAGTGACAAGATGCAGCCATCATTGATGCATGGAAGCTCTTTATTTGCTATGGGTAGATATGTAGTTTGAGAATTAAGTCAAAGGATTAGAAATTAACCAAGGTTGTACTTTTCTTCTGTGTTCACCAGGTGTCTATTTCAGAATTTGTAAGATTTCTCATCAATCTCCATTTTTCTTCTTGATGGAATCACTAGAGTTCCTCTACTCCAAATAACTAAAGCCTCACTTCCCAATATTTATCTCTTGGAACACTAGTCTTAAGGGACATATAATAGATTAGATATAAATTTACATTTATGTGATGAATATAGGACTAACCAAGTTAATCAGGTTTGCATTTTTCCCCTTTCAGAGTTTTAAAATATGCTTAAGGATGTTGTGAATTTCTAAAAAAAAAAAAGATTACAGTCCTAACCACTCCCCTGTCCCCTGTCCATGACGGAGTTGACAGCGACACCCCGTAAGTTTTCCCAAGTTCTTTAGACCAGATAATATTATAATTTTTAGTCAAAATCAGTTTTAGTCAAATCTATACTCCAGGCAACGAGGTATTGTCCTTTTTTTGGAGAATCTTTGCAAATGGAAAACATCTAAATTTATTTTTTGACGTACATTCTCTTTTTGGTACTTTACCAGCAAAATAATCCCAGTCATGTAATTGAAAGGGAAGCTGTTATCACACTCATAATCATAAAAATAGTGAATAGTGGCTGATTCTGTGTTTTTAACAGCTCACTCTTCCTGCTGGGCAAATGACCACAGAGGTTAATGTCTTGACTATAAAATTGATTCCAGAGAACTTCACTTTCTGTGTCCTATGGATACCACAAGGTGAAGAGGTGTCATTGATTGTTCATCTTCTCTAGCTTATAAACCAAATTTGAAAAATGCTTTAGCTTCAACAATTTTAGGGTGATTTCTCATGGTCCATTATTGTGCTAGGTAAAACAGGAAAAACAAACAGTCAAACCACATTTAGCACAGCCTTGGGAGCTGCAAACTCCCTTCTGGGAGAATGATGTGGAAATGTTCTCCTAATCGATTGTCAACACATGGAGGGGAAGGCTTTTGTACCGCAAGCCTGCGTTTACCGAAGTCATGCAAGGGAATTCTTTTCGGTTTTTCATTTTCAAATTCTCGAAGGGAAAGAATATGGTTGTGAATTTTAAAATGATTTACTTTTTACTTTCCTGCTCTGTACCTTCTGGACGTGGTGTAACACTTTGCCGGAGATTGTCTCCTATCACCTCCATTTTAATTCGGTCTTCTGAGAGGTTTTAAGTGACGAAAGATGTTGTAATAAAACTGTACCTCAACTGCATCATGCATTGGTCTTTGGCATTTGTAGCTTCATATCGTGGCTTAACAGATATGGAAGGTAAGAGTGAGTAATGGATTATCTGGAGACAGACAGACCCAGTCTCACTTTTTTGGCTTTATAAAGTTTAAAAAAATTCTTAACACATGACTTAACATAACACTACACTCTTTTTATATGGAAAATGGAAATGATATTAGTTCTTTCACAGGACGATTATGAGGGATATATATGAGAATTATGTAATATGCAGTAGGAGATTTTTAATTTATCGAAGGTACTGTGATTCGGACATCTTCTTTCTGAGTATATTCCCCTTGCTCTACGATGCAGTTGTTGGATGCATGGTAATTAATGTTCACATATTAATTGTCTCTTGGCAAGTGGGAGCAGCACAGAATGGACTTTGTTCTGCACTACTGGGATCCCAAAATGTATGCAAAGGACATTGCTATTTCAAGCAGAAGCAAAACAGTGGTTGTTTTTTCTAGTATGGAGAAATACCAGTTTTGTGTTCCAGCTTACTGGTGACTGATTTAATATATTGCCTTGCTTAAATCTTTGCCCTTAGCTGTGCAGGGTCAGAGTAAAACAGGCAAACATGTGCAAGCCTTCCTTAATAGAGTCCTTACCTGCTGGGATACTATTTTGGATAAACCCCTGTAAGTCACTGCAGAATGTGATGAGAGTCACTGAAAAGTCTGACAAACATGAATCTGGAAAGAACGAGCCACCTGGCACCCATTAGCTCACCAGAACCTCTTCTTCAGGGTAATAATTTCAGCCATTATTCTATTAATGATTCTTTGGGAAATGCCAAACAAAAAATTACTAATAGTCTTGAAACTCAAAATGAATGAGCAACATACATTAGTATCTTTGCCCGTTGAACTTTGAAGTTTTGCCAACATGGGTACAGAATGAAGACACATTGCCTTCAAGCTGCTGAAACCATGTAAATCTGACACTGTCTCCAGAGTTCCTGCCTATCAATGGGCAGTTGACTTCTGAATGGTGGGGCCTGTTTAGACGTCAGGACTTGATTATTACCAGAAACCCCTTCTTCACCAAATGCAATTAGAACCAGGATAGCTCCTTCTGATGGTAGGTATGGAGTCAGTACAGAGGAGGCGGGGCTTTCCTATCCATTAACCAACTGACATGACAATCTGTACCACCCTCCAGGCAACGGGATTGCTTGGTCATCAGAATGCCACATTTGGGATCTCCACTTTGGTTTTTCCACCTAGAAAGTCTGAGTTTTTGTGCTTCAGAATCATTTCTTAGAACATTTGAGCATTTAGATAATCACACTTTTTTTCACTTGGGCATTAGTTTGTTTGCTGTAAGAGGGAACCCAGTTAAAGTGTCCTTAGCATGTGATTCCTGAGGAAACACCATGAATATTTGAATCCACGATGCTAACATGTATTGGCTACTTCTTTTGTACATACTGCAGGACCTCTCAAAAATTCAATTTCCTTTAATGTGAAAAAGAGATAATGATAGTATTTATATCACAAGTTTACAATGAGAAATGGATGATAAGATAGCCAAAGCAAGTAAAAGAGTTCCTTGGATATAGAAAGCACTCTATAAATGTTAACTATTATTTAGACTATAAATGTATAGAACTTATATCCCCCAAATCAATGCATGTGGGGCCATTGACCTAAATGTCTGGTTGCGTGAGCCATAAACATTGCATTCTTTTTTTTTTAAAGATTTTTATTTATTTGATAAAGAGAGAGCTAGAGAGAGAGAGAGAGGAAACGATCACAGGCAGGAAGAGGGGTAGCGGGAGAGGGAGAAGATCCCCCCTGAGTAGGACACTGGGATCATGACCTAAGTCAGATCATTAAGTCACTGAGCTTCCCAGGCAACCCCATCACATCTTTTATGTAGTCTAAAACCAAATATCTATTCTCTCAATACCTAAACATTTTAAATATCCACTAAAGTACACAATAGTGTATTCCTTCCCAAACAACAGAAAAATACAAATAAACATATTCTAACCCAATACCTTTAGAATATATATTCTAAATATATATATTCTCTCCCTCTCTCTCTCTCTCTATATATATATATATATAAAGAATTATATATATATGTGTGTATATATGTATATATATGAAATTTTTATCTGAGACAGAGAGAGTGAGATAGAAGACAAAAGGGAGGTGAGGAGCAGAGAGAAAAGCAGACTCCTCACTGCGCAGGAATCCCAAAGCAGGTCTTGATCCTAGGATTCCAGGATCATGACCTGAGCCAAAGGCAACCACTCTACCAACTGAGTCATCCAGGTGCATATATATATATGTATACATACATATATATATATGCATACACACATAATATATTGATAATATGTTTAATCCTGGTTACAACCTAGCTCAGAATTGCCTTATAATGTTTTTTTCTATTCATCTTAAAAAATATATATTTCTTTTATACTGTGCCCCCTCTGGGTAGTCTTACATCTTTGCCTTTGACTCCTGGTCTTCACTGGAGCTTGTCTGGTCTTTAAGCCACCACATTCTTCTATCAAGGTTAATCAGGGATCTTTAGATGTAATAACCACGCTCACATAACATGAGAATGTGATATCTATAACATCACTCTGGAAGTTATTTGTTCAGCAATTTTCAGTGTGCTTGAGGAAAATAATTTGGTATTTGTTTTACTGCTTATAAACACAGCCCCTAAGGGGCTATTAAAAATTTACACACTGTAAATTTGATGGTAGATTACTTTTTTAAAGTATTTGGGCTGAAATTTCCATTTTCTTTGCTAATATAATTTAAGTCCACTTATATGAGACATTCCATATTCATCCAGCTGGTAAAGAGGGCCAAGCAGAATTATTTTTCCATAAAACTCATTTGATTCTCATGGAGTATCATGATCATAGAGTGACCTTTGTCTTTTATGAACCATTTCTGTCACACACATTAGTTGTTACTGAACATAAGTACATGCTTTATATTATGCAAGCCACATTAGGAATGACTGAGAAAGGAATCACACCAAAATATAGTACCATAACCTCGGAGGAAAGAAGATAGCTATATCTCAGCATCCTATAAATGACCCTAAGAATCACAAATTAAACCAGCAATGATGACCCACTGCTTTGTGTATACAACCATCATCTGAAATCCAAGGCAAAACTGTTAGCTGGCTTTTACCTACAAAATACTAGTCAGTATATTTATAATAGTGCTATTCTAGTTCTTTGAAGTTAGACCATACACCTTGCTCTTACGCAAATTGTGGTGTAGAAGAATATTGAAGTCAGCTGTCAAGAATGTTTCAGCAACAGGATGAGCACGTAAGCCATCTAAGCCAGCAGAGAAAAGTGACACTCTCTGACATTGATAACAAGTGAATGAGACATAATGATAATATGTTTCAACTGCTGGGTTGGAAACTTCTCTTCTTCTTCTCTTACAGAATTCCTGGTCTACCCTGTTTTATTTTGTGGCCCTTCTTAACCTCAGCTACTGTGTCTACCCATTGATCTCTGCTCCCCCAGTCTCCAGCTAGATAGGTCTCTCTCTAGTGACTCACAAGAGAGTTGCCCGAAGCCCACCAGCACTCAGGAGCTATCCTTTTCCCAGAGACCAGGAATTTAACAGTCTCCAATCTTTAAATTACAGATCTGTGATTGCCAAAATATGAATTACCTTCCCAGCTTCTGCCATGAAAACTATTTCTCCATAATTTAATACAGACCATCCTGTAGGACTGGCTTTTTTTTTAATTTAATTTAATTTCTTTTCAGTGTTCCAGAATTCATTGTTTATGCACCACACTCAGTGCCCCACGCAATACATGCCCTCCATAATACCCACCACCAGGCTCACCCAACCCCAACCCCCCTTTTCCCTCCAAAACCCTCAGTTTGTTTCTCAGAGTTCACAGTCTCTCATGGTTTGTCTCCCCACCCCCAATTTCCCCCAACTCCCTTCTCCTCTCCATCTCCCCATGTCCTCCATGTTATTCCTTATGCTCCACAAGTAAGTGAAACCATATGATAATCGACTATCTCTGCTTGACTAATTTCACTCAGCAGAATCTCTTCCAGTCCCGCCCAGGACTGGCTTTTATAAATCAGATTCATGCCTCTTCACACTCCTACAAGCAAATGCTACTATTATATTCATTTACTAAAACGCCTCACTTCCTGAATTGACTGACCACCAACTACTTATTTTCTCTGACAGATACATGTTCCATCATCATTATACAATCAAAGAACAGTGAAAAAAAAAAGTCAAAGTTGGGAAACTACCTTATGCCAGGTGATAAGAAGTTATATAAAAGAAATTACAAGGTTTTTTCATGTTTTTTTCTTCCACAATGTGACAGATATGTCTCTGTTTACTAAACTTTTATGGATTTTGAATGAATTCATGTTTTTCTTTGAAACATTCAAAATGAGAGATAAGGGAAAAAACCAGACCACCTGGACCTAAATGTTAGGGAGTTTTTTTGTTTGTTTTGTTTTGTTTCTGCAGCAACGTTGTAATCACAGAAAATGACCAGACCTCAAAGAAGTAAGTAAGTAAGTCATTAACTACATTGTCAATACTCCTTGTTCAAACCAGGATGGCAAAGAAATATCAAGGTCACAAGATTCCTGGTCAGCTCTCAATAAAAGACTGCCACTAAAAGCCTTCAGTGGCGACCCATTCAGAACCCCTCTCATTTCAGAGAGCTTTTTTCTTTCCTTTCTGTTCTCACCTTCACTTAATAAACTTTCACTTCACTTCATTTCACCCTTTTGTGTCCATGAGATTCATTCTTTGGCTCCATGAGACAAGAACCCAGTGACCCTATAACACTAAAAAACTCCAAAAAAAAAAAAAAAAAAAAACAAAAACCACAAAACACTTGAGCAAAAACCTGGAAGCTGTGAGGGCATTAGTACTGTGGACTAACTGTGTTCCTTTCTTTTTGACATCCAAGAGGTTTAGAACTGAATTTGAGGCTTAAGCCTGGTACTCCAGAGACCCCCATGATCTGCAAATTTGTGTTCTTTTATCCTTTGGAGAGGCAGGGCAGGGGTGTGGGTAAGGGCATGAGTTCCAAATTCAAACTAGATTCAAATATCCGCTCTACTGCTCACTAGTCACATGACTTTGGGCGTCATATTTAATCTCTCTGGGCCTCTAAATGTTGATGAAAATTACCTCACAGGGCTCTTTTTTAGGGATGAATGAAATAATGTACACAGATTCCTCTGCGTGCAGGAAGAGCTCAATAAAAATGAGCTGTAATCATTTTAAAAATTGGAAAAGGTGGTTCAGTTTAACCAGCATTTGTTAAGTATCTGCTATGTACCAGGCACTGTTGAAATTGTGGCCATTTCCAAATTAAAAATAAAAAAAAAAAAACCAGGCGCCTGGGTGGCTCAGTGGTTAAGCCGCTGCCTTCGGCTCAGGTCATGATCTCAGGGTCCTGGGATCGAGTCCCGCATCGGGCTCTCTGCTCAGCAGGGAGCCTGCTTCCTCCTCTCTCTCTCTCTGCCTACTTGTAATCTCTCTCTGTCAAATAAATAAATAAAATCTTTAAAAAAAAAAAAAAAAAAAAAAAAAACCAAACAAAGTGTATGCAGTAAGGAGAGATGCTTAAAATTCAGGGGCAGCATCTACTAACTTGACCTTTCTCCAACATTCAATACTTTTTTGACTACATTCCTCTATTTGTAACATATCTTCAAATTGATTTTGTTTGTTGTGTTCCCGATTTTGTTCTTACTTCACTGACTATTCCATCTAGGTCTTTTGTGGGCTCATCTTTGCCAGTTCCTTAAATGTAAGATTTTCATGAGGTGCCACCATAGGCACCTTCTCATCTCATTCTACATGTTCCTGGTGTTTCATCATTTTCATGGGAGGCAGTCAAGCACTGTGGTTAAGAATATAGGTTATTGAATCATACTGCCATGGTCTGAACCCTAGGGCCCACCCTTACTGCTAGGGGACCCTCTGATCCATTCTTCACAGAATCATTTTGTAGGAGACAAATTTGATCAAGTTGGATCTATATTTATAACCTATGGATGGTTTCTCACTGCTACACTCATATTCCCTTATCTAAGCCAGTGAGGACAGACAAAATTTGGAATCCAGAGTTTTTCAGAGTTTAGGAAAGTAATGGAATGGGTAAGCTATATATTATACAATACCCCAGGTAGTGACTGAGACAACCATCCATAATCAAACATATTTATTTATTTATTTATTTATTATTATTTTTAATTGATTTATTTATTTTCAGAAAAACAGTATTCATTATTTTTTCACCATACCCAGTGCTCCATGCAATCCGTGCTTAGAACCACCACCTGGTTCTAAGGCACAACATATGATATACACACTAAAAAGAAGAAGAAAAAATTAATATGTATTGTTCCCATTAATTTGAGCCATGTGATTCCATTTAAGAGAATATATCATGCTGTCTTTCACCTCTAAATTAATTCCAAAGAATTTTTGATTTTCAGAGATTTGGTGACCTTTGAAGAATGTCCAACAACCCTCCCCACATCATGACTTCCAGAGCCCCTTGTAATCTGGCTCCTGTCTCTCTCCAGCTTCATCTTTCATATCCTCTCTTCTGACATTCTTCACTGATGCTTCACTTCTTGAAATAAGACCCCTTTGCCTGACTAACTTCTCTGCCTTCAATCCTTAACCGAGCTGAAGAGAGGTGCTATCTTTTGAAGATAAAATTAGGGCATTAAGGTATCAGATGTGAGATAATTGGGGGTCAGATCATAAGATGGCTTGCATAAAATACTTAGAAATTGAATTTAAGTTTGAAAAGGTGAACCTACAATTTTAGAAAGAACATTCAGAGAAATGCAAAGGACAGTGGGTTAAAAGAGGCAAAATCAGAGGTTTGGGGCCAGGATGAGGACAAGATCCAAGGGCAAAGGCAGAAGAGCTGAGATGCAGCAAGAAAGGAAAGGAAAGTCTTCTAATATGTTTTGGAGATTAAAGAAAAAAAAAATGAAGAAGAAAGGAAGACATGATGATCCAAGATCGGAGAGCAGAAGTAAGGAATAGCAGTGTCATAGATATCTCCTGGGCATCCCATTTTGAGGGTTGTGTTGATGGTATACTATAAGTAAGGTGGGTGTGAAGGGGTAGAAGAAGGTCTGGGCCAGGAGACTGGTTACAAAGGTAGTCAAGCTTCTGCTGAGCTTGCTCTTTTTGTGAAATACCTAGGGTGAAGTAAGGAAAACTTTGGAAGTCTAAAGACAAAATTAGATAGATATTTATGTAGTGATAAAACCATTGATTTCCTAATTTATCCATTCAGGGGTATTTATTGAACAATGGTGTAACTTTGTTTTTGAGCTGAGGATTCCGTGTTGAGCAAGAAAGAGTAATTGTCTGCCCCCTTCCCCTCCCCCTGAGATTACAGTCAGAGACATGCCATTCAGACAATGAGTCATAACCCAGAGTAAATCCATGGTGTTACTGAACCTATGATTTGGTTAAGCTGACATTTTTAATGTTCTTAGTGTTCTTAATAAGGGGAGCGATATACTGATTTATCTGTTGGTATACTCCATCTTATGGTAGATAGTAACGATCTCCACAGACTAGTCATTTTCAGTAGCATTGCCCTAGTCGACAGGACAATTTAAAAAATAAATATAAAGATGATAGAATGACGTGCAAGGATGATAGACATCATAACAGAGAAGCCTAATTTTTTCTGGGATACAGTGGCTATAAAGTGAGCAAAGGGTTAATTATCTTAATTATCCGGATGAAGGAAGAACATGCAGGGCAGAGAAAATAACCAGTCTTCGTGGTAAGGGAAAGCTGGAGATAGTTTAATTGTGAGGGAAAAGGTCCAAGGTGCAAATGAAGTTAGAGACATGGCCAGAGCCACGACCCTGCAGACTTGCAAATCACATACATGATTTGTATCTTATCATACATGTGCTAGAGAGTTTCATCAGGAGAGTGATGTGACCAGTTTTCCATTTTAAGAGTTTCTTTTAAGGGTTTTATTTATTTATGAGAGAGAGAGAGAGAGAAAGTCAGAGGAGGACCAAAAGGAGAGGGGCAAACAGACTCCACACTGAGCACTGACCCGATGCAAGGTTTGATTCCAAGACCCTGAGATCATGACCCGAGCTGACACCAAGAATCAGATGCTTAACTGACTGAGCAACCCAGGTACCCCTTCATTTTAACATTTACCAGGCAGGGATAAGGAGAAAAGAATGGAGGGAACAATTTCTGAAAATGAGACAGGCCATGTTGGCACTCCTCCATAGCTTGCCAAGAAAGGAAACACCCAGAAATTGCTTTCGCTCCCATGCAACTTTTGGAGACATAGTCAATTGTTATGATGTGTGTGTGTGTGTGTGTTGGTGGAGTTGGGGAGACGTGTGTTACTGACATCTAATGGACCTAGAGTACCACTAAATACCTTACAATACACAGGACAGTCCCTACAGCTAAGAATTATGCATTCCAAAATGTCAGTGATGCTGGGGTTGAGAAACCCTAGACTGGAAGGTAGGCAGTAAGAGTATTAGATTTTTGGAGAATTTGGAAGACAGAAGGGACCAGGTTTGGGATGGATGTCATTCACTTATTAGGAGGATTCCAACTAGATGGATGGAAATGCTGCTTAGTCAGATAAGAAAAGAAATATTTTATTCTCCCTAAGGAAGAGCAAAAGTTTAATTTCATACACATAAAATTTGGACACCCTTATGACCTCCAAACTGAAATGTCTAGTAAGTAATTAGATATCTGAGTCTAGAATTAAAAACTAAAAAGAGGTGTGTATGGAAATACACATTTGAATGGCACCGAATATGGATCCTATTTTAAGGCATGAAGGGGAGGTTCCCCCACCCCCCTACAGAGAGCGTATGTGAAGAGATGATCACCAAACCTCAAGAGACATTATGTACCAGTACCCAACCAAGGGTCACAGAGAATTAAGTGGAAAATGAGGAGATGTGCTGGAGCAACATAGAAGAACATGTGTCAAGATGAAGTCACTTGTGTTGAATGTGACCAAATGTTCATGTAGGATCATCCTAAAAATGTCCATGGCATTTAACAGCATAGGGCCACTGCTAAGCATGGCAGTGAGGTTTCCGAAGAGTTTTAACCAGATAGAGACAATATGGTTATTGATAAGTGAATAAGAAGCGAGCTAGTTGACAAATTTCTTAGAGAATTCTATCTTTAAAAATTAGAAGAGCTATACCGTCATGAAGGAAATGCCACTCTTTGACACTTTTAAATGGAAGAAAGTTGACCATGTCACAAGACTGAGAAAACAGAACTATTAGAATGGAGGGGAATGAAATTGTTGGAAAGAGAAAAAGAAAGAAATAATAACTGACCAAGGCCCCAAAGACAGCTTTGTGTGGAGTGGGGGTGGGGGACACTGAAGCTGATATGCTGAACGTAGGGATTATATGTAATTATGAAAGATATATTTATTTTCACTTAGCATTTTTCGTAAGGATAAATTTCAAAAGAATAAAACAATTAGTTTACATGTATATATTTATTTTGTATAATATGGAAATAGAAAATTAATGATTTGATATGTTCTTTCAGTTCATAAATAATTTGAAGTACCCACCATGTGCTGGTCACTGGGTCAAAGATAGCTAAGCCCTGTTGTTGAACCCCACATGGGATCCTTCTGCAAATTCAAAAGAATTTGAATTCTTTTGTTTGAATTCTGAAGTTGGGGCACCTGGGTGGCTCAGTTGGTTAAGTGTCTGCCTTTGATTCAGGTCATGATCCTGGGGTCCTGGGATCGAGCCCCAACTAGGGCTCCCGACTCGGCCAGAATTCTCTCCTTCTCTCTCCGCCCCTGCTTGTTCTTTCTCCCTCTCTCTCTCAAATAAATAAATACAATTTTAAAACAAAAAGCATAAAACAAAAAATTGAAGTCTTAGTCATTCTGCATGGGCCATAACAAAAGACATCTCTTGCAATTCCTCCTCTGTGAATGTGTGTGTGTACCAAACAGATAGCTTATAACATACGAAGAGTCTTTTATGTCAGAAGAGTCAAAGATTAGCTGAGATGAGCACCTGTCAGATAGGACGAATTTGATTTAGGATTTAGGGTTTAAGAAATGAAAAGGACTTGGAGAAGTGAGAAAAATATTTGCTAAAAATTCGTAAGCAAAACAATGGGCGGACTCTTCTACTGGTGCCAGATAAGCAAATACTATAGGAGATTAGAAAAAAAACAATCACCTGGGAAACAAACAGGAAAGATCAAGTCACAGAAATAGCTTCTTTGTTTCTAATTTCTAAAAGATGCTTTAAGGCAGAAGCTGGATATTATAGTAAGTGGGAAAAAAGACATCTCTAATTCCAGGACTTTTCTTTATACCATTGATTTTTTTTTTTTTATAGTGATAAGGATGATTTTAACTACTTAGTATGAAGGTAAGTTTTATGTTTCTTTGTCTTTCTAGAACGATGAGCAAAAGAGAAGCTCAGCAGGGAGTGAAATGAATCACTCTCTGAGGTGTCTCATTTCTCACTCCCAACGGAGTTGGCAAAGGTTAGCACACTATTAAAATTCAAGTTTTTGCAAATGTATTTCATTGGTAGTCAACTCACTCAAAAGGTGTATCAGTTTTTAGCAATTATTCTCACTGATAGTCTAAGTGTTTGCCAAAGAATTCTCTGCCTCACCTGGAAAAAGGATCCAGTGACTCCATACTGGATAAAACATGAGTTGTTTATTGATGACAAGCTAAATGACAGGACAAAGGTAGTTTGAAACAACCATCTTTATGCTAACTTTGCATACTAAAAAATATTAATCAAAAAATTAAGAAGTTGTTCCTTCAGTGGCTGCATTTGGGAATTTCAAAAAAGAGGTAGGACTTTATAAGTAGGCACCTCAGATAAAATGCAAATGTTATCACACTGAAATGTGATTTTTCTGCCCAGGCATTCATTGTTCATGTGGTTGTGGGAGTGGAGAGGACAAGCTTCTTGAATTGTTGGCATACTTACGATGTTCCTATTGGCTTTGAAGACAGGCACACACTGGGTTACTATATTAGTAATAAATCCTTTCTTATAGGGTTGTTGCAAGGATTAAATCATAACACAATTTTCAAGTTGCACACATGGTAAATGTTCAATAAAATACGTACAAATATTTGGAATGGAGGTGCTGGTGACTGTTAGGAGTATATTGCTGGTAACAAGACATTCATGCTCAAAAATCCCCATAGTCAAGCTCATGAAGAAGGGAGGGTACTACAGGCCTCATGACAAGTATCTTTTGAAGGCAAACCACACCTTAGTTCCAGGAAGAAAAAGAGAAAAAAAAAAAAAAAGTGGGAAGAGGAGTGTCTTCTATAAACCCAAATAATTAAACAGCAGTTAAGAACACATGAATGTGTTCAGTTATAATTATGGCCTAGGTGAATTAGTTATTTTCATGACAAGACATGTACAAGAATGGTAAGGGTCTGAATCACATCTAGTACAGTGAGGAGATACACACACACACACACACACACACACATATGCCTGGGAGAAAGGGGGGATATCAGAGCATCTCTTCACTGTCACTTAGCTGAACTCACATCTCCTGCCAAAATGTCCTACAGCTCCTGCTCTGGAACCTTCTCCTCCCACTCCCTTGGGGGTTACCTGAGCTACCCAAGCTCCTGTGGCTCTTTCTGTCCCAACAACCTTGTCTACCCCACTGACATCTGCTCTCTCAGCACCTGCCAGCTGGGCCCCTCCCTGTCCGGTGGCTGTCAGGAGACCTACTGTGATCCTACCAGTTTCCAGATGTCCTACATGGTGTCCACCCCTTCCAGACCATTTCCTACCACCAGAGGACCTCAATACCCTGTGATCCTTGCCAGTCAGCTTACCCTGGGTCTCCAGGCTGTGGATCCAGCAGAACTTACTGCCTGGGCTATGGACCTAGAAGCTCCTACTCCCTGGGTTGTGGATCACATGGCTTCAGATCCCTGGGTTATGGAGTCTATGGCTTCCCTTTCCTGGGCTTCGAATCCAGATTCTGCAGCCCAACCTACTTGGCTTTTAGGAACTGCCAAACTTCTTGTTGCCAACTAATCTGCAGATCTGGCTTCTCCCACCAATCAACTTGGTAAGGATTCTAGACCCTGACTTTACAGTCCCTCAAAGTCAATCTCAGCTGTCATCTGGCTAGAGTCTATATCATACTACCTAGAAAAGTATAAATAAATTTAAAAAATCTATTAATATGAAATTTTTTTATCTCATAGAATACCCATCTTGTTTTCCATCTCTTTTCTCCTATTTTCCTTCTTCTTTAGTTAAAACTGAACCAATAGGTCTTTTTTTCTTTTCTTTTAAATAAACTCATGTAATTTGATATTAGATCACAGGTTAATGTTAATTTAAAGAAAAAGCTATTCATTGGGAATTTCAAACCTACCGTTCTTTTTCTAAAAATAAATATTTAAGAATTAGGCTCCCTGGTACATAGAACTCTCTGACAACACAGAATTAGTTCCCTAGAATTTTTGGCAAGTGGAATCACAGCTCAGAGCAGGGGGTCATTCTAAATGCTTCTGTGTGTAATCATTTCAGTCTTACTAGGCATCTTATTTGGTTAAATTACTACTGAGTCTAATCCAGGAAGAAAAGCTTCAGATGGCAGTGATGCTTCAAGTGTACTATTCTGGATGCTTTAGATGAGGAAATGTCAAAATGATTTTCATGAGGCCCTTTTGTATACTTATACAAGTGGTAATGGAATTTTGAGATCTCAATATTAACTAACAGCAGTATCTGGTATGATGGAGCAAATATCCTAAATATGGATGAAATTAAACATTTATGCATTTGATTATAATAAAATTATTTCCATTTTTAACTTATTTCTCATCTTGGTGCTTAACTCTCTCCTTCCTCACTCTGGTCATTGTTTTCAAAGAAGTCACCTGGGAACTTCTGGAAACATCGCACTATCATAAATAGATGATATTACCTGAGAATGAAGACTTTACCTCTTGATATCCTGGAGTTAGATGGATGTGAGAACTATATGGTCTACTAAACTCTTGTTTGGGGAACAGAGTCATCTACATTCGAAAATACGTAAGCGGGAAGAAAAATATGTAAGTGAATATAGGTACTAATTGTTCATTGCCCTCACAAGGTGTTTCTCTCTGCTCTTTCCAGAAGAACTGGGTTTTGTTTGTGTACCTCTCCTTATCTACACATGGTTCTATAAAGTAAAGTGACCATGCTCCTGCATTCAAGATGGATTCTGGCTAGTTCAAGGGACACCCCAATCTTCCCTGAAAGTGGTTGGTTCAGGATGGAGCATATCATCTGTCTTAAGCCAATGAGAAACAAGGAATGGCATGAACAGGCACTTCTGGTAAAGTTCTTGTGGAGTTTTTCTGGAGTAACCATCTCTTCTTCTGGACTTTCTTATATCATGTGTGGAATGCTATACCCATATTGTATGTGGCCTAAAAATAAGCCATTAATGAAAAACAGCAAAGCCAAGAGAAATGCAAGGAACAGAGTCTCATTTCTGTACTTTAGTAAATATGAGCCAATAAACTTCTCTTATTACCTAAACATTTTGAAAAACAACTTCAGTTACTTGTAGCTAATGTTTTCCTTTGTGATACATTCATTTAAAAGCTGGAACAACCCGCTCTCCCAACAAAGACCCCGTGTAATATTAAAGACCGTTTGCCATCATCTTTGCCCTGTCCTAGTCCCTCTCCCGCCACTTCCCACAAGCATTCACTCCACCAACTTGCACTCCACCAATGCTATCTACTCCTGTTTCCTTGAACACATTGTACAGAACTGAAGTCTTTTTTTTTTTTTTTTTTTTTTTTTTTTGACAGACAGAGATCACAAGTAGGCAGAGAGGCAGGAGGAAGCAGACTCCCCGCTGAGCAGAGATCCCGACTCGGGGCTCGATCCCAGGACCCCGAGATCATGACCCGAGCTGAAGGCAGAGGCTTTAACTCACTGAGCCACCCAGGCGCCCCCAGAACTGAAGTCTTAAATGGTTTCATAATTTTAGGAGTGTCATGTCTTTCTAACCCTTTAAAACCCACAGAAATATTACCTCTTCTCTCCCTTCTTTTTGGAAGACTCCATAATCAATAGAGTTGATTAGTTCCTACCCAACATTAGCACTAAATATTTCTCATTTTTTATTAATTACAAATTCACTATTTTATATTTTATTTGGAGCATTATTTTGTTTATCAGTTCTATTTTGTTTGGTCTTCCTGGTTATATTCTCAATGAACACAATGGAATCTTACCTGATGGGGTCTGGAAAGTAGTAAATACTCAATAAATATGAATTTAGTAGATGAAATGGATCTAGGACGATATTCTCCAGGATGTATTATGTCAATATAAACAAAGAGTCATTCATTTTTTAAAAAAAGATTTTTACTTATTTATTGGACACAGAGAGAGAGATCACAAGTAGGGAGAGAGGCAGGCAGAGAGAGAAGGGGGAAGCAGGCTCCCTGCTGAGCGGAGAGCCTGATGTGGGGCTCCATCCCATCATGACCGGAGCTGAAGGCAGAAGCTTAACCCACTGAGCCACCCAGGCGCCCCACAGTCATTCATTTTTGATAGCTGAACTCAATTTGGATAAGCTAGTTGTCAGTAATGTCATTAATCTTCTGGTCACCATTATTATAAAAAATGACTTAGTACCATCTTAATGACATATTATCACAACTGCAGTAGTCATTAGAAAAGTGTGAGATCTCACAAGTAAATTCCTACTTCTGGGTCACACAAAGGCAGAAAAATAACTTCACCAAAAGCTAACCTCAAGGACAGACCAGAGTGAGTACATCTGGGGAAAGGAACAAAAGCAAGTGTATAATTACTATAATAAACCATGACACTTTCACATCCAAGACATAGTGGAACAAAGGGTTGAAAAATATGGGAGTAAATGCTCAAATGGTCAAGATACTATGGTCTATTGTTTCTTTCCAAATACTCTTTGTTAATGGCTAAATAGACAGTGTGTAGTTCGTTCTTTCTTTCTTTCTTTCTTTCTTTCTTTCTTTTTCCTTTTCTTTCTTTCTTTCTTTCTTCCTTTTTTGCTATTTAAATCAAAGTCTGACGGCATTGAATTGTAAACGACCAAGAATTGTCCCAAGAAGCAAAATTATTTAGAGATAGTTTCATAGAAAAAAAAAAATGATGTCACATGTGAATTTGTTTATTACAGTGTTCTAAGAGAATCAATTTCAAAATAGAAAAAGCTGACATGAGGCCATTCCCATATTCCACATGGGATCATTATTATAGTAATAGTGTCATAATTCTGAGTATTCCAGAGACTAAGATTTTTTTTTCTGTATGCATTACAGTGTCTGAAAGGGGTTGTATAATACTTGACTTATTTTACAAAACGTTATATTTAAGGGAAGTTGGTCATTCCCCTTGGCACGCTCTTTTGAGGTGGACCAGTGAAAAATATACTTTTTCTGTATTTCTCAGAGTTAGTTTCAAATACAATAGGACTATTCATTTTAAGTGATGGATTTCTACCACCATACATGGCAACTAATAGCCTACTGACTTCAGTCTTTGTTCCATCCTGTTAAAATTTTTATAAGTAATCTTAATAAAAATTAGATGGCTTAAATGAAAGTGCAGATTTCATTCAGCAGTTAGATTTGACAAGATGCCATTTCATGTCCTTTTCAACTCTAAGATATTAAGATTCTGATAGAAAATCATAGAATGTGACAGCTATAAAGGACCTTCGAGATCTTTTCATCTGAATTCATTATCTTAGAAGATATCCAGAGAGGCAGAGTGACTTGTCCAAACTCATGCAATGAATTAATAGAAACAGGGCTAGATGCCCGATCTCTTCACTCTTGGTCTAGTAGTCTTCCATTGCTATACAATCTGTCTATATGAGTGACTTCCTGGTTGGAGAAGAGGAATGGGTTTAAATTAACTTAAGTCATTTGGTTGGTGAGATAAAACTAAGACAAGGATAGAGGAAATAAACTGTGGGAGAACTGAGCTGAATTATGTTACTCTAATCTTTTGTTTATTTATGTTTTACTATTTAATATGGCTGAACAAGTGTTCAGAAGTCCAACGTAGCCACATAATCAAATATAGAAGTAATATAAACTGTTCAACCTTATAATCATCAACTGCCAAGCCCTTGAGAGATAGAAACATGTTGACTGGACCTTTAATGGGACTGATGAATATAATCCAACCCTTAGAAAAATGGAATGTGCTACATTTATGGACATAAAAAAATACCAAACACACAAAGAAGATACTGTGTTTATTTTATCCTGTGTTTATTTTCTTTTTATAGTTTTATCTCAATCCAAGATAGACATCACCAACAGAACAACATTTTGGTCTGCACAAAGATCCTTAACCTGATCAGAAATAATTGCTACTTTTATTCATTTCCTATTCCATATGTAGCAGGTAATCAGGTATTGTATGTATCATCTCATTTCACCTGTAAAACCATTTTATGAGGTTGATACTCTCACAATTTTCATTTTAAAAATGAATAAGGCAAGGCATAGACATTTAAGGGAAATGTTCAAGGTTTGTGATTCTAGATCTTGGCTTAGAATCATAACTGGAAAATCTTTCCTTGTATTTCACGTCTTTCTCCTCCCCCATTTTTAATATTCCACCCTCTGGTGGTAAGGGGGTGCTACTGCAGCTGCAATCATGTTTCTATTTCAAGACTGGGAGACCAGGGAATTGTTCAACCATTCAGCAGCAAAGTATCCAGTCACCATAAACAATCACATGACTATTTCTACCTCCGTCACAAGAAAACTAGGCAATAGACAACATAATTGTCATTGTACAAGTGCCTACAAAGTGAACACTTAGTTTTTAGTTGGTTGCACTAAAGCAGTCTGAAGGTGACCGGTTGTCCTACCATACATCATGCCACAGTAATAAACCTAGTAACTCCCTCTATAAATCTAGCACCAGCCAAAATCTGTATTTACTCATTGAGCTAAAATTGCATGCTGAAACACCTATTAATTCAGCACTCAGTTAAATAACATGTGCAAGTTAAGGCTTCATCCCAAAGAGAAAAGAATTCATGCGGTGGCCTTATTCACAAATGACAGACCTAGCTTCACTATTTGACATTTGGAGATTGGGAACTGCGCAGGTATTCGCTAATTTGCAACACATTGTGAGGTTAATAAGAAGGCAGTCTGCTGGAGACAATTGTGTGAATGCCGGCCTGGGTGATGTCCTGCCTCTGCCCCCCTCCAAGTCTAGTTTTGCAACAGGACTCTGTTGTGCTGACAGTGAAAAGTGGTGCCCTTTTTTATTTTCATGGGAAAAGCTTTTTAAAACATGCCTACATACAATCAAACAATATTTTGAAATAATTGACTCAGCTTGTGCCATGCTAATAAGTGGCTTCCTTAATGATTTTGCTCTTATTTCACAAACGGGTAGCTGAAAGGTAAGCATGGGTCTTATTATTATTATTATTATTTTTCTCTTTAAACTCTGTACCCTGGCCAATTCTCAAAAATCTTGGGTACGTCAAGATTTCAGAACTCTATCCCTTCAGACATTATCTATAATTTGAGCACATTTAGCAACTTCCATTTATTTAAAAAAAATGCAGTTTCTATTCATTAATTTTTTGAAATACATTTATGGAACTCTTATTATATGTCAGCCATGTGCTCAGTGCTGGGGATACAATAGCGAGGAAGATATACATGCTTTTTGCCTTTATGGAACTCACAATGCTGTGGCAAAGGCACAGTGAAGAAACAAATAAAATCATTATAATCTGAGATAAGTTCTATGAAAGCAGAAAAACACACTTTGAGAATGGAATCTTTTTTCAAACAGGGTGATGAAGGAAAGCCACTCTTGAGGGTCGCTCTTATGCTGAGACACAAAAGATGAGGAAAGGAGCTGTAGGTGGCGTGGGAGAAGGCAGGGAAGGGGGAGACGGACAGGCAGCTGCACATGCAAAGTAATGAGGCAAAGGGAGGCTTGACATACTCAAGAGCCCAGTAGAAGCCTGTGCAAATGGAGGATGTGAGGCTGAGGGAAAGGGCAGATTTAGATTTAGTAAAATAGGGAGCACCCAGGTTTTACAAGTGCTGAGTAGGCTGGGCTAAGGAGGATGGATCTTACTCTCAGGGCAATGCAAATCCATTTAATGCTTCTAAGCCTGAGAGTTAACAAGCTACAGTGGAAGCCTCTGTGATGATAAATACAAATATGCCTATGATTTAAATGAGGTCCTGTTGGGGTCATAGGGAAGGCATAATGGGATCTTCAAACACACAGGACTGGTAATTCAGCATTATAAGTAACTTGCATATGTTGTGAAGGCATTACACACTGGTCGAGCGTGCTGCTTGTCAGGCTGAATGCCTTCGCATGTGTCCTTTGAAAGAGAGGCTATCCCCAGTCCGTCAATATGTTAAGGAGGAGTTTGAATCAGAGCTGTTCCAGGTTCCTGAATGTTCTTGATTTTCTTCAGATCTGAGGCAAGGGGCCAGAGCGCTGTGCTAAGAATACACTTCAGTTGTTTCTCTTTCATGAGCTGAGCTAAATGAATTATAGAAGGTGCTATAGAAATTGTGCTGGCAGGTCCTGTGTTACGAGGATGAAGCTAAACTGCATCCAGCTGCTAATGTGATAAATGTGGGTGCTGATCATCAGTCTGCAGTCAAAGAAAACCACAGCAAACAAAAATGAGGAGCAATTCTGAGACAAGTTTGTTACAAGGCCAGATTATCAACAGCTGAGAAGTACAAATAAATACATGACTTCATCATTAATAAAGAATTATTATTATTATTCATTATAAACTGAGTTAAGTTCTGTAAAAGCAGAAAAACAGACTTTGAGAATGGAATCTTTTTTCAAACAGGGTGACGAAGGAAAGCCACTCTTGAGGGTTGCTCTTATGCTGAGACACAAAAGATAATAAATAATAAAGAATAATAAAGAATAAAGCATAATAAAGAATGTGTCAAAGTCCACTGGTAATTCAGAAGAAGAAATCGTAACCTGTAAATAGGAAGATCAAAGAAAAGCTTCGTAAAGAGGCGGTTTATATTTGACTTTCAATAAGACAAGGGATACAAAATGTTAAACAAAGGGAATGATATTTATAAGGCAATGGCCACTTACAGTACTTTGGGTGAGAGTAAGAAGAGATTCCATTGTTGAGTCTTTCACACATCCCAACCAGTTGGACAGACCAAGATCTGAGTGGAATGAGGGTGAGCTTAACTGGATTGCCTTCTGACTGAAAATGTCTTGATCATATTATTCTGTTTTGCCAAAAGAGCATCCCTCCAAACTCCAGTGCTGAATATTGATTAGTTTACGATTGGTTTTTTCCATTAGTCGCCATGACTCTCCCTGGAGAGTCATGGCAACTAAGAAAAAAAAAAAAAATGTTAGCTTGGGTGACATGTTGGGACTCATATTTGAGAAACTCTGCCCTGATGAATCAGCTTTGGGGCTAACATGAAAGCCATTTTGAAGATTCGGAATGGACTGGCTTCTTTGTTAATAGGATGTCATCTTCATATGTTACTAAACAAAGTGCTAATGAGATGTTATCCTTCAAATTAGCTTAAGCAATGAGGTGGAAAGGAGTCTTGAGAAGAAGCCAACACCCAGTTTTCTGAGTATATAATCTCACCAAAAAAGAATCTTCAGACCTGGCACCCTGGGTCCTTAAGACCAACTTCAATCAAGGGTTTAAACAGTATGCCTCAGAGCCAAAGCCACTCGCTCAGGAGCTCCTACAATGTCCCACCACTCTCTGCCATCGTACATGGGTCTAAGCTTATAGACTTTGAAGATGGACTTTTTTTACCCAGCAGCTGCCATGGCAGGACCTGGCTCTTGGACAACTTTCAAGAAACCTGCAGTGAGACTACCAGCTGCAAAGTGCCCAACCATAAACAGGAACTGTGCGCAGAACCGAGCTGTGCGCAAAGTGCTGACCTCCCCAGAGTTGTCCAAACAACTTGCTCTAATTCCAGGGCCTTTGAAAAGACAATGTGCCAATCAGGACATTCCTCAGCAGTGTCGGAGTGTGTGTCTCAGCCTTGCCAGTCAGGAAGCAGCCAGCAAGTGGGTTCTGTAGTCCAGAGCTGCCAACCTGTGAGCTCTGTGGCAAAGAGTTGTCCACCCAAGACATGTGTGTCTAAGAGTTGTCAGTCTCTGGAATGTGAACCTGGCCCAGGTCAGTCTCAGAGCTCTGAATCCAGTTCGTGTAGGCCTCCGGTTTATGTGGCACCAGGGTCACAACTCCTGGAATCTTCTCAAACTTATGAGCCAACTTGCTGTGTTACTGGTGGTTTGCAACTGCCCCGTAAGTGAAGAATGGGTGGAATGTGTGGATAGGAGATAACTGAGATAAATTGATTTCTTATGATATCTAGAAACTTTTATTTCTCTAAATACATATTATTGTGCATGGGTTTGTGAGTGAATGGACATGTCTTCTGTCTTCAAAGAAAATAATTTCTGTTTTTTTGCTCTTTGGGGCATTTCTGGTAGTAAGCTGGAATTGGAAAGCATGTTAAATATTTTAGGTCACTAGGAGACTATATGTTATAGAGAACTGGGAGTTGCAACCAGGAACTAACATGAGTGCTTAAGTCAATATGACACTTTGGTCACTGGTTATTATCAATGGAAACACTTAGCATTGAATCTGGCTTATAATAATGTATGAATATAATGTGCTACTAATATCAGAAATCCATTTAATGTTGGAGTTTAAAGGGACACTGAACCCTGTCTAGTCCCATGAATTCTGATGGATTTAACTCTTATCAGATGTTGTCCTTGTTATTAATAACATCAGAACCACAACTGAAATCTGTGTCTACTCCCTGTCCGTCCATGATTTTATCTGCTGCATCAGAACACTTATAGTCAACTGTGAGGTAGAATCTATTGCTTGAAAAGTGTAAGAAAATTTTCAATTTCACCTCTGTGGACTTCATAATCACTTAGTAGCCAGAGACCTTTGAATATAATGAGTTCAAGCTTAGTATACTCACTACATTTCTCTGATTTTTCTTCCTCTTTTCACTATTTCTTCACTGTTTTTTTTTTTTTTTTTGAGTTGGGAAAATACTCTTTGTGTTAAATAAATTGACTTCATTTAGAATTACAAACTTAATGGTCGCACTATTATTTTTATTCGGCACCTTTGTGGGTTTTGGGTTATTGGTTTTTCACCAGATGAAAATCGAATAAATATTTGGAAGAAGAAGGGAGCACATGTTCCCTTCCGATTGTTTGTATGGTATGAAGCGGAATAAGAGCATGTTTGTGCTAGTCAGCAGAAGATGAGGAACATGACATGATGGGGAACATGACATGAAAGTCATAAGGCCATGGAGCCAGAAGGTGTGAAGAGAGATGAGTTTTGTTTAGAGTAGCCTAGCTATTGTGCAGCTGTGGGTGTGCTCTTAAATGGAGCTTTCAGTGTTCAGGGTGTCAGAAGGTAGTGGTAAAGAGCATGAACCCTGAAGTCAGGTTTTTCTGGGTCTGAATATTCGCCTTGCTGGGTGAAGGCTGTTTGAATTCCACCTGCGTGGCTATGTACTAGTTATTTAACCACTCTCATCTCAGTTTCCTTAACTCCAAAACCAAGATGATAATGATGGTTCCACTGTGGTACTTGATAAGTTAATAATGTGAAAGTTCTCAGCACATGACCTTGAAGGAAACACTCGGTAAGATACAGAATCATGATTAGCTAGCTCAGAGGCTCTATCTGAAGAGCAGAGGCAGGGATTTATAGATAAACCCCAGAATCTATGATAGATTAGGAAAGCTAGTCATCCAAAAAGAAAAAAAAAAAAAAAAAGGAAGACTAGCTGTTTTGTATGTTTTGTATCTTGAATGATGCAAGAAACACCTTTTATCAAGGGAAATGCTCAGGAAACATGCCAAGCCTCGCTGAAGTGGGCTGGCAAGTAGCTGAGTTTATGACAAAGCTAATGTTGATTTACTGTCAGTTCTGTGGGTGGTTTAGAGACAGGTCATCCTAAAGAGGAAGTTTCAAGCCTAAATTCTATAAAACACCGCTTACACAGGTGTTTCCATAGAGAGGTGAAATTGAGAAGTGGTTGAGGTAGGCCTGAAAGAGGCTGAAAGAACACTGTGTGATCTCAATAGTAACAGAGCATACGACAGCCTCACCAGCAGAGCATTCCTCCAGCAAGAGACATTGACACAAAGCTTCTGGGCACAGTAGTGACAGAGCCTTGGCAACAACAAGGAGAGACTTCATCTGCGTGGCAGCTTCTCAGTATTCCTGTCACAGCCAATCATGCAAATGAAGTTGAAATTCATGCACAGGGAAGACTGTTACTAATGCAACTCAAATCAGAGGGTCTGGAAAGAGTAAAATGTGTTTTGGCCACTGTTTCTGAAGACAAGAGGGAGAACATTTCTTTTGTCTCCCAAGGATATGTTCCTCTAGTGGGTGTGGCTTGTTGGGTGACAAGGTGTTGGTGACCAGTGGCCGGCTAAGCATGGGGTTTGTGTGTGGTGCTGGTGGGCATGGGGATGCTGAGGAGAGGAACAGCAGTGTTAAATGAGGTTTTCATTTTCCCACCTACTCTGTTTATTATCCTAGACCTTAATTCATTCTTTCCAGGCTGACCAGGATCACTACAGTAAGGAGAAGTTAGCTGAAGAAGATGTCAGTATCCATCTAATCTGAATCATCATGGAGCATGTTGGAACTCTTTACAGAGAGAAAATGTGTGGATTCAGGAACTACAGATTCTTGGTATTGGAATAGATAATGGGGTGATGACATGAAGAGATGCTGTGTAGGCCATTTAGTGTAGTGGGAAGAGAATTGGCTTTGGATTATACTGGACCTTTTTCAAATCCAAATTCTGCCATTTATTAGCTATGTGCCTTGGGACAAGTTAACATTTCTGAGGCTCAGTTTCTCTATTAGAAAATGGAGATAATGGCTAATTCCTTGGATGATTGTGGCAAGGAAATGCCATCATGGCCATTAAATGCCTAATGATGTGTTTGTGTCAGTATATGTAAGATATTATTTGATGCTTCGGCCGATATTTGCTTCTTGGGCCACAGTCTCAGTTTACTCTCATGATTTCTCTATATTGGACTTAAATTTTAAGACGAAGACCAAGAAAAGTCCTTCCATTAAGCAATATGGAACATAACCTAGGGAGTGTTCTCAAAAACTATAGAAGTGACTCAGTGGGTACACATTACAGAACATTCTTCATAGATCATAGATCCTCTTGCTTGAACAGAAAGGCTATGGTAGGAGTTGTGCACTGGTATCACTTACCCCACACTTTTCAAGACATAGGTTTAGATTAAAAGCATACTTTTCTCTTAGAAGCCAAGCATAATGAATTTCAAGAACATTTTCTTGCCCATGCAGTACTACGCCAAAAGCCTTAAGGTAGATCTTATTAATTTGGTCCTAGTTGTTTACCAAACACTGTGTATGTATTTTCTAACTTGAAACTCAAACAACCGAGTCAAATGAGTATAATTTTTTAATACTCACTTTTTTTTTTTTTCAAGGAGGGTAAAGACACAGATACATTTAGTTAGTTGTCCAAGATCAGGAAGATGGAAAACAGTGGATCCAGGATTTTAATTCAATGAGTTGGACTTCAGAGATGGAGCTACAAGTCTTGACTACCTGGTAACATCACATGCTTTGTCTCTAGAGCAGCTCGAATATAGGGAATATCTGTGTCCTATGGAAGGTCTGTATAAGTAATTTGAAAATTATTGGTCCATCTATATTTTATTATTGTAAGTCTGTAGAGGAAACCACCAGAAAATTAAGTATGCTTGATTGAATGGCTTAATCACAACTCAGGAATAAGTGCTAAAAAGTAATTAGGTGTATTTCACTGGGATTTGTGAAATATTATAGATTGCCAGTATCTTAGAAAAGACCATGAACTTCAAATCATGTGAAATTACATCATCTAAGTTTCAGGGAAGGTGTTTAGATAACCTGGAGTCAGATTTTTCTACCAGTAAGATTGACTCTCTTGATGTTAGTAATCGTTTTTAATTCCATTAGTCCCTATCATCTTTCTGTTAAATATGTTCCTTTTGAAAACACTGAGCCTGTTTTAGGCATTTATGGGATACAAGGACAGCGTTTTGTTCCATGTGGTATTAGAGTACCTGGCACCTTTCTTGAAGCCACAATATTTTTCTCTATGTCTGCTTCCCATTTCTCCCTTCAGAGAGTTCCTGTTACTCCCTCAGTCCAGAGTCTTTCGCTTCAGAATTGTTCCATATTCTTGTCCTGACATCCAAGGGGAAATAATGATAAATTTCAAAAAAAGCTAATAAAGGGAACAACGAACACAAAGCAAGAGTACTTTTTTTTAAGATAGTTGATAACTCACTAATACTGGTTATATTAGACCCAGGCTTTGGTTAGCAATAACATACACCATAGGGAGATAGGGACAAATGGAGTAAAGATCTAGAAATTAAATGAAATTCTGAATTAAGAAACCCCACATTTTTGTCGTTGCATGGTGTTAAGAATTTCCCAACTTTTTGGATAACGTTCTCTGGCTTCATGGAAATAGATTCACTAATGGGATTCAGAGAGAGTTATTCCTTGGAGCCCAGAGGCAAAACCAATATAGTTGCATCCAGACACAAGAACAAAAGAATTTCAGAGGTGAAAACTGGAAATGTTTAAGTCCATTGCTGTTCTTCCATCACTCAATACGGTATTTCTTCGAGTGCAGGGCTGATGCCCCTGCATGAGTCCAGTAACTACTAACTGATGAAGATAAAGACAAAGGAGACAGAAAACCAAAGAAAAATCTAACACTTCCCTTATCAGGGCACTGTCTTGTCATCAGGGCTTTGTGAAAAGTGGCACACTACTTATTTAAATTGAATGTGCAGAGTGGAACATCTGGATTAAAAAGCTCTCTCCACCATAAACCCTGTCAACCCTTACAGGAGGGTTATTAATTGTTCTTGTTTCCCCTTGAAATGAGCTACAGTCACTCGGACACTCTCTGGGTTAGGAAACCAATATAATAATACATGTTGAAAGTCTTAAGAACAAAGTATCTTCCTCTAGACTTCATATTTTATTAAATTAGGTTGTAGGACAGAGTGAACTAAATAAATTTTAGATGTTAGCCATATTGATATCTCCAAGTGCTATAATGTATTTATCTAATGACCAGATTTATATTAAATCACAGTCAAGGTTTGGAATGACCACAAGTGTACTTACCAGATAAAAGAACATTCATGACTAATGAGGGAAATGTTTTTTAAAAATGCTTCTCAGGAAACAAAAGCAGGCATAAGTGCCATTCTATCACTTTTGAAGTCTTGATTGGTTCAGCACGTTGCTCAAAGGCAGTTTGTTCCTTGTTTCCTGAGTCCTGCCTCCCCGGGCCTGCAGCTGAAGGTGGCTTGGTCCCCAGGAATCTGGTTTAATTTCCTACTGTGAATGAGTCTAACAATCAACGAATTCATCTTGAGGTGGTCCTGGAGGGGTTCCTAATGCAAAGCCAGTTGTCAAGGGCCCTTGACTACAAATGAAATGCTAGGCAATCAAAAAACAATGTGATACATTCTAGCCCACTGAACTTTCCTCTGGAGGACAAATATCATCCAAAATTGTGTTTGTTCTGAAAGATGTCCAATCAGAGTCAAGTGTTTCCCATAACGTTCTTCAGGTAGCTTAGCAAAGTGCTGGTGGCCACAGTATTTGTGGCAAAGACCAGCCAACCATTCTTACATGGTTCTTCTTATGCCCCCTCATTTCTATGATAGTTACATCTTCTTCGAATCATAATTATTTCTCAGTGCGTAAGGATCTTTAGTGAGCTTCACTCATTATACAGTTGAGCAAATATACTTGCCAAGGTTATGTGATTTACTCAAGCAGAGTCACGGCTAGAGCTCAAATCTAGTGATTCCCATTCCAATGCCCCACTGACCATACTCCAAAGTGTCCCTCATGAGAAGTTTATTAAAAATATTTAAATGTACTAAGCACGATAATTTTTAATGAGCCCTGTATGTGCATTAAAGGCTGCACATAACACATAAAAACCTTTATTGGACCATAAATGTGACCTATCTTAAATTAATATGCCAACTATAATAAACATTAATCTATCCACAGAATTTCAAATATCTTTTATTTTTTTTTTTTAATTTATTTATTTGACAGAGAGAAATCACAAGTAGACGGAGAGGCAGGCAGAGAGAGAGGGAAGCAGGCTCCCTGCTGAGCCGAGAGCCTGATGCGGGACTCGATCCCAGAACCCTGAGATCATGACCTGAGCCGAAGGCAGCGGCTTAACCCACTGAGCCACCCAGGCGCCCTCAAATATCTTTTAAAGAAGGTTGGAATATTGTTTTTCTAAATGCATGGTTTGTTGAATGGTAAATAAGGCTATAGGCCCCTTGTTTTGGAGATTTAGCTGTAAATAGCTATCTTTCCTGACATTTAAATAACTGAGTTATGTTTATCACCAGCTTTGGAACTGTGAGTCAGAATAAAGCCTGCATTAGATGCCAATACTCATTCCTTAAAAAGTTCTAGAAACCACAGCACAAAAGGGGGAATAGCACAAAGTGTGGGTACTTTGCCTAGAATCTACACTAAGGTCATCTTGTCTTTTTTAATAATTACTCAGCTACAAACTACAACTGTGATTCCCTCAGGGGTTACTGCTGTTTCTGTCATCTCCTCAAATAACTCTTACCTCCACATGAGCCGTGGAGGTGACCTCTGCTTAGCCAGTAGCAGTTGTGACAGAAACCAGTTCCTGAAGGACTGCCAAGAAACCAGAAGGGAACCATCAGATGCCAACCAGCATGCCTATGCCCGACTCCCAAGAACCACCCGCTACATCTCTTCATTTGTGGCGTGACCAGACCCTGCCACGTAATTATCATCTATGTCTTCTCTCCGAAGTCTTTAGTCCCTACCACCCAGCAAACTACACTCAAAACTTTGACCTTAAGGACAGTAATTACTGTCCTAGGATTACAGGTTTTGTGGCTCATCCATGATTGGTTGTAGCAGCTGCTGACCCCTAGTGGAGTGTTTTTCTTGTTAACAAATGAGCTACATATTCAACACCTTTTGTCTTTAAGTTCCATATCTCATACCTTGAGGTATTTTGAGTAATCCCTCATAGGTGATGATTCCTCAATAAAGTACTTCCACATTTCTGCCTGGCCTCGTTGGGAGAGGAGGACAGTCTCTCAGAATACTATGTTATATGTTTGGAGGGGAGGGGGTTGGGAGGATGGGGCAGCCGGGTGGTGGGTATTATGGAGGGGACGTATTGCATAGAGCACTAGGTATGGTGCATAAACAATGAATTTTGGAACACTGAAAATACATAAAATAAAGTCAAATGGAAAAAATACTATGCTATATGGCTTTTTTTTTTTTTAAAGATTTATTTGTTTGAGAGGAAGAAAGAATGAGCAAACAGGGAGGAGGGGGAGAGGGAGAGGGACAGAGAATCTCCAGCAGACTCCTGCTGAGTGTGAAACCCCACGTGCAGTGTGATTTCACAACCCTGAGATCATGATCTGAGCTGGAAAGGAGAGTTGAAATACTTAATCTACTGAGCCACTCAGGCTCCCTTTGGCTGCATTGTTTTAAAGAAAAGTCTAGCATACCCATATATCGCTTTACTATTCAGACTGAAAATTATTTATTAATTAAGTCATGGTTTATATTTGTTGTGTTTGTTGATTTTCTTCTTCTTATAATGCCCTTTAAGGTTTTGAAACATGTTTTCAATATGGCCTCAATTTGTTTTATTTTTTTTTGTTTTCTTTATTTTCTAATAAATTTGATCAATCTGTGCTCATGACTGCTCCATAAATGTCAAATTTTTCATCATTATTTCACTATAATTATATACTTCTACTAAAATTTCTGCCTTATTAAATGATCGTTGAAACAAAAAGAGTTAGTTATGGCATTGCAATGCCACAACTTCAACTAGGAAACAGAAATTTTTGGAAGAGGATAATGAGAACCATGAAAAGTCTGAGCTTTAACCCTACATGCAAGCTAACAAGTTAGCCTAGCTCAGATTCATGGATGCTGGCAGAAGACATGGCACCCCTGGTTCAGAGACAAAGGTTTTATTATTCATGGTAATAGCAGAAGCCAAAGTATTAGCATTTGCACCAATTCCCTGACCCTCAGTTCCCACAGTACAACAAGAAGCCACATAACACTTGCATTCGCAGTGAGATGTTTCACAGGAGAGAAACCTTGAGATTGTGAAGCCTGGGTCAGGGATATGATAATGGGGGATAAGCATGTTTATCTTCTGCCTGAGAGAAAAATACTATATTTATTTTCCAAAACTCTTTACTATACAAACATGGCTAAAAAAAAAAAAAAAATAGAACAGAAGGAATCAGTGACTCTATCCTCAAGACACGTAGAAATACTAAAACCCTATAGGGAACATCTCTCTCACCCAATATCTAATCCTTATGTCTACACTGCACTGCTTCTAATGAATTTCCCTTGGAGTATAGCACTCCAATGTCTACTTGATCAGTCTTATTAGTCTGAAGTTGCAACTAAATCTATTTAATATGTCTCAGTCAGTATTTAAGACCTACTATCAGTAGTCTCCAAGTAGCATTCAGTGGGTAGAGGTTGTCTCCCTTTGCCAAAGGCTCCAATCAGTGAAATCATCAGTCACAGAAATGTGTAGCTCAAAACAGTTCCCAAATATTAACAATTCTATAAACATAGATCTTCACAATCAGGAGAATCCCCCTTGGAATTTATGAAATGGAAAAGATTAAGTCAATGACCCTTGTAACAACAAAAGTACATAGAATTTTTCCCAAAAGTCCCACCCAAAAGGTCACATTATCTATTCTTCCCTATTGTGTTATCCTTCCAAAATCTCACTGGCTGAATCCAAGCACTAACCCCTGGATGGCTTAGAAAGGTGGCTTGGGCATCTGTATCAAGAAGAACTATAGTGTGAGTCCTTCTTTTCCAGAAGTTCCACATGTATTGGAAGGAGTTCATAAGAGCCTCTGTCTTCCTTGGGGAAAGAGGGGCATAGGTCCTATGGATCCTACCCTAAATTATGTATCTCATCAAAGTGACTGATGTCAGCGTATGGAGGAGGGAAGAAACATCAGGTGTGGAGATGAAGAGAAGAGAAAATGTATTTCAGTACCAGTAAGCAAGGTGCCTTTATTTTTTTATTTTTAGCAATGAGACACCAGCTAGTGGCTCAAACAATCTTCTAATGTTTTTAGTACATCCAATGCCCTATATTGGGCAACAATATCATCATGCTCACTCTATCTATTTAAACCTTGGGAATCCCTTGGCTCAGCAGTCATAGCCAGGTTGCCTTCCAGCTGTGGATCACAAGATTTATAGCTTTGGCTCCCTCAGATTTGAGATACACAATAGAAACTCGTTTTTAAGAAGTACAACTTAATATGGGGCCTCTACTGCCCCATTATTAAAATAACACCTCTTTAATACTTGTCCAATTTTAACACAAAGGCTAAAGGAGATTTCCAACACGGTGGGTGGACTATACGAATTCACCTAGAATTCTTAAAGTCAGTTTTTCATTCTACAGTGGGTCACCTTTTTTTTTTTTTAAAGATTTTTATTATTTATTTATTTGACAGAGAGAGATCACAAATAGGCAGAGAGGCAGGCAGAGAGAAAGAGGAGGAAGCAGGCTCCCTGCCGAGCAGAGAGCCTGATGCGGGACTTGATCCCAGAACCCTGAGATCATGACCTGAGCCGAAGGCAGCGGCTTAACCCACTGAGCCACCCAGGTGCCCTACAGTGGGTCACCTTTATCATCATTATAAACCCAGTTCAAGCCACTCAGTGTCTCATCTTGGGTTTCCCACAGGAGTTTATGTGGAAATTTCCTTGAGAAAACCAAGGCCTCCTTCTAGTGAGAACACACTCTAAAAACTCTTTGACTTTACACCTCCAAGTGGTCAGGCTGCAGGAGGTGCTGAGCTGGTAGTTGGTCCACTGTTCACTCATCCTTCATGGGAAGGAGAATATCATCTCCTAACCCCCCAACAGAACCAGCAGAGGTTCTAACATTTTAGCCAGTTTCTGATCATAGCATTAGTGAATTTTCTTCACTTCAAGCTCAGTGTAGGTGCACATCTCTATAACTGTCATCTGAAAGAGGGTGGAAATTTATGCCCACTTAGCTGAATCTTTGCACTGGTGATTGTATTAGAGAGAACTTGGGACTGACTACCTGAGTAAACTTCTTCCTGCTCAGATCAGGCACCATTGGTCAGCTCTTTGTGAGTCTGTTTCCCTGGAGTTGGCCTTTAATTGCTTGCCCAATTCCCCCTTATTAACTGCCAATAAAGTGTTAAGTAACAGACAGTTAACAGAGAATAAAATACTGCCCTATTAGCCATACAAGCTGGTCAACATGTTTACTTGATTCCAATGGGCTTCCTTTAAATTCTATTTATCAACCTATGAGGTCATGTTCTTCCCTCTTCTGAAAGCTGTATTTCTGTTAACATCCTCTCTTGTTACCAGGAGGAAAATGAGAATGTAGATGAATGTTTATGGGGAATGGAACAGATGAATGCGATGTGAAATGCTGGGTTCTGGGAGCAAACAAACTGTCCAGAAAGAATTCTTGAAATGTCTTCAGTGCAAAAAGGGTGGTTTTGTTAAAACACAGGACCTGTGGGCAGAGAGAGCTACATTGGGGTTGTGAGAAACAACTGATAATATACTTTCAGGTTGGGAGGGAATTAGGGATAGGGTAAGTCTCTAAGGAATTTGGAAGCAAGGTTTCCAGTACCTTGAGAGGCTAGCTATTGTGAAGAAACGTTCGTTTACTACTATCTAGTAAAACCCTAATCATGAGATCCTTCAGATGTTTGGAGGATGGTTGCTAACACACATCTTGCGGGGTTACAGACAAAGGAAATTTCCAAAGGGATTTTTATAGGATCCTGGAGGTTGTGCTAACTTAAAGCTAAGGTTGCCTTTTGCCTCTAGCAAAATACTTGCATTGAGATAATAAAGCTCCTTGAAGAATGTCACTCTGCGTGTCTTAAGCACTTGTCAATGGGTTGTAAGTTATAAGGATTTTTTTTTCTATTTCTTTTGCCTTCATTCTTCATATCAAATGAGTAAATGATCCCGGGTAGTTACTGCATTCTTGTGACTACTTAAAACATCTAACTCATTCCCACTCTCTGTTTTCGTTTTTGCTTTGTTGTTGTTATTTGACTGAAAATTATTTAAATTTCTCATGGAATAACCCAGCCACTTCTTCTGATTTAGATATTAGGTTTGGCAGTACTTTATTTTCTCAATATTCTGATTCCAAGTCAATACCTCCAAAGAAACTCACCACTGAGCAAGCAAGGTAAATGCTCTGAAAGATCAAGGGTCACTCCAACTTCAGCCTCTTCGGTTTCTGGATTTTATGCAGGACATGACCATTAAAACCTAAAGTCAGTTCATTCATTCTCAAGCCCAATGCTGAAATGCTAGGCAGTGGGTGATCTTTATGACAGGAATTATTTTTTAAATCATAAAGTTAAGTATTCTATAGTATTAGGGATGTTTCACATCACTTTCAAGACACATGCTGGTTTAGGATATTTTTAAAAAGATTTTATTTACTTATTTGAGAAAGAGAGTACACAGACAAGGGGAGCAGCCGGCAGAGGGAGAAGGAGAAGCAGGCTCCCCATGGAGCTGGGAGCCTGATGTAGGGTATCCGCCATTTGGGAAAAAAAAAAAAAACAAAAAAAAAACAAAAAAAACTTTCCATCAGAATTTAGGAGTAGCCCGTGATAAAGATCAAGATAAAGACTTGAATTCCTTAAATGTCAGTCTTTCGACGGAAGAAGAGTAACTCTCTATCTTTTTTGAAGTGTTATAAAATAATGTTTCAGGGGAAATAAATGTTTCAGGCAACTTCGGAGTCTTTGTTTGGCCCTAAGTTCTGTTCTAGGTGGCAAGATAAGGGTTTGTTAGGGCCAAACTCCCAAAGGGCACCTATTGATTTCAGTGGGACTGCTGAGTTGCTGACAAGTCATAGCATTGACATTTTGATCTCATGTTCTATTAAAAAAAAAATAACCTAGAAAATCTTTATACTCTAAAATGATTTTTTTTATTATAAAGACTCTCCCCCAGAGTTCTGGTGTGCCCACAGAGTCTGGAGTAAAGAGGGGCCAGGAGAGGTGCTTTTGCTATGCAAGGAAATAACTGAACAAGGATCCTCTGTGACCTGAAGGTGAACTGCATTCTTCCACGGGCTGTAAAGTGTGTTATGTGAGAAATCCAGGACAAGAACTATAATAGACCCAGACTTCCTTTTCTTTAGGAGGTTTATAGTAAATCTTTGCCTTGGCTGTGAATAGCTCTCAAAGAACCAAATACAAGTTGGTTCTAGTTTATAAAACTAAAGGTCAAAAGGGTGTCAGATATACATGTACATACAAGTGAATAGGTTAAGAACTATCTGACCTAATGACTTAAATTAAGGCAGAATCTATCAGTCTCTGATCAATCCTTCTCAACAGCCATTTACCATCACATACACTGAAATACATGAGTCTTCATTCGGATGTGAGAAATACTTGAGATAAAGTAAAAGAAAAAAAAAATCTTGAACTAAATAGAGGAAAACAGTGACCAAAGTATTTTTATTCATTGTTTGAATAAATATTTCCAAAAAGAGGATGTTGGGCCTATTTAGCAACACAAATAGAAATAAGGCTACAATGTCTTTAATATAATTATGACTGAGCAGAAAAATTAGATGTAAACTGAATAAATAAAAGGTATGAAATGATCTGTACAATAGGAGACATGTAAAGTGGGAACAAGTTCCAAGAAAAAGAATTGCTTCTGGGTGGGCAGAAATGAAAGCTTCCTGGTACTCATTAAATTGTGACTTGAGCTGTAAAAAAAATAAGTAGGATATGCATAATTAGAGAGGGTGGGAAAGCAGGTAAGACAGCAAAAAGGAAGCCAGCAATGTGAGATGCTCACGGAGAATGGCCAATAGGGTCATCTGGAGATCCAGATGGAGAGGACCTGAAGGGCGTGGTCTTGGCCATGTATGGAGAATCCATATTCTGAAAAGCTTGGAGTGAGAGCTTGAGGACCTTTGATTTTATTCTGCGGACAATGGAGAGGTATTCAAGATAACTGCAGCCAAGGGAGAGACATTACCTGAGCTGTATTTCACTACTAATCTTGTCCTTGAGAATACGCTAAAGATAGAAGTTTTTCTGAGCATCGTTTTATAATTGTTTAAGCCTATGTGACTAAGAGAATATGGCACCATAAGTAGACATAAAGTGCGTGGGAGGAGAAACCAACTTTAGAGAAAGCACTATTTATATGTAAATATTTAATGTGAAGGGTAAGTTGTCTCAGTGGAATGATCTAGCCGATAACTGCAAATGCAGGAACATAGATCAGGAAAGAGAGCAAGACTGTAATTATAAATACTGTGGAATTTATTATAGCTATTAACTGAACCCTTATGATTAATGAAATGCAGATTAAGGAGAATGCAGAAGAGAATTGAGAATAGAAGGAGAAAAGGGAGGTGGATAGAATGATAGAAATGATGGAAACAGAATCATGAAATCAGAGTATTGCTGAATAAAAATAGGACAAGTTATCAAAATACAGAGTGTGGAGAGCAATGTCGCCGGCCATGGAGTTAAGACTAAGGCAAAATTTGCCATTGCATGCAGGGAGCTCATCATTAGTGATCTTGAAGGTCACAGCTGAAAATACTGGTGAGGATAAAAATTAGATTTCAAAAATATGGTTGTAGAAACATAGGGAAAAAATCCTTTAAGACATTAGTGAGGTTGGGTAAAATTTCTTAGCTATAGAACACAATCTGTAGTTTAAAAATTGATAATTTGATCTTCACCACAATTAAAAATACTTGCTCTTAACTGGGGGTTGCCAGGGGTAGGGGAGTAGGGAAAGGGTGGTGGGGTTATGGACATTGGGGAGGGTATGTGCTTTGGTGAGGGCTGTGAAGTGTGTAAACCTGGCAATTCACAGACCTGTACCCCTGGGGCTAATAATGCATTATATGTTTATAAAAAAATTATTAAAAAAATCCTGTTCCTCAAAAAAGTCATTATTACAAGAATAAAGACAAGCCACTGACTGGTGGAAATATTTGCAAATCCTATATCTAATTTAAAAAATATATCTAAAATATTTAAAAGACTCCCCAAACTCAACAATAAGAAAGCAAACACTCAATTAAAAAAAGAAAAAAAAAAAAAAGGAAAAACCATTGAGTTGTGTCTTTACTAAAGAAGATGTACAGATGGGATATAAGCAATGAATATGCTTGGTATCACCAATGACTAACACATTAAAGCCACTGACACAGAATAACAATAAAATACTGACACAGAGTAACAATCTGACTATATCAAATGTCTGAATATACCACATGTTGAAAGACACAAAGGAGCTTGAACTCATACAGTTTTGGTGGGAATATAAAATGATGCAGTCAGTTTAAACAACAGTTTGACAATTCCTTAAAAGTTGAACATTGGACCGATCATGTGATCAGATCATTCCATTTATAGGTATTTACCCAAGAGAAATGATTTTATATATGCTTTCAAACACTTGTACACAAAGGGTGACTGTTGGCAGTTGGTTAAGCATCTAAATCTTGATTTCAGGCCATGATCTCAAGTCATGTTTTCAGGGTCATGAGATTGAGCCCCCTGCTCCCTGACATTGGGCTCTGTGCTTAGTACAGAGACAGCTTAAAATTCTCTCTCCCTCTCCTTCTTCCCCTCCCACTCATGCTCTCTCTCTCTGTCTGTCCTTCTGTCTCATAAATAAATAAATAAAATATTTTAGAAAAAACTTGTACATGAATGTTCATAGTACTTTTTGTGTAATTCCCAAAACCTGCACACAGCCCAATTGTCCATCAGTGGATGAATGAACAAACAAATCAGAAATACAAGGAATGAACAATTGATACGTGCTGCAACTTACATGAATCCCAAAATAAGCATACTTGAGTAAAAGAAGGAAGAAAAAAAAAAAGAGTATATACTGTATTATTTCATTTCACTTAGTAAAATGTTAGAAAATGCGAACTAATCCAAAATGGCAGAAAGAAGATCAGTGGTGGCCTGGGGATGCAGGTAGGAGTAGGGTCATGTGGAGAAGGCTAGGAGGAATGACTACACACAGTCATGAAGAGATGATGGGAGAAAATGAATATGATTATGACCTTGATTTTTGATAGACACAAATGCCAAAACATAACAAATTGTGCTCTTTAAATATGTTCAGCTTATTGTATCAATTATACTTCATTAAAGCTTATACAATATGTAAACAAAGGGAGGAAGTTGAAAAAGACCTTGTAAAGGTGAAAAGAACACAGTTCAAGGGCTTAACTATGGATGGTGGAAGGGATGCCTCCACCTCCACTGTCTTCAATACAGATGAGAGGATGCGCTACTAGAAGAGAGTTTTCTAACATCATCTAGGTGAAGTTCTTTTATAAGAATAAATTGGGAATGAACGGAGAAAATTTTGTTCCACTCATGTGTAAACCAAGTTTCCGTACTCAAGAATGTTATAATATATAAAAATTCTGTTGAAAATAGATTACAACCTTATTAGTTATCCAAGACTCTATATTACTTACTGTTCAGTGAATTAACTTTGTTCCTCTAATTGATTATAATTTAAATGATTTTACACATGGATTCCACCAGGGGGTGCTATAATCAGGCCCCTTCATTATGTCGTGGGTTGAAGTGGACTGACTCCTGATAATACGTTCTCTTCTCTAAGGCTTGCTAAGAGAAGTACTAATCAGGGATCATAAAAGGGGCAAGAGGAAAACTTGAGGAAGAGTTTCCGATCTCCTGCACCTCTTTCTATCTTCATATTCTTTTATATTCCTTAAAAGTTGACTTACCCTGGTGAAAATGGATGGATGGTGAGAAAAGTATATAAAAGAGATTATTGAGTTGACTAAGTAAAGGTCAACTTTTATATTTGATAGAGAAAATCTATGTTATATTTTGTGAATGCTATGACGTTAGTCAGCAAATAGTTATTAAGAATTGACTCAGTGTCCTCACATGTATTAAGAATAATGATCACACCTACTCAAATAGGAATGTTGTGAGAATTAAATCAGTAAATACGTGTAAAGCTTATAGAATCGTGTCTGATATATAATAAGGACATTGTAAATAGTAGCTAGTAAGGATTCTGTAATGTAGTCAAAATATAAGACACTACAGCACATAGAGAAAGAATGTTTTGTCTGCAGTGTAAAGGAATGTGTGTATGCACATGTGTTTGTGTGTGCACGCGTGTGTGCATTAGATAATGATAGCCATACAGATTTAAGGCCAGAGAGATTTATGTTGGAAGGAAGATATTTACAAAGAAGAGGCTAATTTATTTATTTTTTAAAGGTTTTATTTATTTATTTGTCAGATCGAGAGAGAGAGAGAGAGAGAGAGAGCAAACACAAGTGGGGAGGAGCAGACAGAAGGAGAAGCAGGCTCCCCACTGAGCAACGATCCTGATGCAGGACTTGATTCCAGGACCCTGGGATCATGACCTGAACCAAAGGCAGATGCTTAGCTAACTGAGCTACCCAGAGGTCCCAAGAAGGTTCTAATTTAGCTGAGGTCTAGGTAATGGATAAAATCAAAGAATTATTTCAAAAGAGAGGAAGGGTAGGATGGGTGAGGAGGTGATATGAAATGAGGAGGGATGTGGAGTTACATGAACAGAAAATGCCCAATACAGAGGAGAATCCGTATTGGGAAGTAGAGGAGGAGTGATCAAGGGTTTGGACAATTCTCTGTCGACGAAAAGAAGTCATTGATGTTCTTGACAAAGAGTCATATGATGAAATTAATTTGAGGGGTTTTAATCTGAATACAGTATTCAAGCTAAAGAGAAGACAATAGCAATTATGAGTCAAGATGGCAATAAGAAGTATATGTGTTCACCAGTGGGGAACAAAATCCAACTTGAGTGATGGCAGTGATAACAGGAAGGGAAATGGATGAAAAGACATAATTTTAGTGGAACAAGGGAGAAAAGCATTACAATAGATCTTCCCTCTTTCCAATATAGTCTTCAATTTAATCATAGCACTCTCCTCTCAAAATCAGTTACTTAGAGCACCATGCCTGTAGAACAAAACCTTAACTGCTTCTTTGATGATTAAATTCAATTCAGCATGTGAATCTAAGTTTAGTTGCTACTATTTGCCTCTAAGAATTCTCCACCGAAAGCACTGTGTGGTCACTTTTTTCTGCTTTTATACCATTTGCCACCATATAGCCTGAAGTGTCTCCTCTTTCCAAGCCCCCTGACATCTCCCATGCTCTGAAATTAATATCAAATGCAAACTCTAGGCAAAGCCAATGAGCAACGTTTGCCTTCCTTTGGATACCATTTATAGAACTTAGTAAACACTGGCCTGGATTGGGTGCTTGTCTTATCACATCTACAAGACTGGATGTGTTTGGGAGTAGAAATGGTGTTACTGAGAGTATCTATCATTATGTTAACACATACGAAGTGCTCAATAAATATTTATTGACTAAATGAATGCAGACTAGTCATTTACCGGCTTAACTATATTGTTGCAATGCTCTGAGGAATCTTTGTGTCTGAGCCAGAGACAAAGAGAAATTCAGGATTGTTCCTGTAGAGTAAGAAAGGTAAGGACCCCTGGTTCACTGAAGAAAAAGCAAGAAAGTGGGTAACTCTGAAGAAGCACACAGGATGCCTAGGTCCTCAATATATCCCTCAACTGGGGCACCTGGGTGGCTCAGTGGGTTAAAGCCTCTGCCTTCGGCTCAGGTCATGATCTCAGGGTCCTGGGATCGAGCCCCGCATCGGGCTCTCTGCTCCGCAGGGACCCTGCTTCCTCCTCTCTCTCTGCCTGCCTCTCTGCCTACCTGTGATCTCTGTCTGTCAAATAAATAATAAATAAAATCTTAAAAAAAAAAAGAAAATATATCCCTCAACTTTCACATTAGAAGAAGAGTGTGAGACCTGTTTATATAGTTTATTGGAGCCTGCTAATGAGATACCTGCTGTTGTGCCCACATGAACTCTCTGGTCACTACCAAATAACATCAGTTCTACATTTGCTAAATTAAGGTACAACTTACATTCCAGGCATCCTATTTTCTAAAATGTCATGACATTTTTTTTCAGTGTTACCTACCCATAACAGAAAAAAAAAAAAAAAAGAAGAGAGAATCTGTGGTAGTGTTCTAAACTCATTAAACTCAAGGTGATACTTTTTGGAATGGGTTAAGAATGCCAAAGCAAGAACATAAATTATTCTAGTATAGTGTCTTGCAGTTTAGCGTTTAAATTTTTCTTACATTTCAATGCATCCAAAAAACGAGATTGAAAAATAGAATATTATTAATATTTCCAATAATGCCATGAAATGTTACCAATAGAGACTGGGAATCAGAGGAATTGTGCTAATCAAAGAGGATTAATAAATGATGCTACTAATATATTTCTAAATAATGCCATATTGGATAATGAGAGAAAAAATGTTCAAATGTTTGAACCCCCTTTGTTCAAATGTTTTTCATATCAATTACTATAACTTTCTGCATTTCGAGTTTTCTCATATGAATACTTGAAATAGTAAAATCGACTGTAAGGCATTGTGAGGATAAAGTGATGTGACACATGTGCGTATCCACACTACAAGTCTTGCCCAGTGGAGACACTAAATGAATGCCAGTTTTCTCTTATTCCACACTCCTTCACGTCATGGGAAAACATTCATATATACACACAGCATAAACAATACATGTTCATGTATAAACACAAACATACTGATGTAGGAATGATACGAGTGTCATTGCTTACTTTAGAGAAGAAGAGGCATAAAGAACATCAACATATAAACGTGATAAGCATTCAGTTGAATGTGGTGGCTATATTTACTACTGACGCCATTCAGCTGATGCATCCAGGATTTCACAAGAAGACTCTAGCAATGTGTGTACAGAGAGCGTCAGGTGACAAAAGCTGGAGGGGTGGAGATGGGGTTTAGAGGAACTCTTCGAACTCCTCAGGTATAAGTCATCAAAGGGTAATGTTCTCTGACCTAAAGTACTAAGATAAGTTCGACATGTTAGTACTGGACCTCTGAGACTAAATCATTTTCTCTTCGCATTTCTATCCTTGGTGGTAAAATAGTCCTGTATTGGCTCATAGAGAAACCAATCTTCTGTTAGAGAGATTTGGCTCCTCCTGCACAGAGGGAGACATTAAGAGTGGGTGTATCCATTGCACATTAAAATAGAAGAAACTATTGTGATTTACATAGAATTTCTGGCTGAAGGGAATTGGAAAGTAGATCCATCAAGGTAATTAAAATTCCCATTAAAGTAGCCACTGGAGCCACTAGATATGTTGGGACATAAAAATATAGTGGAAGAGGCTAAACATTATGAAACATTTTTAAACCAATTTTTACCAGAAAATATAATCCCAAATAACCTTGGAAGTACTAATGCTTAGAAAAACTGTACATTTATTCTGATGCAATTTCCCATGTAAATTGGTTTAGAAGCTGTTTTTTTTGGAAATTGACATCCGAACCAATGTAAGAAGCAAAACCAAACCCATTTTCAGGTCTTATTCATTATTCTTTTGTTGTTGTTGTTGTTGTTTACCAAGAACATTGGTTTTTGGTTGGAACACAACTAAGCATGACTATGTAAACCTATACTAGCTGTTAAGAAAATGTCATGTTGTTCAACTTTCTTTGAGGGGTTTTGTTTATTTGCTTTTTCACAGTAGTATCCATATTTTTACCTGAGCCCATCTTACTGATCTATATTAGGAATATTTTAAATATAAACCAAGCTTCCATCATGACTCTGTTTATTGAAATGAATAAAATGAGTATGGCTGTTTAAAATAAAAATATCTGGGGGTGTCTGGGTGGCTTAGTTGGTTAAGTGACTGCCTTCAGATCAGGTCATGATCCTAGAGTCCCCAGATCGAATCCCATGTCAGGCCCCCTGCTCAGTGGGAGTCTGCTTCTCCCTCTGACCCTCCCCCTTCTCATGCTCTCTCATTCTCTCTCTCCCTCAAATTAATAAATAAAATCTTTAAAAAAATTAAAACCTTCTAAAAAACAATATAAAATAAAAATATTTTTGTGGGAAGTCATTTTCTACCAACATTCTAAAATAAAGCAACATACAAATTTGGTCACATTGAAATTTTTCATATTATACTGCTTTTAAACTTTTTCTGCCCGGAGTCATATAGGTTATAGAATTTTCACCATCTTTTACAAATACTTACTCTCAAGTTGCTTACCATTGACAATTTCCAAAAAGAATAGAATTTCCCCTCAAAGAGAGAAGTTTGTCATTGTTTCAAAGAATTTTGCTACAATTTTTTTTCCTCCTCCAAAGAGTTTTGCTATAACTTCTAAAGGCAATTCCAAGAGAGGAATTCTAGGAATGTTTACATAGTGGTGGTTATGCTTGGATTATGTGAATGAACCTTCAAACGTGTCTGTTTTCATTGGATAATTTAAGAAGGAGAGAGCCTATTAAAATCCAGTCACACTTCCTTGTAGATATACTCAATCAATGGAAAGAACATCCAGGTTTATGGGACATGGGAGCACCACTTCCGGGGCTATAATGGAGAGTTCTGATGCAGCTTCCCACAAGGAGGAAGAGTCTGTATACACAATCACCACCTTCTAGGGATATATAAGGGATCGAGCCAAATGAGGGGAGATACTCGCTTCTTCTCATTCAACTGCAACCTGCTTTTGAAGCCTCACTATGTCTTGCCACAACTGCCCTGCGACCTACAGCTTGGGATCCCTCAGAAATCCCTGCCATATTCCTCTCAGCTCCTCCATTGCCCTCTGCTCTCCAGGTGTGAGCTGTGGTGATGTCCTCTGCTTGCCTAGTAACTGTCAAGACCATCTCCGGCCTCTGGACAACTGTCAAGAGAGTTGCAGCGAACCAACTAACTGCCAGCCAGCCCACTGTGAGCCCAGCAACTATGAAACATCCTGCTGCCCTCCTACTACGTACTACGTGTCCAGACCCTGCCAAGGAACCACTTTTCTTCCTGCTGCTTCTTACATCTCTGGTTCCTGCCTCCCCGTATCCTGTAGACCTCTGAGCTATGTGTCCAGCAGCAGCCGACCCCTGAGCCTCCTCACTTACGGATGCCGCCCCTTGGGTTGTTTGCCCTGTGGTCCTCAACCACTGAGTATGGTGCCTAGCGGCCTCAGACCTCTGCATCCTGTCTTCACTGGATGCCAGCCTCTGAGCCATGTGTTCAGTACGTGCCCTGGATCTTGCTCTGCTCTGGGAGGCCGGTAGCTTCCTTGTTCCAGTCAATAATCCCGCCAAGGATTCAGGACAAAAATTCAAAGTCTATGGACTTGTGCTTCTTTCCTAGTAGTGCCTTTTCTTGCTCTTACTCTGTCTGATGTAATTCAAGCTGCTCCCTTCCTATTGTTATCTCTTTTTTATCTCTCCTTGGCATAAAACTTTTTGATTTACCATGCTCTTCAGTGTCACTCAGGTGTGGAAAGAATTGATTTGATTCATGCTATAATAAATGGGATTAAGTCAAAATTAAGAATCTGGGTCTTCATTTTGTCTTTCATTATTTCATTTGAACACAGGTATGACCAACCTCAACTGCTTGCAAGATAAGTGAATAGGACATGGGAGATGCAGCCGTATGTCCTTATCTCACAGTAGCATAATAGCTCGATGGTTTATTCCTTACACTTCTTTCTAGATCTCTGATCCTAGTTATTTAAGAGACCTAAAAAGCCCTTGGTGGAAGTGACTTTGAGAAGGCAAGATGAGGAACATTTTCCTTATCTCTCTCATCCAGTGAACATACTTCCACCAAAATCCCCTTTTCTTTCCTTCTTTCTTTCTTTTTTTTTTTGTAATTTTATCATTTTTTTCAGTGTTCCAAGATTCATTGTTTATGCACAAGACCCAGTGCTCTGTACAATACGTCCTTAATGACCACCACTCAACCCCCCAACCCCCTCCCCTCCAAAACCCTCAGTTTGTTTCTCAGAGTCCACAGTCTCATGGTTTGTCTCCCCCTCCGATTTCTCCCAACTCACTTCTTCTCTTCATCTCCCCATGTCCTCTGTGTTATTCCTTATGCTCCACAAGTAAGTGAAATCATATGATAATTGACTCTGCTTGACTTATTTCACTCAGCATAATCTCCTCCAGTCCCATCCATATTGATATAAAAGTTGGGTATTCATTATTTCTGCTGGAGGCATAATACTCCATTGTATATATGGACCACATATTTATCCATTCATCTGTTGAAGGGCATCTTGGCTCTTTCTATAGTTTGGTGACTATGGCCATTGCTGCTATGAACATTGGGGTATAGATGACCCTTCTGTTCACTACACCTGTATCTTAGGAGTAAACACCCAGTAGTGCAGTTGCAGGGTCATAGGGTAGCTCTATTTTTAATTTCTTAAGGAATCTCCACACTGTTTTCTGCCCCAAGTTGCATTCCTATCAACAAGTGCCTGCCCCAACTTGCATTCCCATCAACAGTGTAAGAGGTTTCCCCTTTCTCCACATCCTCCCCAACACATGTTGTTTCCTGTCTTGTTAATTTTGGCCACTGAATACTGGTGTACAGTGGTATTGCAGACTGAGCCATGTTTCCCTCCTGTGTAAGCTTCTGATGACTTCCCATGCTCTATTCCTGTATAATAAAAATAAAAATCCCTGACCATGACATCTGTTTTCCATCATTCTTCCTCTCTCCCACCTCTCCAGGTTCATCCCCTTCACAATGTTGCCAACACTAAGTACCTGCAATTCTGACTTACATGTAAACATGTAGGTCCTTGAACATGTGGCATTTTATAATTATCTACCCTTTGCATATGGCATCATTGAGGTCAGCATACAACTTCTGATCAACTTACCTTGAAAACTTGTCCTCAGTTTTAAAAACATAGTCCAACTTCATTTAGCAATTACAGATTTATTCAGCAACTATTTTATTCCCTATGTCTTAAACCATGCTGTGCCAGACACAGATACAAAGCTAGACAGGATCAACCCAAACTATTTCCATATTTATCAGCACCCACATACTCTGGGATATATCTATATTAAGTATACAATTTTCCCTCACTCAATGTGAAATGTGTAGGGATATATATTTTCCAAATTAAAATAAAACTAAACTGTAAAGTCATGATGTTAACACTTCTGAAGAACTGAAGTATCTAGAAATTGTCAGCATGCAAGAAAGACAATGGTCTCCAGGAGCTGACTAGTAGTTGTTTCCTTTAGAGAAGGCATATGTATGCCTCTGGTTCTCAGAATCCATCTTTCCTTGTAGGCTTTCTGACACTGAAGCAGAATACTGGTTCCCCCTATATTCATGTTCATGCTGCTGTTGTGAAATCCATTCTAGTTCATGCTTTTATCTCACGTGCCTGTATCTCCTAGATGTTTTGAATTTGTGACATCTGCACCATTTATACACATATTTAAAGATTTTACTTGTTTGTCAGAGAAAGATAGAGCACAAGCAGGGGATGTGCCAGGCAGAGGGAGGGAGAGAAGCAAGCTCTCTGCTGAGCAAGGAGCCTAATGCCAGACTCCATCCCAGGACCCTGGGATCCTGACCTGAGCTGAAGGCAGTTGCTTAACTGACCGAGCGACCCAGGTGCCCTTCTGCACTCTATATTCTGAGTCTTTCATAACCCTTTCCTCACCCCTTACCCTGAAGAGTAAATTACACTGTGACTTACCCTACTTTTATCTCAGACATATTGCTGATTTTATTGTTGATGCTGTTGGAGTGTTTATTTTAAAAGTAATTTTAAGTGGAATTGTATTTGAAATTTAACATACTAATTTGTGCACAAATCATTGTTCCACAGAGGAAGCCATTCTACTGACTTCTAACCCATATATTAATTTCGCCTGCTCTTGAACTTTGAAATGAAATTATACAGTATCTAACCATTTATTTCTGGGTTCTTTTATTAAATACTATGTTTATGAGATTCTCCCATGTGGTTTTATATATAACAGTAGTCTGCTTATTTTTCTTGATATATAATCGTTCAAGGTGGTAAAACACCAAAATTTATTTAACCATTTGGCCATTGATGATCATTTGGGTTGTTTCCAGTTTAGATTAGGGAAAACGTACAGAATACTTTTTTATTCTTGTACCTATCTTTTGCTATATATATGGAGGTATTTCTATTGGGTAATATGTTTAGGAGTGGAATTGATCAATTGTATGGGATGTGCCCATTCAGCTTTATTCTATGCCATGACAAGGTAATGCCCTACAGTCATACCAATACTGACATCCACTAACTGAATATGAGAATTTCGTTTGTTCTGCATCCTCATCAACATTTGCAATTGTTAGTATTTTTATGTTTAGCTATTCAAGGGACTATGTAGCTATGAAAAATGTTGGTTTTATTCAGAATTTGAAATTCTCCTGATGACTCATCAGACTGAGGACATTTTTTCATGCTTCTTTATCTTTTTTTTTTTTTTTTTTGTAAAGTAACCATTCATGTCCTTTGCTGATTTTTTTTAAAGATTTTTATTTATTTATTTGACAGACAGAGAGAGGTCACAAGTAGGCAGAGAGGCAGGCAGAGAGCCCAATGCGGGGCTCGATCCCAGGACCCCGAGATCATGACCTGAGCCGAAGGCAGAGGCTTAAACCACTGAGCCACCCAGGCGCCCCCTTTGCTGATGTTTTTAATCAACACGTCTGTTTTCAGAATGGAAAGTTTCTTTATGTAGTGTCTATATTAGTTCTTTTTTGGGTAGATATAGTTTGAATATCTTCTTCCACATCCCCACTTACCTTTTTACCCTCTTAATGTCTTTAGATTAAAAATAGAAGCTCCTTATTTTAAGTTAATTCAATATATTGCTCTTTTATTTATAGTTAGTACTTCTTAGTTTCCTTTTTAGGAAATCTTTGTTTACTCCAAATTAAGAAGGATACTACAGGGTAACTTTAGAAACTTTTTTGTTTTGTTTTGTTTTGCCTTCAGCATTTGTATATACCATCCATGTAAAATCGATGTGTGTGTGTGTGTGTGTGTGTGTGTGTGTGTGTGTGCTGTGTAGAAGAGTCCAAAATTCCAGTTGAACCACCACTATTGTCTAAAAGATCCTCCCTTTCCTACTGCACTGAGTTCAGTGCCTTCTTTTTCATAAGTCAAGTCTCTATATGGATGTGTTTATAACCAGTCTCTATTCTGTTCTATTCACCACTTGTTCTTACATCAAAATGATGCTCAATTTTTCCTTGTTATTTGCATTTCTGAACTCTTCTCTAGACTTCAAGTCCTTTAAAGGCTGCCTTTGTATCAATGATAACTAAGCTCTTTGAAAATGTTTGTTGATTTGAGCTTAAATAAGTTACATTTTGGTCAGATGTCAGGTCAGCTAGGGAAAGAAGTATTTAAATTTAGGAGAGTACTCAGGCTCTCTGTTCAGCGGGGAGCCTGCTTCCTCCTCTCTCTCTGCCTCTCTGCCTACTTGTGATCTCACTCTCTGTCAAAAAAAAAAAAAAAATCTAAATTTAGGAGAGTACTGATGAGAACTTGCACACATTGGGTGTTGTTTTTTCTTTCTTTTTTTCTTTTGACATTTTAGTCTGGGCTATCTTTATTAAGCTTGGCTGAAAACAGGTATTCACATCTCATAACCCCATAGTGCAGAATTCAAACAGCAGGAATTTAAGGGAGTGTGAGCCAGCATGAATTTAAATACCTCTAGAGAGCCACAGTCTTGGGGATGCTCCCCCACCCAATTCATGCGTTTTATCTCCAGGAACCCCACCAGCTTCTCATAATGAAGACTCGAGAAAGATACTCCCATGGCCATATCAGAGGAAGGGGAAGAGCCGTCCTGGTGAAGCATACCCACTTCCTCCATAACAAATCTCCACTCTTCAGGAAGAAAGACTTTACCAGAGCTTTTCCCAACCTGAGGAAAGGACACTTGTCTCACTTCAGTCCCCACCAGCTTTCCTATCTACGGCAGGGAGGAGGTCCAGAAACTTAGAAACATGTTTGAAGGTCAAGGTCAGGGACACAGGTCCAGGACAAGATGAGTTTTAATTATAATAGAAGACTTCCTCTCTCCCCTACCTTATCACTATACCAACAGCCCTGTAGCATATCTACAATTGAACGGCTTTAAAACCCAAACCCAAACCAAAACAAACAGAAGGAACATTATACCTTCTTATGCTATATGCAAGCTATAGAGAAGCAGAGACAAAGTGAAATCTTAAAGAAAAAAAAAAGCCATAGAAAAATAACTGGGTGCCTAGGTGGCTCAATGGGTTAAAGCCTCTGCCTTTCGCTCAGGTCATAATCCCAGGGTCCTGGGGTGGGGGGTGGGGGGGTCACTTCTCAGCAGGGAGCCTGCTTCCCTTCCTCTTCCTCTCCCTGTCTCTCTGCCTACTTGTGATCTCTGTCTTTCAAATAAGTAAATAAAATCTTTTAAAAAGAGAAAAAAACAACTTGTTGAGAGGAAATAAGAACTATAGTGACTTCTTGTCAGAAAATGTGTAGGTAAGAGTGGGGTGAAATATTTAAAGTGTTGAAAAATAAAACACTAATCTAGAATCCTATATCCAATAAAATTTTCCTTAACAGTGAAGAAGTATAAAGATTTTTCTCAGACAAACACAACCTGGGGGGAATCCATTGCCAGCAGAACTCCCCTGCAAAAAACTTTAAAAGCTTCTGAAGAAACCTGGCCCTGGGATCGAGACCTGCATCGGGCTCTCTGCTCAGCTGGGAGCCTGCTTCCCCCCCTCTCTCTGCCTGCTGCTCTGCCTACTTCTGATCTCTCTCTGTCAAATAAAAAAGATCTTAAAAAAAAAAAATGCTGAAGAAGAGATAGAAGACACTTAGTGCTCTGACTTGTCATTTCCCTCAATTCTCCCAAGTGAACCCAAATAAAACTATTAAGAACATCATGCTTTGATACAAAAAAAAAAAAAAAAAAAAAAAAAAAAAAAAAAACTTTAAAAGAAGTTCTTCTGGGAGAAGGAAATTATATATGTCAGAAACTGCTCCACACAAAGAAAGGAAGAAGAGTGGAGAAGAAATAAACATATAAAATAAACTTTTTCATTTTTCCCATTCTTAACTGATCTAAAAAGAATGTATGCAGTGACATGGCTGTTACTTAATTCCTTTCATTGTTTAGATAAGACCAGTCTTTTGCTTTTGCAGTGGGTAGATATTTTCCTTGAAATGGTTAAGGAAATCTACTTAAGTATAAGAATTATTTCCAATTTACAACTCAGTCAGTATTTCACTGTATCAGCTAATTAATTCATCTGTAGCATTTAGTGTGTATCATTGTTCAATATATAATAAAGAATGCCTATTATGTGCCAAGTTCTCTGCTATCCCTTCCCTTCTGGAGCTTACACTCATTCTGGGGTAGGATGTATATAATAAATAGTGATCAAGAATATGACAATTTTAGAGCACATAAAGTAGTATAAAGGGAATGAAAACGGGATTATAAGCAGGGGGAGATAGCTACTTTCAACAAGCTCAGAGGCATTTTGTCTTTTAGAAAGTGACATTATGCATTGTAATCTAGTAGAATTAGTAGGAAAGCACCCTGTGATAAACTGAGGGAGGCGTGTTTGGGGCATGGAGAACAAGACCAAAGGCACACAGTTGGGGAGGATTCAGAACAGGAGATAAGTGCTGCTGGTGAATCAAAGGCTATACCAGAATTTGCCAAAATATTCAATGTATTAGCCAGTCTTGACAGCAACAGGGTCATCAACTCTATCAGGCATACCTACACTGTGTTTAACAAGCATTGGTTGTTTTCCAAAAGTACAGTAAACACAACTAGATGGGTGTCCACTTAGAGAGAGATTTCACCTATACTTAGAAAGAATCCTAGCATCCTACTGGGATAGTAAGACTCAGAGTGGTTCGTACTACATAAAAACGACTGATGCTCTTGCAAGAAGATCTTTGAAAAGAATGCTCAGCTATAATTTTTAGTATTTGTTAATCAGTCGTCAATCTGGTGTTTTGCTGGAGTAACAATGGATTCTGATCTAAGACTTCATTAGGTAAGAGCCTCTGAGAGAGAGGAGTTGGAGGTCTGGTTAAGAAGTGGCTGTACGAAATGTGTCCGTGGCTCTGCAGAAAGAGACAGCGATATCCTTCTCCAGATGTTTTAGTAACATCTCTGCCTCTAATTCATGCATTTATTGAAACAACTGAATAAAAATAGGAACCATAGGGCTTAAACTTTCAGATAGATCCTTCAGAATTATTATGCAATAAAACAATACATCATGTGGGTAGCTCTCAAAACAGCAGAAATGAGAAGCATAGTTAGCTTGAGTTCAGTGGGACACTGTATAGAAGTGTCCTTCTCCCTCACAATGTCCAGTACCTTCCAATACTTTTGGCCGTTGTTCAGTACAAAGCTCCTCAAGCACTACCTTATGAATATCTTGCTCACTTTTTGAAGGTCAACACTCACAAAAAATATATATATTGAGATGTTGGCATAACCCTCATTTTAAGCTTCAAAAAAACATTTAAAACATTCTTAATTCTGCAATTTTTCTGACATATTTGCCACAGCAGTTTTTAAATATTTTCATGAGTTTAAGGCTCAAGGACATTTTTATCTCAATTATTTTGATATTTCTGCTCCTTTTTACTGATGGCATTACTTTCTTTTTGCATAGGAAATGGCTCAGCATGTGTTAATGTACTGTCTTGATCAAACAAATATAAGTCAATAATTGATATTATCCATTACTGCTAACATGTTTGCTATGATTATTTTTCTATTTTTTTAAGATTTATGAATTTATTTGAGAGAGAGTGTGTGAGTGTGGGTGCGGAGGGACAGAGGAAGAGCATCACGAGAAGACTCCACACTGAGCAGGGAGCCCCATATGGGACTCAATCTCAGGACCCTGAGATCCCCAGTTGATAACAAGAGTTGATACCAAGAGCTGAGTTGATACCGAGAGTTTGACATTTAACAGACTGCACCACCCAGGTACTCCCATTTTTCTATTTTTGGGGGGCGGGAATCTAGGTTTTGAAAGTTTGGGTTGTGCCTTGAAATAAAAGCTGATTGTTCATAACTCTCCTTACCTAATTGGTGCTGGGAAATATCTAAAAGTGAAAACTAAAGATTTACTTAAAAAATAAAACATGTGGGGCACCTGGGTTGCTCAATCGGTTGAGCATCCAACTCTTTGTTTCGGCTTGGGTCGTGATCTTAGGATGTTGAGCTTGGTAGAGGGCTCCGTCCTCAGTGGGGAATCTGCTTGAGATGCACTCTCTCTCTCTCCCTCTGCCCCTCCACTCTCTCTCTCTCAAGAAAATAAATAAATAAATCTTAAAAAAAAATGAAGCTATTTATAATCTAAAGATCTAACAATTGGCTTGATAAATACAATTAATTAGGAAAACCCCTGTGGATTAATGAAAGCATCCATGTCCCATGCATAATCTGGTATTTTTATATTGTGGAAAGCAGTGACCTTTTCCAAGTGGGTGTGTGGCCTTTATGTGACATCTGGGCCCCCAGGATGTTATGAGAAGGCAGTTTACTTAATCATACAAGGAACTTACATAGTGTGTTATGCATAAAAAAAATGCTGCCATTGAGAAGCTACAAATCAGACATCTGATATACAGATCTTTCAACCAGGAGCTAGAAGTTTTCAGTATTAGAAAACTAATCCAAACATTTTCTTTTTTAAGATTTTATTTATTTATTTGACACAGAGAGAGAGCACAAGTAAACAGAGCAGCAGGCAGAGGGAGAGAGAAATCAGGGTCTTTGCTGAGCAGGGAGCCCGATGTGGGGCTCAATCCCAGGATCCTGGAATCCTGATCCAAGCTGAAGGCACCTGCTTAACCAACTGAGCCACCCAGGAGGCCCCCCCGACAAACATACTTTCTATAGTAATTTAATCTAATCACAAGAACTGTGCTCCTCCAAAAAGCATATTTAATCCTACTTAATAAATTCCTTAATGTCCTATGCTAAGTTAATCTAAATGTGAACTGAATGATAAACACATATCATTATTTAATGCTTATTGCAATATATTAGATTGTATTGCACTATATTGTACAGTAGTGTCGAGTCTTTTGAATTTATACCTATGAACCAATGCAGTATTAAATACACTGTTTTTTTTTTTTCACTGTTTTGTTTTCTTAATCACAGCCCTGCTGACCTGTTATGACACAATTGGTATGTCAAATCATATAGCAAAATGTAAGCATGTCCTTTTTTAAACAGAAACTTTGACATTTAAAGGATTCTAGAAAATAAGCCCACACGAAAATTTAAAGCAATAGAAAATTCAAATATGGGAGCTCACACTTCCTAATGCACGAGTCTCTGTCATTATTGTTGATGCATCAGTTTGACTTTAATCATCGGACTATAGACATAAATTTGTAAAATATTCTCACTCATCCTGTGAATACAGGATCACAGTGATCTTAGCTTTGTACTTCCTCTACCGTTGCCTTATTTCCTGATCCAAAGATGAAAGACACTATGATTCTTTGAAAAAACAAATCTTTTTTTTTTAATAGCTATCTTACCATTCACAATTTTATTTTATTTTATTTTTTAAAAGATTTTTATTTTCGTTATCTGACAGAGAGAGAGAGAAAGAGAGAGAGCACAAGCAGGGGGAGAGGCAGGCAGAGGGAGGGGGAGAAGCAGGCTCCTTGCCGAGCAGGGGAAGCCCAATATGGGACTCGATTCCAGGACCCTCGGATCATGAGCTGAGCCAAGGGCAGTGACTTAACCCACTGAGCCACCCAGGTGCCCCTGAAAAAGCAAATCTTAAGATAATACATTTTATTCCTTGATGATTTGCCTCTTTCACAATTATTGAGAAATGAAAGAAAAGATTTTTCAGGACCACGATATAGGACATATGTAGATGAGCACACTAGGTTTTCTTCCAAATTCAAATCAGAGCTTTACTGAAAATGTGAAAATCTTTTTATTTCTGTGATCTGAGGAAATGGAGTTTACTCAATAAGAGATCATGTATCGAACCTTCAGAGGAGCAACTGAGATTTGTTTGGACACTTAAGGTCAATGGTTTCAGAGGCACTTTGAGAGGTCACGCAAAAATATTTCTGCTGCCTCTCCACTTTTCAATTCTTTTTAATTCCATCTTCAAGCACAAACCACCTCTGGTTCCCAATATAAATAGACCATGGTTAGATCTAACAACACAAAGTAAAAGAGAGAACACGCAGGGAAATGTTGAGGGCCCGCATATAACACATCGTTCCTGTGTGTGCCATCAACCATTGTATTGATGAATCTTCCTTCTCATTAGTACAAGAGCCTTTTCCATTTTCTTTATGAAATTCTTATTGGTTGATAAATATCTGCAATTGTCAGTTCAGCATGATCTGCATCTCTGGAGGTGATGATGGCCCACAAGATATATCTGTAATACAAATTTATGAATTGATTACAGAACTTTCTCAGCTGCAGGGTAAAAAGACTGCTATATTTTAAAGTATGCTTGGCATCTTGGTTCTTGTAGAGAAACCTATTCTCCATTACTCCACTTATTATTAGGAGGAAACAGTGCAGTTGTTTCACTTTTATTGCCTTTACAGTAGAGTGCAGAGAGGGTGGAAAGGGGGGGAAAGAAAGAGAGGAAGAGATTGAAAGAGAAAGGAAGACGGCCCAAGGGTGAATCTCACACGATGTTGGTAAAACTACCACAGGTATCTGTGTTTAAAATTGTGTTTCTGGATGCAGTTATTCAACATCATGTATTCAACAGATATTTTTGAACTGTTATTGTATACTGGACATGATTTATTTGCATGGATACCTGTACTCCTGAATCTCATATGTCTCCAAACAAACAGTATAGTTACCATGTTAATGCTTTGGCATCTGGAAGCAGAACTCTAAGAAACCTTTGATCCAATGTGTTGCTCTACAACCTATCCACAAATGGCAAAGCAATTTGATGTGGGGATGGGTAGGGTTGGAGAAGTCTGGAAAGGTAAAAATTACAGAACGCTCCATGAGAACTTTCACCAGCAATAAACTTTTTTTTTTTTTTTTTAATGGAAAAGAGTTTTTTAAAATCTGGAATGGAATGGGTTTGTTTTTATCTTATTTAGGCATGGCTAATCAGAGACTTTGAGAATTGGTGAATGCCTACAGGATTTTCTTGTCCAGTGGTTCCCTAACCGAGATTTGCAGAGGCATCTGCAAAAGTAAATCAGGTTCTTGGGGGCCAATTATGTCTTTGAGTGCAAGCTTCTAAGCCATAGATCCAAGAATCTGTTTTATATTCTTTTCTCCTAAAATCTCACCATATTTTTCAAAGCAAAGTTGTGTTTGGCAATAAATAATCTAAACCGCTCTTTCTAGATGCTCATTTTCTTCTGGGTTCTCAAGAGAATAAGAGAATCTCATCTTATGAAATATGTTTAACAAATGATGCTAAAATTGACAACCCTGATCCAAAAACCAGAAAGCTAAGCAACCAGTACAACCAAAGCAAAATAGGAAATCCCACCAGTGACCCCAAAATTCATATTGGATTAATAGTGACACCATTTTTCATATCAAATTGACAAAAATAAATAATGGTAACAATATTCGGTGGTTTTGAGCATTTGGTGAATCTGATACTTAAAGTACCGCATTAGAAATGTGGATTTAGGGGCCACCCGTGTGGCTCGTCAATTAAGGACCAACTCTTGGTTTTGACTCAGGTCATGATCTCATGGGCTATGAGATGGAGCCCTCATCCGGTCCGGCTTCAGGCTTAAGGAAGAGTCTGCTTGAAGATTATCTCCCTAGGTCCTTCCTCCCATTCACACTCTTTTTTTCTCTCTCTCTCAAATGAGTAAATAACTCTTAAAAAAATAAAAGGAAATGTGGATTCAGAAACACATATCAAAAGCTTTTAAAATATATTGTGATTTGGATACATTATTATTATTATTATTTTATTTATTTTTATTTTTTTAATTAAATTTATTTATTTTCAGCATAACAGTATTCATTATTTTTTCACCACACCCAGTGCTCCATGCAATCCGTGCCCTCTATAATACCCACCACCTGGTTCCCCAACCTCCCACCCCCGCCACTTCAAACCCCTCAGATTGTGTTTCAGAGTCCATAGTCTCTCATGGTTCACCTCCCCTTCCAATTTCCCTCAACTCCCTTCTCCTTTTCATCTCCCCATGTCCTCCATGCTATTTGTTATGCTCCACAAATAAGTGAAACCATATGATTTTTTTTTTTAAGAAATAATAAACTAAACACAAATAAAGGATATGGGCAAACCTCCAAACAAATCCTAGTGGATTCACTGGTTGTCATGGAGATCAGTGGAAACATTTGCAAAGTCTGTCAGGCCTTTCAAAGCCACTTCACCTCAAGTAGTGAGTGTTCTAATTATTTTGAATGTTACATGCCAGTATTTTTTAATGGGGAATTTATGTGTAGATATAATCTGGAAGTCATTTTACAATAAATGCAATATTTTATTTTGAAGAGTTTTATTTCTAAAATTCCACCACATTGTATATATTTCTGTCTTTTTGCTGATAACCAGAACTGTGAAAACTTCAAAGGCGACTAGACATTCTTGCTTGTGAGCCCCCTTGCCTGTACTTTGAAATGTGATCTCAACACTTATGGATATAAATACTTATTTCTCCCTCCCCTCTTATACTAGATTCTGGAGAAGGAATTCCCTTTCAGTGAGTTATGACTCTGCACTTCGCTGGAAGTAATAAGAAGAGTGAGAGTAAGTATCTGGGATAGGAGTATTTGAAAAATACAAGTAAAACTTTATGACAAGGTTGGAGGATATTTTCCCCGGCTTCTGGACAACTCTTAATGTAATGCTGTCGGGTAAAATAATCTCAGCAAGACACAAGTGAGTGTGTCAGGAAGCAGTGACGATATATAGAAAACTTACCTAAAAGGAAACAGTCACATTTGAGAAAGTCACATTTGGGAGAGTGCTTATAATTCTCCCAAAACTCACTCTGATAACTTCATGTCTTTCAACAATTGCTGCTCTGGAAATGGTAGTGCTTACTCTTTTGGGAGTCATCACTGTATTACTTTTTCTCCTCCTCCTCCTCCTCCTCCTCCTTCCTTTATTTTAATCTGTTGTCCTCTGCTCTAGAAGAATGATCTGTGGAAGTAGCTTCTGCTTAATCAGAAGTTGCCAAGTGGCTTCTAGATACCATCAAGAGCACAGAGGTGAGCCCACCAGCTGCCAACCAGCCAACGGTGGGCCTAGCGACTGTGAAACCTCTTGATGTCCTTCTATGAATTGCCATGTGTCCCTACAGCAGCTGACTTTGTTTCTGCCACTTTGCCCTGTTGGGTGAGGTCATTGAGAGGATGTGACTGCCAGGTGACCAGAAGCTGGACTCAAGGCACTGAGGCTCCCATCCCCTCCACTGTCCTTGGAAAGTGCATTGCATTTGACTTCTCTACTCCCAGAAACTGCCTAAAAAAGTGGGCAGTTTCAGGTGCCTAAATAAGGCCTTGAGATAGAAATATGGTGTTGAGGCCATCCAAACTGGGTGTGTAACTGAACCCAGTTAAGGTTTCTAGATAAATTTTTAAGATTTGGTGGGATGTCTACACATCTTGCAGTGGCCAAGATAAGCCTAATATAAAAGTTCCCCTTGTTTTTCAGACCCCCTACTTGCTAATCTTTAGTGGCCTGCTTCTTTCTTTGGTTTCTCCCTGCCCTTTGCTTAGGAGGGCTCAGTTTGAGAATTCAACAGGGAAGCACCCAGGAAGGGTGGGAACTGACAACTGGTGAGCCAGCCAGGAGACTGAAGAAGTGGGGCCTTGGGAAAGAGGCATCAGTGAGGGATCTCTATGTGAGAGGGGTGGGCCTATATGCCAATCACTTGTGGACCACTGTGTGAGTATGGGGACACCCTGAAAAGACTGCCTGGCCTAATGCTCTTTAGGAACTGTGCAGACACACGATAGCAAAGAGGAGGAATGCATGGCTACATGATGGCCAGCCTCTACTGTGGGCTGGACACCGATGCCTGACCAAAGACCAAAACTTAAGTTAGAAAGTAGGAAGAAGAGGTGAATTAGAGAAGGGCATATGAGTGTCTGCCACCCAGCTGGCTTCAGGGTTGGCAGCTAAGTTGAGAGGATAAAATAATCCACTGGGGATCTTAGTAGGCCATTTTGCAAAGCTAGGAGGGCTCACGCTGCAGGTCAAGGTCTGAGAATTTTGGAACAAAGCCTGACTGGGATGCTAGGAGGGGGAATCCCTGGGGAAATAATGAGAATGAAGAGCAGAATGGTGTGGAAATGGATGGAGAAATAAGCAAAATGCCCCAGACCATTGACACCCGACCCAAGGGAAAATTTTAAATGTCATTTATGCCAAAATGCCTAGGAGAAAACTGACATTCTTCCTCTACCTTTTGGAGTTGTAAATCTTATCATGTCTTTGAAATGGAAACACTCCAGATAACCATACATTGCCCAAGAATGCTCAAGAAAAAAAGGCAGGGAATGAGGCTTTTTAGATAGACTGCTGTAGAAGTCCGTTGGCCAAAAATTTGAGTCCACAACCTCCATAAGACCACAGTTATCAGTGAATAGTTGTATTTACTGTGATTGGGCTGATTCAGGGCTGAAGTTTGGAATGAATGCTGTTTCTGCTTGTGTTTGTATGTTTGCGCATCTATGCATGTCTATTGTGTATATGCGATTTTTTTCTATCTCCAAGTGTTATTGGCAAAATTGATTGGTTAAAGAGCTTGGGTTTTTACAAAACTACTAGAAATGATAAGGGTAAGAGAAAATAACAGTATATGAAAAATAAGTAAGAAAAATAGAAGGTAATTTGGGGTAAGGAAGGACATGAGGATTTTTTTGGTAAAGGAAAAAAGAAAGTAATTTTGTAAATTTTCTAAAGTAAAAGGATTGGTCCAGGATGGATAAAGAAGATGCGACAAAAACTAAATGGATATACAAAGTTGCAGAAGATTGATGGAAAAGGAATATATATGTATATTTAAGTATTTATTTATTTATTTGACAGACAGAAACACAGCAAGAGAGGGAACACAGGCAGGGGGAGTGGGAGAGGGAGAAGCAGGCTCTCTGCTGAGCAGGGAACCTGATGTGGGGCTTAATACCGGAATCCTGAGATCATGACCTGAGCTGAAGACAGCTGCTCAAACTCTGAGCCCCCCAGGCACCCCAAGATATGAATATTGAGAAAGGAATTTTCTGTGTGGTCAAGCTAAGATTGGACATATTTATTTAAGTTAAAAAGAGAAAAAAAGTGGGGGTTTAATATCAAAAGTATACTGGTGCAAAATGTGAATTTGGTTTCTTCTCTGATAAAAGGACAAAGGTTTCTAGATTAGACAAAGTTTTGACTGGATTATAATCAAATTTTTTCTTTACCTGTAATGTAATCTGTCTGGAAAACAAAGATTCTGTTTAGTCTTCATCTGGTCTTTGATTACTTAAGAAAATAGCCTCCTGGGGCACCTCGGTGGCTCAGTGGGTTAAAGCCTCTGCCTTTGGCTTAGGTCGTGATCCCAGGGTCCTGGGATCTGGGATCCAGCCCTGAATGGGGGTGGGGGTGGGGGGTCTCTGCTCAGCAGGGACCCTGCTTCCCTTCCTCTCTCTCTCTTTCTGCCTGCCTCTCTGCCTACTTGTGATCTCTGTCTGTCAAATAAATAAAATCATTAAAAAAAAAAAAAAAGAAAGAAAATAGCCTCCTGGGTGGCTCAGTAGGTTAAGCAGCTGCCTTTGGCTCAGATCATTATCCCAGGGTCCTGGTATCAAGCCCCGCATCAGGCTCCCTGCTCAGCAGAGAGTCTGCTTCTCCCTCTCTCTCTGCCTACTTGTGCTGTCTAGCTTCCTGTCAAAAAAATAAATAAAAATCTTAAAAAAAAAAAAAAAGAAAAGAGACTCTTTCCAATTAAAAGACTTTTTGCAGTTTTTTACAACTATGTAATTTTTGTATACATTAACTTCCATGGGAAACAAGAAATGATGCTAAACCTTTTTTAGCTAAAATTTCTAAAGATCTTGTATGTCCTGATATAATATTATCAATCATAATTTTAAAGTATATGCCACAGGAATAACCAAATTCTCTTATCAATTACATTATAGTGAACTTTCACCAGATCTTTAACCAGGGTCATTTTAAAATCTTTTGTTCTTTGCAGACACTTACTATTTTACGCTGATGCTTTGGCAAACATGTTCTTGCAAAAGTGCTTAGCCTTCACAGGGAGATTCATGGAATCGATTTGCCTTCATGTAGGAGGGACAATAATGAACTTTCAAGTGCTTCCCCAAGACTATCTGCACACCTTCCCGTATGTCATGGGATGGTAACCTGAGACCAGTCTCTGCTCTCTTTCCCTACAGGAGTAAAATGAGCCCAATTACATTGATGGTCTAATGTTGACACGTGAAGACTTGCTTTTGCTGTAAGGCACCGAGAAGGTTTTGTCGGCACATGTGCGAGAATATGAATGGGTGGTGAACCGACAGAAAATTCAAGGCCCAGGCATGGCTATGAAGTTAGGGTAGTCATCTGGTCATGGAAGATGCATGTTGCTCCAGTTGCTGTATTTGGTAAGATGCAAACCTCTCCAACTCCTAAGAATATAAGGGAGATGCAAGATTTTGTAGGGGTTTGGGGCTTTTAAGTAACTCTTATTCCTTCCCCGGCATGGTGCCTTTGTCCCTTATGCCTCTTGGAGAAGAAAGGGACATGTGGGACTGGGGATCACAGCAGCAGGCTGTCTTCAAAAAAGCAAAACTACTAATGAAGCAGTTTGAAGCTCTGGGTGTCTCCCAAACAGGGCTACCATTTAAATTAGAGGTTTCTGTAACTCCCAAAGTGTATGGATCGGGTACTGTGGCAGAGACAAAAGAAGGGGAGAATGTCCCAACGATTAAGGTCCCAACTCTGGAAGGGAATAAAACCCCCACAGGATCCCACAGAGCAAGAGCTTTTCGCAGTGTACACAGTTCTCCTCTAGGTGGAGCCTCTTAGGAAGGAACAACCACAACAGCCATCAGGTTGAACTCAGAGTGGTTTGGTTGGTGATCACTCATGAGCCCTAGCCATTAACTCTTCCCATTGACAGTTGGGCTGTTTTAAAGAGATTAACCCTATGGCTTGGATAATGAGAAGCCAAGCGATGGATGATTCATTAATGAGCCCTTGTGGGATCCAGATATTCAGAGGGACATTTACATTAAGCCTGAAGCCATCCTTACTTTCCTCCCTGTCCCAGCTCTGAAGACATTGACACCTCCTCACAATCAGGAAGCTGATCTCTCAGTTAGGGCATAAGCCATAACAACTGACCCTGTAGTAGATACAGCAGATTGGATATCCAAAAAGAGTGGCCACTGCAATACCTGAGTAGGATGGCGTATTGCCAAAGATGCTGGATGGCCTTGAAATACAATGAGTTGGTTAATGCAGTAACATCATTTCATGTATGTTCTTTTTTTTTTTTTTTTAAGATTTTGTTTTTTCACTTGAGACAGAGATACAGAGAGAGAGCATGAGCAGGGGAAAGGCAGAGGGAGAGAGAAGCAGACTGCCTGAGGTGGGAGCCCAGTGTTGAGTTTGATCCCAGGATCTAGAGATCATGACCAGAGCCAAAGGCAGACGCTCAACCACCTGAGACTCCCAGGTGTCCCTTGTGTGTGTTCTAAACAAATGCCCAAGGCAACTGCCGAAAAAAATCTAAGGCCACCTACCAGAATTTCCAACTAGGGACGAACTGGCAGATTGGTTATATTGACCCCATCTCTCTGAGTGAGGGTTGTAAATATGCCCTAGTTTGTGTGGACACTGCATCTGGCCTAATCCAAGCGTCCCCTTGTTGCTCTTAGGGGGTTAGAAAAACTGAGTAGTGCATCCAAATACCTTCATCAAGGAGATAGTGAATGGGGGTCATATTTCAAAGGTCATAATATACAAGAATGGCCAAAGAATAAAAGACTGAATGGAGGTTCTATCTCCCTTATAACTTGTAAGAAGCAAAGTTGGAAGAAAGAAATAATGGAATATTAAAACAGCAGATTAAGGGGCACCTGACTGTTTCAGTCGGTGGAGTGTGCACCTCTTCATCTCAGGGTTATAAATTTAAGCCCCACATTGGGTATAGAGATTACTTAAACACACACACATACGCCAGATTAAATTACTAACAGGTAAAACCACTTCATCAGGGTGAACTAAAGTACTATCCCAGGCTTTGATACATTAGAATGAGCAGCCAGTAGGCCTGTTGTCCCATATGCTAGACAAGGGGGACTCTTGCCAAAGCATCCAGGACCATAAAGATATGGAAATGGCAGCAAATATCGATTTCCTTGAATGTCCCTATGGATCAATGTGTTATCCCGCTGAAAATACCAAGCCCTATTACACCTGGAAAAGGAAACATCTACTAGAATTCACAATGACCATCCCACTGGGATGGGTGAGCTACTTTTGTGCTTCTGAAAGAAAAGGTACTACTGAAACTCCACTGAGATCCCATTGTCCCATTGCAAATGAGAACTTTTGAAACATTATACCTAAAGTGGAACAAGCACCATTAAAAGAGGGAAAAGGTGGGAATTCTGGTCTGGCATACCCATCCCCATCTCCTCATGCCTGACAGTGCTACCTCCCCTGACCAACATGTATGATAGATACAACCAAGTCAAGTTCCTAAAGATGTCAACCTTCTTCTCCTCAAGGCCATATATAGAGATATTCTAATTCTCATAGGTAAAACCATTTTTCTGCCACCTCTATTACCTCCAGTGGCCTGGCCCTTACCAAATTCATCTAGCAACCCTTGAATGATAGTCAAAAAAGCATGTCTTATTGAATACTGAAATGTCTTTAAGAGAAAAGCTGTTCTCCAAAATAGAATGGTCTTGGATATTATCACTGTTTCCTTGCATCTCTGCCACTCTCCAAATTGAAGTGTATTGTGTTTATACCAGTGAGTTTGTTAATTTGATGTCTTTATTAAATCATATAAAAACACAAAAGAAAGCCCTGAGTAATCTGGTCCCCAGCCTAGGGAACTTAATAAATCAATGATTTGGATCTTGAGGCTCACGGCAGAAAAATTGTCACTAAGTTGGAGAATTATCGTCTTAACCTGTGTTTTGTCTTGCTTGCGCCTGTATTGTTCCTGTGACCTCTGTCTCTAATGCACCAGATAACCACCAAATGAGCCATCTCCATGATAGTTGAACCCCTTGCTAACAGCTCATTGCAGAAGAGAAGAACATGAGACATTGTAGAGAGATAGAGTGTTGAGGGGAGGTCATCAAGGAGACATGACTGCCAGTTGACTTGTGAGCTAGATCCAGGAAATTGGAGGCTCCACAACCTCTTCTCTGTTTTTGGAATGTGCATTCTGCTTGCCTTCCCTGCTCCCAGAAGCTGCCCCAAGGACAACCTTGAGATAGAAATGTGGTGTTGAGACTATCTAAAGGGTATACGTGACTGAGCTCAATTAAAACTTCGGTATAAATTAAAAATTTTGTGGGCAGGTGCAGAGAATCTACTCTTCTGGTAATTGCCCAAGACAAGCCTGGTAAGTTCTCTTGCTTATTAAACCTGACACCTACCAATCTGGAGTGTTGTGCCTCTTTCTTCAGTCTCTTCCTGCCCTCCAAGTATGGGGCTCACTTTTAGATTACACCTGGGAAGTTCCTAAGGAGATTATGAGAACCAATACACCAACATACACCTGATGTTCAAGGTCCCAATTAATAGTGACCACTCCCTGACCTCTCTCCCCTGTGTCTTCTAGGTCTCCAACTATATATCTGGTAGTAGCTTCCCTTTAATCTATGACTCTGTTGTTGGAATCATTGATTTATGCATGACAGTGGCCAACCACTTTAGACCTCTGACCTATGTATCTGGTAATTTATAAAGCTTGTGTCCCTTCTGAAGCTCTTGGCATCATTATCCTCCAGTAAGTTTAATCAAGTAGAATCAATATTAAGATTGAGATTTTTTTGCTAAAAATGTCTTTACATCTATCACTTATAAAACTCATCTGAAGATAGGTGATCGATTGATCTTTTTTTTTCTTCTTCTTCTTCTTTCCTTTTGGAAGCAGTTGTTTCAAGATGCTCCTGGAGATTACAATCTCTAACTCAATTTTTGTTTGCATGTCTTCTAACTTGTGAGAAAATACTTGCTTTAACTCCTATTAAATGAACTTTCTCAGGTACTATAAATATGGCTGTTGCTAACATTCATTTGCTGATTATACTGAATTTTTAATGTTTTTAATTAATGAGAGGGCTTGTCCACTGGATTAAGAATGACAAATGTAACCTGAGTGATTTTTTTGACTTGTTCATAGTTGTATTCAGTTTTATTCATTTCAAAGTTGTGTCAGGTACTATGATGTATTGTTTTCTTTGGATCCTTTTGGAAGTGGTCATCCTACATTTTTTTTTTTTTTTTTTTACCAACTACCCTAATTCTGAAGGTCTCATGGGCATAGGACCAGAAGGGATTAAGTTTCATTCAGTGGTAAATTCACAGGCTTCCAGTGATGAGGACAGTACTTAGGGTTTATTTTTTTTTTGATCATGGCTCTCAAAGATGGCAGGTAATTAAAGTTGGGTAATCTTGTTGATGAGTCTCCAAGCAGCCACTATGATTTAAAGCATAAAAACTGCTAAACAAACATGGGGGGGTGGGGGTGAAAGAGCCATCAGTGATTATTGAATAAAATGTATGCGTAAATCCCTCAGAATAAATTAATATGTGTTGAAATTCTATCAACTCTTCTGCAACTGAGGAAAATATGTTCAAGTTATTTCCAAAGTAGTATTTTAGAATTATTTGTACCAATTACTGAAGAGTATTCATTCTGGGTATTTACATAGAAATAGACTTTGACAGAGGAGTATATATTATGTTCAGAGGGTTATATTTTTTTTTCAGTGTTTTGTTCTTTAGTATGGGTAAATTTGTCACATGTGTTGGTAAAGAGGATGTCACAAGAGTCTCATCTAGACTTTCTGGCAATGCATTGGTTTTCTATAATCAGTCAAAAAGTAGGAAATCATGTGTTTTTTGAAGTAATAGCTTCCAAAACTCATGAAGACATTAAAATACACTCTCCAATGGTGTGTTTACATCTATTGCTCATTCATCACAAATATAATCATAAATTTCACAAATGTTAAATTCTTCTTTGCTTGGATACAGTCAGATGGTATATTGGGAGCTTAAAAAAAAGGATTCTCACCAAGAAATCCATTGTATTCCTAAGAAATAAAATATAAGCAAAGCTACAATCAGTTCTTCTATTCTTACTGCTAGAGTGTGAGTAGAGTAATATTGGGGGATCGCCTATAAAAATATATAATCTTCATTTTTCAGGCTAAAAAGGGTGCTATTTAACATTCAAAGCCAGTATTGTAATGCATTATTTTGCTTTCTGACCATAGTTAAAAGAAAAAAAAAAAATCTTTAATAATGGTTTAGTTGTTCTTGAGGGAAATACCAAGAAATGTTGGGTAAGAGTTCATAAGATCTGGCTTTGAGACTCAGCTTTGTTTCTGTGACTTGGACAAATTGAATGCATTTTTAAATTTATCTTCTCATCAGGGAAACAAACCTGTCATCCTGCCTCTGAAAGCTGCTACAAAAATTAAATAAGGCAAATATGAGAAAGTGCTTTATTTGGTATCTGAATGGTAGCACAATGTAAGTTATTAAATGGGGGCTTATTTGACAAAAGAAATCCCTAAAGCCTGTGGCATAAACTGATAAAAAGGTGAAATAAACAAATCTCTTTGATTTTTCAGTAGTAAAGAATTTAGCCTGTGGTTTGCATTTTAAATTAATCTTTTATTTTAGAATTGCTTCAGATTTATAGAAAAGTGATGAAGGTACTACAGAAAGTTCCATATATTCCACACATAGTAGCCTCTCCATTAATAAGAGCTTACATTAGTGTTTACATTTGTCCCAATTAATGAACTGATGTTGACTTATTATGATGAAGTTCAGTGCATACTTTGCTCAAACTTCCTTATTTTTTTTTTAAGATTTTATTTATTTATCAGAGAGAGAGAGGGGGAGAGAGTGAGCACAGGCAGACAGAATGGCAGGCAGAGGGAGAAGCAGGTTCCCTGCTGAGCAAGGAGCCCGATGTGGGACTCGATCCCAGGACGCTGGGATCATGACCTGAGCCGAAGGCAGCTGCTTAACCAACTGAGCCACCCAGGCGTCCCAAACTTCCTTATTTTTATCTAATGTTCTTTTTATGTTCTACGACCCCATTCAAGATATCACACTATATTTAATCATTGTGTCTCCTTAGGCTACTCTTGGTTGTGACAGTTTCTCAAATTTTTCTTGTTTTTGATGCCCTTGAGAGTTTTGAGGAGTACAGATCGGGAATTTTGTAGGATGTCCTCAACTTAGATTTGCCTGATATTTTTTTTTCCTCAGGATTAGCCTGGGATTATGGGTTTTAAGGAGAAACACTACAGATGTAAAGTTCCATATCAAGAGTGCATGTGATCAATATGACGTATCATTATTGGTATTAACCTTGATCACTCGGATGAAGCAGTGTTTTTAAGGATTCTCCTCCGTAAAGTACTTGTTTTTCCACCTATCTAAACTATGCTCTTTGATAGGAAGTCACTATATGTAGACTGTGTGAAGTGGAAGTTATACTCCACTATTTTTAAAGGAGAAGCATGGAACCATCTGGGTGGCTCAGTGAGTTAAGCCCCTGCCTTTGGCTCAGGTCATGATACCAGGGTCCTGGGATTGAGCCCCACAGAGGACTTCCTGCTTAGCCTGTTTCTCCCTCTCCCTTTGCCACCCTTCCTGCTTGTTCTTTCTTTCTCTCTCTCAAATAAATAAAATCTTTAAAAAAAAAAGAGAAAGAGAGGAAGAAGCATGTACATTTATTACTTGGAATCTTTCTGCATAGGAGATTTGTCTATTCTCCCCTACTTCTTTTTTTTCTTTCTTTCTTTCTTTCTTTCTTTCTTTCTTTCTTTCTTTCTTTCTTTCTTTCCTTCTTTCTTTTTTTTAAATATTTTACTTATTTATTTGACAGAGAGAGACACTGCAAGAGAGGGAACACAAGCAGGGGGAGTGGGAGAGGGAGAAGCAGGCTTCCTGCTGATCAAGGAGCCCGATGCAGGGCTCGATCCCAGGACCTTGGAATCATGACCTGAGGAGAAGGCAGACACTTAATGACTGAGCCACCCAGGAACCCCCCTACTTTTACTTTTTCTTTTTTTTTTTTCCTACTTCTTAATTATACAATGATTGATTTATGTTTAATATTTATGATTTATTATCCATATCAGTATGGATGAGTCTACATATTTTATACTTTGGGATACAATTTAATGTTATTTAAACTGTTATTTGAACTGTTCCACAGTTGGTCATGAAGAGCTTTTTCAGCTGACTTTCTGTGTTTTTGATATAACTTGTAACTGTTTGGTATACTTTTGTTTTTGAGCATTTCTTGCTTTCTGGAATGGGAAGAGGCTCCAGTTATATCTGGCATGTTCCCTGTGGGGAATATATATAATCCACATAAGCATGTCACATTTTAACTTGCAGATTCATTGGACATTTGTTTTTAGAAAGGTGTTGCTCTGGTAAGACTCACTAAGGTATTCTTAATAGTAAACTTACACTTACATCATAATTGTTTATTGGTTTTTTATTCTTTTTTTTTAAAAGATTTTATTTATTTATTTGACAAACAAAGATCACAAGTAGGCAGAGAGGCAGGCAGAGAGAGAGGGGGGATGCAGGCTCCCCGCAGAGCAGGGAGCCCAATGTGGGGCTGGACCCCAGGACTCTGGGATCATGACCTGAGCTGAAGGCAGAGGCTTTAACCCACGAGGCCACCCAGGCGCCCCTGGTTTTGATTCTTGATGTGATATCATGTTTGGCATATTGAATAGGGACTTTTGTGAAAAAATGGAGAAAATTTTCAAGGGCATAGAAAAACCACAGAATGCCTATGTAGAATTATATAGTGGCAATGTCATTCTGGACAGTATTAATAAGGAATTAAATATTTGTTATCTGAGAAATTATATTCCTTTTAGATTGTGTCTTCCAAGAGACCTTTGGTAGAGTATTGTTACTTATTTTACTTGGGGGGAAAAAAAAGAAAAGAAACTTCTTGAGAATAATGTATGTGTATGTGTGTGTATTTTAAAGTGCTTAAAAGCATTTAAAATATTTATGCATATAGTTTAAAATGTGGGGCTTGTTTGGCTTAAAGTGGAAATGAACTTATTTCTCTTTTATGAAAGGTATCTTGAGAAATTGTTCTTTTTGTTCAAATTGAGTATACATGAAAAAAAAAGAAAAGGCCTTAAAATAAAATAGGAATGATGATTGTTAGACATAAACAAGATCTTTACAGCAAAGGGAAATATCACTATCAGAGTATAAGAGTGATAAAGTATGAGTTAAATATATTAAAAAAGAAGTTAAATTTATTTCTTTATGTATTATTTATCTATATGAAAGCAGGGGTTCAGATGAGACAATTTGACTTTTGCTTCCAACCAAGATGGAGTAATGGGGACAGGATTTATTCTTCCATTAAAATGGTCACAAGACCAGGAAAAACTTTAAAACATGGGTTTTTCAAGATATCTCACAGTAGGTAGAAAGGGCAGTGATCCCTAAAAGAGAGGAGAAGTATTAAACAGAAAGAAAAGTTCTGGAGATCTGCAGAGTGTACAGCAAATCCATTACAGAAGCTTACTCATCAGTGCAGGCATTGGGAACACTGTGTGAAACTTCAGGGGCCACCTGAACGAAGTAGGGAGAATATTCAGATCTCACAGAGGGATGGCTTTAGCTTATGTTCACGCCAGAGCAGAAAACTGGTAGAGAACTCAAAATGATTTTTCCCTTGGTACTGGGACAAAAGTAGCTCCAAATGAATCCTGCATTAGTCCCACTTAATAGCACTTAAAAGCAAGACCCAAAGGATCAAACTATTTCCTAGTGACTTAAATGTGCCCCAGAACAAAGCTCAAGAATATTTATAGGAATACAAAAATGTGTAATACACAGACAGCTAAGTCATAATATGTGGCAACAAATAAAAAATTATCAGACCTGCTGGGGTGCCTGAATGGCTATCTGTAAAGCATCAGACTCCTGATATTCAGCTCAGGTAGTGACCTCAGGGTCATGAGACTGAGTCCCACCCAGGGCTCTGAGCCTGAGATTCTCTCCCCCTCCCTCTGCCCCTCACCCACTCACACACACACTCTCTCTGTAAAGTAAGTAAATAAATAAAATCTTTTAAAAACTAGACATGCAAAGAAGCAGGAAAATAAGACCTATAATGAAAGAGAAAGATAAATCAATCAAAACTACCCAGAAATGACACAAATGACCAAATTATTAGATAAGAATGTTAAAGCAGTTAATATACCTGTAATCCATATGTTTAAGAGCTTAAAGGAAAATAGAAAATAGATAAAAGTGAGAGATATAAATAGAAAAGTGAGAGATATAAATAAAAATAGAAATAGAAATTAAATAGAAAATAAATAGAAAAGTGAGAGAAATAAATAAAACCCAATGAAACTTGAAGATATTAAAAACTATAATGACTGAGGTAGAAAATACAGTGAATGGTATTAATAGAAGATTAGACCCTGTAGAAAAAAAAAAGTAGTAAATTTTAAGACATAACAATAAAAACAATCCAGAATGAAATAGAAGGGGAAAAAAAATCACTAAATAAAATAAACAAACAAGATGATGTATTGAGGTCTTTCCTTGATTTCAAATTCATGAAATAAAATGCATTCAGAGCTCCAGTAAGAGACAGAATTTTGTCCTACCATATTTGGTTATAATTGACTCTAATTCTTGCCATTTCTGTGATTTATGAAAATCCTGCACCACCCTGCTATTTCTGCTAATTCCCTGGGGATTATTGCTTATCTGATTACTGTTTCTACTGCCACTAGCTTGCTCAGTATCTGCCCAGAAGCTATCTACAACCCTTTATTAATTTCTGAAATAAGCTGATATTCCCTTGAAGATTGGTCACATGGCAGCTTATTTAATGACACATACATCACATATCTTTCTCAAATCAGCTCCTCTGCACCTATTTCCTCATTCTGCTCTTATCTGGAATGATGGAGAACTCCAGAATCTTCCTATATTCTCATTAAAAGAAAGACTAACAGGCACATGAAAAAATGTTCATCCTCATTAGCCATCAGGATGATTCAAATCAAAACCACATTGAAATACCACCTTACACCAGTTAGAATGGCCAAAATTAACAAGACAGGAAACAATAAGTGTTGGAGAGGATGTGGAGAAAGGGGAACCCTCTTACACTGTTGGAGGGAATGCAAGTTGGTGCAACCACTTTGGAAAACAGTGTGGAGATTCCTTAAGAAACTAAAAATAGAGCTACCCTATGACCCTGCAATTACACTACTGTGTAGTTATCCCAAAGATACAGTTGTAGTGAAAAGAGGGGCCATCTGTACCCCAATGTTCATAGCAGCAATGGCCACAGTTGCCAAACTGTGGAAAGAACCAAGATGCCCTTCAATGGATGAATGCATAAAGAAGATACGGTCCATATATACAATGGGGTATTATGCCTCCATTAGAAAGGATGAATACCCAACTTTTGTATCAACATGGATGGGACTGGAGGAGATTATGCTGAGTGACATAAATCAAGCAGAGAGAGTCAATTATCATATGGTTTTACTTACTTGTGGAGCATAAGGAATAACACAGAGGACATGGGGAGATGAAGAGGAGAAGAGAATTGGGGGAAACTGGAGGGGGAGACAAAGCATGAGACACTGTGGACTCTGAGAAATAAACTGAAAACGTTTTGGAGGGGAAGGGGGTGGGAAGTTGGGGGAGCCAGGTTGTGGGTATTATGGAGGGCACGTATTGCATGGAGCACTGGGTGTGGTGCATAAAAAATGAATTCTGGAATAATGAAAAGAAAAGAAATAAAATAAAATAAAATAAAATGAAAAAAAAAAAAAGAAATTTAACCTTCTCTAAATCTTAAGAAAACTCATCTTAGAGTGCAATTGAATGGGTGATGAATAGTAGTTGTTTTTGTTTTCCTGTTATATTTGTGTGGCTTCAGGGGAGTGATAACTATATTTCTCTTCTTTTGTTACTTGTGACATTTTATCCACATAGAAATATGTAAGTATATTAAAGTCAGCATTATTTTTTGAAGATTTATTTATTTGAGAGAGGGAGAAAGAGAAAGCACAAGCCCAGGGAGAGGCTGAGGGAAAAGGAGAGAGAGAATCCTAAGGAGACTCCCAGCTGGAGCCTGGAGTCTGACCTGAAATAAAGAATTGGATGCTTAGCCTACAGCATAACCCATGCACCCTTAAGTCAGCATTTAATCCATTAAATAAGGACTTGTGTACTAACCAAATAACAAAATGTAATAATAACAATAAATGTAATCATATAAATAAAAATATGTGCAATTAAGCCAAATTCATTATACTACAGGTATCTGATAGCAGGGCTCTAACCATAGAGAATATTTATTATTTATTTTTATTTTTAATTTTTTTTTCTCACCATAGCACATACCCTCCCCAATGTCCATCACCCAAACATCCCATCTCTCCCACAGCCCTCCCCTCCAGCAACCCTCAGTTTGTTTCCTGAGATTAAGAGTCTCTTATTAACCATAGAGAGTGATAATGTATTTCAGCTTCTATCTAGTAACACAACAATACAATTTCATTGTTAGCTGTTGACCAATGTAAGGGGGAAATCCACCCTGTGGCACTAATCATGAGGATACTTAAACTGCTGTGTGTATCTTGGAAATTTATTGGTTTGAGGCTCACACAGGATTGGACAACATCACTTTCCAGAATTAGAAAAGATATGTTTCCTGTGTCACCAATTTGCTAGATTAAATGGTCGATTTTCTTGCCTTAAAAAAAAAATTTCTCTAGACATTAATGTAAGGAGGGAGAGTATGTTGTTAGTTACAACAGACACTTGCCTACTCTGCAAAGAGAATTACCACCTGACTCACTCCATTTCCAGTCTATACAAAGATCATAGAATGTGTTTATAACTACAATATTATAGGGATTCCATATAAATGTGACTTCTGAATGTGTACACACAGAAGGAGATGTGTACTAGTTGCCACAGCGTAAGTGTTCTGATGTCCCAAGTGGGGAGGAGACTCATCTAGTCACTAAATTCACCTAAATGAGCCATGAGAGGTTTTCAGAGCATCGGGGAAGTTCAGCTATTTTGTGTACTCATAACTGAGGCATGCCCCCCTCTCAGGGAAGGTTTGTTTCTTCTACAAGCCACAGTTTCAAAAGGCCCTGTGTGTTGGCAACCTGATGGCCGGCTCAGTCAAATCCACATTGACCATGATTGCTGTATCTTGTGTCTCAGTCAGAGTGAACACAAAACCACTGTACTCTCGCTGTGCTGGGTGAACAATGGTCAGGGTCCTTCACATACATTTTCTTTTCATTAAATCCTGTAAGAGAGCATAAAAAGTGCCTATTTTGCATGGGAAAAAAGTGAAGCTCAAATGCAAGGCCATTAGAACTAGGTAGTGCCAGATTCATGAGTTCTGGCTGTATTTGCTCTGACTACCTTGCTAGCTCTTGTTGCTTCACCATTCAGAAGAATGTTCACAAGAGTTCTGAGAATTAGGAGCAAGGGCACTCCTAAGAGATTGTCTTTCTTTAATAATCATAAAATATGAATTATCTCAAAAGTGTTTGTATGTGGAAGATACTCATTGAAAAATATTAATATGGAAACACGTTTTAAATGTAAATGCTCTCTTTATATGTGCAATAATATGCTGAAATTCACTTGGGGAAGCATCCAAGGAGATATGACCTCTTTTTTTAAAATAGCATGTATCAGAATAGGTGTGCTAACATCTTAAGTTTCTTGATAATAAAAGATAGAAAATGACATACAGTCTTGCTGGGTGTGGAACTTAGCAAAGATTGTCAAGCTTTCCAGGTCACTGTTCTTCACTGGGAAAGATACACTTGAATGTAATATCCATGTCAAGTTTCCCAGAAGATGAATTAGATTTTAAATTTGGGTTGTGTCTCCAAAGAAGACAAAATAAATTTTAATGCCAAAATTAAGGATTTTCAACATTTATCATGTAAAAATATATTATTAATATGTTAAGAAATTACATATATATATTTTGGTTTTATGAAAAACACAGCCATAAATGAACTCTCCCCAATTATGTGGATACATTTGAAGGTTTTTAAAAGCAACTTCAAGGAATTGTCAAGACTTATAAACATACATGATTTCTAAAGAATAAGTTGATTCATACAGGGAGAAAGATTGAGCAAGGGAGATAAGATTGACCTTGGAAATATATATATATATGTGTGTGTGTGTGTGTGTGCATTGTGTGTGCGTAAATACACACACAAAGTTTCAAGGCATAGTTGAAATTCAAATCCACATCTGTCTGTTCTAGAACTTATGTCCTGTTTTGCAATCATTTACTTGCATTTCAAATGTTCCTGTTCTGCCGTACCTTACTTTACGTCTAGTTATTCCCTTGGGTTATGTCAGTTGCCTTAAACAATGTTGATGATTTATAGAAAAATTAAGGAAGGAAGTAAAATTATAGAAAAAAGATATATCATTTATTCCACATTTCTAGTGCCAGATATTTTATAGATATTAACCCTAATCTTTGTCAAAATTGAGAAGTCTTACCTCTGCCTCACTCACGAAGAAACAGACTCAGCAAGATTAAAACTATAGCTTAAGATCTCATTACTAATAAGTGAGAGTCCAAATTTGAATTCAAAACAGTATTATTTCTCCTTTTATATGTAGCTGAATGCTAATATCACTCTGCTGACAGTTTGATATATCAATGATTTCGATTTTGTTGCTCGTACCCAAGGAGGAAAAAAAAAAAAAAAGGAAAAAAATCAAATAGGAACAGCACTGAGAATTGAAATTCAACATAATTGAATGGTTGAGTCTATACAAATGATAAATATGCTTTGTAAACATAGGAAATATGTCACTAATTCTATCATCCATCCATTTTGAAATGATTCTTTCCATTCCCATTTACAAAATATAAGCTGATATGGGAAAATGTGATTAGATAATAAATATAAAAAGCACATTTCATCTGTGAAATATCTTTCAATTTACTGGAAACCTCTGTCTTGGAATGCTGCAGTCATCCCCTAGAACATTCAGATTGCTTTGCTATGTCCATACTTACTTGCTATGTACATACCTTATATGAATCGATTACTCATATAAGTTATTTTTCCAGTTATATAGCTATATAAATTACAGAGATTTTTTTTTAAAGAAGAGATGACTTTTTCCATTCATTGTTATATTCAAAACATATCTATTGGCTAGCAACTATGTGACGTGTACTATTGTATTTATTGTAAATAGGAGTGATTCTGGCTCTAATGGACCTTAACATCTAGTAAAGCTGATGATCAATGAACTTAAAAATAAATAATTGAATTCATAATTAAAACTCATAATAAGTACTATGAAAGAAATTAAGCTCAGTTATAGAGAGTGTGAAAGTTGGATAGAGGGACTGCCAATGAGATTGGATGGGCCATGAGATCCTTTCTGAGTAGTGATGTCCTAACGCCTGCAAAGTGAAAAGGAAGCAGCTGTACAAAAAGCAAAAGGAAGCATAGAGCAGGAATAGGAAACACTATGTGCCAGCAAGAGTGGTCGAAAGAGTTTGGTAAGTTCGAGAAGGTGAGAGGAGATTGGTGTGGCTGGAGTGTGGAGAAACAAGAGGACAGTAGAATGTGAGCTTGTGGAGGAAGGCAAGGCATAGACTATTCAAGGTCTTGGAATGTACATTTTTCATTGTATTCTAGGAAATTTAAAAAATTATTAATGTTTTAAATAAAAGAATGACACTAGTTCTAAAAATATTATTCTGGACTTCCAGTTTTCAGCCTGTCATATAATGAACCTGGAAGCTGTTGTTGTTGAACAATTATAAAAGATATAACATAACATGTAATGAAAATTCCACAAAAAAGAAAGGAATAGAAGAATTATGTGAAGCAACAATGACTGAGAATTCTCCCCAAATTAAAATGATAAGACACTAAACCACAGATTGAAGAATCTCAGAGAACATATTTCAGATAAATGCCAGGATATCTACAACTTAGACATATACTCAATCTGCAAAATAAATAAATAAATAATAAAATAAAATAAATGAAAGGATAAAATCTTAAAAGGGTCCAGAGGGAAGAAAAACACTTCACCTACAGAGGAACGAGAATAAAAAATACAACAGACTTCTCTTCAGATGCTGTGCAAGCCAGAAAAGGGTAGAGTGAAATACTTAAGAGTATCGAAGAAAAAAATGCACCAACCTATAATTCTGGATACAGGAAAATTATTTTTCAAAATGAAGGAGAAATGGAGACTTGGTCATATACCACTTAGAATTATCTTTGAGATAGTGATTCTGGATCTAAAATAAAATAAAGAATGTACCATCATTCCCAGAAGGCACAACAGACAAAGTTGTTCCAGAGGGGAGAAGCTTGTGCAGTTTTTGAGATTTAAGAAACAGGGTTTAGGACATTTTGAATATTTAAATAAGACTGAAATATGGGTGTTGTGGAGCAGAATAATGGACTCTAATGAAACTCTAATGAAAATAGTTCACTCTAATGAACTCTAATGAAAAAATGGAGACTGTATTAGACTTAGAGACTCTAAATAAGGTTTCATTAATTAATTGAAAGTGTTAATTGACTATTAGGTGAGAATGACAAAAACTCTTGATGTGATTTTCATTATTTTGTGCTATTTCATCATATCTTCAATCAATCATTTCTAACAAAAGATAGAATTTCTCTTTTTTTTTTTTTTTCCATTTCAGGCTCTTGAGGCTATATAGAGATATTACAAATTTGAAGAAAATCTCTGTAGACATCAAGAGGAATTACAAATAATAAATTAGGATACATGCTAGTTAGGTATGTGTATCATACTCTCTTGCATTTGTCATAAAAATGTGATAAAGAGTTGGTGACACCAGGCTTCTCTCAATTCCACGTCCTACACCTAACTTATATTTTAATTACTGATGATTAGTGATGGGATCACATTCAGCTTGATAACTGTAGCCTCAACCATGTCCCAGTTATCAAATACATTTCAATAGCAGTTCTATGAAGACCAAATCTATTTTTACTATGGACTAAAAAGAAAGATTTTAGTTATCTTTTTGAAACTCATATGCAGCATGCCTACATGCTGAGGAAGAGATTTTATAGACTACTGGGTTATCACTTCTTTTTGAACTTTGAAGGGAACAAAAGAAGTAAAGAGAATCTTGAACTAAATCATGAGGAATTTAGGTATGACACACACAAAAAACTATTTTGGTTGGGGGTTATCAAGGCGAGAGGAGAAATCTTTTTTGGGAACAAATAAGAGTTTAAGAGATTTCATTTATCTGTAAAGACTTAAAGCTCTTAGAGGAGATAAGCAATTTATCAAATAGACTTCTCAAACTCTCAGCTCTTGATGACTCAATATCATTGGTTATTTTTACCAATAACAGGCCTTACACTAAAGGGAAGTCATCTGAGGCTTTCTTTGAGGAAGAGTACTGTATACTGACTTGGAAAATTCCCCACATGAGACATCAAATATTTCTTTCTCTACTACCTGAAACAAAAGAGAAAAAAAGTTGAAATTCAGGAGAGAGACCTTAATGTTCCCATCTGCACCAAGGTCATGCTCTCTGTGATGTTTTTTTAAAAATGAAATACAACATTTAAAAAAAATATGTATCACAAATGTGCTCATAACTTCCTACTTCTGTGTATGCTTGCATGGGTGTATGAGATCTCCTTACTTTGACTTGAAAAGCTATAAACATTATAAAATATCTTTCCTCAGGGGAAAAAAAATGTATCAGTCTTCTAGACCCTTCAGTGGATAATACAGAGACAACAGGCATTGGTGGGAAAAGAGGATTGTGTAGAGGTGAAGTGACTTCATGGCTACTGATGTTATTCATGCCTCTGTAAGGCCATGTTCCCCAAAGGAAAGCATGCACCAAAAGGATCAACAGATTGCTGCTTGGAATATTTACCTTTCTCCAGTTATTCCCAAATCCATCATTTTTGGCCTCCTGAGGTGTAGCTTGAAAAGAGATATTTCTGGTTCTGGATGACTAGTGACCCAAGGAAATAGGTAAGAATTAAGTAAGAATTAATTAATTAAGTAAGTAAGTAAGAATTAACTCACAGCTTTGGAAAACAATCCAAAATAAGGCCCAGAGATTGTTCCTTACATGGTGTCCAAGTAAGAACTATTCAAACATATTTCTTTTCTTTCTTTTTTTTTTTTTTTTTTTTAGATTTTATTTATTTATTTGAGAGACAGAGATGACAAGTAGGCAGATAGGAGGAACAGGCTCCCTGCCGAGCAGAGAGCTCAATGCGGATCTGGATTCTAGGACCCTGGGATCATGACCTTAGCCAAAGGCAGAGGCTTTAATCCACTGAGCCACCCACGCACCCCTCAAACATATTTCTTAATGTTACATTAAATTATTTCTTAATGCTTGTTCACTTTAATTGTATGAAGACATGTATCTTAGTAAATTATCTCAGGTGAAAACATTGTTAATTCTGTAATGCAAGTATACAAGCTGATGACTTCTAAAAAATATATTTTATTTATTTATTTGACAGACAGAGATCACAAGTAGGCAGAGAAGCAGGCAGAGAGAGAAGGGGAAGCAGGCTTCCTGCTGAGCAGAGAGCCAGATGCGGGGCTTGATCCCAGGACCCTGGGGTCATGACCTGAGCCGAAGGCAGAGGCTTAACCCACTGAGCCACCCAGGAGCCCCAAGCTGATACCATGTTTATCTTCTTCGTTGAATGCCACCAACAGACATGGATGATATTTTTGCTAATAAAAGAAAGTATGTCATGAGTGTTACCATGTAGGAATATCACAAACATTCCCTGAGTCTTTAGAAATCAAACTCAACTTTTACATATGAAGAGTATCAAGTTGTCAAGGTGAAACTCTTTAAAACATACTTTAGATGCTTAACTGAAATTAACTGTCAGGACAAATACACAGAGAACACTAACACATAGTTAGATTTTCAGCTTAGTATTAAAATATGGAATAGTATGAGGTTTTCCATCTGGAAAATCCAATAAGTTTTGATATGTAGGATCTATTTCAGTACATTAAATACTTCCTCCAAGTATTGCAACATTAGGTCTCTTCTTCAAAGATGAAGACTATGCCTTCTGATGTCTTTTTCCTGTGGATGATGACTGAGGTAAACATCTCTTCGAATGGACTCCCTTTAATCAAGCATTATTGAGGGGTGGGAACAGAAGCAAAACAGGCAAAGTACAGAGGTGATTACATCATAAATTCTTGAGCCTGATAACAGAGGACAGATAGGATGGCAGATACATAGGGCATGTAAACTGGACTTATTTTATAGAAGAGTGGGAAGTCATCTTCCCAGGCAGCACAACAATGAACTAATGAGATGTTATGATGCTAACTGAATTAAAATGTGGGTAGGAGGAGAGTCTGGGCATGTACCACCAAGGTATATAAGTAATCTGGTCTAGTTTCATGCAGATTTAGACAAGGTGCTCTTTGCTGCTTATCTGAAATCTTTACTTCAGATTCTACCATGACATCCAACATTTCCTCTTCTGGAAACGATGGTTCTCCATCTCTTGGGAGTCACTGCCACATTCCTGTTACTTCATCTACTACTTTATACACTGCTGGTATGAACTGTGGTGATAGTCTCTGCTTGCCCAGCCAAAACAGAACATGGCTCCTGGACAACTTCTTGAAGACATGTGGGAAACATTCCAACTACCGACAATCCAGCTGTGGGTCCACAACCTATGACATTTCCTGCTACCCTTCTACTACATATTATGCTTCAAGGCCCTGCAGAGGAATCAGTTTTTTTCCCATTAGCTATCACTCCAGTTCCTGTCAACCACCAATGTATAACAGAGCTCAGAACTACTTGTCAAGTCGTTTCCAACCCCAGAACCACTTCTCTTATGGCTGTCAGTCACAGAACTTCATCTTTGGTGGGTATCAACTACTGAATTTTGTGTCCCGGGCCTGCCATCCTTTGAGATATCTCTCCTATGACTGTCAACCTTTTGGTTATGTGCTCAGCAGCTTCCGACCCCTAGACTATGTGTCTAATAGGTTTCAACCGGTTCACTACATATACAACAGTTTCCATCCAGCTTGCTCCTTTGGAACTTGGCAATCTCCATTTATTAGAAGATCATGCTGAATTCTCATTCTAGCATCTTGCTGGAGAGCTTTGTAAAGAAGTATCATCTTCAGGTTGATGGATCATTGTGCTTTCAGTTCAGTTACTGTTTTAACCTCTATTCTTACTTGATCATATTCTCAGTGACTTTAATTGTTTGCTTATTTACTGGAATATTCTTGCTACCAGGCTTCTTGATTTCTATGTCATTAACACATTCTTAACAAAACAAAAAATGTTTTCATCGTTATCTCTAAATAAACTTACTTCAAATAAGTCAGAAAAAAAGTTTTTCAATTCTTCATCATCCTTCATAAAGTTAAAGCCTCTTGGTTATACTAAACAAAATATATTTTTTAAAGAGTGTCTGCAAAAAGCAAACAAGATAGATACTTTCAAGGTCCTGATTGAACATGTTATAACAGTTGAACATGAAATATGCATCTGCACTTTCTAACACTTAAACAGGGAATTATGAAGGTTCTTTAGTCAGAACAGACTGTGTTTTATCACACTAACCTGGAACTTCAAAATTCCAGGAGCTTGAAATCACAATGGTTTATCATTCATACACATTATTATTTCATGTCCAAAATAATTCCCATTCTGGGATTCAGGAGTAGAGAGCCTTGACTATAGGAAGTATTGCCAGTGGGGACAGAGGAAATATAGAAAGAGAATCACCTACCAACTTGATATATGTCCTTTAACATTTGGTGGAAGTCAGCAAGTTACAACGTTCACCTTACCTAATGGTATAAATCACAAAGGGGTTACATAAATTTTAATTCTGATTAGTGGAAAGCACATTATATTTTCCTCTTAAATTAAACTTAACAAGTGCTTCCTTCACTCCCTCATGGATTCTTACATAGAGAACACTTGGAAATTATTTCTTTCTTTTATATATGTATGTAATTAATTACTTCAGTTCCTTCATGTATTCAGTGAGAACTTGCTCTTCCTACAATATCTACCTTTATCTCGTATCTACCATACTGATACTTTTAATATGTCACCGTACCACTAGATAATCAGTAATCTTCTATAAAGACAACTAAAAAAGCATATTATTTTTCCCATTTTTTACAGATAAAAAGAAGTCCAATAGGACAAACAGCTTTCCCAAAGACCCAGTTAAGTTGGATTCCAAAGACTTTTCTTTACTCTCCATATTATCTATAGTTTTTCTCATTGAGGTAATGACTAATTTAGAAGCTTTCAAGTTGTCAATAGCTTGACAACCATGACCTTCAACTCTAAAACTGTGAAGTCTACATTGTAAACAAAACTATTTCTTCTCTGTCTCAGCCACAGACCACCTTTCTCTCTAGGATGCCAACTAATTTTAATGGTACACACACTTGTGTCCTCCCTGGGAGTCTTATTTCCTATGTAGGTGATAGGAAATGTCTTCAACATATTAAATTTCTTTAAATTTTATAAATATATAATTTATATATTTTATATATATAGTATATAACATATAATATATGTGTACGTGTTTGTGTTTGATATATAACTTATACAGATTGTAACAAGTTGTCTAACCTAAAACTTAAGCCTCCTTTAGTGTTCATTCATTTCTTTCTTTCTTTCTTTCTTTTTTTCTTTCTTTATTTCTCTCTCTCATGTACTCTTACAAAATGCAATATGTTTTAGATGAGTTCCAATAATAATGATAATGAAAGTAATAATATGTAATAATAATAATAATAAAGACTGTAGGCTTGTGATAATGATAAAAGTTAACATCAACTACATACTAACCATATTTCATAAACTTTGACTAACTCATTTGATCCTCAGAGTAATCTATGGAGAAAATGCTATGGTTATTAACTCCATTTTGAAGATGTGGACATTGAGTTAGAGAACCATTTGGTAGTAATTGATATTCTAAAATATTTAAAAGAATAGAATCTATGAAGTTTGAGTATTGAGCCCTTATTCTTAACAACTGTATATGCAGTCTTCTGGGAATTAGCTCATGACTACGGCACAAGAATATGAGTTAAAAAAGAGAAGTCATTATGGATCTATTGTCAAGAAAAGCATTTTTCTTAACTACATGGGGTAGAACTGTCCATTTATGTCATGAACTTTTAGAAGAGGCAAGATTATTGCAGGACATCTCCTTGCAATATCAAAGTAAATTAACAGTGAGATGTTTTTTTTTTTTTTAGTCTAATGGGAGGACAGAATTTTGTTTAAGTTATAGCTTTAGAAAATTGGAAGGAAAGTAACATTTGATTTGCATCTACTATGTGCCAAACACTCTCTTAAGTAACTTTACATTTTTTATCTCATTCTGTCCTCACAACAGTCCTGCAAAATAGGTGCTACTGGCTCCGGATTTACATCAGAAGGTACTGAGGCACTGAGAGATAAGACTTTTCCTAGGTCACACACTAATAAATATGTGTAATAGTACTTAGTAAGAGGGTGAGTCATAACTCATGGAGGCATAGTCTTGACAGCTTCATCTCAAAATGTTTAACTTATTCACCAGTATCTCATTATATTCTTACAATGTTTTCCTTAAAATGTAAGCACAAATCAGACTCGCATCTCTAGCTTGTCACCCACTTGCGTTATCATTTTAAAAGTGCTTAATCTTCATTTACTCCTGTATCTTAAATTTTTAATTTTGCTCATTTGCCTTTCAGCTGTTGAAACAATGATCTATGAAATCAACAGGGCAAATGTAGCTACAATGTCCACCACTTTAGGTTACCACTGCTGAATTTAAGAATCATTTGAACTCAACAGTTACAATTTAATTGCTATATAAGTATGGTTTGGATACATTTTGCTTTTTTAAATCATGGGATCACTGTTTGCATCATTGAATAGCACTGGGGCAAGTGGAATTAGAATACAAATATATATGTGGTGGCAAAAAAAGAAGATAAAAATTCTATCATGACTTAAAAGTCTAGAAGGTGACCTCCATTATTTTCTTTAAGGGCCATTTACTGGAAAATTTAGCTTTCTTTGATCTTCCGTGTTTACCCTAAAGGATTTTTAACCTTTGGAAAAAAATGGGAAGGAGTCCCATAACTCTTTTTTAATGAGTTACAAGAAATCTGCTGCCTCATTAAATAAAGGGATTTTGTTTCTTATTCTTCAGAAGGCATAGGAATTTCTCTGCATTATCTGATGGCTAGAAAGCTTATTCCTTGCATCTTAAACTTGTCCTAGATAAAGAGCCCAAACTCTACATAAAGACTAACTAATAGAATGACCTAGACTCCTTGACATAATGTATTAGTTTCTTGTGGCTACTATAACAAAATTCCACAAACTTGGTGGTTTAACTCAACAGAAATGTGTTCTCTTGCAATTTTGGAGGCCAGAAGTCCAAAATCAGTTTCACTGAACTGAAGTTGAGAGGTCAAAAGGGCTGATGCCTTCTGGAATCTCCAGTAGAAAATTCATTCCTTGCCTCTTCTAGCTTCTCAATGTCTCCAGCATTCTTTCACTTATGTCAGCATAACTACAATCTCCTCCTCTGTCATCAGATTGACTTCTCTCTCTGATTGACTCCCTCCTTCTTATACGAATTCCCATAACTGCATCAGGCTCACCCAGAAACCTATTTCACAGGGTCCTAGGATTAGGAAGTGGGCATCTTTGTTGGGTGGGCTGGATTCTATTTAGTTCTTCATACATACTATATATATACATATATATATATGTATATATATATTTAAAACAAGTGGGGGAATTATTAGAAGGAAAGACCTTTTTAGCAATTCAGTGAAAATACAGTAATCCATAAGCTTCTTCAAAGCCTTAAGAAGACAATGGCACCGAAATGACGATGGTTTTTACTTTCTGCTAAAACTTACCATTGCGATGAGCTTACTTTCTCTATTACTGATGCTATCAGCTTTGTGTCTTGCCAAGATGCAGACTAAAATAAAAGATAATTCTGTAGAAGTGTCATTTACAGAATATGGTGGGTGAATGGGCTGTGATGGTTACTTATGACAGTAATGGGTAAAGTAAGAAGTTAAAACACAAAAGCAAATGAGAGGAGTTAATCCCACATGGATGGAGCTAGAGAATATTTTGCTAAGTGAAATAAGGCAGACAGTGAAAGAAAAATACTATATGACTTACTTATATGTGGAATCTGAAAAAACAAAACAAAAGAATGCTTAAATAAACAAAAACAGACTCATAAATACAGAGAACAAACTTCTTGTTGCCAGAGGAGAAGGGCCTGGGGGAACGAGTGAAGTCAGTCGGTGAAGGGAATTAAGAGGTACAGACTTCCAGTTGTAAAATAAATAAGTCAGAGGGATGAAAAGTAAAATATAGACAATAAAATTGTGATGACCTTATATTATGATGGATAATAGCTACACTTATTCTGGTGAGTGTAGTGTAATGTACAACATTTTCAAATCACTATATTGCACACCTAGAACTAACATAACATTGTATGTCAACTACAATTTAAAAAAATGCAAAGAGTTGAGCTAACTTTACCTTTGCAAATCTCAACATTTGATTAATTAGAATATGTTGTATCAAATAAATTTAAATATGTCATAAAGTCTGATGCTGTGAATATTGGTTATGCTATGTAATGTTCTATATATTCTTGTTGGATTTACACTAGTGTGAATGATATTAATTTAAAATACTATTGAATGTTAAGTTGTTTTTTCCCCTCAAATCTACCTCAAGGAAGCCTAAAAATAAGACTAGAGATACCAAAAAGAAATGCAGAAATAAAGCTCCATCAACGTCTGGACTCTTCTATATAGGACTAAGATTCAGTAACTCAGTGCAAAGTTGACCATCAGCTTCATTACATATTTTATTTCTTCTTCTGCCATTTCTGCACACTTCTGCACAAAATCCCAGGACACTCTATAGCCAAACAATTTGCTGAAAATATGGCTTCCTGATCCTGACCCTTTTCATTTGAGAGACACATCACAAAACAACAAAATCTGTTTAATAAAGAGTTGCTTACAGAATAAACCCATTACCTTATAGAATAAATACTAAGGGAAGCATGGAGAAAACTCAGGTTGAGAAAAATATTTGGAGAATTGGTGTGTGTTTTAAAAATTTAGCCGAGAAGGAGAGAATAGGAAGAGAAATCTAATTGTCTTCTATAAGGACAGTGTCTTTTAAAAACCATCCTTAGAGCTTATCTCACCTGAATAAGTTGGTGCTGTCCTCTGTCTGAACCCATCTGTGTTAATAAATGCATTCCTGTTTCCAATTCAATGTAGGCTGTAAGTTTGAATTATAGTTTATATTTTCAAGAACAAAATGTCAATTCTTCAGCTTGAATTAAAATCTTTAAAAAAATTCCACCAGCTTTCACCCTAAGGAGCAAAAAGTGTTATTTAAGAAGTACAGTACCTATAGGAACTATATGTTATTCAAATAAATTTTTAAACATAGTTATTCCCTTTTATGGGTATAGACAAAGAATAACTTCAACACAGGAATGAAATAAAGTTTATGTGGAAAAAATGCAAACCAAGAATAAATAAAACTTATGTTGAGAGAAATGTAGAAAAATGTTATACATTTGACAGGAATTGGGCTTTACAGCTGAGACAATGGAATGTGTGATCTATAATCTCAGTCAATTAAGAAGGCATAATCTTGAGAAACTGGCCTTCTTTGATACTACATATGGCAGAAACTCTTTAAGAAAGAAATCTCATAAAAGTCTTGGTTACTTAGCAACCATTGACCCACGAGTACAAGTTAGGCCACTAAATCTCACGTGGATTACCATGAGTCTTACAAGGGGAATTCTCCAAATATGTCAGATGAGAAGTCAACACCAATACATGACCTAGCACAGTTAAGAGCATAGTACATATTTTGGGGGACCAATTCTTTCTCTTAATAGTTCAGTGCTTTACCCTCTCTTTTAAGTAACAGTATTGACACAGCCCAAGTATTTGGCTTAGTTCACAGTATAGGATTAAGTTCTGCAGTATCTTGCCTGGTCAAAAGAATGGAAAAGTACAGGTTCATTGTTTTGCTTGAATCCTTGTTAACCCTTTAATGACTATGCTGCAGAAGCCTACAGACACGTGAACTCTTGTGAACCATCGATTGGCAGTTGCGAGTTTGCTTATTAACGTTAAAATCACTATTCACCAAAGGTATGGCCTACAGATAATGGGTGATGGGTGATGCTCAACATGGCGATTAGAGATACTTTGAAGAATCAAAATAAACGTATTTTTATAGGAGTGTGAAGACGTCAGAGGCTGTAGCTAAACAACTCACTAATAAGATGTTGTTACGTTGTTGTCCCAGGCAGGGAGAAGGAAGAGAGTCTGGGGAGGCTGCAGACAATGCCCAGGAAATATATAAAAAGTCTGGAAGCCATAGTATCACCATACTTCCAACGCCATTACTGAACATGCAGTCAGGCTCCATGTCTCTTCTGGGCTGTTCTGGGGAATGCAGTGATACATCCTACAGAACTCACTGTTATATCCCAGTGACTCCTTCTGTTGCGCTTTGCTCCAGTGATGTAAGTCCTACTTTTGGGCTCTGTTTACCCAGTAGCTACCAAGGAAATCTTTGGCTTCTGGGTAACTGCCAAGAAACCTATGCTGAAGCACCAAGCTGCGAATCTCCTAGCTGTGAGCTCAAGATCTGCACCACAAGTTGTGACCCGTCAAACTCCTGTGTGCCCTGCAACTCTCCAGCAGTGGGCCAAGTCTGCAGTACCTGTGAAACCACCAACATTGGACCTAACCCCAGCTGCAATCCATGCACTCGGACCAAGGGGTATGTATCTTATTACTACAAACTCAGCCAAAGTCCATCTAAAGCCTGCCAGACCTTCAGCAATAGCTTCAAGGGCTTTGGGCAACTTAACTGCTCGTCCAACTGTTTCCGTCTCCTAAACCACTGTAGAGTGGGTAGTTTGGGCTATGGAGGCTGCCAAAATCTTGCCTTCATACCCAGTGGCTTCTCACCATCATGTTATATTTCCAGAAGCTGCCAACCCCAAAACTATTTAGTGAGAAATTGCCGATATCCAAGTTATGGACCAGTGAGCTGTCAACCGCTGAGATATTTTTCTAGAAACTTCCAGTCTCTGAGCTGCATTCCAAGTACCTTTCCTCCTCTGAGGTATTTATGCAGTGGTTGTAGACCTCTGAGTTGTTATTGAATAATTTGTTGCATTTGTAGCTACTGGGTATTGTAGCAGATTCTGCCAAGTAGTCATCTTCCCTAATATTCGGCTCAATTACTTCATTTGTCTTAAGAATCTTGTTATATGAACCTCAAATACAACTCCAGGACTTATCAACCACAACCATGATCATTTACTAGCTTTTTTTTTCCTTTGTTGCTCTGTTAATATCCTTTGTGTTGAGGGCTGAACCTGAAGGTGGTATTGTTTCTGCGATTCACTACAATGGACAGACTGAAGAGATTCCACATAAAATACAAATATTGTCAGCTTTCTGATGTTGACTGTCATTGTCCCTTGTCTGCCACTGGGAATATCCCTTACCTTCTTGATGAAGAAAAGACTTTTTGGTTTGACTGATGATTCCAACACATTCTTTCAGAATGTTTTGCTTTTTACCATTAGTCTTGTGGACTGCTTAACTAGCATGTTGCTAATGAACTAAGAGATAGCATTACCTTAAATATGCTATGTTCAGCTATTGTATCCATCCCCTACTGACTTATAATCAGGATATGCAAGCAGCAGTGCTCAACTCAAAATCAGAAGACCTTCAGCCAATCTTCTCTTCCAAAGAAGCCCCAAAGCCCTCAGTTTGCTGGCATTCAACTTTGGTTCCCAATGCCTAGGAGAGAGCCTTGGGAGTAGCATCAGCACAAGAACTGTTTGTTGAAAGAATGATAAAATAGTCTTATAGATTCTTCATGATTAGTGATGATCTATGTTTGTGGTTCTGCTATAATCCTCCCCTGCTGAATTATTGCTTTCTGACTCTAGAAAAGCTTCTGGTTCATAGTTAATAAACAAATTTCGATTGGGAAATAATGTTTTGCATTATGCTTTATTTCATATTCACTGAAGTTTTATCCATGTTCTGGGCAATATGCATAACATTGTGGAAGCACTAGTTTCCTGTCATTTAGTTTAATAGCCTAGTTAAAAATATGAAAAGATAGAATATGAATTCCTAGGATTTTATTTATTTTGTTTTGTTCTATTTTTAACACATTGAGTGGCATTTCTCTCAGAGTGTCTGTGATTGGTATGTCTGTAGAAAACCAGGAAAAAACATAAATAAATCAATCTAGTGCAAATTATATAAAGCATTAAATATATTTCCCTGAGCAATATGTGTATTTATTGGTTTTGTAGATAAAGTTTGGGGTTTCAAATAGATTTAATATTGAACACTGAGAGAATTGGTTTAACCTCTAAAAAGTTCTCCAAAAAGTGAAAATAAAATCATCCATCTCAGTGGTTCAAAAGTAACATTTATCTTAAGAATTTTTGTAAATAAAAAGCAAATCACGTTTGCAGTCAAATAAAGTGGGCTGTGGAGATGAGTGTTAACCAGAGATTGGATGAATGGAAGAAGGTCATCAGTATTAGAAATCCAGAATTAAAACTCTTGAAGTATACAAAAGGGGTACCATTTTATGTATTCAGTAGTCCTACTATATATAAGAAAGGCTTATGGAAGGAATATGAATAGTTCACTTCTGCTTGAACATGTCTGTGCACAATCAAGTCACTCCTTGGTGAGTTCATTCCATTTTCAGAGAGTACTATTTGTTGAAAATTTCTTCTTTATATTGACACAAATTGAATTGTTCTTAGCAACTATCCATTGACTGAATAGGACCGGTTTAATTCCTTTAACCCTGAACAGGTGTTCAGGTATTTGAAAATAATTACTGTGTGTCCCAGATGAGTATTCAGCTGTCCAAACTAAACATGCAGCCTTTCTCTTTGCAAACTTTAATAGAAAACTTATTCTTTGAAGCATCAAATGAGATTCTTTGGGGGATATCAAGATTTATAGATCCTATTCTCAAGAACTATCCAGAGGAGTAATATACTGAAACAAACAATAATTCAACCATTTTGAGTACAATATAAAATGAATCAGAGGAAGGACTCTAACAGGAGAAGTAGAGAATACCTTGTGGAAGAAACATCATCAGAGTGATGCCTGAATGTGAAAGGACTGGGGGATGTGTATGCAATGAGGGAACAGGAGGGTGGGGGTAAGAGATACATTTAAAAAGATGCATAGATTAGTTTGACCCAAGGGAAGGATACATAAACTCATCAGTGGAAAAATTGGGAGGAAATATAAGACATTGGGTTAAATAAAAACAGTTATAAAATAAAAGATTTTTAAATGTGGCTACATCTGATCAAAAGCTCCTGATAACAGAAGACACTACACAGAAATTAAAAACAAAGCAAAAGTGTGTGTGTGGGAGGTGGTAAAAGGGAGCCTGAGAACTTTCTGTACTTTCCACTCAAATCTTCTGTAAACCTAACGTCTAACAAATAGTCCTAATGAAAGATCAGCACACCTGGAACTATGATGTTATGTGTCAGTAATAACCAAGTAATAATAATTAAAAAAAAAAAAACAGGCGAACAAAAAAATGACCAAAAAAAGCATGATTGAGACAAAATAGATATAGAAGACCCCATAAAATTACTGTTTAGAATATTTAAGAACACAAATAAAGAAAGAAAAACACAGTGACTTAACAACAAAGAAACAATATGAGAAATTAGGGGCACTTGGGTGGCTCAGTCAGTTAAGCGTCTGCCTTCGGCTCAGGTCATGATCTCAGGGTGCTGGGACGGGTCCCCATGCGGGCTCCCTGCTCAGTGGGGAGTCTGCTTCCTTTCCTTCTCTCACTGCTCCTACCTCATGCTGGCTCTCCCTCTCTCAAATAAATAAACAAAATCTTTAAAACAATATGAGCAATTACTCATAAAATAAATATAAATCATCAATAAACACACCGAAGAATGTTCCACCCAGTAGTAATTGGTAATTATAAATGTAGAACATGGGGCGCCTGGGTGGCTCAGTGGGTTAAAGCCTCTGCCTTCAGCTTGGATCATGATCCCAGGATCCTGGGATTGAGCCTCGCATCTGGCTCGCAGCAGGGAGCCTGCTTTCCCCTCTCTCTCTGCCTGCCTCTCTGCCTACTTGTGATCTCTCTCTGTCAAATAAATAAATAAAATCCTTTAAATAAATAAATAAATGCAGAACATTATTTTTCATCATCCATTTGTCAAGCATTTTAGTAATTTATGTCAACTTAAAAACATATGCTTATACACTGAAGGTGGTAGTAGAATTTGATAGAGCTGCTACCTACATGAATATTTAAAATACACACATTATATGATCAGATACTTTCCCTTCTTAATGTCTCCCCTACAGAAACATTCTTTCAAGTCTTACAATATTTATTTCAGCATGGCCTGAATACTGAAAAATTAGAAGCAATGGAAAAATTCTATCAAACGGAGATTTTCAAATAAAATGTAATGAATTATGCTAATAAATATGTCATGAGAATTAAAAACAGTAGATCCATATTACATAAAAACATGTAGGTCCATATGAATTCTATGATGAAAGACATTACAAAATAAAAAAAGATTATAAAATATGATAAATAAGATGTGACATTTTATATAGTCTCGCATGTATCAATGAACATTTCTCAAAACTGTTTATCCTCTACCCATCTATTTATCTATCTGGATAGAATAAAAAATTCTAGAAAAACACAACCTGGGGCACCTGGGTGGCTCAGCCAGGTAAGCCTCAACTTTTGGCTCAGGTCATGATCTCAGGGTCCTGTGATCAAGCCCCACATTGGGATACCTGCTCAGTGGGAAGCCTGCTTCTCCCTCTCCTTCTGCCTGACACTCCCCCTCCTTGTGCTCTCTATCTCTGTCAAATAAATACATTCTTAAAAAAAAAAAAAAAGGAAAAGAAAAACACAAACTAAGTTATGTTAGCTTTGGGAGAGTTTTAGAAATGGTAGTTGGTGATTTTTAAAGTAATTTTTAGACTTAAGAGCCCTGCTTTGATTCCCTAAATAATTAAAAAAAAGTGGTTCCATTCTATGACTTTGTAGAGTATATAATCAACAACCTCTCCTATGCTACTGTTAATAAAATTATTGAATAGCAAAGTAAAGTAGGCATCAGTCCTCTATAGCACATTACCTTCTAGAACATCATAGAATGTAAGGATTCATATATGTCTATTCAATTTCATTTAGGCATAAACTATGCTCAATAATTAACCCACTATGTCCATAGCTCCAATGGCAGCTAATTTGTAGAATCCAACTGAGGTCTTTTTAAATTTGCACTTAAAAATAGACAAATGAATTACTTCTTTCCCCATACATTTTACTGAACAGCTGACTAACACTTTCTACTTCCCAAATAAAAGAACATCTATTTTTTTGTTAAAAAAAACTACTTGTAGATTTAAAATATTATTTTCTGCAGTTATAAAAAATTTACAAATACAAATATAAGCATTCAAGTGTTTTTTATGCTTATCTCTCTCACACACAGCAGAGAAAGGAATACAATAATTTGTATGTACATTTACTATTCTAAATGCTGCAAGTCATACAAAATTCTACTCTGTAATCTGTTTAACACTCAGTGGACTTAATGGATAATTAAAGTCTCTGGCTTAATTTATATACTTAAATGTGTTTGTTTAGATGACTAACAATTTACTTTGTAACCAAGTTTTAAAGAGTTGATAATGCCACTGCATTTGGCATGCTATCAAAGATCTGAATATAATTGCATAATTCTGCTGTTTCTTTCTGTCTGTCCCTTAAACTATATTATTAGCCAACATCTTTTTGAAATCTTCTTTCATCTATTGTATTTTCTAATGGATAAGAAATAAATCTGTATCACTTCTAAGCCTAGTGTAAACATGAATAGATTTTAAAGTTTTTGTTCCGTTGAGTTTCTCAACTGTCTTTTTCTTTGAGTTCTGCATGGGATGCCTATCAATGCTCTCAATATAGAGTGGGTGTACTAGACATGATTTGTTTAATAAAAATGGATCTCATCCACCAGAAGGCCCTTGATGAATTAGCAGACTCACCTGACACTTCAATTAACCATATTGTCACTCCCAATATCATAGAGAATATCTCAAAACCATGTTACTCTATATTTATTCATAACCACCAACACTGTGCTATCCATACTAAAATTTCCACCTATACTAGGACCTTGTTGAAATTATAGTTTCTAGATTCACTTCAGAAGTGAATCGGCAGTGAATAGAATCCTTGATCAGAGGTGCGCACCTGTTGTCTCAGAGCTAATAAAATTATTTCTTCAACTGTTCACTATGCTCACTGTGCTTGCTTTTTTTGACTGTTATTTTAATGTGATTGACAGGTGGGATTCAGTAAATCACCAAGTTGTGTTATCTAGAGTCAGGTCACTGACAGATGGGGAGAGAATGGAATCTCAGCTCCCACCATTGTTTTCTTTGCCTTACAGTCTGGAGTCCTGAAAATTCTAGATTATTCTATTTTGACTGCTCTCATTCCGAGGTCTTCACACTTGAAGGAAATGTCATTCAAAAATAGAAAATAATTATTTTAATTTAAAAAAGAATACATTACCTCTAGGTTTATATTCAGATTCTGATCTAAAAGAATGAAGTTGAAATTTCATTAAAGAATAAAAATTCGAAAATTGGAATGATTTTTTTCAATAAAGAAAGAATAAAGATTTTAAGTCCAGAATCCTGTCTGTCTGTCTTTCTTTTTTTTTTTAAGATTTTATTTATTTATTTGAAAGACAGAGATCACAAGTAGGCAGAGAGGCAGGCAGAGAGAGAGGAAGGGAAACAGATTCCCTGCTTAGCAGAGAGCCCGATGCGGGGCTCGATCCGAGGACCCTGGGATCATGACCTGAGCAGAAGGCAAAGGCTTTAACCCACCAAGCCACGCAGGAGCCCCAGAATCCTGTCTTTCAAGAAACAATTATGACATAATTATTGTCCTAATCATTACTTTTTACTGTGAATCACTTCTCACCTAGAGAGAAGGCACTGAGAATGGTGGATTAAAAAATCATACTACCGGGGTGCCTGGGTGGCTCAGTTGGTCAAGCGGCTGCCTTCAGCTTGGGTCATGATCCCAGGGTCCTGGGATCCAGCCTCTCATTGGGCTCCCTGCTCAGCTGGGAGCCTGCTTCTCCCTCTCCTTCTTTCTGACACTCCCCCTCCTTGTGCTCTTTGTCAAATAAATAAATCAAATCTTTAAAATAAATAAATAAATAAATAAAAATCATACTACCCCAGAATCTGTTCTTTCTTATCAATATGAATCTATTCATGGTTGTCTCTAGTAAGTGATAGACCTTTTTAAACTTTTTTTCTCCAGGATTGGGGAATGCATCGGATTTCTGATTTGTTCTACAAAAACTGGTGCCATATAAAACTTGAGTCAATTTGAGGAATTTTTTTTTTCTTTTGGCCAACACACTCAAAGATACATAGTAAGTGCTTCTTTGATCTTGTATTTATTGCGTGTGACATCATGACTCACATATCATGAGTCTACCATAGTGATTAGCAGAAGAGCTAGAGTTTTAATCCTGAACCTGTCACCTACTGGTTGTACAATTTAAGCTGTCTCTTAACCAGCTGGAGCTTTATAAAGTAAGGGGCTTTCTGACAGTTAAGTGAAATGGTTTATAAAACACCTTGACTTGGTGCCGGGAATAGTGCTCAACAAATTACAGGCATTTTTTTTTTTTAAAGATTTTATTTATTTGACAGAGAGAGAGAGAGATCACAAGTAGACAGAGCTGCAAGCAGAGAGGGGGAAGCAGACTCCCTGCCCAGCAGAGAGCCCAATGCAGGGCTAGATCCCAGGACCCTGAGGTCATGACCTGAGCAGAAGGCAGAGGCTGTAACCCACTGAGACACCCAGTTGCAGGTGTTTTTGTTACGTAAATAAGCAAAGAGACCCTCAAACTTATCAAAACAGTTTGTTTATCTGCAGATAATGTGGTCAAAAGCCAGAATCCAAAGTTCTAGAGCTAGTTACTTTGTTGGGAAGCTAGAAACAGAATCTAGATTCCTTTTGTACTAGTTCACTGTATTAGCAGAGCAGTCTTTTCCTTCCTAAGAAAGGAAGAAATTAATTTACCTTAAATACCTGTCTGACTACTCTTTAAATCCTTTCCCACTAGGCCTCTGGGGAGGTGCAGTAACCTTTATGATTGATAAACATGGCAAGAATACTGGGCACATGCCTTTCAGCCTTGGCCCTCCCCATCTTGGGAGTTCTTCCTTCCTGCTTTCTCTTACACCAGGAAATTTCTCCCAGACCCGCGCTGTCCAGATGCAAATAAATTCCAGGGTTCAGTGCCAGCAATATCATTTGCTTTAACAAACCTAATTCTACAACTTGACCTCTGTCAATAATAAAGGTGATAAATATGTGTGCTCCCCATTTATAATTTATTTCAATTTTTAGTGTTCAGAACCCACTTAATAACAGAGTTCTCTCTCAGAACCTCAACGGTGCTTTATAAAATAAGCCACACAGCTTATCACTTAAGAGAAGATTATCTATACCCCAAGAAACAACTCATTAATGAAGATATGGGCTACAGAATACAATGAGTTTGCAATTATTTTGAACAGAATTCATGGGGTAAAGTAAATCAGATGGCAGTATTACATTCCATTTTGCCTTTTCTTCCCCCATGGTGGTTATCATACTTAAGAAGTGAATTGAACTTGAAATTGGAAAATATTTATTTGATGGAATACACACTTGGCTTATATATTTTTTTAGCTCAGTGCTGTGGGTAGAAGCATAGGTGATGAAATAGGAAATCTATGAGAAAAGTACAAATCTTTTAGACCCCATAAAATTATTATAAACCATTCAACATTGTTACTCCAAGATCAGATTTTGCCATTTACAGTTCATTTGATACCTTGAAGTGAGGAAAGATGCCGAGAACAAGTCTCCGGTGTATGTAACCTCTTGCTCTAGGTTAGGACATTACTCTGAGGTACTGAATCATATGAATATACAATCCATAACACAAGGCAAGATAGTACATGGGAATGAGTAAAATGGGGTGATACCAACAGAAGAAAAATATTTAAAAATTGGATTTCAAACAGGATAAAGCATCTGGAGAACTATGTAGAACTTAGAACTTATATTCCTGATCTTGTACAAATTTGATAGTATTGATAGTCCAGGATGGGAATAAACACATTTTCTGAGGAAGAGACTTAACTTGAGTCACTAGGGCTTTTAATATCTGGCTTGGAACACACAACATGGGTTATCACCATCATCAATGAGAACAGTAGGTAAGAAAGGCAGACAGAGAGGGAGGGAGAGCCAGAGGGGAAAGGGAGTTCAGTGGAACGAGGGAGAGGTTTGGGGATGGAAGTGGGGTTGGAAAGAAGAACAGAAGTTAAAGGATGGAAAAGAAAGAAGAAAAGAGGATTGTTTAATTATTTTCCAGAAACTTGCCTCCCTGAGCTTATATAATTATTAACCTGGGCATCCCAATAAGATAGAGAGGCCTTCAAACTCATGATAATCAATCCGTCTTGACCTGGGTCTCCTTCCCTTGGTGGGCCACATCTGACCCCCAGGATTCCATTTCCTGTAAGTTTATTGCTGTGGGCCACAAATAAATTTTGAAATCCTGCTAAAGCCAGTGGATTCTTTGACAATTATCATGGAACCAGATAAAGGTAATAATTACACTAACTTCATGAATAATTGTGAATCAATATGTATGTCGTAAGTATGTGTATGTGTATATACACATCCATTTCTTTCTATCATGATTATTTTTTTTAAGATTTTATTTATTTATTTGACAGACAGAGATCACAGGTAGGCAGAGAGGCAGGCAGAGAGAGAGGGAAGCGGGCTCCCTGCTGAGCAGAGAGCCCGACGCGGGGCTTGATCCCAGGACCCTGGTATCACGACCTGAGCCAAAGGCAGCGGCTTAACCCACTGAGCCACCCAGGCGCCCCTATCATGATTATTAAACTGTATTATGTTCCTGGAAGTCCTAGTTCTACCTATTTTACAATACATATTTTGAAAAATACATACTTACGACTTTGTTGGTTTTGTTGTTGTTGTTTTTATTTTGCTCAGCAATTTATTATTTTTTTATAGTGTTATGTTAGTCACCATACAATAATCACATTGGTCTTAATTATCTGTTTAACACTTGGGCATAATAATCACAAGTGTATCTTCTCCATAATTTGGAAAACAACGGATAAAGGAGAAAGAACTTGGCCCAGACACATTTTTTCCTTTTCTTCTTGTCTCTCTTGAAATATAGGTAATGGATATTTTAAGCATAAGAGTACGGTCCAGCCTGAGGCTTCGAACATCTACATTCCTCATTGCTTTCAGGCAAGATAGAGTGCTTTTATAAAACATTAATAGAAACATAAGATAAAAGCACAAGTATTCCAACAAGCTGGCAGGACAGCTCTATTTGACAGGAATAGTTGTGGTTTTCCATCTCTGCTCATTCTAGAAGAAGCATGAACTCATTAGTCTAGAAAGCTCCTGAACCACCTGAATGTGAAGGCTTCCAACTACAGCTGAGCAGAGGAAGGGACATTTATATACACAATTCCTGGGAGAGATACTCCCAGGAAATACCACTGGGGGAGGAAAAAGATATTTGAGGTGATGATCGTTAAATCAGACACAAAACCAACCCAAATCCTGCTTCTCTGATCGAAATATGGGATTCAATTTCATTCTCTCGATTCCAAAAGAATCCATGTTCTGTATTAATCAAGAGCATAAGCAGATCTCAACTGCAGAGTCCCAGGCCCGAAAGATCTGTTTCCAGTGGTTGCAAAGAACACATCATGCCATCACTATCTGTTTACAAGTTTTAGAATCCTTTTCCATATGTGAAAAATTGCAGGTATTTGCCATTATTTTCTCATAAGAAACTAGAAACGTCAAGGCAATGTGTTCTAAACTAAGATGTTAGGGGCGCCTGGGTACCTCAGTTGGTTAAGCGTCTGCTTTCAGATCAGGTCACCATCCCAGGGTTCTGAGATCGAGTTTCTCGTTGGACTCCTTGCTCAGCAGGGAGCCTGCTTCTCCCTCTACTTCTGTCCCTCGCCCTGCTTATGCCCTCCATCTCTCTCTCTCTCTCATTCTCTCTGAAAAATAAATAAATAAAACCTTCAAAAAATTTAAAAATAAGTTGTTAAAGGCAACAGGTTTTTGTGATCACTGCCCAAAGGGAAGTGAGTGTCAATGAATAGGGGCTTTAAGGACAGTGTATTGACTTGAAAATTTCTGCATCTGATCACATGAGGGTCTTGATCCTTTTGGCCATCCTGCCGGGGAACATGGAGCCAAAAAGCAATTCCAACAAAATCATGTAATCGCAAGTCTTTGTGTGTGCATGTGTGTGTGTCTTTAAAATACAAAGACAATGAATTTTTTTTTTTTTTAAGTGAGCAGTCTTTCAACTTTTCTGTATAAACACTAAAGGCCATTTGGATGGTTGCCCGGCAAAGCTTGCATAGTTGTGGGAAGTGGATATAGTCTGGCCTGTCACTGCGGCAAAGTTGGACAGATGGTTGGGGACAAGGGAAGCAACACATGGTCGTACAAGAGAACTGGGTTTGGAGTCAGGAGACCATTCTCCAGTTTAGATTTTGCCACTAAATAGCTATGTGTGACTAAGATAAAAACACATTTTCTCTCTGAGCCTCAGTTTCCTTTCCAGTAAAATGAAGAGGTTGAATTTAATAAGCCCATACATCTGTAAAATATGATGATTCTATCATTCTAGATATAATATGTGTTAAAATTTTTATGGTGTTTGACTATGCCTTCCTTCCCTCTGTTCCTTTCCCAAAGTGCTTATCAGGATCTACCCAAGCCTAGCCAATGTCTGTTAATGATACAGGCATATTTTAATTACATGTGACAAATAAACCATTAAATCATGAGACATGCTTTTAGTTCTGGTACATTCTAATTATTCAATCACCAAGAGTTACCAATGGGAAACTTTACACCTAACTTACCTACTTCCTCAAGACACCACGCGTCAGTTAATGCTAGTTTATATTTGAAGGGGAGGAGAACAGAGGAAATACCCATAAGCGATCTGAATTTCCTCCATGAGCTAATTTTCTGAGAAGAAGCCACAAACTGTAATCATTTTAACTCAGAGACCCCACCCCTCTCATAAAACATGTACACCTAGGTACACTAGTAAAACCTGCCTCAGCCTTCAGGCCAGATTGCTACAGTTTTCACCGGATACCAGCTCCTGACATCTGACGAACTGAATTTCACAACTGAAAACACTAATGTCATTATAAGGTAATAATAAGGTATGCACCAATGTTACCATTTAATCTGTACAACTTACTAACCCTTTAAAAGAGTAAAATAATAAAAAGTCTGACACATTTTTCAAGCAACATATTAACTTGGGTTTGGTTGGGCTAAGATCTGGACTTCTTCCAACAGTTGGTGAAAAGATTACTAATTCATACATTCTTTGCTCATGTGAAGATACAGAGATAGCATCCACTTAGTTTTGAAAGCATAAAATAAAAAGAAAACACCAAGAAAGGATAGGCAAGCTAATTGTTACGATCATCATACTTTGAAACCAAAGCTCAAACGTTTATTGTAACCAGGCACCCAGAATATTACCTGATCACAGGGGCAGATGGGGAGTGAAAAGACACCAGGGTATCCTCAAGTGGTGCAATCTTTTACAGGCTAAGAAGCAGTGTGGAGAATTTTTACTTAGTTCCTCAAACTGTTGGGTGAGTTTTGATTGCTGCATTACTCTAAGAGATGATATTTCAGTGTAAAGTAGGAACACCTAGTTTTTTTGTTTTCTGTTTTGTTGTTGTTGTTTTTCCCCTCTCTAGATGTACTCTTGCCTGGAGGCAACATTAGTTGTAGAATAATGTATCTGAGAAACAAGTTTTAATAGTGCGTGATGGCTGTAAACTAATTTCTCAGCAACCAGGTCAGACTGCCAAGATCCCTGCTTTTGACTCTTGCTCTAATTGCAGATACAGACACTGTAAAGCCAGTTGCTTATTTCTCAAGCATTTTACCTCTAGAAGTGTTGCTGCATACCATGCTGTGCACATGATTAACTGATCTGATGAAGGGTCAAGGCTGACCCTGATTTTCTAAGTGTTCTAGATCTCATTTGGATATTGAATTCACTGTGATCTATCAACCATACCCCTGTATACAACTATACACCATTATATAAAAATAACTGGAGAATGACCTTTGGGGGTTTGACTTCTTTTCCTGAACGTGTAAGGTACGACTGTCATTCTGATGGCTGCTCAGTGTCCATGCGGAGAATAGAAATAAATCATGATGACTGAATATAGAGAACTGGTTAAACAGTATTAGGGAACTGACAAGACAAAGGGAAATGGCACATTGACAGAGTAATAGGATAGGGAGACAAAGAGAAGAAGTTGAGGTTGCTGGACCTAGTAGTTGAAGATGACTGAAAGTCAGATCACTGAAGAGGGGGGGGTCGCCTGGTGGAGCTGGGACCCCGAACGGGACCTCTGAGGAGAGGGCACAGCTGCTCAGCAGAACCTGTCTCTTTGGAGGAATGGGGGGACTGGTTTCAGTACTCTTGAATTCAGAGGGTTGGAGGAGAAGACTGGATCCAGCTGCCATGGCCAAGGTGAAGTTAACAGGAACAGAAAGCCAAAACAGGAGGCAGCAGCCCCTTTTCCTTTTCCGACTTTGTTTCCCTCTAGCACCCCCTCCTGACAGACCCTAACAGGGCACAGTTCGCAGAGGAGAGATGGGGTTTTCAGAATCTCAGCAGGAGCATCTCAACGCCCGGACTAGAATGGAAGATTTGTCCACCCCCCCCCTTTTTAAAGATTTTATTTATTTATTTGACGGACAGATCACAATTAGGCAGAGAAACAGGCAGAAAGAGAGAGAGAGAGAGGAAGGGAAGCAGGCTCCCCGCCTAGCAGAGAGCCTGATGCGGGGCTCAATCCCAGGACTCTGGATCATGACCCGAGCGGAAGGCAGAGGCTTTAATCCACTGAACCATTCTAGGGGCCCCTAGAATGGAAGATTTAAAACTAAAAGATGGTAGTTTAATAACCATTACAGGCTGACTCTGTGATTTTCTAAGTAAACTCTAAGTGCCTATGCTATCTAATTGTCATTTTAGACTATCTGTAAAGTCATAAGTGCATGTAATATTGTATGATTAGAAGATTTTTTTCCTTACAAAAGAAAATAGGTCTTTGCCATAACTCTGTCACCACCCCATAGCTATGTCAGCAAAGAAACTCTTTTACGAGTTTCAGGATAGACTTACATTATAATGAATCCCTCTCTAGTGAATTATAATATCATTTCAGTGTAAAAGAGGCCTGTTTCTAAAGCAAGAGTGGCCCATTACTGGAAACAAACAAATAACACATAGGTAGTCAGTCAACACTATATTACCTAAAATTAGTTATCTCGTACAACTTTCCTATCTTCTGAATCCCCTCTACATATTTCTATAGGGCCTTAGACTTTAGTCATCATAGTGACTTACCTGGATTGATTTGTTAGGGTTTCATGGTGATCCAAATACTCGCATCCCTGTTCCTCACTAACTTGTGACTCATCAGAAAAAAATAAACAAAAAGATAAGCAAATGAGAGTAAACTACCACATTTACTACTAAAATAATTACCCTTGGAGAAGGAGGCTTCTGTCTGAAGGTAAGTGGTGTTCCTGATGTGAAGTACAAAATTAAATGGACAGATGCTCCCATAACCAATGACGCTGGCCCCCTGGAGGCCAAATCATATTTAGGGGGGAAGCAGGACAGAATTGAAGCCCCTGACAAGAATGAGAGAGGGTAAAAATAAAGTATGCCCATTTTCTTATCCATACTCACTAATCATACAAGAAAATTTCCCTCCACTTGCAGACGGAGCCCAGAAGCTCTACCCTAGTGGAGCTCCCACCACATGGAAATAAATACCAAGAGTTTAGGCAAAGTCGTTTTCCATATTCTCTCAGCACACTGGACAATAAATTCTGTGGAGACAGTGGCACCGTCTGTATTATTATAAAATCTTCAATGACTAGGTCGATATTTGGCATTTAACAGTAACTTAATAAGCATTGGTTTATTCTTAATTGATTAATTCTTAGATGGGAATTTATACTTAGAAAACTTAAATTCAAACTCTGGTCTGATACTAACTAGAAGTGCTACTTTTGACAAGTCATTTGGCATCTCTAGACCTCAGTAACTCATCTGTCAGATGGAGTTATCAGGCTGCCGCTAAATGGATTCTGGGATCCCTTCCAGTTTCACAAGTGTCAAGTCTTCTCTGTGGTTTTCCAATGCTGTGGAGGATCTATGGCAGATTTTGTAACCGTGGAACCATTGGTACAAACAAATGCTAAAGTAAACATGTTTAGTGGGCAGCCAGAATCACGAGGCCTGATTCTATGGATAGGTTGTCCTTCATTTTCCATTCTCTCGGCTTTTTATTCTTCCTGAAGATAGTAGCAAGGGTTAAAAAATAGGACTATTATCCTAGTTTCTGCCTTCCACATGTCTTCTTTGAACTTTAATAAAGTATTGGGAGACTAGTGAGTATCTTGGTGCAGCCATATGATAATCAACATAAATCCTCTAAGTAAGTATGATTACCAAGGGAGATTGTTAGAGGAGGCTGTAAGGTTTCACAGAAATGGCATGAAAAAAGAGAGGCAGGACATCTTAGCTTCACCCAAACCTTGCAACCAACTCTTTGTGGAAATTTATGGAAGCCATAGAAACTCTCAGACTCAGGTTTCTCATTTGTAAAATGAAAGGCTAGAATACAATTGCCATTCTCCTTTAAAACCAACATTCAACATTCAGATTAATGCTCTGAAGAATTCAATGTATTTGTATACCTAAACAGTTGCGAGCAGAACACACTTTTTAAATATTAAGATTTTTTTTTTTCTGATGAGATAGGAAAAAAAAAAGACTTTTTAGGTTTCACTGGGAGTTTAATTTACAGAGAGCCATTTTAAGGGCAATTTGACATTAACTGCTGAAATTCAGACTATATAGACCCTTTGAATCAGGTACAATACAGAGTGGTAGTCAAAGCATAGTCTTTGGAACTGCACTGGCTGGGCCTGGATTGTAATTTTTCCAGTATGGCCTTGGACAATTAATTTTGCCTCTTCAAGGTCAGTCTGTTGGTCTATAATGAAGAATACAATAATGGGGATTATGTTCGTCTCTATTCCATTGAGTGACTGAAGGGGCTAAATGAGTCAATACATGTTATTAAGAATGTATAAATGTACCAGGCATAGACTAGTCACTTACAAAATGTTAGCTGCAACTATTATTTCTATTATTATTTTTTTCCTATTCATTATTTTATTATTATTATTATTATTTTTATTTTTTTTAAGATTTTATTTATTTATTTGAGAGAGAGACAGTGAGAGAGAGCATGAGCGAGGAGAAGGTCAGAGAGCGGAGAAGGTCAGAGAGCAAAGCAGACTCCCCATGGAGCTGGGAGCCCGATGCGGGACTCGATCCCGGGACTCTGGGATCATGACCTGAGCCGAAGGCAGTCGTCCAACCAACTGAGCCACCCAGGCGTCCCATGATTTTTTTTTATTGTGCCATTAGTCACCATACAGTACATCGTTAGTTTTTGCTGTAGTGTTCCATGATTCATTGTTTGCATATAACACCCAATGCTTCATGCAATCTGTGTCTTCCTTAATACCCATGACCAGGCTCACCCATGCCCTCACCCCTCTTCCTTCTAAGACTCTCTGTTTGTTTCCCAGAGTCTATAGTTTCCCATGGTTCATCTCCCACTCTGATTTCTTCCCCTTCATTCTTCCCTTCTCCTAATGTCCTCCATACTATTCCTTATGTTCCACAAATAAGTGAAACCATATGGTAATTGACTTTCTCTGTTTAACTTATTTCACATAGCATAATCTCCTCCAGTCCCATCCAAGCTGATGCAAAAGTTGGATATTCATCCTTTCTGATGGCCGAGAATTATTAATATTATTACCTTATGATGAATATGTGAACATGTTAATGAATACATGTTTAAGTATTTTCATTCAGTCGAGCCTTTAAGGCAAATAGTAAGAAATCAGCTAATAGTGATTAATATTGCATTAAGAGCTGAAATAAAAGAAGAAAGTAAGAGAGGATAGATAACAAATATGTGATGTTAAGTCTCACAAAGCCAGTCAGGGGGGCATAACTGGAGACAGAAAAGGATGAGGATACCACTGAGAAAATTATGTAGAAACTCTGAGAAACACTTGAAGAATAAGAAGATAATTATCTCCATCTGTAGGAGAATGTTGGGTGCTAAAAATGGAGAGAAAGGTCACGGGACATTGATGTATTTGTGCAATATTCTTACTCCTAAATGTTCTAGAAAGATCATTTCCTAGCCCATGACAAGAAAGATCCAACAACACTAGCCTAGTATCTTCCCAAAAATCAGGATGGAAGGTATATAAGTCAAATCCAACAAGAAAGTGTCCTGCAAAGACCAGTGATAATAACATACCATGACCTAAGTTGCATAATTTTTTCAACCCCCTGCTCTATAAGAGAATAAAGAAGTAAACTAATGACTTACAGTATAACCACACTATATGAAAACAGGCCTCAGTGATAAGGACATGTGAGGTCCATGCTTACTGACATGATTTCCAAGATAAATTGAAATAGAAAACAAAAACACAAGGCAGAAAAGTTTGGTTAATACCCATTATGTTAAGAAGGAGGATGAGAAAAAATTTAAACACTTACAAATTTCTAAATATTCATAAATATGTATGAAAATGCATGAAGCTCTGGAGGGATACACAGCAAGACAGAATGGTGTTTGCATCTGAGAAGCAAGGGATTTGAGAAGTAAATGTAGTGGGAGGTAGGAAGTAAGGATGTTAATTTACCTGCCTTTACCAGTATGTGTGAATTTATTGCAATGCAAACAGTTTTATGAATTATTTATAAAATAAAATACATTATTAAGGAATGATTTTAAATAAGAATTCCAGTTGCCTATGGAATTGAACTTAAGTGGGTATGTTTAATCTCCTTTTAGACTTTAGTTGATGAGGGAGTGGATTTCATTACATTCTTTCCTGGAGACTCTGCTAGTTTTCAGCAATTTTGTGAATAGGTCACATTCTGTGAAGGGCTCCAGGACATTGTCCTTTTTTTTTTTTTTTTTTTAATATTGCCTCTTAAATCTTCAAATTGCAAGTAGGAATTCTAGCATCAGTATTATAAGTATTAAATAAAGCCTGAAAGAAGTTATAAATTGTGTTAATCACTGCCAAAGCTATGTAGAACTGTCATGATGGTGATTTTTCTGAAGAAAAACCTATCATCCAAAATTTGATTCATGCATCCACTCAACCTTCCATCCCTTCATCTTGAATAAGTGCGCATGGTATGTGCAGTGGACAGAATATGGCATATTCTGCCATGGAGTGGCTAATGCCTGGATAAACATATCCACCCAATATCGGACATTTCCAAGACCTGCCTATAGCATGGGTATCCTCGACCCTCATTGAGCATATTGACGGATATCTCTGGGGTCATTTAATTTCTAACAATACTTCTCCCCTCTGCCAGTGTTCAAATCTAAGGCACGGACTCAAAAGCAGAACCAGAAGATACTTTACTTTAGAAGTTAAATAACTGGGACAACATTCATTTACCACCAAGTTTTAAAGACCTTTGTTACCTATATCTAATGAGAAGGGCAACTCTAGCTATAAGAAGCCATCTATTTATGCTCAATGTTGGTTTACTGATAGGAAACTCAGGCACTAAATTATTCATTTTTTTTTTTTTCTTGGCAAGTGACAGGAAGGGAATTGATGAGTCTTTCCTTGCTAAAGTATTTGCCTTTTAAAGAGACTACAGACTCTCAATTTTTTTTACTGCAGAAGTTAATAGGATAGAATCGCCTTCTGAAAACTCAATAAATAATTTCATAAAATACCTATAAGTTATTCATGGTTGTGCTTTAAGCGTGAGTGCAAAGGAATAATTGGAAGATGGCTGAAGTAGATGGACATCAGATGTAGAGAGGAGAGAAGGAGGAGATTCACTATATGAGAGAATGCTCAGATTAATCCTGAGACGGCAAGACATTAGAAATTATTTCTTGTTTGCTAGTTAATTTGCTCGTTTTCTTTTGTATTCCTAGAATTTGAAAAAAAAAAAATGTTCTTGGCTTTAGAATTTTTTTTGAAAACTCAAGTCTTTCTTTCAATCTGCCCCGGAATTTTTGTTTCTCCAGTCATTCTCTCTCAATGAGCAAGTATTTATTACACATGAATATCATGTCAGGCAAATAACTACGTGGAGAGCAAGATAAAAGCATGTCATAATTGATAACATACTGTCTCATCATCTCTTTCCATGACACTCAGAGGGTCAGTGGTGGATGTTAAGGAAGCAGATTATGGTTAGTTCAAGACTATAAACCGGATAATATACATAGACAAAGGTCCAAGTTTTGTGATATGAAGGCCTCCAAAATGGTAACTTTCCCTCAAATATTTTTTTCAGACAGAGATGCAAGGCCTTCAATATTAAAAAAACAAAACAAAACAAAACAAAACAAAAAAAACACTTCTTCTTTTTATTTGATAATTGGTTGAACATTTGTCTCTTAAGGATCTACTTTACATACAAGTCTATGGAGATGGAAATGATTATTTGGACCCAATTTTTGCTTTCTAGGAGCAATCTGAGCCAACTGATATACATATGTTTGATTCTTCTATGCAAAACATAGAAAGCCATTCATTTGGGGGGTGTGAAACTTTCAGGAATCCTTTGCTCTGCTTTGTTTTTTGTCCCTAAAAACCTTGTAGAATATTCTTTTTTTCCTAAGATTCTCTTAAAATGTCCTCAAGGGTTTTTGTGATTTTCCCAGAGTTTGGACTGAAAACAAATTAGAACATAAAGAATATCAAGAAAACGTATCTTCTGTTGTCACATCCCTCTGTTTCTGTTTGTTCATGGAGATTTCCCAGGACTGTTTTTCATTCCCCCTTTCCTTACTCTAAGTTCTTTCTGTATTTTAAATGCTGTCTGCTGTCCTAAGACAATGAGAGTAAGTTCTTTCCTTCTCTGTGTTCCCACGGATGAAGGCGTGGCAATGAGAAACACTCAACATAATACTGGTTCTCTAACTGTGGGAGCATCAACATGTTCCCTGCCTCTCTAAGCTTTAGCTCATTTTTTGAAAAATGGGCTCCTTAATACCTACCTACAAGAGTGCTGGTAGGATTAGAAATTGCCTGAGGAGAGCTGCCATTCAAAATTAATGGTTATCCTTTACCTAGATTTATATTTGGCCCTTATATGATTCCGCCCAGTTCTTTATGAACCCCCTATACCCACCCCAACACTGCTGAAATGTCCCTGAGGTTAGGGACCATCTTTTTCACTTGTTTAGTCTTCATTGTAATTAAAATGTGTGTTTTGCAACTTCAGAAATACTTGTTGATGGGTCATGATGGCTGTCATCATATTTTATCTTTAATGACAGAGAATAGGTAACAAACATACAAATAAGAAAACTTAAGTATAGATTAAGTTTTTCAAATGCTTATGGAATTTGTGTTATCTCTAAAGTACATCTGAAAACATAATCAGAATATATCACAGAAATGGATCGTATACATGGATTCTGAGTCTGAATTTGAAAGATCTAGACAGTTGCATAAGTTACTCCAATAAAAAGAAAGTGATCGATGTTCTGGTAGAAGATTTTGTTAATTAAGCACTGGGGTACAGAAGAGAAAAATGTTAACTCCAAGCTGGGAGATTTAGGTGATTGTTTTGAAAAACAAAAAAATAAATAGACTTAATGTCTATTTATGTCCAATCCTAGAACCACCATAAATTGAGCATGTACTATAAACCCAAATACTTTTTAGTTACTATCTAATTAATTCCACACAATAACCATATGAGGTAGGAATCATGATCTGCATTTTACTAATAAGGAAACCAAAATTAATTACTTAAGGTCATATTCTTTCCAGTGACCATGTGATGAATTCTTACAGACCAAGGCTAGAATGAAGACTTAGAGAAAAGAAGCCTAAGAAACTCTAGGATCTATTCATGTTCTTTGCTGTATAGTTCAGGGTGACTCAGGTTAGAAGAGTTCCCATAGTGCCATGGGCTCCAGCCAGCTCTGTAGGCCCTAAGGATTCTCAAGTACGAGTTTGGGTTTAACTTGACATGATTATTACTTTCCACTTGTGTTGCTTTTACATACTCCTCAAAAATAAAGAGCAGTAGAGAATTTAGTAGTTTAGGATATGGGAATAATCTCCATCAGGTTCCATTGGAGATACAGTCCATGTTTAGAAAAGTGGTCAGGGCAATATCCCAAAGCAGTTGGAAGATCATTATTCATTCAGCCATGATAGTCGTCATTGATAAGGAATATTGAAGAATAGAATAGCCTCAGTTACTTAACAGAGTTCATATAGTTTCCACACATCTACAATAGAGCCAGGACAATCAACGTTCTTTCCACTTCTCTCTCACATCTCTGATCTGACTTTTGCGTACTAACTGTAAAAAATAATACATACCTTTATATCTCTTGCCAAACATCTTAGCATGTATATAAGTTCTCTATGTTTGAAGACTAACATCAGTTTCCATATTGGATTTTTTTTTAACTCATGCTTTAAAAAAAACAAAAACAAAAACACAAAATTTTATGTTTCCACAGTATGACTCAAAAACATGTTTGGACATGATTCAGAATAATTTGTTTATTGCTATATGTCAAAATCTACTTTCCTCAGCTGATTTGAACCTGGATGTATTTTCTTTCAGGCAAGCAAGATTTTTGATCTTAGAAAGATGACTTTAAATGACTTATTTATGTTTATTATTTATTTATAACCATCTTAATACTTAAAAATTATTCTCCGTTCTTGTCCTTCACCACCACAAATGATAACAAATTCCTTATTCACGTAGCTCCTTTTTCCAGGCCTATACCCCAAAGATAAACCAATGAACCAGGCAACTTGGCCACAACTGTTGAAATAATGAAAGTCAAACTGTTGCTAAGTATTGGCTAAAAAGAAAGTATTAGCTAATTGGGAAGAATATATGGCAGAATGACCATGTGTGTGAACATACATATACACATGATATACCCTTCTGAATGACCACATGACTAATTGTATTTTCTGTACGTGTTTATTTTAATCAAGATTAACTTAATTATAAGGAACTGATCCACTTAAAAAGAAGATTCAGAGGATTTATTGGACCTCACAGGGCCAGTGGAACCAGAAATATCAGAAATGGTCTCTCTCTCCCTCTCTCTTCCTTCCCCCTCCCTTTCCCTACTTTCCCATGATTTCTTCTATGCTTTGATATGTGTTTTCTTCATTTTTGCCTTTTCAAAGGTAGAGTTTTTCTTCTATTATTGCAAGTTCCAATCCAACCCACTCATCTCTCGCCTGGAATGTTGGAATCTGTTTTTCCTTTCTCATCCACACCCATAACTTCATACACTAAATTCTACTTTGCCTTTGGGTCCAGCTCAGATATTATCTTCCTCATACAGTTTCACCTGATTGCCCAGCTGAAAATAACCTTAAAATTTTATAAATTTTCAGTGTACTTTATGTTTTATCTCCTATAGCTGACATCATTTTTATATTAAATATGCACCCTTGCTTTCTTTCTAGAAATCAGACACTGATATCTTACACATGTTTGGATCTTGCCAAATAAAAACTATCACTCATTTGCTTTGTTGGAATTGTCCTATGTGACCTTAGCAGACTTCCCTAGACCCAATGAGTGAAGGTCAAAGGGAGATAGATTTCTGCTCAATAAATAGGAAATAATAAAACTCCAAACTCTCTATAAGGACTGCCCTCCAAGTGCTCTCTTGAAAGCCCATTGGAACCTTAAAATAAGAAGGCATACTAATTAAGGCGTGTATATGTCTACAAGTAACAGAACAGTTAATTAAAAGTGGCTTAAACCACCAGGCCTAAATTTTACTAAAAATAACTTCCAGGATTAACTTGATGACATGATGGTATCATTAAGTATAAATATTTTTGATTCTGTTCACCTTTACCATCTTGGACACATTGGCAAACTTCTAAGTTTGCCCTCTTCTAAATTCAAGACAGTTTCCATAGTGTCAAATATCACATACAAACAAAACAGCTGACCAAAAATGAGACCAAAGTTACAGATGCTTTGTGCTCCAGCCTCACTGTCAAGCACTGGGCTACATGTCCCCGCCTAAATCCAGCACTGGTGGAAGCCTTGAGACATCTAGAATTTACCCGCTAGGTGTGGAGAGGATGTCCTTTGAAAATGAGAATTCTACCAGAAGATAGAAGGTAAGAGGTAGGTGACTTTGGGATATTTGATTGGGCATATCTTTTTCTGAATGATTCAGTATAATGCCCTTTCCATAGCTGAGGGCATTTAACTGTTGGGTGACAGAGGGTGGAGAATATAACCTTTAAGACCTTTGTTAAACCTCAGTTTTTATGACTAAATGAGCAGGTAAGCTAGATGGTATGTGTTTATGATTCAGGTTCTCCATAATTCTGTGCTCAAGGTGGTATCTTAGACCTCTTTCTTAAGCCAGTTTATTATATAGGTTTTGAACTTTCCGCTACCTAGCTGTGGAGCCGGCTCAAGTCATCTCTTTTCTTTCATTTTGTTATCCTTGTATCTAAATTTAGAACTCAGTAGCCTACGAAACATATTCCAATCCAGTGTTCTTTGATTTACAAGGCTCATTCCAATGAAGAATTTTCTGATCTCATGACTTCCTTCTGGAGTTATAAACTAATGTGTAATAGGACATTACTATCCCCTTATCAAAGGTAAAGACAATGCACAAGACCAATATGAGTGTGCTCTGAATGAAGGCTGTCCCTAACAAGACGTTCCAGCTTAATCAGATCTGACAGTGGGTGGGGCTGGAGAGAGGAAAGGAATTGCAATCAGTTTTCTATCCTCAGACACAAAGACTTCACTATGTTTCCAGGGTAGTCTGTGTCTTTGTGTTTTATAAATCATAAGTCCTGTAGATATACAAGTATGAAGCAAGTTTCTATTATAAAGTCCTTTGCTTTTTGAGAATATAAATTCTTACACTTAATCAAACAGCATCTCTGAGTTATTGTTTCATTTGCATGTTTTCATTAGGATGAAGTTGCAAAGGATAGAGTTGTTTTTGTTTTTGTTTCTGTTTTTGTTTTTTAAGGGATGTAGACACAGATTTGTGTCTGAATTATTTCTTGTTACTATGAAAAGGAACTTTTTTCCCCAAGCCCGTAAGAAGTTGCTTGTAAGAAATGAGGACTAGAGAGAAAGTGTCAAAGAAATCTCTTTCATGACTGTGAGATGCCTGGCAGCTGGTGGCAAAGGGTGGCCCAGTATTGGGGAAGGACTCTGTCACGTTCTGCACCTTCAGCCAATGATGACTGCAATAGTGATGATGACAGCAAGTTATGGACAGCCATGAGAGATCTCAAAAGTGCCAACATTTAGGGCACCTGGGTGGTTCAGTCATTTAAGTGGAGGACTCTTGGTTTCAGCTCAGGTCATGATCTCAGGGTGTTGAGATAGCCCCTGGTTCCCGACTGCTGCCCCTTGGGCTCCGTGCTCAGCGGGAAGTCTGCTTTAGGATTCCCTCCCTCTGCCTCTGCCCCTCTCCCTGAACTCTCTCAAAACAAATTAATAAATCTTTTTTTAAAAAAAGAAAGCAACATCTATGGTGACAATAGAGGGAGTCTTTCTACCAATTCCAAAAGTACTGACTCTTGACCAGGTAAAGCTGAAACAGGAGAGAAACAACATGTTTTCTAATACTCGGTAACTGTTTTAAAGGGACTGGTCTGCAAAAACACTGAGTCACTCCTTTGTTTTAACTTAAAAATGCTTCAAGGACCACTTTCCATTGTGAGAGACGGTTCTGAGGCACAGAGCTGTACCAATGAATAGACATGCAAAAACAACAAAAAACAAAAAACTTACTTCTAATGCAAGATAGCTAAAATTGTACAAAAACTTTTTGTGTATAAAATATATCTTTATGAATATTCCTAAATGTTTTCCTCTCATGTAAACTTAAAAAGTTCTTTATTCCTCTTCAATTGAAAATTGGTAATAAAAATAGTGATGATGATAACATATATATAGAATGCTTGTTCAGGGGTCAGCATGAGAATTCTGGATGGATTATCTTGTTTCACTATCTCCCTCACCTAAGAATTCTTATTATTCCCATTTGACATGTGTAGACACTTGGGCTTTAGAGAACCTAACAGCAAATTTAGGATATGAAGCAAGTGTGGTTGGTTCCAGAGCCTCTGATCCTCTCTACCAGTGTCTCTCAACCTTGGAGCTAATGATGTTTTGGACGAAATCATTTGTTCCGGGGAGCGAGTTTCCTGCCTATCATAAGATGCTCAACACCACCTCCGATCTCTGCCCACTGGACATTGGTGATTCCATCCCCATCCCAGTCCCTGCAAGAGGTGAAAATAAAAAAAATATCTATCAATATTATAAATATAAACTTAATATTTTTCAAGTTGTCCTCTGGAGGGGTAAAATCACCCTGGTTGAGAACCACTGCTTAATGCTCTGCTGCTCGCCTGCCATTTCATCATCTTGGAAGGGAACATCAAAGCCATTTAAGAGATGTTTGAAAAAGGCCCTGAAAGTTTTAGATAACAGGGTCCTCAACGTGGCCTGGGGATTGTTGGGAATAACCGATGAACTTTCTGTCCATACTTCTGAATTCCACATCATTTGGGAGCTTGGGATTCAGAAAAATAGGATCTGGTCTTAGAGTCTAGTGCCCAGGCTGACATGCATTTAGGATTGCCCTTCCTCCAAGCCCATTTGCCACTAAATCTGACCCAGCTGAATGGCTTTCTCCAAGAACTGCTTGAGCAGATAATCAAAATGACTGATTCAGAATTTAAAGTTGAAATACAAAGCAGAGATAGTGAATGAGAAGTTAAAATACTAGGGTGACGTACCGAGAAATTGTATCAGACTTTGTGAAGTGACCATGAGTTTTTTTGTTTGTTTGTTTTGTTTGTTTGTTTGTTTGTTTAATATCTAGCTTTTTAAGAAGGATGAAAGGAGTTTCTTCCTTCCCCTAGAAAAGTAACCAAGCCCTTGCTTTCCTAAACGCACACACATCATACCACCAGGGGGCAATTACTAGCCTTTTGAGTTTGTGTTGGACAGCCCTGCAAATAACTCATAACCAAGTGTTTTAGTTTCTAAGAGTTGGGCCAAGGATGCTACATACAACCTGTTGTTTGATCAAGGTTGGCATGGAGCTTTATAGTGGGAGTGAGGGAGGTGACCACTGAAAAGACCCATTTGTTACTGCCTAGAAGTTAGAAAGGGCACCATTTTCAGACGTTAGAAATGTGGAGACTTAGGCCCGGTTTTGAGGCACGGAGGTAAAGAACCCACCAGGGAAATGTTGATGAGACCTGAATAGCTTTATTGGATTTACCTCTGGTTCCGTACCCTAAACCCGCTTCAGAAAGATTAAAGAATAACTCTTAATCAAATTTTGGACAATAAAGAAAACAGAACCCAATTGAGTTACCACATAATACGTATTTAATTTACACAGATTCAACACTCAGACTTCAACAAAAAAATTATTAAAATTTTAAAAACTGATTATACATTTTCTAATTTCCATATCATGTGTATTAGCGTATACATTATGAATTTATAAATACACATCACCGTCCAAGTTTTACACACATGTCAATGCATTTTGAATATTCATAAATAAGGCTTGTCACATAATGCTATTACAGATATTAGTTGTTACTATTCTTAATAATAATAATTTTATGGAAGATTCAAGAGGCTTTTAACAGTAATCCCTTATGTTCGGAAATTAGATCTTATCCTCTGCATTAAAAAAACACCCCTTATAATACAAAGTCTCCTGCTGCAGGGAATTCAGACTTTTTGGAAGTACAAATATATTAATAAGTCATTAGAGTATAATGAATAAATATAATTAAAAAATAAGGGGGGAGAAAAGGAGGGACGCAGGGGAGGGGAGGGAGCAATTCTACCACCAGGTATCAGATCTGTATTCTAGACAGGACGAAGAAGAAAAGAAGGATAAACAACAAAAGAGAGCTCTCACCTAAGTACATCCCCCCTAACTTGTTCTGCAGGTGCCCTATATGTTGACTTCTGTTTGCATCTCATTGGCCTGATGTGGTTACATCTCTGTTCCAGTTGCGGAGAAGTATGGGGGACTTAGGATTTATAACTGAACATGTTGCTTCTCAGAACAAAATAGGAATTGTGTATGTTTAGAAATTGGTGTGCCGGGGTGCTTGGGTGGCTCAATCGGTTAAGGGCTTGCCTTCAGCTCAGGTCATGATCCCAGGGTCCTGGGATCAAGCCCTACATTTTGGTGGGGGGAGTACCTTCTCAGCAGGGAGTCTGCTTCTCTCTCTCCACCTGCCTCTCCCCCAGGCGTGTGTTCTCTCCCTTGCTCACTCTCTCAAATAAATAAATAAACTCTTAAAAAAACAGAGAGAAAAAAATTGGCATGCCTCCAACCTTGACATTTGGCTTGAAAACTCGTATTGAACAGACAGCTAGCAATGTCTTTCCCTCTCTTTTTTCTCAACAGATAGATAAACAGATGTAGAGAATGATATCTGTATGTACTTATACACATATGTATGTTGATAGATACACAGACATATATACACACATATGCTTGTGTACATGTATATAACTGTATGTGCTATTTGTAATGAATTATATACGTTTTATGAAAATGCAGGAAGAAAAAAAGGAGTATTTAAGGAATTGCCTTGAAATAACTGGGAAAAAAAACACTGTTCGTTCCATACATATCATTCTCTAAAATAGACTGTTGGGGTGCCTGGGTGGGCTCAGTCATTAAGTGTCTGCTTTCAGCTCAAGTTGTGGTCCCAGGGTCCTGGGATCAAACCCTGCCGCTGGCTCCCTGCTCAGTGGGAGGCCTGCTTCTCCCCCTCCGACTCCCTGGCTTGTGTTTTCTCTCACTCTGTCAAATAAATAAAATCTTTTAAAAAAATAAAATAAAAAATAAAATGACTGCCAATGGTCTTGAAACTTAATTTTATAGAAATATACTTACAGTAGCTAAAAATAAAAAAAACACTTATTAAGGGTATAAAAGAATAAGTTTTGAAACAATATAAGAAATTATTAAAGAAAAGATTGATAGATTTGAAAGTATTCAATTTTATATCTCCATGTGATTAAAATACATATAACCAAAAGGAAAACATCTAAATGTAAAATGCTTATATTTGTTATGATAGAAGTATAAAGAGGTTAATTTCGTCAGTACATCTTAAAAACCTTGTTCAAATGGATAAGGAAAACTGTAAGATCCTAGCAGATGAATTGATATGTAATATGAATAAACAATTTGCTCAAGGAGTAAAAGGAAAACAAAACAAAACAAAACACTTGGGAAACTTTATTCCTCACTGGGTTTCAAATAAATGAAAAACAATCTGGCATTTTAATGTATACCTGGTAGAAAAATGAGGACCTTTAAAAGGCAGTGATAACATCTCAAATTTCCATTTGGAGGAACACATTGTAAATTGACACGCATATTTTGATATATGACGGGGAGAACTGCTGAAACTCCGAATGCCCGCATCACCCAGAGCATTTTGAAGGAAAGCAGCCTCCAGCACCCCTCTCTGCATGATTCGTCATGGTTCATGAGCATCTAGGAGCACCACACCTCTTTCTTTGCTCACCATCACAGGCACCAGGGATCAGTACAAGATTTAAAGGTAAATAACACAGAGCAGAGTCGGAAGAAGCCAAGGTCTCTAACGCCTGGGTGAGAAACATTTCCCAGTGCAGTGCTCCATACCAGAAAGTGGCAATCTAACCAAATCAAGATTCATTTCACTGCGAAGTATGAATTCTGGTGAGCTGGTTAATGTTAGGTCAACTTTGTCAGGCCAGACTTCCCAGTTATGTGGTCAAACACCAGTCTAAATGTCTCTGTGAATATCTTTTTTTTAGATGAAATTTTCAATCAGTGAACTTTGAGTAAGCGGTTTAAACTCCTTAATGTGGGTGGGTTTCATCCAATCAGTTGAAGGCCTTGAGAGGTAGAAGATTGAGATGTCCTAAGGAAGAGGAATTCTTTGTCCAGACTGCATTTAGATGTGGGCTGTAGCATCAACTGTCCCTTGGCTCTCCAGCCTGCCAGACTGTTCTAAGATTTTCAACTTGCTTGTTCCCATAATCATATAAACCTCCAGTTCCTTAAAATAATTCTATCAATGTATAGATATATCTGGATCTCCTATTGGCTCTGTTTCTCAAGAGAACCCTAAGCTAAGGTGGCTCAGTTGAGACCAAGTTAACTAATACTACCCCTTCCTAAATAATCCTGGAAGCTTAGTGCCCCTGGAGTAATTACTAATGTGTATTCCCAATTCCACTCTATTTTTACTACTAAGGTAGAAATCCATATAATGGTTATTCTCATAGATCAAATAACTCAATGCCTGGGAATCGTGACAGATGATAGTAGTGTTCATAAATCATGCATCCCATACCTGAAAATTCATTTTAACAGAGAAAATTAAGCCTCTTATAACCTCACTTTTATTTATTCATTTATTTTTTTCCCATGGCACTCTGTTGATCAGTGTTATGGACCATTTACAAACATGCTGGTACCAAAGTGAAGCAAACCAGTAGCTTCCTCAATTCAGAGACTGAAGAATATTTCAGACTTCTGTCTAATTCGTAATTTGCCTAAACTTCAGACTTCATAGTGCAGAGTGTTCCTCAACAGTATACTAAATCCTAGTGCTAAGGCAATGTACCATGTCCTAGATTCATGTGAATACCATCTTTTTGAACATGCTTGGCCGATGTGAGCACCATGACATGCCTTTCTCCTGTAGGCTTTCGACAGGTATAGTTAGGTTTCAGAAATGAATGGCTTCTATTGAAGGGGGCCACTTTCTGTGTGCTTACTTCCTCTTAGCTCAGTGTAAACCCTCTTCATTTCTCCTCTGCCTCTCTCCATTATGACTATTTCCCATTTGTGCCTCACTGAACCTGGTTAACCATGTCTCCATGTTTTGTTTATTCGTATGTGGGCTCCTCCCCATGCCGGAGGCCCCAAATGATCAGTGTATGAGTCAGCAGACCAAACTGATATGGGAAGTGCCCTGTCTTAATCCTATGATTGTTTTCTGAAGATACATTAAATAAGCCTTTTCAGTTTTCACAAAGCTTCTTGCCAATGAGTTTGCGGGCAAGAGCTATATTTCTTGGGTAGCTTGAAACGTATTCCTAACAAATGAAATCCTCTCCATTTTAGAAGGCATTTTAAAGTTGAATGATCCAAAGAAAAATTCTAATGAGAAGATACTGCTCTTTTTAGAATTGAAATCTGTCTCGCAGTTTGAACACAAAAATTTGGGAGACTGTGCTTAAAAGAATTGTAATGTCATTTGCTACACATGCCTTAGAAACAAATGTAAATTTTTTGTTGCATCTTTGCAACAGCATGCAGTTTGGTTTTTAAAAAAGATTGTATTTATCTACTTGAGAGAGGGAGAGAGAGCTTGCAAGCAGGAGAGCACAAGCAGGGGGAGCAATAAAGGGAGAGGGAGAAGTAAACTCCTCCCTGAGCGGGGAACTGAACAGGATGTGGGGTTTGATCTCGAGACCCTGAAATCATGACCTGGGCAGAAGGCAGCTGTTTAACCTACTCAGTCACCCAGGCTCCCCTAAAATTCTTAGAATAGTTTCTTTGCTTTCATATTTTGAATTTGTTCAGGCAATTGATACCTTAAGTTCAAATACATACTATTTTCCTCAACATTGTCTATATGTTAAAACTTCTAACCGTTGGGGGAGCCTGGGTGGCTCAGTGGGTTAAGCCGCTGCCTTCAGCTCAGGTCATGATCTCATGGTCCTGGGATCGAGCCCCGCATCGGGCTCTCTGCTCAGCAGAGGGCCTGCTTCCCTTCCCCTCTCTCTGCCTGCCTACTACTGTGATCTCTGTCTGTCAAATAAATAAATAATCAAAAAAAAAAAAAAAGAAAAGAAAAACTTCTAACCATTGAATTAAGTGTACAGGGGATTGTGTCAAATGGGACACTATTAAAAAGCAAATTAAAGTGAGTTCTCATTTCTCCATATAGTCATGGGGAAGCCAAAACTAAGAGTTTCATTAAATCTAACAGTCTCATTTTCGCCATTAGTTTGAACCTCTTCCTCCTACCAAACCTCTGGCCAGGGCTGCTTAATTAACTAATTCCACTTTTCCCCTTCGCCTTTCCTGAGCCCTCCCTCTGGGGCTAATGAGTAGCCACATGTCTAGTAGGTAGACAGCAGGAGGGAGGAAATGGATAATCAGCCCCATGAAGAGCAGATCCTCTCTCACAGACTTCGTTTCATAGAAGGGGAAAACGCAGTAAAGGGCTTCAAGAAGCACATTTTAGCAATTAATTCAGCCTTTGCAGGAGCTTGCTACATTTTCAGTTTTGTCTTGGACAGTTTCTCAGGGTACGCTGGTCTTTTCATTTACGGTCCTTTTCAGTTTTTTCTCAGAGTATGCTGCTTTATCTCTGCAGTCCCGTCTCAGGCTTTAGGGCAGCATCTCCCAGACACCCCAGGGCAGAGTTAATCCCCCTTTACCCAACATCTCCATGTTCCTTGTGAAGATATTCATTTGACAAGAATATGTTGATCGTCCTCTTGGTGGGAGGCATTCTAGCATTCACCACACTGTGCTTTCAATTTAGTTCGGTTGTTTTAGTAAATATCCTTACTACAAAAAGAGAAAAGTAAAAAATCTTAACATTGCGGACTGATAAGTCATCAAAAAGAAAACACACTTGCATAAGCAGCAAAGAAGGCATTGTCAATATCCCAGAAACTACCTACCAGTCCCTGATCACCTGTCTTTCCCAAAGGCAATCCCTGCCCTGACTTTTACCATAAATTAGTTTTGCCTTTTTTTAACTTGATATAAAGTATACACCTTTTGAAGTCTATTTTTTGCTCAAAATTGTGCCTATGATTCATTCGATCATTTTCACTGCTGAACTGTACACATTGGATGTATGAAGATTTTATTTCTGTATTCCAGTGTACAGGCATGTGGATGGTCTCAGTTTATTGACTGACAGGTACTGCTGTTAGGGACATTGCTGTGCATATCTTTGTTTGCACATATGTTCACAACTCTGTGCAGTATATACTTAGGAGTAGAATTCTGAGATACGGGGCATGCTGATGTTCACTTTAAGAGAGATACTTACTGCAATATACTTTTGCAGAGTGTTCATTTATGCACACCTGGCAGTATAGCAGTGCTCCTCCTGTCCACATTACCTGCTCAGCAATATGTGCTCTTTTCCTGTGTGTGCATCAAATGGTATGTCTGTCTGGTCTTTATTCTGCATGTGACTTTGCACAAATGATGCTGAAGGGGGAGAAGCCCGGGTGGCTCAGTGGGTTAAGCAGCTGCCTTCAGCTCAGGTTGTGATCCCAGGGTCCTGGCATTGAGCCCCGCATACGGATCCTAGCTCAGCGAGGAACCTGCTTCTCCCTCTCCCTCTCCCTGCTACTCTGCCTCCTTGTGGTCTCTCTGTGCCAATAAATAAATAAAATTTATTTAAAAAATGAGGCTGAAGGGTGTTATGGTTTAGTGTATATTGGCCATTTTGCACATTCTTTTTTGTGAGGAGTCTGTTCAAGATTTTGCTGAAATTTTAAAATTTGTTTTTATTTAAGAGAGAGCAAGCGAGAGAGAAAGATTGAGGGAACGAGTTGGGGAACGGGCAAAGTGAGAACAAGCTCTCTTCTGGGTAGAGAGCCCGATGTGGGACTGGATTCCAGGACCCCAAGCTTATGACCTGAGATGAAGGCAGATGTTTAACACACTGAGCCACCCAGACACCCTTTGTTGAATTTTTTTGTTGTTCTCATTCCAACTTTATCATATATACATGATATAAATAAATAAATAAATAAATAAATGAATAAATAAATGTATTTTCTGGATAAGTTTGTGTATTTTGCAAATATCTTCTCCCATGCTCTGAGGCTGGAATTTTCATGGATTTCATAGTATTTTTCAAGTTCTTATTTATAATAGGGTCCATTTTTCATTTCCTTGCTTTATATTAGCACTGATTGTGATCAGTTGAAGTATTGTTGCCTGCCTCTAAAGTCATGAACATATTCTTCCTGTCTTCTACATTCTAGAAATTTTGATGTTTTACGTTTTGTACTTAAATCTAAAGTATGTCTGAGTGATATATGATATAGTGTATAATATACTGTGATGTAGAGAGTCACATTTCAATTTTTTCCTTATGAATGTCTTGTTTACTGTTACTTATGAATTTACCATTTACTGAAAAGACTTATGCTACTTATGAATTCACCATTTACTGAATGACTATGCCTTCTCCACTACAGTGAAAATCTTGCCATAATCAAATGTCCATATGCGGGAGTCTATATCAAGATTCTTGTTTTTTCCATTGATCAGTTTATTTATACCAAGACCCACACTACCTTAAGTATTATAAATCTATAAAAGTTATTGATACCTTTTTTTGTAAGCCTCCTGGCTTAGTTCTCCTTTATGTTATCTTTGCTATTTTTTGCCCCTTGCATGTTCATACAAATTTTGGAATCAGCTTGGTAATTTCAAAAAAAAAATCTTGATGCGATTTTGATTGTGATGGTACCAAATCTATAGATCAGTTGGGAAGAATTGGCTTTTTAAAAGTATTGCATCTTGCAATCAACCTATCTGGTAAATACCTGTGTTTATTTAGGTTCTCTTTAATTATATTTGTAGTGAGATCTTTGTTTAAATGTGATTTTAAAGTCTTTGATTTCTTAAAATTTTATTGCTTATATAAAGGAACACATTGATTTTGTATCTATTCTATTCAGTGACTTTACTCAGTTCATTTATTAATTGCAATAGTTTATCCGTAGGATATTTTAGATTATCTGCATGTATAATCATACCATTTTGTTTTTTTGTTTTGTTTTGTTTTGTTTTTAAAGAGAGAGAGAGTGGGAGTGAGTAGAGGGGAGGGGCAGAGGGAGAGGGAGAGAGTGAATCGTAAGCAGGCTCCACATTCAGCACAGAGCCCAACCCTCAGCTCATGACATGAGCTGAAATCAAGAGTCAGATGCTCAATGGACTGAGCCACCCAGGTGCCCCTACAGTCATATCATTTTGAATAATGTTTCTGTTATTTATTATTGCCCAATTCTTATTTTTTTCCTCCTTGAATTATTACAGTGAATAGAAGTTTCAGTATAAAATTAAATAGCAGAGCTGACTCTAACTTCCTTCAGCCATTCTCAGACTTGATGAGGAAGAATTTCTGTGTGTTACTGTTGAACAAAAGTTTTGCTGTGGGTTTGTTTTTTGTTTTGTTTTCTTCTAGATAACCTGTATCAGATTAAGAAAATCACCTTTTATTCCTACCTTGCAATGTTTTTTTTTTTTTTCACAAATGAGTATTGAGTTTGGTAACATATTTTTATTATGTTTTTGAGAATAACCTAGACTACTACTTTTTTGCCTGCTTATTGTGAATTTAAGTAATTACTCTTAAATATTAAAGAATATTTATATCTCAGAATAAATAAATTTTGTTTATGTTATGATATTCTTTTAAATTGCTGCAAGGTTTCATTTGTTAATATTTGATTTTATATTTTTACACCTAAATTCATGTGAGTTCATTCATTCATGTGCCATTCATGAATGGCAGGTAATGTCACATTTTTCAATGTCCTTATCCAGTTTCCACATCACTAACTGGGCCACCTGTGGACATGTTAACCACTGTCTCTCTCTGAGAGAGAGAGAGAGAGAGCACGTGTGCAGGAGCAGGGGGAGGGGCAGAGGGAGAGAGAGAAACAGGCTCCCCACTAAGCAGGTAGCCTAAAGCAGGGCTGGATCCCAGAACTCTGAGATCATGCCTGAGGCAAAGGCGGGTGCTTAACCAACAGAGCCATCCAGGCAGCCCTTTCTTCTTCTTCTTCTTCTCTTCCTTCTTCTTCTCCTTCTCTTTCTCCTTTCTCCCCTCCTCCTCCTCCTTCTTCTTCTCTTCTTCTCTTCCTCCTCCTCCCCCTCCCCCTCCCCCTGTTCTCCTCCTCTTTTTTTGTCACCTTTCCTGGACCATTAGTATTTGTAACTGAATGCAAGACTTTGTAGAGGGCTTGCACTGATATTATTTTTCTCCTGATCTGTTTCAATTTCGGGTTGGAAGGGAGGGGAAGACTAGATAAGATTAATACTTTCAGTGATTGAGTGGATTTATGATGGGTTGCAGTCTTTGTCAAGTCTGATAAACTTCAGTTCTACCTTTATTACAGTGCAGTCCTTCAGGGGCACCAACGGAGAGTTTGGCTTGGTTACCAGCAGCTGTCCACGTGGAAATTCAGTGTTTAACTCTCCAGAGTTGAGCACCACCAGCAACTCTGCACAGCTTCTCCGCCACATGGGAGTAGCTCTTTGGCTAAGCTTCCCCATCTCTTGGCCTGAGCTACTTCTGATGAATGCTTTGGGAGGAAAGAGGCTCAGCTGTTGGGTTCACTTCTCCATGCCTCTTTTCCCTCCAGGATCATTGACTGTCAATTACTGGCCACGTTGATAGCCCTAAATATCATTTGGATTCTCCAGCCCCTGAGACCGTCAAAATCTCTGCTCAGTACTTTTGCCTTTCATTACCAGCTTTGACCTGGCTTCTCAGCCTTTCAGTCCACCTCTGTTATGAACTGACCATGTCTTGAGGGACAACATGATGTAATATTTGGAATACTCTAATGAGTACCTCTTCTTTCTGGAATATTGACTGCTTAAGTCCTGGCTGCCTGGTAATTCTTGGATGCCTTTAAACAGTGTGTGAGTGTGGGTATGTGTGTGCATGTGTGTGTGTGGCTTCTTTGTTTCTTTTTCTTTTTTAAATTCAGCTGATTATGTTGTTTTTAATGGGAGAATTGTTCTGCTGCAGGCTAGCCCATCATAACCCGAAACAGAATTAACAATTAAGATTTGAAATAAGAAAATTACTTCTGTGTCACTTATTAGCTACTTTCTTGCCTCTAAGCCTAACTTTCTACATTTATAAGGCTTCATAAAGGCTTTGGGAATCAGATATTTCTTTCAAGCCTACATTTCAATAGTCTGGGAACCCCCCTAGTCTCTAGAAATTCTAGTCTCCTGAATATCATTCCCCCTATCTAGCTGCAGAATGGAATTCAAGTTTTCTTAAGGATACTTCCATAGTCTTGAATCAACTTCCTTCAAACAGAAGCAAGTCCAGAGTGCATACATGTGGACATACACACACACACACACAACCCCTAAGCATAGACACTGTTAGTATCTTGATATTCCCTCCAAACAACTAAGAAAAACAACAACAACAAAGGACTAATAACAAAGGTGTGTGTCTGTGTGTGAAAGAGAGAGATCAAATAGGAATCACAAAGCCTAAGGCCAACAAACAAAATGCAGGACCCAGAGTCCTTACTCCTCTGCCTTTCAGGAATCTTCTCTCAGCTGTCCATCCCTTTGGGCTCCAAAGCATATGAATTCAAGAAAGCTGTTGCCATAGCCAGCTCTCCTGCCCACGCGGGCTCTCCCTCAGCACGCTGATTCAAAGTTAGTTCTTAACTCATGTCAACAACAATGACATGAACAAAACAGTTTTCCTCAGGACAAAAACAGTGTTGGCAGGGCACCTGAGTGGCTCAGTCAGCTGAGCCTCTGACTCTTGGTTTTCATTCAGGCAAATGAATGCGTTCAGAAAAACACACCCATTGCAAGGACCTGAAGGCTGAGTCATTTTTCCGCAACCTTGTTAATCTGTTTTCATGAGCAAACGCGGTTGACTCATGCACCAAAGTCACATTTCAGGTCAGAAACAGTTGTTTGACCTTAATTATGTGTTAGGATGTGAAAGGTCACACAGCAGGCGGCTAACTCCTGAACAGATTCTGTTCAACCACTCTTTAAACATCAAGGAAAGGGGCTCATGGGTGGCTCAATGGGTTAAGCCTCTGCCTTTGGCTCTGTTCATGATCTCAGAGTCCTGGGATTAAGCCCCACATTGGGCTCTCTGCTCCAAGGGGAGCCTGCTTTCTCCTCTCTCTCTGCCTGCCTCTCTGCCTGCTTGTGATTTCTGTCTGTCAAATAAATAAATAAAATCTTTAAACATCAAGGAAAAATCCCTGTAGCTATGTTGTTTTGATATGAATTGACAAGGATAAATAATTATAAGGACATAATTAAGTACCTGACTTAAAAAAGGGGAAAAAAAAAAGTGAGAGAAAGATGGCTTTGCAGGACTTCAGTGATGTCAAGTAGAAAAACGAAGTGTCCTGTTCATGAACAGATGTTGATTAATCCCCAGCTACTTCAACATGGATGTTTTAGCTATGGGCAAGACTGAATTTTTATTTTTTAATTAAGTGGGCAAGAAGTATAAGAAACCAAGCATAGTAGTCACAGGTTATATATTAGAATCATGTGTAGAATCCATCTGCCCTACTTTCCTCTATTTCTTAGACAACTTCTCAGTGCAATTTATCATTTTGAAAATGTGATTTAAGGGGTGCCTGGGTGGCTCAGTGGGTTAAGCCTCTGCCTTCGGCTTGGGTCATGATATCAGGGTCCTGGGATCGAGTCCCGCATCCGGCTCTCTGCTCAGCATATGTGATTTAACATAATGGACCCTAGAAACAAGCTAACGGGAGCATAACTTGGCTTAGTTTTTAGCAGCCATTAATTCAAACAGGATTAATACTCTTGCCTTCTTTTTGGTTTGGTTTTAATATGTTTAAATATGGCAAATGAAGCAGGGCCAGGTGACCTAACCTCATAAGCACTCTGTTCCTTAAAATCTGTTTAATGATGGTAGGTCAGCCCTCCTGTGTTTGAGCACAGAATGTCTTGGGGAGAGATGCATCCTTTAACGGTGGCAGGTGAGCATGGTGATTCTTTGGTCATTAACACAGTATCTTCTAATACACAAACATGACAACGTGGATCCCACCAGGCATTGGTTACAGCTAACAACCATCCAGATAACAAGAGGAAACCGATACCCATTTTCTTGCGACATTTTGAGAATTAAAGAGTGCACAATGATCGGTAATGCAAAGTGAGAAGAGGCTTTTTTCCATAACAACCGTTGTGATGAGAGATACTGATACCCAGGACTGGTGGGGGATGGGGAAGTGCAGATCTTCAGGGCGGCATTAAGATTAAAAACCAAATTGGTTCCTTTACATTACTGCATATAATTCAGTCTGCTTTTCAGGGCTGAAGTCTGGAATTCTTAGGCATATCCCAATAGATACTCTTTTTTTTTTTTTTTAAAGATTTTATTTATTTATCTGACAGAGGTCACAAGTAGGCAGAGAGAGAGGGGGAAGCATACTCCCTGCTGAGCAGAGAGCCCGATGCGGGGCTCAATCCCAGGACCCTGGGATCATGACATGAGCTGAAGGCACAGGCTTAACCCCCTGAGACACCCAAGTGCCCCTCCCAATAGATAACTCTTTTTGGTATCCGCTTAGTCCTGCTCTCCATTAAGGAGCAGAACTGGTAGGCATTCCTTCCAACCTATCCTACACTGGGACTGGCTAACCATGAATGGCAGTTCCCAACCATCACGGCTTTATATCAATTAGATCAGTGATGACAATTAGATTTTAGGACCCAAAGAAAATGCTGCCAGAGAATTATTTTGAACAGGTTTCACAGGCCAAATCTGAGGTCAGTATGTAAAATCATTTGGTAACAAATTATGTGGGTATAGAAAGGGAAAGTACTACCATGGGCTGCATATATTGTCCATCCCAGATTGATAGGATTACTCACAAATATTTGGGGTTTCCCAAAGCAGTACAGTGTTTTCAGTAGGCCGGCAAACAGCAAATTTTTGAGTAAACCTAAGTTTGGTAAATATATACGTAAATTATTTATGTGTTTATTTTTGTATTTGTCTTTTATTTTAGCTAGAAGATCAAAGGGAAATAAATGTTCACTACAGTTTTATTGACTGCAATAGTCTTCATGCTCAGGACAGTTTCAGCAAAATGAAAATAGCAATTAAGCAAATCACTGCTGTAGCCCATTATTTTTTAGCTTAAAATTATTACATAAAGTAATATATATATGTATATATATATATATTTTTTTTTTTTTTCAGATTTTGAAGGATCTGGCAGGGTTAGTGTGTGTTACAGATGCATGTGTGAAAATCTGTAAATTTGCAGATATATACCTACCACTGAGTTATTTTTTAATGGGCCTTACTGATCTGGAATCACTTAAATGAAAATATCAATTTGTTTTCTCTGCAGGTAGCAGTTCAGAGAATGAGCAAATGGAATAAACTCTTAGTAGGATATCTATCAGGCATTTAAACTCTGAGGATGTCTCCTAGTGACATTACAGTATTCTATAACCTTGGTGACTCCACTTGGCTAAACCAAATACATGCTATTTAATTTTATAACAATCTCTGATTCTTTTTATTTTGCCTGATGGGAGTTATTTGAAAGTTTTGATGATGGCATGGAGCCTGGATTCTACTGCCCACTTGAGTTAAACGGTGGTTTACCGCATTTCTGCCTGCAATAAAACCTGCACATATTTTACATATTTATATAGGATAAAACTCTCTAAAGAATTCCCAGAGGAGCAGGGAATGCTTCTTCATTCTTCCCTAAGGAACTAGCAAGAATCCATAGCAGATGTGATTAAGCAAATCTTCCCTAAGCTGAATCCTACATTGTTCCCGTGTCACTTAATCACTTAGGAGTTTTGATCACCTTTCTCGAGATCCTCATTGCTAGATTTTGGTTTTGGCTTATCTATTTACTCAATTCTTGACTAGTTGGGAGATAGAAGATAGAAAATGACTCCTTCCTAATATCTCTGAAAAACTCTCACTTTGCCAAGAATTGCGACATGACATTCTCAGCCGGGCTTACTGTCTCAACATTCTTTATGGGAATCAATATCCATCTGCTCCCCGTGAGGGAGAACGTGGCTGAGATAAAGACCCCATTGCTGGGAAAAGCTTCCTTCCTGCTGGGAAGCGAGAATAACATCATCTTCTCCTTTGCACAGAGTGATAACATAAACATCATGTTATTAATTATTTTCTTGGGAAAAGCAAGTTGAATTTCAGGGTGAAATCACGCCAGCTACAGTATTATCTGGCTTACACAGGGATACCAATGCTGAAGATTGCATCCAAGGAACTCCCCACCCCCACCGCCCCAGGAAGAGCCTTACAGTCACTCAAGGTCCGGAGCTGAGAGGTGTGCCCTTTGGTGAATATCCTGCTCCTTTCCCCATCCCCCACGCTCCCCCCACCAGCAGTCTATCTCTATAATGAAAGGTATTCACACACCGTAAAACCATAAAGCCAAATTCTATGGCATATCAACCTGCTTTCAAGCTCTATTGACTTTTACTGTGTCTCTGTAAGTCCATGGGTGGAATCTTGTTCTTGTTCTGTTTGCCATTGTTTAATGTTCTCAGAGGTAAATCCTCTCCCACACCAGAAGCCAATATCATAGCTGGTGAATGGCCAGGGACTTGCGTAGCTTCCACGTGATCTTGACTTTTCCATTTGAGATCGACTTTGATTCCCTTCCATGAAGTGATGAGAACCTGAAATTGTCACCTCTAAGAGACTTGTGATTTCAGACACAAGTCTTTATTTTTCCCTTAAAAAAAAAAAAAAAAGAAAGAAAAAAAAAAAAAGAAAGCAAAATACCCAAGAGAAGAACATGCTGACTTCAATTTGAGACTAAGAGTTTCTTGGACTCTTCCTTTTCCATCCCACCTGGGGAGAGCTGCTCTTCTCAGTCCTTGACCTCAGTGTATTCTCCAGCTTTCTTTATTTATTTTTCTTTTAATGGACCTGTAGTAATTGCTCCTTTTACTATACACACACACACACACACACACACACACACGGGCAGGCTGGCACTCTTTCTGGGGAAAGTGGCTTGGCAACCCATCTCCTTGCCATCTGCTGATCCCTACCGAGTTGGGACAGTGAGTGCACAGGGCAGCTGCCTTTCATTGGGGCAGCCATGAACAAGTCTGGAGCCCTTGACCTCCATTTGGGCCCAGTTGGGGTCTCTGTCACCCCTGCCCCAATTCCCTCAGGCATCCTTCCCAGGTGTAATCCTGATTGGCTTTTTGTCACCTCAAGGGTGACTTGGTGATGGGAATCAGCAGTTTTTAGCAGTTGCACCCCTTGCCTGTGAGTACATCTGAGTTCCTTTTTCCCTTCTTCAGTTCTGCCAGCTCCCCACTATTCCTGTCAAGGCTCTTCTTGCTCTACTTCCGGACATCTCTGTGTTGTAACTATGTATAGAGGATCTGGTGGGTCCAGGTTGGGGGTGTTCGCTCTATCCTTTGCCCTTTAGTTCTCCTTCCACAATGTTCTTGCCCTCATTTATTTAAGGGGACATGCACTGGGACGGGAAATGTCCTCTCTTCTCCCCACCTGCCATCCTCTTTGCTCTCTTTCCTCTTCACCCATCTTCCCGTGTATTCTCAGGCATCTCCTGCTTTGTCTCACCAGCGTCCCCACCTTTCACCTTGTTTCCTTTCCGGCCCCTATCTGGGGAAAAGGGTCTTCCTTTGAGCTCCAGGGGTGGAACTCAATGTTTATAATCTCTTCTGTTTCTGCTCCAATCCTGTGCAATGCTTTGAAGAATCAGAAAATAACCCGTTGTTGTGCCTGGAAAAAAAAACAAAAAAAACATATATATATATATATATATATAAAATCTATTTTATATATATATAAAATCTATCTATCTATCTATCTATCTATATCATAAGCCCCAATCATTTTATTCAGTCATTTGTTAATGGGCCTATTTCCTCTGGTGTATTTCTATTTCTTGACATATTGATAAAGCCATTCTTCTTCCTTCCATCTCCTTTGGGCTGGCACAAATATATTATTTCTGCCTTTTGTTGAACTTAATTTTTCCTACTCACTTTAACTGACTATGAATTCAAATTGGCATGCTATTCTCAACGATGCCCTTTTCTGATAGTCTCTTCCTAGTTAAAACCACCAGTTGGTTTCATAATGATCTTAAAACAAAACAAAACAAAACAAGGGCTATTACCAGTGTTTAAATGTCCACCAGGAGTCAGGAACTTTGACACTCTAATTTGATTTTATGTGACTAAGATGTAGATCTCATCGATGGGTCCTAATGGATTTGTCTGCCAATAGGATATGGGCTTTATTAAATCCAAGTGAGCCCACAAAAAGTCTAAAGACCAAATAAAAAACCCCTATAAACAGAAATTAATCAGTCCACATTCCAAATTTGACTGGGAAGCAAGCTCTCAGTCCATTCAACAATACTGGTATTGAAAACCAAGGGATCTCTGCTTTTTGTCCCAACCAGCTCAACTCTTTCCTTCTGTATTACTATTTTTAAAGATTTATTTATTTATTTGAAAGAGAGTAAGAGAGAACAACAGAGTGAGAACAAGCAGAGGGCAGAGGCAGAGGCAGAGAGAAAGGGAGAAGCAGTCTGCCTGCTGAGCTGGGAGGCCGACGTGGATCCCAGGATCCCAGGACCTGGAGATCATGACCTGAGCTGAAGGCAGACGCTTAACCATCTGAGCCACCCAGATATGGGTATATTATGTATTTGTCAGAATCCATAACCGAGGTCCACAAACGCTTCCTAGTTAGTCCACAAAGGAGTGTTTCCAAAGAAAGATACAGTTCACAGAATTGTTGCAAAGAGTGACTGCTCAGACTATAGACTGAGACTTTAGGAATGATCCCCTAAACCAGAGAGCAAATCTGGGTCACCATGGGAGGTACCACCTCTGTCATGATGTGAAGTTTGAAGTACCTAGAAACTTCTTTCCTTGTTAGCTAGTCACCTCTACAAACGTATTTCCAGAAACGTATTTCCTCTGTCACTGCTGATGCTGACAAAAAGGATATGCGGCAACCATCCACTCTCTTCAGATGTAATCTCATGTCCATTTTACACAAGTTCATTCAATTTTTGCAATCTAAATAATGTCCAGAATAACCAGAAAAGCAGTGTAGAGAATATCATTTTGCACATGTCAACCTTTTCAATATAGCAAGATGCTTTACAGCAGGGCTTGCACGTATTGGGTGAACTCCATCATGCCTTCTTCTGGTTGATGCGTGCCTCCCTGTTCTTCCCCTCTATTTCTGTGCCACTTCCTCTCTCCTGTCTCTATTTTTGTGATCTCCATGCTCAGAGTCTCATTTTCTCCCCATTTCTCTCTATGTTTATGTCTTTTTTTTATATTTCACTGCACCAAAATATTTTCCCCCTTTAATATTTTTTAAAAGTAAATTTAATTATTTTATTCTTTATCTATGACATTGATATTGTGACATTGAGTTGAATGTGTAGCATTCCTTTAAGGAAATATCCTACTTGGGTTGTTTTTTGTTTTTTTGTTTTTTGTTTTTCAAATGAACTGGGGTTGAAGACTGAGTGTACTGAAGTGGAGAGAGTCAAGTCAGGGTTCCCACTCCGCCATGCAGAGTATATTTAGTTGTATAGTTAAATTCCTATGGAGGTAGTATATCTACCTGGGAGGGATGTCACAAGGATTAAAATTGTAATTCTTTCAAAGCATCTGGTCAATTGTAGGTTTCAGTCGTCCCAAGTGCTCTAAGTCACTGATACCCCTCTTCGTCCCCACTCTATGGTTGACCCTTCATACACAAAAAACACCTATACCATTCGGCCACATTTACATATAGCTCTTTTTAAAATTAGTTTAAGTACCAGAAAGAAGCCTTTTCTCCAGAGCTAAAACTCATCAGTTCTACACTTGCATTACAAGACACAAATCACGATGTTATCCAAGGCATAATTTTATAGAGAAGACATAAATTTAAATATTAATTGAATTATGTACTTTAATAATACTTTGGGGTCTTTTTTTAAAACAAACTTAATGATAATATACCTGGTAGTTTGATGAGCTTATAACCAAATACCTCAAAAGCATTAGGTCTGTGTTTTGGGAATGAAAATGTAAGCCTGCATTACTTTTTCAACACTGCTAGGAAAGTCAGTGTTGAATACATAAAACTCAGTTTATTTAATCCCTGTATATTCTTTTATCTCTGAGTTCATATTACCCCTTTGATGGTCATCATGACCATATGGCAACTGTGAAATAAATCAGTCCCATGAGAACAATTTTATTTGGAATATATCCAATTCCTAGCCCAGATAGTATATATAGCAATCTTATTATACTGTAGGAGAAAACAGAAAAAAACAAATTCCTTTCTATTAGCTCTGCTTCAGAGTTGTCATGTGAGTTTTGAATTATCTTAATGTTTATACGTTGGTGACGAGGTGAAGTCATTTCCAAGACTGGGTATTTTGTGTCTTAAGCCATGTGACAAATGCCACTGGAAGAACTTAAGACTTTTTTTTTTTTCTGTCTCTACCAGAGTGGGTTTTTGTTTTTGTTTTTGTTTGGGGGGGGTTGTTTGTTTGTTTTTTCAAATGCATGATAAGTACCAACATCATGCTAGCACAAGGTAAAAGTATCTATATAGTATATGTGTTCTCACAGGACCAACATCCTCCCAGGATTTGACATTTCTTGCATTTCTTGCACTTGGGTAATAGTCTCTATTTCTTGAGCTGATACATATCAGGGAGCAATGCTGCAGACTGTTCTGAATTGAATGCTTAAGAAGCCTGTGTTTGTCTGATCCAAAAAGGGACATCTTTCTTCTTTCATTTACACTTACGTGTGACTCGGGTGGTAGACACAGTTGTTTCAAGTAAAGCAACCCACTGGAGTCAGATATGTGGTTAGCCAGATTTAATCACCCCCAAACCTGTCCAGTGACATTTTTGGGGGAGAAAGAAGATCTAGATTGATTTATTGCCCTCATATATAATATTTGAGAGGACACAAAAAATCACTGGCTGATGAACCGATTGGATTGTGTTATTTATCTGACATATACTAATTTTTTCTGTCCAACACTGGACAATCTGGATCTCTTTGGACTATGTTTCCGTCACAGGCAGTGACTGTACTCTAGTGACCATACTCAAAGAAGCCCCGTGAAGATGAAGCTGAGTAACAGAGCATACCTCATGCTACCAGCCTAAACAACACGTGACATTGGCCTCTGTTTCCTAAGCACTGGCAGAACCAGAAAAACAAGACAAAGTATGCAATACATTGCCACAGGTAAATAAAGTTTTTTTGTCTGAGCAACAATATTCTCAAAACAGAATTTCTGTTAGGGAAAAGGTGAATCTATAGAAATCAGTTTTGCTCTCTCTACTTCATTGTTTTAGGGATCATCAATCAGTGGAAAGATTAGCAGAGGGGTTCTAATGCATTGTTATCTCTCCACCAGGCAAACTGGTACCCTTTGGAGAGTGGAAAAGCTTGGTATGCTGTTTTCCATAAGACGATTTGAGCACATACCAGCCCATCCCCTTTTCTAATATTTTAATAGCACTTCACATCCCCACCATTTCTTTGACATGGGAAAACTAATATAAGCAGCTCGTAAATTATTAAGGTTGCCTTTGAAAATGAAGACCATTTTTGAAAGCAGATTTACGTTTCCTTTGGGAGCCTTTCAAACTGCTCAAGGTAGTTTACAAATAAAGGAATTGAACGTTTACTTAAGGACAAATCTAGAAGTTGTATTAAATGGCTCTACTGCTTTGTCCTGAGTTTGTGCAATATGCAGAACTGGATTACCATGGGTTGAGACAACCAGTGCAACTCTTCAGGGTAAAATATAATATCAGAGATCACAATGTTTGTTTGTACAGTTTATCCAAGATCTAAATCCTTCAAGGGGCCATTAATTCTTGTAACATTCCATGGAAGCAACCAGCTGGTTCTGCTTTCTTGGTGTTGATGGAGAAACTGAAGCATAGGTGGGGTCAGTGACCACTCAAGTAAGGAACTTTCTTGATGACAAGTGATACCTAGGGGTCACTGGGTCTTGACAAGTGGTGAGAAACTGGTAAATTTTGAGCTAAATTTGTTCCATATGTTTTGTTCTGCACCCACACTGTTGGCAATATTAGAAATTGGAGAGTTCCATTAAAAAAAAATATTTCTGACTTCATGAGAATGGAGAGCTCTAGGAACAAGAGGGTGTGCTCCCGCTTGCCAAACATCTGCTGGACTTGGGTAGTTCTTGCTCCACTGGGAGAGCAGGCACTGAACTCAGTTGTCCTGCTTCATTCTATTTTAATCTCACCCTGGCCCCTGCAGGCATTTGGGACATCATATGATAAGTCCTATGATTTTACAAATGACTGGAGAGGTGGCTATAATTGTGTACAGCAACTGCTCTCCTCTAAGTAACACATAGGGTCCTTGAGGCAGGGACTGTGCCTTCTTCATGGTTTGGTCTTCAGGGTTTAGGACCTTGTCGGTCCTATAGTCACTGGAAAACTGATACTGCTGACCTCATATAGGGATAAACAAGTGAAGGACTTAAGACGAGTCAAGCTATTCATTACTGGGAGTGTTTACAACAGGAAATTTTCTCCGTAGGTAAAAAAGTGGACTTGATAATTTTTCAGAATTGGACATTGCTGATTGATTTTATGTTTTCTCTTATGACGAGCTGACACTCAGGGCTCATTGTAATTGGGGTTTCAAATGGAGAGCTAAGAGTGATAGTGTGTGGCCACGTAACAGAACAAATGCGTCAGTGAGGGAGGTATGGTAAGATATCAAGTTAGACAATGGTCTGTGAGACCAGAGCTTGGGGGTGTCAAAATTCAGATGTGCTACTGCCTTTGTGTTCTAGTCTATTTACTGTAAGAGTAATTCTATTCACTAAGTAAGTCCATTCGATTTAAGTCTATTATATTCTGAGGTTCCCCATCAAGACTTCAAGGAATCAGCTGTTAATTGTGAAGAGAAAAGAATGCCCTTTCCTTTGTGAAAGTTGCATGACCAGAAGACCTTGTGTGTGTGTGTGTGTGTGTGTGTGTGTGTGTGTGTGTGTGTGTTAGAATCTGGGCCAAAGGGGAATTTTCCATCTCCAAATTAAGGAATAGTCTAATTCAATTACAATAGTATAGGTAATTTTTCTGCCATGTGTTAGGAGATCAACAAATGTTACTTAAATGGAATTTAATCTCAAGTGAGTGGTAAGAACTATATTTGCATTTAGATGGATCCTACATTCAAAAGTACTTTTTTGTGTGTTGTATAGACATATTTTCATGTACAGAATTCAGCCAACAAAGAGTCTGCAAAGTAGAATCTGAAAGTCATTCCTTTATGTCCTCACCCATATATGTACACACACATCTGGGTTTCTATCCCTGGGAGAACCACCACCCACAATGGAAGATGCCAAAAGCATATTTAAATTATGCTAATTTTGTCCTAGTAATGTTTAATTTTTTGTTAATTCTAAAAATAGCTGTTCAAAATAGCATGTAATCTGAAACAAAATTTATGGGAAGGTAAGGGAAACACACACCCAGAAACGGTAATCCACACAGATTTCTAATTATTTTCAAATGAAATCACTGTTTCAAGGTTGCAGTTTAGTCTGTTCACTGGAAGCCCAGGTAAGTCTCCAGTAACAGCTTATTGGTGGCCTGATCATTAACTCATCTATAGTGGATATTCATGAACTCTTATACAGTGGATATTCTGAACTCTTCTGAGTTCAGAGTAAGGCAGAACATGGCAAATTGATAAAGGTAGGCTGAGGCCATTGAGACTGCTATTTAAGTAGCTCAATGCTCTTTCTACATGAAACCCTTCCTGGCAACATCATTAACTTATAGGAATTCCAATTTAAGGATGATCAGAGAGGTTCCTAGATGACTCAGTTGGTTGAGAGTCAGACTCTTGATTTCGGCTCAGGTCACGATCTCAAGGTCATGGGATCAAGCCCCACGGTGGGATCCGCTGCTTGGCCTTCTCCTTCCACTCTTCTCCTCTCACTGTCCTACATAATAAATAAATAAATAAATAAATAAATAAATAAGTAAACTTTTTGAAGATGGTCAGAGAAAACAAAAGTTTCTAAAGACATCAGAACAACTCCTAAATAATGACAGGGGAATACATTTTACTTTTCCAATGAGAGAATGCATGAAATATATATACTGGTTCTTTTTAAAAATTAAAGAACACATATTACAAGAGTAGTCATTTTTTTAATAAATTACTTAATATTCTATATCCTATCTTCTCTTTTTTTGTTAGCATATTTAGAGAATAATAATTATAATCAATTCTCCAGTACATTGAAATTATATATTATATATTAAACTCCCAGTCCACCAATATTTGCCACGGTTATTGGAGGAATATTAGACTAATAATAGTAAGCAGTAGAAAAATGGGAACTTGTGTACTGAGGAGAGAGAAAGAAGGTAGAGTAAAGAAGAACATGGAAGTGAATGTGCAGAAAATACTTAAGAAACCTCACAGAAGCTGAAACAAAATGCATGGGTCCACTGGGACACTATTTGACTTCCTAGAAGGTATCGTGAGAGGTTGTTAGAGCCAAAGACGACTATTATTTTAGATCCTTTTCTGCTTAGGTATTGACCTGAGAAAGCCTGAATATGTTATATAATGTACTTGGAGGTGATTAACAACATGTTGTCCTCTTAAACATTTTTCTTTAATTATTTTATTTATTGGTTTATCAACAATTTCTTGAACTCTTACTATGAACCTGGGAATGTTCTAGTAGTTGAAGATGACATTAGTGAATGAGACAAAGCCATATTGCCTGTAATGTATACATTCTATTGGAGAAAACAAACAATAAAAAAAGACAAATAAATAAAAAAGCAATAAGTCATTCTCTTGGTTGCAGTATCCTAGTTACCCAGAGTCACCAAGGAAATATCAAGAGCTGAGGCACAGAGATTTCAGTACTCTCTGTGTGGTAGTAAAGCAATACTGAACACTTTCTTTGTCCCGAGAACTATATGAGTTCTTTGATACAAGGGTGGGTAGAATGGATATGGTGCCTGTCTTCATGGATCTACAGGATGAGGTGGGCGGATGACCACTCACACCTGTTTTGGGTCTAACGTTTCATTCTGCTGCCAAGTATAGAAACTCTTTCCTATTCCAAGCCTTTGACCTGGAGAGAGGTCTCGCTGGTAGGACCAAAGTTTGGTTACAAAGAAACGAGATAAAATGTTGTGGCTGAGTGTCAGACCGGAGGACCAACTGAAACTGTCTGAGAGAGACTTCTAGAAGCCAGTCCCATAATCACACACAGGTCCCTATAGAGAGAATATTAAAGAAGATGACAAGAACCAGGGTAGGAGAGAAGGGGAGGTAAGACAAGAGAGCTGACTTGCCTCTGCTGAACAGGCTCCTGGAAATGGGGAGGGTTGTCTGATTTCACTGAAAAAGTACCAAATGCCTTGGAGCTGCTTTTTTATGGGGATGAAGATGGGCTATTCTTCTCATCTGTCTGTTCAGTTAACAGTGTGCTTTGTTAAGGGGAAAAAATGGTTTAGATCATTGGAGCAATATCTTACACTGGAACAAAACAAGAGCTACCAAACCTAGGACCCTGACTCAGTTCAGCACTAAAACTAATCAGTGTTTTTTATGCACTGAGCTCAGGGTGAACATTGAGGCTATAAAGCAGGGCAAGGTCCCTAATCTAGAGGAGACTAGGGTCTGCTACATTGCAGGAACACCATAAAAATATAAAAACACACAGTTGCTTTATCACAAGATCCTGAAAAGAAATGTTTGGTAGTGCCCTTGCAAGCCCTTCCAACTGACATACGCATAGAGGACTGGGGGACGAGTTTTATTTATCATCCTGGAATAGAGAAATCTGGTATTTTTTTAAAGTTGTAAGATCGTAGACTGACATTATTATTTTTAATGATTTGGCTTAATATGACAAAGTTAATTGACTCAGCAGTTCTTTCTCCTGCCGCTGTGCACATATAAATTCATATGAGAAGAGATATGACTTCTATTTCTTAATCCCAAGTCTATCCTGGTGCCTTATACATAGTGTACTTGTTGGGCAGTTGGAAATGTTCAGCAGATATTCTGAGACATCATTTTGAAAGTTTTGCAAAAATTACAAAATCTCTATAAAGTTTTGAGATGAGAATTTGTACAACTTATAGTTTTCCTCATATTCTCTTGAAGAGATATTAGGAAGTCCAGCATGTTGTAATATATTGCAATTATTTTCTGTCTTTTTGAAATAACTGAAAACCAAGAAAGCCATGCACTGCTTGTTCCAATAATATTCTCACTCGTGTGGTCTGAAGTTGGTTTTAAGTAAGGCACTTAATGTCTAGCCCTATTAAAATTTGCAAACACTGGTTGCCTAAGGCAGACAGAATCTTAATTTGAATTTTAAGTGGAAAGTTAATTGTTTTGTAAATTAATCAGTAACATGGCTTAGCTCTATTTGCCTGGTTAATTACTTTTCCCTGTCCTGTTAACTCCAACTTTACAAGAGAAAGTCAATTTTTGTGCTCCCGTATTCACTGTTTGCTCATAAGGTTGTACGTGTGTGTGTGTGTGTGTTTTCTATGCATGTGAACTTTTCACCCATAAATTTCTGTCTTATGATTTCTCATATTGAACAACAGCTTTTGGTATAGAAAACAGAGACACCTTATTTTCCTTTGTCCTGTTCAAAATGCTGTTGAAAACCAACAGCGTGTAGAGCATTATTCCAGAGAACAGCAAGAGATAAATCTATAAAATGTTGCAAGCAATGAGTTAGGTTAGAGCCAGATCTATGACATAGTGGGTAAAGAGCATGGCCTTAGGTGCCTAAAGGCTTGACTTCCTACACTGGTCTTTCTAACTGTTAATCATGAGTCCTCAGGAGAGTTTTTTAAACTTTGTAAGTCTTGGTTTCCTCAGTAAAACTGATACAATAATAATATTGTTCTAATAAGGTGACTGGGAGGGTCACATCATAGAATTAATTATATCACTTAATAATCTTAATTGTTAATATAACTTAATTATTGGGTAGTTCCCATGATTAACATAATAGTATTGAGTAATATAACTTCTAATGCATTATATTAAGCATATGAAATAATTTTGTTGATATTATCCTATGTGCATTTTTCTTTCCTCTTCCTTTGTGTAAGTAAACTGACTTAAGTTTTGTGTAAATTACTATGGATTCAAAATAAAATTATGAGATGTGCTCTTTTAGATCCTATTCATTTTATGATATTATCATTTCTAGTCTGAATTAAGGCCTCTACCAGGCAAAAATGTGTTTGTTTTCTTAAGGGAGTTGATGACTTTATGTCTAAATTCTGTCTTAGAGCCTTCATTCTCCTCATTCAAAGGTGCACATAAACTGAGGGTTGGCAAGGAAGAGGCAGGTGGGGGAGAGGTCACTGGAGGAGGACACCTGATGTAGTGATCGCTGAGTGTTATATGCAACTCATAAATTATTGAACAATACATCTTAGACTAATGATGTACTCTATGTTGGTTAATTGAATTTAAGTAAAAAAAAATAAATTTTAATTTTTTTAAAATGTGCACATCATCCTTCACATTTCAGCAGAAAGGATTATTGCAGGAAATAGATTTAAAAAAAAATTGTTTCACAAATAATCCCCCAAGTAACTGTTAAGTTGCAGTTTATGCAACTTAAAACTCTTTTTATTTTGGCTTTTGATCAAAGGTAAAAGAGGTACTAGTGAGTCACTGAAAAGAGCATTCTAGTGAACTAATGAAGGTGACCATGACGTCATACCTTAATGGGCCACTAATATGTCTCTGCAAAACACAAAGGGAAATTGTCTTGTATTACAATAAACCTAGAACACCAGTACGCGAGGCTGTTCACTTCACTGCACTGATTCTCATTAATTCTTATTTTAGCCAAAAATAACTTCAGTGGTGGTTAGATCATTAATTAATACCGTGACTTTGACCAACAGGCGACTTCATTGTGGGAACTCTGAAACTCTAAATAAGGAATAATAGTAGTTTGATTGCCCCAGTAAGAATGCCTCTGAATAGAGTATCTGAAGAAAAGAATGCAAATATCGGTGTCTCAGATATTTGAATTAAAAAAAAAAAACACAATGCTTAGCATTGTAAATAGTTCTCAACAACAGGCAAGGGAGGAAAAAAAATGTGTTGAGCACATTCCCTCGTTTTCATTAACTTTAACCACCTGTGTCATAGACATTCTTTTTCTTTAATTTTGTTGTTACTTTGTTTTTCTTCAGGGGGAGATAGTAGACATAGAGGAAAAGATTCAGGCTTTAGGTCCACGTCTGGTCTCCATTTGTAGGGAAAAAGCTGTGTAGCCTTAGAAGAGGCCTAGTTTCTGTTGTGCTTTAATGTAGTTAATTAGAAAAAGGTGCTTTCTAGGATGTTTTAAACATAAGGTCTGGTGCATATAAGGAACATTTGACACAGACATTTAATACCCGGTAGTTATTATTACTAGCAGTTTCCAGCTCCTTGAAAAAGTTTGCCTAAGTCATTAGAATTAGGGCTGTTCATGTCAATTCTATCCATAGATATTACTCATTAACTCACACACACACACACACACACACACTGCACATTATTTAAAGTATTTTTAAAAAGAATTATTTCCCTGCATTTCCAGTCCTTCAGTGGGGATATCATATATATGAGTCTTGATAAAATAACACAGCCCAATTTCCCCAAACACGTCAGAATTCACCACAACTCAGATTTTCATTTTTAAAAATGCAGTGGAAACTAGAAGAAAGGTAAAAACTTCTCAGTAATCATTATTCCCACTATCTATCTTTTATTTACGTTTATGAGGGTTTTTTTTTTTATGGGGGGGTGTCCTGGAATAAAGAGAACTCCTGAGACATTAAGAATAGACCTTTCAGATGTGGATTAATTGATCCAGTTTGTTGGTATCTAGCTGTCATGTGTCTATGCAGGTGTCATAGATTGCAGCTTGGTCTCCCCCCAAAATTTGTATTTGAAATGCTTAATGCAGTGGTTTTTAGAGGTGGGCTCTTTGAGAAGTGACTCATTAGGTTAAGATGAGATGGGGGGGGAGACTCTCATGATGGAATTACTGACCTTATTCCAAGAGAAAGAGAGTAGATCTCTCTCTCTCTCTTTCTCACATTGCCAAACTAGAAAATTAAAAAAAAAAAAAGAAAAAAACATGTTTTACCCCAGAACTACAAACCCCACCATCTGTCCTCTTGATCTCAGACCTTCAGCATCCAGAGCTGGGAAAAATTAATTTCTGTTATTTAAGCTCCCAGTCTATTATATTTTATTAAAGAAGCCTGAAGCGACTAAGACACTAGATAATTAGTATACAAGAAGGAGTTAATCGAGCAATTAACTATAAATCATAGAGGGGCAACAATGGAGAGAACTGCTAATGGACACAGGGCTTTGAGAACAGAGAACATGAGCAGCTGGTCATCTTGAAGGACAAATAGGATGATATAGCTTAAGAACATGTAGCAATGCACAATATTATTTTGGGAACCACACACAAAGAGATCTATTGATATGTTCACTTGCTTTCTCAGGACAAGATGATCAGCCAAGTACAGTTAATTAGCAGGGAAAAATAATTAAAAATAAATACAGGTTGAAAAGTGTCAACACAACAGAGAAAAATAAATACAAAAGCAAATCCAGAAAACAATAGAAGTTGGCAACTGCTTGATTGGCAGAAGCAAAGATTATTTCAAGTAGTGATAAGAATTAATAGAAACCCCAGACTAAAGGATTGTTGGTTCAAGATTAATTGCTGTAGGAATAAGGATGACAAAACCAAGGGCAGTCTGACAGTGACATTGTGTGTTATCGTTTATAAAGGGAAAGCATTTGCATGTGTTATGTAGTTACCAGGGCTGAATTTAATTTAGTGAATTTAATTGCTAAACTTAAATCATGCTTCTGATAATACAGACAAAAAGGAGATCTCCAGAGAGTGAATACAACGAGTCAACATGAGCATGCGTTCCTTTCATGGGTTCTTGGCCAATGTTTGCTTCTTCCAATGGAAATGAAAATACAGATAGAATCATCTGCATTGATTGCTCTGTAGTTCTGAAATGAAGAACAACAAAAATGTTATCAGTCTGTTTGTCTCCAACCGTCATTGCTTTCTGAATTTTGCAGGCAAGTTAGCTGTTTCGTAGAGACATAATGTAGAAAAGCAGGTTAAGTAGTCAACTTGACTGTTTAATCTCTGAATTTAGGCCTCTCTGTCCCTTGCAACTTGGTATTAGCATTTTTCTCTGTCTTTCTCATTTCCTATGACCCTGAGGGCATAATTACCTCAAAATATTATGGGGTTAGCTGGATCACTGTGTGATAAGGAACTACCTGGGTGCCATTGGCTAGTTTCTGCTAGGACAGCTACCTCTATAATCATTCTAACATGAACCCAGGGTTGGTATCTTATTCTGATCCTAATCTTCTGTCCATTGGTAAAGTACTCATATTTTTGAAATGAGGAAAATATATTTTTGTGAAGTAAGGTCCTGGTAAAGCTCAATGCCTATGGGAGGAAAGGTTTGATAGCACACAAATTCAACTGGTGCCTCAGTGTATGCACTGGGGAGGCCGCTCCTCGGAAGGTGCAGACTCTCACATATGTGCTTTCCTGTTTCTGCGTAAATTTTCCCACTTTTATGGGGATATTCAGCAATACCTAATCAAGGCTCTTAAAAGTATGTCACACACGAATTTAGAAAAGAACTTTGATTTGATTGCCTACAAGTGTATATATGTGTATGTGTATATGTATAATATTTATGTAATTTATATTTAGTCATTAATTCAACCAGCTCTTCCACTCCTTTTCCCAGGTTGGAATTAAAAATAAAAAGTAAGGGCGCCTGGGTGGCTCTGTGGGTTAAAGCCTCTGCCTTAGGTTTAGGTCATGATCCCAAGGTCCTGGGATCGAGCCCCGCCTAGGGCTCTCTGCTCAGCAGGGATCCTGCTTCCTCCTCTCTCTCTGCCTGCTCTGCCTACTTGTGCTCTCTGTCAAATAAATAAATAAAATCTTAAAAAAAAAAAAAAAGTAACCTGCTCTTTTGATGTCAATTATTTCACTGTGGATGACAGGGTATTTTTCCAAAATCAACCTATTTCCCTCTCCACCACAAATCTGTAACCGGTACAAGTCTGAAGGAGAAGATGCTAGATATTTCTGTCAACATAAGGAACACCCTACGGTTCAGTCTTTAACAAGGCAACAAGGGATAAAATTATAGTAAATATCAAATGTTAATTTTATAACTTTCATCCTGTCCCATCTAATAAAGGAACAGCTTGGGATACTATCCATTTCTTTTGTTTTATTTGTTTTTCCAAAGACACTCTGGTATCTTCCTCTTCCCCTCCCTGCCGTGTACCACTTTTGTTTCCATAACCTCTGCAAACTACTCAAACTTTTTGGAGCCATTAGAATTTCAAAGTTTAATAAGTGAGCAAGAAGCACTTTCGCCCCTACTTAGAGTTCAGGTCATACAAGGAAGCAAGGAAGAAGTAAGATGGCAAAGAAAAGACTGTTTTCACAATGTAAAGATAAGATTAAAATATGGCTTGAAATTTGAAAAGATTTGAAAAGGAAGAGCATTCCCGTGGATCTCCAGAGAAAATTGATAGTGGAGTTTTCCCAAATCAACATGCATGTTTATTTCTGTACCACCACTGTCATCATCATTATTTTGAGAAGAAACAGTTCAAATTGCTTTACATTTGGGGGGCTTCTATCTCCCCCTGCACCCATGGTATTAAAAACCAGTTTAGTTTAGTTAACACCTAATACAAGTCAATTCAAGAACACAGTCACCTCATCCCATAAATATTGTATATAGAAATATCAGCCACGTATGTAGACCCAGGAGTCTTGTACCATCTGCAAAATTCAAGTTCCTTCAGTCTGGGAAGACAGAGCGGCAAAGATAGAGCCACAGACGAAGACAGATCTGTAAATCACTTCATCACGGGGTACCTTGAGTGCTTGCTACATGAGAAAATCATTTGGATTAGTTTATTGTTTTACAGCTTTTTTTTCCTTATAATTAAGATTATTGGGAAAATATGAATCAAGAAGTTTTCTTGGCCCAAAAGAGAACAATATGTGTTTGGTACCACGGCAGGAGGGGGTGGCAATCTTGTATATTTAATGACTTTCGCCTTATTTTGTCCTTGGTGTGATCAGTTCCCTGATTTCACCACAGTCAAGCTTGCTTTGAAATTGTAGACTCATTAAATCAACCACTTGGATCACATGTGTTTCAAAGAATGTGGTTCCCCAGGTACGAGCAATCTATCAATCCCCTGCTCCCCTTTCACTTTGGCATTCTGACAGTCCTAGTCAATTTCTTAGGCAGATTAATTTTATTTCATGCCATGGTCATGCAGCTCTTATGAAGAGTTTCAGAATTGCCTGTACAAAGTACACCTTTGATGTCGCAAGAGATTGGTGCGTTCCTTGATGATTGTGCAAACTCTCCTAATTGTGCCTGCAGGTAAACATAGGGCTGTCTTCTTGGAAAACTGAGAAGTACAAAGAATGTTTATGTGCAGGCCCAGTCGTTCCAAGTATCTCTTGCCGGTTTAGACACACCTGGGTTACCATCCCCCTCTTATTGGCTGAGAAAGTTGCCCCACCTGATTTGTAAGTTTACCTGTCCTAGTCAGTGTAAGGGGGGGCACTTCAGCCAGCCAACACTGGCTTTCATCTGGCTAGAAGGAGCAAAGCAGCTCTGAAAAACCACCAGGCTCTGAGGTCCTTACGACAGGAAAACTGTTCTCTCCTGAGGCGCAGAGAAACTCTCTTCAGAGTAGCCCTACCGGCTCAGGACTCCGGTCGGATAAAACCCATCCCAGAGGACGATGGCTACCTATGCCCTGCAGATTGCCGGACTGGTGCTTGGAGGTGTTGGCATGGTGGGCACGCTGGCTGTCACCATCATGCCTCAGTGGAGAGTGTCTGCCTTCATCGGAAGCAACATTGTGGTTTTTGAAAACTTCTGGGAAGGACTGTGGATGAATTGCGTGAGGCAAGCTAACATCAGGATGCAGTGCAAAGTCTACGATTCCCTGCTGGCTCTCTCTCCGGACCTACAGGCATCCAGAGGGCTGATGTGTGCTGCCTCTGTGCTGTCCTTCCTGGCTTTCATGACCGCTGTCCTGGGCATGAAATGCACCAGATGCACTGGGGACGACGAGAAGGTAAAGAGTCACATCTTACTAACGGCTGGGATCATCTTCATCGTCACGGGCGTCCTGGTGCTCATCCCGGTGAGCTGGGTGGCCAACTCCATCATCAGAGAGTTCTACAGCCCAATAGTGGAGACTGCCCAAAAGCACGAGCTGGGAGATGCTCTCTACATAGGCTGGACCACTGCGCTGGCGCTGATCGCTGGAGGGGCACTCTTCTGCTGTGTTTCCTGTTACGGTGAAAAGAGCAGAAGCTACAGATACTCTGTCCCTTCCCATCGCACAACCCAGAAGAGCTATCACATGGAAAAGAAGTCACCGAGTGTGTATTCCAGAAGTCAGTATGTGTAGTCGGGTCTAGTTTTTAACTTTACTGATAAAGCCATGCAAATGACTGATATGCCCACTGTTTTCTGAAACTGGAACCCAAAGGGACATTGATTTGCCGTTCTTAACTGCCTAACATTAATTACAGGAACTGTGCATTGTCTATTTACGATTCTATAAGCTACTTCAGCAGAATGAGATATTACACACAGTCCTTTGATTGTTCTAGGAAGTGCAGTCATGTGTTTTCTAAAATGATTCACTCATCTTTTCCTTTCCGGTTTCTTTTCCACCGGTTACTTCAAAATGACATTGGTAAAGACTGTATCATTTTACAGCCGTGATTTCTCTATGACACAGCATGATGCATGTAGATCAGCATGATGTTTATATCTCACATAAATAGAGACAGGCTTACAGGGTTCTCTTTTAAATGAAATACGGTTTCAATACACTGAGTAAAAAAAAAAATTCAACTATTGCTTTTCAGTGGAATCGGGGATAAGATTGAAGAAGGTTAATATTAATTGTGTAAAAACAGCTTAGCGATTAACGTGATCGATTTGTAACTAAGGTTAAAACGAAGGCTTTAATCAGCAGCATAAAGGAAACTAAATGGCTTTCTGATATCTTGTTTTTCAACCTAAAAGTTAGAAATTCTAACTCCTTTATCCTCTTTCCCCAGAGGCCTTCTTTTCTTGTATATTAAATGAACATCTTTTAAAGGGCAGATATTTTGTCAAGGGGCTTTGCATTCAAACTGCTTTTCCAGGGCTATACTAAGAAGAAAGATAAAACCATAGTCTAAGAAACATTAAAGACTTCAGGAAACTTAGTTCTGTTTTGTTTTGTTTTGTTTTCTCTGAAGTTTCTATGGCCAGAGAAGGATGGAATTTGACAAGGAAACATGTATGTATGTGAATATTTTAACAACTATTTGAATACAGGCTTTGGGCTTTTATTAATATAAATAACAGGATAGGACAATATGCCTTAGTTTTTAGTAACTTACCAAAAAACAAAAACAATTAATCCTTTGTATGCTCTGTCTGCTTCTAAGATATTTATAGATACTGAAGTTCAAATTGTCATTTCGATCCCATCAAAATTATATATTTACTAATTGAATTTTTTATTCAGTCTTACTAAGATATAGAGAAATACTGTATCTTTGTGTTTCCCCCAGATTTGATGCAACTGATAATTCACTTTGAAAGTTTGTATCTGCATTTTTCTAGCTTAAATGACTATATATATTATATTTACTTTATGTCCTTTATATTAATAAATTGTGCCTTTTATATAAATTTGATATTTTTTCATTCTTCTTTTTTTCTGTTTGTTAACTTTAAAGAGTTTTTAAAAATCTTGATATTTTCAGCTTTCTAATTTAAAAAGACACATTTTAAATACAAAGGTAGACTCAGCATTAATTTTTGAAACTATATAATACTACATATTATTTAACATTATTCTTTATAATAATTTTATTCATACATTAATATTTGATGTGGACAATGTATTTGTAATGTATTAAGATAGTGCTTAGGGTCCAGCAAACGTGTATACCATAAATATTATGTATGTTTAAGCCTTTTCTATTAAACCACTATTAAGCCATTTCTATAAAAACTTTCTGTAGCTAAGTAAGTTTCTACCTCAAGAAATAACATTAACTGGGGCGCCTGGGTGGCTCAGTGGGTTAAAGCTTCCGCCTTTGGCTCAGGTCATGATCCCAGGGTCCTGGAATCAAGCCCTGCTTTGGGCTCTCTGCTCTTCGGGGAGCCTGCTTCCTCCTCTCTCTCTGCCGGCCTCTCTGCCTACTTGTGATCTCGGTCTGTCAAATAAAGAAATTAACTCTTAAAAAAAAATAATAATAACATTAACTAATACTAGTGATTAATGTTATATGCTAGGAACTTACCTGCTTTATATGACTTATATCGTTAAAGATCATCACAGCTGAGGACATATGGGGACAGTTCAGTGATGACCCAACAGAGTCAGGAGTCAGAAGGACCATGTGACGTCATAGCCCATGCTCTTTTGCTTCAGGGAAAGTTGATTTTCATCGGGAGCATTCAGTTTATCAACGGATCTTTGTATGTGGAAATGACATGCTTCACCAGTATTAGCTGGGAAAAGTTTCAGTGTTTTGTTTTTGTTTTCCCCTAGGGTTGGTGATTTTGCCACTCCTGAGTGCTAATTTATCCTAACAAGCTTGCCCCCTTGGGTCGCACCATTCATGAGAGCAGAAAAGCAGGGAAAACTGAGCACTTCGGAGAAGTAATCCAATCTTGTAAATCCCAGTCTTGACCAAACATCCTCTTTACCTAGAAAGCTCTCCTGAAAACCCCAAATTCAATTCTTATTTTTCCCCTCTTTTCTCTATGACAGAATTGTAACACTGCTAGTTCTCCTTAAGATACCTCACGAGTACCTCTGAAATCTTTCTCCAAATTACCACACTTTCTGTCACCTCAGCTCTTTCCTATCTGGTTGAAAAAGCCTTCCAGACTTGTGTCAGGACCTGTAGGATCTTTTTACTTCAGGCCCCACCACATTCCTACCTCAGTTCTTCCTAAAATGCACCTCACCCCCATAATCCTTGTAGGAATGCTCCACTGCCAGAAAGTAGGTCCAAATGCCTCAGTGGATGATAACTGTGGGGAGGGAGATCTGTCTTAGAAGCGTCACAGCGAAGTTTATCACATGGTACCATCAGCGTATAACCAGTATGATCACAATTATGAAGTCAACGTCCAGAAACTAGAATGATTCACATGCCGAAGGGCTTGTTCAATATCTTGAAAGAGAGGCACTGGAACTGGGAAACGGTTTGACTAGTAGCACGTTATGTACAGAGGGTGTTTTATAATGTTGTTTTATAATGTAGTTTTATGGAGAAACAAGGTGACGTGATGGAAAGAACATGGAAGACATGGTTTTATAACCTGACCTTAGAGCTGGGTTTCTTTCTTTCTTTCTTTCTTCCTTTCTTTCTTTCTTTCTTTCTTTCTTTCTTTCTTTCTTTCTTTCTTTCTTTCTTTCTTTCTTTTTCTTTCTTCCTTCCTTCCTTCCTTCCTTCCTTCCTTCCTTCCTTCCTTCCTTTCTGTCTTTCTGTCTTTCTTTCTCCTTCTTTCTCACTGTATCACCTTTTGCCCCACCAGGAACCTCTTCCACTGATTCTCTATTCAAAATGACTCTCTCATGCACTGCAAAAACAATCATTAGGCTGAACTATGCTAAGTTTCAGGGATTCAGGGATGGTTTTGTTTTCAAAGAAGCAGGAGCAAGAAATGTAGCCTCCACTGCATGCCTATCATGTGATTGGTGCTTTTCTTTCTTTACCATATCAATCTTCTAACATTCTGTGTATTACATATGAGATCATGAGAACACAGTGTCTCAAGAAGATGGTTATATAACATCATACATGTACCTGTGTGTGTGTGTATATATATATATATATATATACCCTAATTCAAGAGCCTGTGTTCTTCCTACTGCAATATTGTCCAAAGGCATCTATTCTAGAGTAAACTTTGTGAACTGTGTGATCTCACCACCTCATCCCGTAGGCTCCTTCTGCCTCCCTGGTCACAGCACCCTTTCCCCCTGACCCTGGGGTAGACCTCAAGATTTCACCATAAGTTTTAGCTATATATTTTTTTTTCCTTTTCTCTCTTGTCTTAAACTATATAAGATTTGCTGCTTCTTAGTTTCTGACATCTATCATTTTTTCCCCTTGGAATACATTGTGCTTTTCTGGATTCCTGTCATAGGCTTTGTATTTCAAATTCTCCAGGCTTCCTTCATTGTCCTGAGAAGACTTCCCAGAGCTGCCTGGATCCCTGCAACCCCTCCTTTTAGTCCTGACCTAACTCCTCTGTGTGCAAAGCAGAGCAGCAGGTGGGACCCAGCCAACAAGCAGAGACAGGAGGCCTGCTTTCTGCAGATCTTCAGGCTCTGCCAGAATCCAGGAGGAAAGAGCAAGGCACTAGTCAGCTCTAAGAATAATAAGAATGCAGGAATCACTGGTGCATAGGCCTGAAGTCAGGCCTGAAGCTCTGTCCTGGGGGTGAGGGAGCTTCAGGAAGACCTACTGTAGGCTCTGCCTGCCTTACTAGTAGTCCTGGGAGGAGGGAGACATTATAGTCTTGTGTAGTCATGGGGGACAATCTCAGAGGTCAGAAAAACTATGGGAGGCACACACAGGGACTGGGTTTCTTTCTATTCTGGGGCCTGGGAGGCTGAGGACACCAAGGGTTTGGAGCTCAGAGATGACTTCCCAGGGCCCCAGCAGGGAGATAACAACATTCAGGTCACTAGGTCTCCAGCCAACAGGGAGGGTTCCTGCCACCCTAAGGTGTGTTCTGGCTGATTATGGCGACTTAACTTCCACAAGGAAGAGAGATCCTAGTATCACATATGGGGGTTCGACAGTCAGAAAAAGAAGTGCAAGCTGAATGTTCATGACTGGCAGGCAACCTCTGAGCAAACAGATCTGCTGGGAAAGAAAAGACATCTTATGCAAATAAACAAATACCTGTAAGAAACTAACGCAGATTGAATTGCAGGATTAAAAAGCTTCTTATTACTTAAATAACATGGTTTCCACATTTAAAACTCTGCAAGAAATGGAGAGGTGAGGGGACTCAGTGTTGAGGTAAGAATCGGATATTTGGAAGATCAAGTAAAGACAAGCTCATAACACAGAGCAAACAGAGGAGAAGAAGCAATTCATGAGGAAAAATACAGAGGACTCTGAGAACAAATGCAAGGACCTAAAGTGCAAATTTAGAGAGAAGAATAAAGACCAGATGAAAGGAGGAGCAGTCCCTTGACACACAAAAAAATCAGTGTTTGAAATGAAAGGCTCAAATTCACAAATAGAAAGGTCTCACTGAGGTCCTAAGAAAACTGCAAAAAAAGTTTATAGTTAAATTCTTAAAGTAACAACAAAACAAAATGAAAACAAATGAAAAATCCAAGTATGCAAGATTTCACCAATCATAAGAAATTACTTAATAACAATACCCCCCCCCAAAAAAACCATCATATCTGCATCCAATATCTCCACCACAGACTAGAAGCTGGATGGTGGACTACTAAGTAAAGGCCATGGAAGGACAAATCTTCAGCGTAAGGAATCTACTCCCAGGAAGAACCGCATTTCTCTGTGAGTGAGGAAGAAAGGCACTCTGTGGCTACTCTAGGATCTAGCAACTCTGTCCTTCATAAAGCTAATCTGAAGGCAGTACTAAAGCAATGAATGGCAGAGGCCACAGCAAGGAAGGAAACATGGAAAGCAGGCGAGATTTGGTCAGCCATGACTTTTGCAATAAAAAGAAAGAATTGGCTGGCACCAGAACTGGGAGGAACATTGGCTCTAGGAAACCACTACAAATATGTCAGTGCTTCTTTAGGGTAAATACCCAGTAGTGCAATTGCTGGGTCATAGGGCAGTTCTATTTTCAACATTTTGAGGAACCTCCATGCTGTTTTCCAGAGTGGCTGCACCAGCTTGCATTCCCACCAACAGTGTAGGAGGGTTCCCCTTTCTCCGCATCCTCACCAGCATCTGCCATTTCCTGACTTGTTTATTTTAGCCATTCTGACTGGTGTGAGGTGATATCTCATTGTGGTTTTGATTTGTATTTCCCTGATGCCGAGTGATATGGAGCGCTTTTTCATGTGTCTGTTGGCCATCTGGATGTCTTCTTTGCAGAAATGTCTGTTCATGTCCTCTGCCCATTTCTTGATTGGATTATTTGTTCTTTGGGTGTTGAGTTTGCTAAGTTCGTAGTGATCCAAAGGGGCACATGCACCCGAATGTTTATAGCAGCAATGTCCACAATAGCCAAACTATGGAAAGAACCTAGATGTCCATCAACAGATGAATGGATCAAGAAGATGTGGTATATATACACAATGGAATACTATGCAGCCATCAAAAGAAATGAAATCTTGCCATTTGCGACAACATGGATGGAACTAGAGCGTATCATGCTTAGTGAAATAAGTCAAGCAGAGAAAGACAACTATCATATGATCTCCCTGATATGAGGAAGTGGTGATGCAACATGGGGGCTTAAGTGGGTAGGAGAAGAATCAATGAAACAAGATGGGATTGGGAGGGAGACAAACCATAAGTGACTCTTAATCTCACAAAACAAACTGAGGGTTGCTGGGGGGAGGGGGTTTGGGAGAAGGGGGTGGGATTATGGACATTGGGGAGGGTATGTGCTTTGGTGAGTGCTGTGAAGTGTGTAAACCTGGTAATTCACAGACCTGTACCCCTGGGGATAAAAATATATGTTTATAAAAAATAAAAAATTAAAAAAAAAAAGAACTATGACACGAAAAACAAAAAAAAAAAAACAAACTGAGGGTTGCTGGGGGGAGGGGGGTTGAGAGAAGGGGGCTGGGGTTATGGTCATTGGGGAGGGTATGTGCTTTGGTGAGTGCTGTGAAGTGTGTAAACCTGGTGATTCACAGACCTGTACCCCTGGGGATAAAAATATATGTTTATAAAAAATAAAAAATTAAAAAACAAACAAACAAAAAAACCCAAATATGTCAGTGCTGGTGCTCAAGTTCAGAACTAAGGCCTTCCTGGTCCTACAGGTAATAAACAGAAGAACACAAAGCCATCTAACGGTCCAACAGCAGAGTTCTTTTTTCTTCTGATTTGCTCCAGGCTCCACAGTGTCCATATTATAGCACCTCCTGCTCTACGTCATTTCTTTACCATCCAGGAATTCTTTCCCCAAGACCCTGGTAGTCTGCAACACCTTCATCATCTTTTATTGTCAGAGATGTTTGAGCCCTTGAGCTGCTATCCTGGCTCCCTTTGGCTCTGCCCATGCACCCCCGGGCTAGGCGAGCCCCCTGTCAGCCCGGTCCTGTTGTGAGACAGATGTGAATCAGCTGGTCTAACTCTCCATCTGGAGGGCAAGTTTGGTCTTTCTTAGACTAAAGGCCCACTCTGTGTGACCCCCCTCCTAATCCCTCAAATCAATGTGGATCATAAATATTATTTGCCCTATATTACTGAACTCCATTATCTGCCCCTTTCCCTGACTCTTCTTCACATACCAATAAATACATATAAATATGTTGGAAACAGAAATAAACTTTTATAAGAAATACAAAAACATCAGGAGAAAAAATATTCCATTTAAAAATGAAGATAAAAAATTATTCCATTGTAAAACAAATTAGAGAAAAGAAATACTCTGTTCAAAAAATGCAGTGAAAAAAGATAAAAAATCAGAATTGGACATTTTCCTGATTTAGGAAAGAATTTATACAACTTTTTAGCAATGGGGCAAAGAAAAATTAGCCTTTCTTGTTTTATTTTTAATTTAAAAACTTTTTAAAGATTTTTTATTTATTTTAAGACAGAGGGAGAGAGATCACAAGCAGGCAGAGAGGCAGGCAGAGAGAGAGGAGGAAGCAGCTCCCCACTGAGCAGAGAGCCCGAATGTGGGGCTCAATCCCAGGACCCTGAGATAATGACCTAGGGCAAAGGCAGAGGCTTAATCCATTGAGCCACCCATATGCCCCTACATCTAATTTTTTAAAACATAGGATATATTTTACTAGAAGGCAACAAAACAAAGCAAAACAAAACAAATAGAAAGACCATCCATATACCTACCTATTTCTTACTTGGCTTTTGTCCAGACACCCCACCTTCCTCCTTAACTACCAGTCTCTAAAATCATTAACCTTGTTGCTTCTATCTGTGGTTATTTATTTTTCTTTTTTGCAGTTTGTAATTAATGTGTGGGAGGGGTGGTGGGAAGGAAGAAAGCCCATGGTTGAAGATTTTTTTCTTTGTTTTTGTCTGTAAGCTAGTAAGAATATATTTGTGCCAGAACTGTAAATGTCTCTCTCTCTCTCTCTCTCTCTTTCTGTAATGGACCAGCTTTCCTATGCTTTTTTTATTCCCTCTAGAGTTGAGATATGAGTAAACACCTGGAGATCCTATGTGAAGAAGGAACTGTGACTTATTAGATGCTAAGTTGGAGAAATGTTTTGGAAATTAAACTGCCCTCCAGCTTTAAAGCAGAGAAGCCTTCCGAAGGCAATGAAGACTAGTCTTACAGCCCAACTGTGGTCCAACGTGGAAGCTTGATACAATGCTTTTACATTTATCAAAGGGAGAATGAAATGAGGGGGAAAAAAGATTCAGTGTTCGGCTCCATTCTGGTTATTTCTTACCAAATGACAGACTGTCCCAGAACTTGGTGACTTAAAACAATAATCATTTAATATAACACGATTTTGTGTGTTGGAAATCCCAGCAGGGCTCAGATGATCGGTAGCACTGACCACAGCTAGTACTTCGGGTTCAAAGAGCCCATGACAACAATTTCCCTCACTGCCTTGCACTTGGCAATGACGTCTCAAATTCTGAATTCAGATGGACCTCTCTTTTGGTACATGCGGTCTTAGGACTTTTCACCATGTCTTTCCAGCAAGGTGGGCAGACACTGAGCATGGTGGACGGGAGCTCTAAGGATCCAAGGGAAAGAAATAATACTTTTGATAAGTCTGGCACTGCTTTCACTGTTTGCAATTGTCCAAAGGCATCACAGGGTCAAGGAGAGGGAGAATAAATTCTACTGCACAATGGGAGGGTCACCAAAGAACATAGATCGTATTTAGTCCACTCTAGGTTCAAGTGAGGTTTTGAGAATTTAAAGAGAATTTTTTCCTTCAAACAGACTTACGTCATGAAAAGTGGCTTGTATTTAACAGGTGTCTTGTTAAATTAGATAAAAGGAAACATGGTTTCTGTTGGACAAAAGCAGGTGTAAGGACAAATATGAATTAAAAATAAGAGGCTTATTTCTTCCTGTTGAAATAAAGGGAGAGATTCCCCTCCTCTCCTTTCTCTTAGAGCATTTACTTTAGAAAACTTGCAAGTGCTTTCTTCTTTCTTTGAAATGTATATAAATCTTTTAAATATTAGAGAGGCCTTCTGTCAGCTTTGTGATCTAGGAATATCTTTCTCTAGGACTTGGAAGCACTTCTCTTTTAAATATAAGCATGAGGACTATGGACTCTGAAAAACAATCTGAGGGTTTTGAAGGGGCGGGGGTGGGAGGTTGGGGGAACCAGGTGGTGGGTATTAGAGAGGGCAGGAATTGCATGGAACACTGGGTGGGATCCAAAAACAATGAATACTGTTATGCTGAAAAAAATTAATTAATTTAAAAAATAAATAAATATAAGCATGAGGGGCGATAGCACCCTTTCTCTGCTTTTTTGTGGGAGTGTAAGTCTTGTGCCAGGTTGCAAAATGATTAGTCATAGGAATATGAGAAGTTTGTTTTACTTCTGGATAATGTCAGTAGCTAACATAGATGATAATCCTAATTACCAAGCAAATTTGGAATGAACTCTGTGTGAGAAAGTTGTTGTCAAGTCCTATTGCTTGAGGAATAGCTGTTTACCTAGAAAACATGTATGTAGTGGGTTGTATCCCCCTGAATATGTAAAAAGGTGAGTTTTCTTTCTGTCTTTGTAATCCTTTAGCAGATTGCCTGTCATGCACGTCACATTCTGATTTAATGCTTATTCAATAATGAAACTGGTTTGGGGACACCTGGATGGCTCAGCTGGTTAAGCGTCTGACTCCTGATTTTGGCTCAGGACATGATCTAAGCACAGTCTGCTTGTGATTTTCTCTCCCTCTCCTGACCCTCTCCACTCACATATGCATGCTGTCTCTAAATAATAATAATAATAATAATAATAATAAATAATGAAATTGATTTCTTTCTCTACTATCTTTGTGGGAAAAGTCTCTGGGTTGGAATTTTTTGTTTTTAATTACATTTCCCCAACATAAGCCATGATAAGAAAAAACACAGAAGAGAAGAATTTCCATAATCTAGAAATTTATGCTTGGTAATAATCAGAGATGTATCTGAATGTTCTGTAAATGGATGTTTATCTGAGCACTACTTACAATGATGGAAATTGAAAACGATATAAGTGTCCCACAGAGAGAAGTTATATAAGAGATGGTGTGCCTGACCATTCAATTGCATATTTTCCTGCTACCAAAGAATTTTTAATGACCCATATATTGTTTCTGATATAATGTCATGAAAATAGAATAAAACCAGTTTTAAAATCCCATACTCACCACAACCATGATTAAATCTCTCTCTCTCACACACACAGAGATACACACAAAGAAACAGCTGGAAAAAAATTGACTAAAATGTAAACTTATATGTGATTACTTTCTTTTAAATATTTTCCGTACTTTCATTTTCTTTTTTAAAAAGATTTTGTTTATTTGAGAGAGAGAATGAGAAAGAGAGAGAAAGAGAAAGCATGTTTGTGAGTGAGGGGAAGGGACGGAGAGAGGGGGAAGCAGGTTCCCCGTTGAGCAAGGAACCGGATACAGGACTTGATTCCAAGACCTTGAGATCATGACCTGAGCCGAAGACAGATGCTTAACTGATGAGACACGCAGGAACCCCTGTACTTTCATTTTCTAATGAAAAAACATTTTCATAGTGAAAAATAAATAAATAAACTTATAATTTTATATTTTAAGGCTAGAAGTATACAGAAAACAGTAGATGGTTGACTTAAGTTGGCGGAAAATCAAAACAGAACTGTGGTGGAAAGGGATTAGGAAAGATCAATAAACTCTGAGGAAAATCATAAAACTATGGGGAAAGGTGATGAGAAGTGACAAAATAAAATACAAAATGATGGTTGAATAGGAAAACAAAAGGAAGAATCAAAGCACATTTTTTCCAGACCTGTGAAAATAAAGACTTGTGATAGAAAACCAGCTGCTTTACAATGTTTCAAGCAAGATTAATAATCTTAAGTAAAGAGTAAGAGCTAGTCTGATAGGGCATTTTGGAAATATCCAAATTTTTTAAAAAATGGTCCCATCAAATGAACAAATATAAGGTGCATGTTTGAGTTAAACAGTAGCACCATAGAACAAATTGTTTTTGTTCCATTCTGTCATTTGACTTGAGTTTTGCATTTAATCCTTTAAATAGTCTTATTCTATAGAGAAAAGTCACTTTTTTTTAGCATGTAACAGGTAAATACAAATGTTTAAATTCCCAAGTAGTTAATTTTTTTAAAGCTCCATTTGTTAAATAATCCATTCCTTGTAGTTTGCCGATGCATTATTTATCAAGTAGTAAATGCATACATGTCTCACTGTCTGTTTCTGGGCTATTTATTCTGCTTCATTGATCTTTGGATCCTTTAAAAGTAGATTATCACTAATTGATATAAAGACTGGTAGTTTCATCAAGTCTGTGGATACTTGTCCTGAATATACTTCAGTACTACTGACTTTATAAAGGAAATACTTTCAGAGGGTTCACTGCACAATAAACACAGAGGAGAAAATGTGTTAATAAGGAGAAGACAACATCAAATCTTTTTTTTTTTTTTTTATCTTTTTTAGCAACCGTAGTAGGCATTCTCAGTTAGTGTCTTGCTCCCATCTATTCTTCCCAATATCAAAATTCACTGCAACATAAAAGCAGTTTAGGTCTAGAACACAGAGGGCCCTATTCAGTTTTATAAATCAAGGTTTATGAGAATGCCTTCTATCAAAAAATCTGTCAGTCCCAATGTAGAAGACTGGAACCTCATTTAAGAAGTCAAGATTCCAACGCTTTCTCCCACTAACTGTGCAAATTTGAAAAATGTATCTAACTAGTTCTTGAATCTGTTTCTTTACTGTTAACATAAAGACTAATGCAGTAGACTATGTGACACATTAGAACACAATCAATCTCTAAAAATTGTGAATTTTTAAAAATAGAGCTACCCTTTGACCCTGCAATTGCACTACTGGGTATTTACCCCAAAGATATAAACGTAGTGAACAGAAGGGCCATCTGTACCCCAGTGTTCATTATCAGCAATGGCCAAAGTCACCAAACTGTGGAAAGAGCCAAGATGTCCTTCAACAGACGAATGGATAAAGAAGATACGGTCCTTAAATACAATGGAGTATTATGCCTCCATCAGAAAGGATAAATACCCAACTTTCATATCAACATGGATGGGACTGGAAGAGATTATGCTGAGTGAAATAATTCAAGTAGAGAGAGTCGATTTTCATATGGTTTCACTTACTTGTGGAGCATAAGGAATAACACGTAGGACATTGGGAGATGGAGAGGAGAAGAGAGTTGGGGGAAATTGGAGGGGGAGACAAACTATGAGAGACTATGGACTCTGAGAAACAAACTGAGGGTTTTGGAAGGGAGGGGGTGAGAGTGAGTGAGCCTGGTGGTGGAGATTATGGAGATTGGTGAGTATTATGGAGGGTATGGTGCATAAAAAATGAATCTTGGAACACTGATAAAATAAAAGAAATAAAAAGGAAAAAAAAAGAAAATCATAAGTTTTGAGGGAATGGTATCAGATTCCAAAATACAGATATTACTTTATTCTTGCCAATGGCCCTAAAAAAACTTTATTCTAGACTTGTCAAGGCTTACGGACAGGTAAGGTTTCTATGACTATGACCATAGTACACAGTGTAGGATACATGGATCTCTGACAACCAATAATGATAGTTTATGATAAAAGAAATTGCTGGATTTTGTTTATATAGGTCAGGTAGCTATGTGGTAATCTCAAAAAGCAGCAAGAGTTTATTGAAAACATACCATACGAGCAATAGTCTTTTAATAGGGAATCTTTTGAAAATCTGATGAACTGAGAAGCTATCCAAAAGTATCAATTTGTGACTGCCATTTCTTTGACAGACCCCAATAGACTGGAATTACTACGAAGTCTGCCTGAATCACTGGGCAGCATGAAATTGGTCTCCATCTCAGCATACATGACCTGGGGTCTCAAGCACATGGCATCACAGATTCTTTGATAACGGAGGACTGAGTTTACCATGTGCCATTTGAAAATAAACCTTGTATTAATTCAGACCAAAATTCTGTAATGAGGTTCCTGAAATTTAAAATCCAGCCAATCTCATTGTTTTGCATTCAAAATCAATTTTTAAATTTATTTTCGGCATAACAGTATTTATTGTTTTTGCACCACACCCAGTGCTCCATGCAATCCATGCCATCTCCAATACCCACCACCTGGTTCCCCCAAACTCCCACCCCCACCCCTTCAAAACCCTCAGATTGTCTTTCAGAGTCCATAGTCTCTCATGGTTCACCTCCCCTTCCAATTTACCCCAACTCCCTTCTCCTCTCCATCTCCCCTTGTCCTCCATGCTATTGTTATGCTCCACAAATAAGTGAAACCATATGATAATTGACTCTCTCTGCTTGACTTATTTCACTCAGCATCATCTCTTCCAGTCCCATCCATGTTGCTACAAAAGTTGGGTGTTCATCCTTTCGTATGGAGGCATAATACTCCATAGTGTAATGGACCACATCTTCCTTATCTATTCATCCGTTGAAGGGCATCTTGGTTCTTTCCACAGTTTGGTGACCATGGCCATTGCTGCTATAAACATTGGGGTACAGATGGCCTTTCTTTTCACTACATCTGTATCTTTGGGGTAAATACCCAGTAGTGCAATTGCAGGGTCATAGGGAAGCTCTATTTTTAATTTCTTGAGGAATCTCTACACTGTTCTCCAAAGTGGCTATACCAACTTGCATTCCCACCAACAGTGTAAGAGGGTTCCCTTTTCTCCACAACCCCTCCAATACATGTTGATTCCTGTCTTGCAAATTTTGGCCATTCTAACTGGTGTAAGGTGGTATCTCAATGTGGTTTGAATTTGAATCTCCCTGATGGCTAGTGATGATGACTGTCAAAATCAATTTTTTTTCAAAGATTGTACTTATTTATTTGACAGACAGAGATCACAAGTAGGCAGAGAAGCAGGCCAAGAGAGAGGAGGAAGCAGGCTCCCTGCGGAGCAGAGAGCCTGATGGGAGTTCGATCCCAAAACTCTGAGATCATGATCTGAGCCAAAGGCAGGGGCTTTAACCCATTGAGCCACCCAGGCACCCCCAAAATCAATTTGTTAACTGGTTGTGTTCCTGATTATATATTTCCTGTGTGTGTGTGTGTAATGAAATTTTATGTAGTACTTCCCATTTAAAAGTTTAGCAATGAATAAAAATGGAAACCATCCAAGATTCCACCCCAAAGAGATAAGATCATAAGAAAGTGGACAAGCACACACAAACGTAAATGTATCTGAATCTGAAGCCCACACTTTTCCATCATTGAAATCTAGTATCACTTCCATTTCTGTAGCAGATGAAGTTGATTTGTATCCCAGGCATGCTGATAATTTTAGTACCTTAAATTAATATCCCTTAAATATCCATTCAGTAGTTAAATAGTGGAAATAAGATAAACTGATTTATTTTTGGTTAATTTAATGTCTATGTTGAAACAAATTCACTTATTGATTCACTTCCAAGAATTCATGGAAAGCCAACATGGTTTAAAAATCCAGCAAAACATTTTCTACCACTCAGTGTTTCCTTATTTATTTTTGGGGTCCTTTTGTTATTTCCTAACTACATTACTCCTTAAGAGATGAAAGGCTTTAGCTTTAGATGTGCAAATTATTACTTGCTCCCAGTAAAAGCATCACTCAGTAGACTAATGTGTTTCAGATTCTCAGCAGGAGGGACTTCTTGGGCGCATGAGGAAGATATGGAACAGAGATGGTTATTTGCTGGCAAAAAAGGTGTTCTGCAAATTTTTAATCAGATGTCTATTTTTGCAAAATTAGGTCCAATATTGCATATATTCATTGGATTTAAAAATAAAATGGTGATTTTTAAATTTATCTAGCTTGTTCTGGTTATTGGGATGAGACAAGTAATCTCTGGAGGCTCTCTGTGTTCATGCTAGAAAAATCCTATCCATCACTGCTGAAAAGGAGAACAAAAGTATAGTATAAGAGGATAGATTTGTGAAAAGCACATTCCTTGAGCAGGGATGAAGCTTATGCTCTGAGCATCGACAATCCAGTAAAAATGAGAGGTTCTGGGGCTCCTGGGTGGATCAGTTGTTGAAGTGTTTGCCTTCTGCTCAGGTCATGATCCCAGCGTCCTGAGATCAAGCCCCGTGCTGGGCTCCCTGCTCATCAAGGAGTCTCCTGCTCCCTCTCCCTGTGCTCCTCCTCCCCCCACTCAAGTTCTCTCTTGCTTGCTCTGCTGCTTGCTCTGCTTGCTCTCTCTCAAATAAATAAGTTAAAAAAAAATGAGAGGTCCTTCTAATACTCTATTAGTTCTCGTGTCCTATTGTGGTGGACCTCCTCACTTACTTCTCACCAAATTTAACATCAATCTTCTGAAATCTTCTTTTTCTAAAAACTTCCCAGATTGGTAGCTCAAAAGATCTAGTCCTTCATTCACCAAACATTTGCAAATGATCTGCAGCAAGTTCAGGGTCAGTGATTCCTCCCAGATTAGACTGGAGGGTCCCCACGTCCCTCCACAGCGCTGGGCAAACATCTTTAGTAGTCTCTGGGTGAAGAAGTTCATAAACTGAAACGTTGGACTCTAACATGAGGATGTCAGACAAACTAGTGAATAATAAATTCCAGGCCCAGATAAGCTGAACCTTATCTTGGTTCACTTGAACCAAGTGAACTTGGTTTACTAAGAATGTAGGCAAATAGAGGGATAGTCATTAGTCTTTTTGGGTTCCAGAGCTGTTATAGAATCTGATAAAATCATGAATGAAAGAGGAGAGATCACAACTAACACCAAAGAAATACAAACTATTATAAGAACATACTATGAGCAACTCTACGCCAATAAATTTGACAATCTGGAAGAAATGGATGCATTCCTAGAAACATATAAACTACCACAACTGAACCAGGAAGAAATAGAAAGCCTGACCAGACTCATAATCAGTAAGGAGATTGAAACAGTCATTAAAAATCTCCAAACAAACAAAAGCCCAGGGCCAGATGGCTTCCCGGGGGAATTCTACCAAACATTTAAAGAAGAACTAATTCCTATTCTCCTGAAACTGTTCCAAAAAATAGAAATGGAAGGAAAACTTCCAAACTCATTTTATGAGGCCAGCATCACCTTGATCCCCAAACCAGACAAGGATCCCACCAAAAAAGAGAGCTATAGACCAATATCCCTGATGAACACAGATGCGAAAATACTCAACAAAATACTAGCCAATAGGATTCAACAGTACAGTAAAAAGATTATTCACCACGACCAAGTGGGATTTATTCCAGGGCTGCAAGGTTGGTTCAACATCCGCAAATCAGTCAATGTGATACAACACATCAATAAAAGAAAGAACAAGAACCATATGATACTCTCAATAGATGCTGAAAAAGCATTTGACAAAGTACAGCATCCCTTCCTGATCAAAACTCTTCAAAGTGTAGGGATAGAGGGCACATACCTCAATATCATCAAAGCCATCTATGAAAAACCCACCGCAAATATCATTCTCAATGGAGAAAAACTGAAAGCTATTCCGCTAAGGTCAGGATCACAGCAGGGATGTCCATTATCACCACTGCTATCCAACATAGTACTAGAGGTCCTAGCCTCAGCAATCAGACAACAAAAGGAAATTAAAGGCATCCAAATCGGCAAAGAAGAAGTCAAATTATCACTCTTCGCAGATGATATGATACTATATGTGGAAAACCCAAAAGACTCCACTCCAAAACTGCTAGAACTTATACAGGAATTCAGTAAAGTGTCAGGATATAAAATTAATGCACAGAAATCAGTTGCATTTCTCTACACCAACAGCAAGACAGAAGAAAGAGAAATTAAGGAGTCAATTCCATTTACAATTGCATCCAAAACCATAAGATACCTAGGAATAAACCTAACCAAAGAGACACAGAATCTATACTCAGAAAACTATAAAGTACTCATGAAAGAAATTGAGGAAGACACAAAGAAATGGAAAAATGTTCCATGCTCCTGGATTGGAAGAATAAATATTGTGAAAATGTCTATGCTACCTAAAGCAATCTACACATTTAATGCAATTCCTATCAAAGTACCATCCATCTTTTTCAAAGAAATGGAACAAATAATGCTAAAATTTATATGGAACCAGAAAAGACCTCGAATAGCCAAAGGGATATTGAAAAAGAAAGCCAACGTTGGTGGCATCACAATTCCAGACTTCAAGCTCTATTACAAAGCTGTCATCATCAAGACAGCATGGTACTGGCACAAAAACAGACACATAGACCAATGGAACAGAATAGAGAGCCCAGAAATAGACCCTCAACTCTACAGTCAACTAATCTTCGACAAAGCAGGAAAGAATGTCCAATGGAAAAAAGACAGCCTCTTCAATAAATGGTGCTGGGAAAATTGGACAGCCACATGCAGAAAAATGAAATTGGACCATTTCCTTACACCACACACAAAAATAGACTCAAAATGGATGAAGGACCTCAATGTGCGAAAGGAATCCATCAAAATCCTTGAGAAGAACACAGGCAGCAACCGCTTCGACCTCAGCCGCAGCAACATCTTCCTAGGAACAACGCCAAAGGCAAGGGAAGCAAGGGCAAAAATGAACTATTGGGATTTCATCAAGATCAAAAGCTTTTGCACAGCAAAGGAAACAGTTAACAAAATCAAAAGACAACTGACAGAAGGGGAGAAGATATTTGCAAACGACATATCAGATAAAGGACTAGTGTCCAGAATCTATAAAGAACTTAGCAAACTCAACACCCAAAGAACAAATAATCCAATCAAGAAATGGGCAGAGGACATGAACAGACATTTCTGCAAAGAAGACATCCAGATGGCCAACAGACATGAAAAAGTGCTCCATATCACTCGGCATCAGTGAAATACAAATCAAAACCACAATGAGATATCACCTCACACCAGTCAGAATGGCTAAAATCAACAAGTCAGGAAATGACAGATGCTGGCGAGGATGCAGAGAAAGGGGAACCCTCCTACACTGTTGGTGGGAATGCAAGCTGGTGCAGCCACTCTGGAAAACAGCATGGAGGTTCCTCAAAATGTTGAAAATAGAACTGCCCCTATGACCCAGCAATTGCACTATTGGGCATTTACCCTAAAGATACAAACGTAGTGATCCAAAGGGGCACTTGCACCCGAATGTTTATAGCAGCAATGTCCACAATAGCCAAACTATGGAAAGAACCTAGATGTCCATCAACAGATGAATGGATCAAGAAGATGTGGTATATATACACAATGGAATACTATGCAGCCATCAAAAGAAATGAAATCTTGTCATTTGCGACAACATGGATGGAACTAGAGCGTATCATGCTTAGCGAAATAAGTCAAGCAGAGAAAGACAACTATCATATGATCTCCCTGATATGAGGAAGTGGTGATGCAACATGGGGGCTTAAGTGGGTAGGAGAAGAATCAATGAAACAAGATGGGATTGGGAGGGAGACAAACCATAAGTGACTCTTAATCCCACAAAACGAACTGAGGGTTGCTGGGGGGAGGGGGTTTGGGAGAAGGGGGTGGGATTATGGACATTGGGGAGGGTATGTGCTTTGGTGAGTGCTGTGAAGTGTGTAAACCTGGTGATTCACAGACCTGTACCCCTGGGGATAAAAATATATGTTTATAAAAAATAAAAAATTAAAAAAAAAAAGAATCTGATGAAAGCCATGAAATCTCATCCTAAAAAAATTGTACACACACACTATACATATAGTGTGTGGGTATAATATATATATATATATTGTGTGTGTGTGTATATATATGTATATACATCAATATATATGTATATGTAGTCTACGAAACCCCAGAAATTATATGCAGACTTTGCACATATAGACATGCAAAGTCTATAAATTATAAAGTCTATAATTATGTGCAGACTTTGCACGCCTATATATACATACATACATACATACATACACATACATAGATACATTTACATGTATATGTATGTATGTATGTATGTGTGTGTGTGTGTGTGTATAGACATGCAAAGTCTGCACATAATTTCTGGGGTTTTGTAGACTACCCTGAGTGGACTATACACATGCATGATTCATTCATTCAGCAAATGATTAACAAACACCTATCTATCTGCATCTTCTAAATCTTGACTTTGTGTGTGTGTGTGCATGTGTGTGTCTTTAAGTCACTTTTTATTTTAAAACAAGTTTTAGATTTACAGAAAAATTACAAAGATGGTACAAAGGATTCTTATATACCCCTACCCTGTCTCTATCATTAATGTCTTTCATTGCTATGGTACATTTGTTCTTCTTTTTTTTTAATTTTTAAATTTTTTTATAAACATATAATGCATCATTAGCCCCAGAAGTACAGGTCTGTGTAAATCTAGACTTTTAAGGAGACTCAAATTATCTTGAAGGACCTTTTTATAATTAAAATATATTTTATTTCATTAACTTTAAGGGTGTTTCTTGCTGGAGTATATGATGTTCAAAAGAGTATAAGGCCTGAAACATCTGAGAAAAAGCTAAAGTAAGACAAAGGATGATGGAGGGAGTTTAGACTGAAACTGCAGGATTCTTGGCATCTAAATAAATGACCTATCTCATATTTTTTCCTAGGACAAGATATGTCCTTTAGTGTTGAAACTTGAGCTCCAATTAAAAGGATCACATGAATATCCTTGGAAAACAAGGAATCTATATACATATTGTTGAGGTGGGTAAGACCATGTAAGAAGCATGTAAGAAGACCAACCAGTAGACTAGCTAAGTTAGCTAGACCATTAGGTTATATAGACCCAGCTGCAGATCCCATATTTGTGACCCACTGCTTGTGAAAACCTGGAAAAATTATTAAACGTCTTAGACAATTACTTTTATCATTTGCAAAATCAAATAATAACAGAATCTCATAAATTAGTTCCTTATAAGATTCAATATGATGATGCCTATAAAGCACTTAACCAGGGCCCTGAACAGTGTAGGTGTTCCCAATAAGAACTGAATTACAAATGGCCCTTACTGAAAGGTAGGGGATGTTTGCATACCACTTAACTATTACACATAGATGTTTAGGTATTTGGGATGAAGGCAAGGTAAGATTTTGGAAAAAATAATGGAATTCTGAGCTCAGATGAGGATTAGTAGATAAATGGTTCTCTACAATCAAAATGGTCGTAAAACAACTGATTGGGGCCAGCATTCAGTATTAAGTGTCAGAGATTATAGCCTTAAAACCTCTCTCTAGCTCACACCTAATTAGGAGACTGTACTCACACAGAGGCTTTACAGAAACGCAGAAACCGGGGCGCCTGGGTGGCTCAGTGGGTTAAGCCGCTACCTTCGGCTCAGGTCATGATCTCGGGGTCCTGGAATCGAGTCCCGCATCGGGCTCTCTGCTCAGCAGGGAGCCTGCTTCCCTCTCTCACTCTCTGCCTGCCTCTCCGACTACTTGTGATTTCTCTCTGTCAAATAAATAAATAAATCTTTAAAAAGAACCCAAAACAAACAAACAAAAAAAAAACGCAGAAACCCCTGATGAGTTAACGGAAGAGGGAATAGTGATGTCACTCAAACACCAGGGGGCGCTCTCAGTTTAAGGGAAAAGCACCCCAGTCCCCTTTAAAAATTGAGGAGGTCAAAACGTGCTAAAGGTCAGGACAGACTTTGGGAACAATTCACTACTGTGGTTTAAATTTAGAATTCTTCACAAATCTTTTTTTTTTTTTTTTTTTCTCATTTATTTGGATTTCTTAATAGAGCCATATGGGGGAAAACAATGTAGTGCTATTTCTAACATTCAGACCACCCTGCCTTGTGCCACATGGATTTCTCTTTTTTTACTCTCTTTAGAGACGTCCAGAGTTTTCAAAGTCATTTCTAAGTCATTTACAGGCAAGAGATATTGCATCTACACAAGTAAAATAGAGGAAGGAGATAATATTTGCTGATGATGGGGCTTTTCAAATTACTTAAATAATTTAGTCTCCATTTCCCCCTAATGTGACTTATCCTTCACTTAACCATTCACGAAAATAGGTAAGATCCTAGCTGTCCTATTTTTATTCATTCACTCATTCAGCAAATATTTGTTGAACGTGGGCTACATGTGAGGCCTTGGGAATAAGGAAATTCATAAACATCAATCCTGGTCCCTCACATAACAAATCACCTGACATTGAGTCGGCTCTCAGCTTACATTTTAGTGAGAAGAGACAGACAATTGAAATCAGGAGGGCAAATATATAAGAAACTGAATGTATACACGGATAATGACCAAACCAAATATAAAAATAGAACTCTGACCTACAACCTGTTGGAACAAGCCCATAACACTCGTCCCTCTATAATAAACTGTTGAGGAAGTCAGCCTGCTAGGAAGTCTAACTGTTATATAAAGTAATAATCCAGGATCCTAAACAATAGCTTCTTTAACAATTGACCCCAAATGACCAAGACTTGATTAATAATTGATAGTTCCCCTAATGTTTTCCTCTACTTCCAACTTAAGACCAACCAGAGAAAACGTCATATGCACCCGTCGGAGATCATGTAGGATGCCTGGCTTCTAGTTAGCCAGCCTACAGCTTCCCCATGCCAACAACCCCATTCTTCCCTTCTTGCACTCTGAAACTTTTTCATCCTTTTGCCTGCCTTTGAGTCTCTGTCAAACACAGAGGATAGTGGCTGACTTTCCTGCTATGTAGCAAGCTCAGAATAAATGGGCTTTGCATTTCTCCTTTGGTTAGTCTTCATTTATTTCCATGTATAGAATATGACAGGTTTGGAAAAGTAGTATGCAGAAATATAAATCATAATTAAGGAATAGGGGTACCTGTGGGAGAGGGGTTTATTTTCCAGGGAGCGGCGAGGCAAGACCGTTTAAGCAAAGACCTAAAGGAAGTGAGGGCTGGGCTTTGTCGATATCCAGGAGGGGCATCCCTGTATGAGGAAGAGCAAGTACAGCTTGAAAGGGAGACTGTTTTGTGGTTTGAAAAATGGCCATTTTCAGAGTGAATACAAGAAAGAGAGAGAGAGTGGCCAGATCGGAGTTCAGAGAGTCCGCGAGCCAAAGAGTAAGGCCCTAGAATAAGAAGAGACACCTTTGGAGCTTTAAACAGAGGAATGGCATGACCTGAATTTGCTCTTGAAGTGACACCCTGGCTCTTGTGTTCAAGTGCACTGTAGGGAGCAGGGGAGAAGCCTGGGGGCCAGGTCGCAGTAATGCAGACAAAGATGGCAGTGGTTTAGTCGGGGGATAGTATAGAGGAGCTCATGAAAAATCTCTTGGTTTTGAATGTTTGAAAGCAAATCTTTTTTTTTTTTTTTAAGATTTTATTTACTTATTTCAGGGAGAGAGATAATGAGAGGGAGAAGGAGAGAAAATCTGAAGCAGATGCCACACTGAGCACAGAGCCCAATGTGGGGCTTTATCTTACAACCTCGAGGTCAAGACCTGAGTCGAAACCAAGAATCAGACTCTTCACTGACTAAGTCACCCAGGGGCCCCTGTTTGAAGGCAAATGTCATGGATGTATTGACTGGGTGGCGTCCGAAAGGTGAAATGAAAGGACAAGAGGATAAAAATTTAGGCTTTTGAATGCATGAACTTGGAAAGACAGAGACAACACTGGGAAGGGGAGAAGTGGTTTGGGGTGGCTATTTGTAGCAACTGGTAATTTGGTTCTAGTCACAGTGAATTTGAGATGTCTGTAAGATTTTCAAAGGAAATTACAGAAAACTTCAGCCTAGGGATAAAGGTGTGGGCATTATTAGCATATTTGTAGAGTTAAAGCCATCCGTACAGTCACCTTGGAGTAGTATAGTATTTAAAGGCTGGAAAAATGAGAAGAAACTTGGAAAGGGGAATGAGAAAAGTGACTAGGGAGATAGGAAAAGAACCAACAGAGAGAGTGGCCGCCCCAAAACTATGAGAAGAAAGCATTGTAAGAGTAAAGGCATGGTCAATGGGGACAAATCTGACGGGTTAAGTAAGAAAACTAAGAACTGATGATGAAACTTAACAATTTAGACATTGTCAATGACTTTTACAATAGTTTTCATGGAAGTTGTGAAGAATACAGTCCGAACAAAAATCAAAAGCAGAATGGGAGAGTATAAATTTTAAGATAAGTAAGAAGAAGCAGTGCTCTGTCAATTTTACTTTAAAAAAGAGGTAAGAAACTGCTGTAGGAGGGGGCTGTGGGGCCAGAGGCAAGGTTTGTGTGTTAGTAGGTTTGTTTGTTTTTAAGTTTGGTTCTATTGAAATCGGTTTGGATGTTTATGGTAAGCAGAATAATGGCCCACCGAATATGGCCATGTCCTCATTCCTATGAAAGGTGACATATTCAATCAAATCAACTCAAATCAAAATCAAAAAGCTTTTGCAAGAATTGATTAATGATCTTGTTGAGGAATATTAGTCCAGACTTTCTATGCGGATTCAGTGTCATTATTATTCAGGTAGACCCACTGCAACTACATGAGTCCATTTAAAGGCAAGAGGGAGGTGAGAGGGTCAGAGAAGGAGATGTGATGGAAGTGTGTGTGTGTGTGTTTGTGTGTGTGTGTGTGTGTGTGTGAGTGTGTGTGTGAGAGAGAGAGAGAGAGAGAGAGAAAGAGACAGAGAGAGCTTGAGATTCAAAGACTCTGTGTTGATATAAATCGAAGATAAAAGTAGAGGCTGTGAGCCAAGGAAGCAGGTAGTCTCTAGAAGGTGGAAAATAATACATATGAATTCTCATCTAGGGACTCCAGAAGGATACAGGCCTGCAAATTCATTTTGCATTTCTGAACCCCAGTTCTGAAGTTAATAGATTAGTGTTCTTTTAAGCCACTAAATGTGCTGCAATTTGCAGTAGCAGCAACAAAAGCAAACACAATGTTGTTGGGAATGATAACAATCAAGAAGAGAAAATGATAATGCAGGGGAGCGATGGCCATGTCTAGAATGATGTCTTTCAACCTGTATCTTGGAGTCATCAGATGGGACCTGGTGCACAAAAGGATGGACACAGGTAGGATTTCATTCTAGTAACGGGGTAGTATACAATTGAATTGCATTCAGTTGATACATTCAGGGGCAGAAGCATTTCCTCAATTTTTTCAGTGAAGTTCAAATCAACAGCATCAGCTATAATTGGAGAACTGGGGAGGGATGTTGAAGGAAAGTAGGCAATAAGAATGCAGGAAAAGAACAGACTAGAGAAGAGTAATACGACTGCATGGCAGAAACAAGGACCCACTTGAGATTAGTGGTGATGGCGTGTCTGTTGGTTCAAAAATTTTTAGTCATATTTAGCCTCCTAGATCGATTGCAGAATCCATGGAGAGTTGGGTTTCATCAAAATCGATTTTGCCAGAGAAATAAAACGTGGAAGATTGGAGTTAGAAATTGAGGGTGTAAGCAAGGGAATCTAAGATGCTTGAGGGAGAAAATGGAGACATGACTTAAGTTGGGACATTGAAAGCAGGGTGAATCAATGAACTGTAGATTTCTGTGGTATCAAAGAGTTATTGGCAATCGTGTGGGGGAGGTAGTGAAGTCCAGAATATGGGAAGCTTGGGAATATGCTATGGGAAGCTGAAGCTCATGAGAGTAAGAATGTGTAGGAAGCCCGTCTCTGGGGCTGCACACTGACATCACTGGGAGAGTGTAATTCAGAACCACATGACATCAGCATGTGGGGTGGATTCGGGCCATTAGAATTTCGTTCAATTTCTCCTGTATGATTCTAATATGCAGGCATGATTTGAATACCACAGGAGTAGGTAGCTGAGTGGACTGAAAAACAAGAGTGCAGGAAGCCCGGGAGACAACGCCAACGATGTAAAAAAAGACCCACGAGCTGAAATTGACCTCTTCCAAGGAAAAGTATTACGGAACTGTCTGCTGTTTTAGGGTACAGTTATGGAAACTTTCATCATTATCATAAACTAGGCTTTTGTCCTTGTTAACACAAGGACAACTGAGTTAATTATTTGTCCAAGAAATCTTGGGCAGCATGTTGCCTGATTGTTTTTTTTTGCGGGGGGGTGGGGAAGAAAAGAAAAGAAAAAATAAAAAAGAAATAGATGAATTTCTCTCCACCCTCCTCTACCATTCGAGGTGGGAAATGTTTATAAAATTCTAATTTTAAAAAAAGAGATAGACCTGAACTACAAGTTACATGAACCAGTGTTCTTGCTAAGAGACACATAGGTAAACACCGACATTACACCTGAGGCACCACCAGGCGTTTAAAGCAACAACTGAGTAAGATGTGAACAATTAAGCATGTACTTCCGGCACAGACACTGATAGTTACATGCCCAGTATCCAATTTTTCCTCCTCTTTTACGATGAGAATCTCAATTTTGTCTAGGGTGAGAGTGTGCCTTGTCAAAAATATGCCCCTCCCAACTTTTCCTCGACCTAGTTTAATCATGTGACCCACATCCAGCCCCAGAGATCTAAGTGGGAGTGTCCCAAGTCAGACTTCAGAGAAAAATTTGTTTGGTTTGGTTTGTTTTTTTTCTGATAGAGACAGACTTCTTTTGGAGCATGGGGGTTTGACCCTTTGCATACCTCCTTCTCCTTTGCCTGGAGGGGACTCAGGCGTTCTGAGACTCTGAACACCACTGCCACATGTTTGATTGCTGGCAGCAGGAAGCTAAACAGAACTTCTACCCCATAGGAATATCAGAGCAGCCCTGACAGCCCTAAGCTGCCAAACGCTACACTTTCTTTTTTTTTTTTTTTTTAAGAAAGACAAACATCTTACTTATTTGAGCAACTTCAGTAGAATGTGTGTTATATAAAGGCAAGTGTAATTGCTAGTGAATAAAATTTTCTTCAAACGGTTTTAGGAACACCTTTATCCTTCATTATAAGTAGGGAAAAAAAGAAATTTATTTAATCAGTAGATTCCATGAATTATGTTTAAATTACATTTATGCTCCTTAATACAATGGAATATAGCATCACTATAAATATGATGAGGCAGACAAATACATAATGGAATAAAAATGTTCAGGATAGACCATTAGGTGGAGAAACAAAGGAGCTAACACAACGGCATGTATCGAGGGCTTGACTAGACTTATTTTCACCTAAATTTCAACTATGTGTGTGTGTGTGTGTGCGTGCGTGTGTGTATTCTTTTCAGGTCTGGTTGTAGTGGTCAGGGTTGTGGTGAGAGTAGCATCAAGGAGATGTGTCCTGAACCCACTTACATGATAACACAAAGACAATGGTATGTGTGAATATAGAGTGGGTGGCTGCATTGTAAGAAGGGGAAAGCAACCTTCTTCTTCTTTTAATTTATTTGACAGAGAGAGCAAGAGAGGGAACACAAGCAGGGGGAGTGGGAGAGGGAGAGACAGGCTGACAGGCTTTCCACCGGGCAGGGAGCCCAAAGCGGGGTTCCATCTGGGGACCCTAAGATCATGACCTGAGCTGAAGGCAGAGGCTTAACAACTGAACCACCCAGGTGCCCCATGCTTATTCTTCTTATGAACTCTTGACAATCTCAGTAAACCAACTTTAAAGAAAGTTTTAAAAAATATATTACTATTTTTTTTTCCTACTTAAGCTTATTGGTCAATGTTTTGCCAGGATTTATTTAAAAAAGAAAACACTTTCACTTGAATTTTAGGGAAATCAATTATTGACAAATATTACTATATAGATAGTACTTAAATTTATTAAATAATGTTGAGGGGCTGTTTTATAACTTTTTAAAACCCAGAAGACTTTGAATGTCAATTATTTTTAATGTTGGACCATTTGCTCAAAGCCAAAAATCATTTTATAATCTGGCCCCTGTATTCAAATTTGATATGCTACAGATTACACTGTGTTTTTACATTTTTTAAAGTGCTCTTTTGTTCCTATACATTCATTATAAGAAAAAAGTAAACGGTAAAACTACCCTGAATCCATGGACTATGTATTTAAGCAACTGCATAAACTGCTAGCACTTTATTTACAAAAACATGTTTAAAACCAGCAGGGTTGTGAGACTGTCTCCTGTAAAGCTCTGTGCTGGCCATCAAGCCTGTTTAAGAGTCTCTTTCTCTCTCTCCCTCTGCCCCTTCCCCTCCCTCTCTGCTTTCTCTCTCTGAAAAACTAAAGCAAAAACAAACATACAAAAACAAAGGAAAACGATGAAAATAACAACAAAAACCAGACAAATAAATAAGCAAACAAAAAACCGCAAATACACAACAGAGTACCTGGTACAAAGTGTAACATTGTTCAATGAAGCTTTTAATACAGACTCAACACACAAGTGTGTGGCAACCCTATATAGCTTATTTTATAAGCCTTCTCATCATTTGGGCAAGAGTTATGATTAATATAAAAATATCCACAGTGTTTACACATATTCTCTCCAAGTCACGCTATTAGTGAGTTTACGGTCAACTAAGAGCTGCATTTTTATTTATTTTTTATTTATTTATGACTGGAAGCCTTTGGATATTCTTTAGAAAATGTTGTACTTGAGAGGTCACAGCTTGATCAAATTTTGAAGGTTTCTTACTCAGGTGAATGAAGTTTTGACATTTTATTCCCTTAGACATAAATCACATACATTAAGCATAACTAAAAGAGCAAAAACTATTTTTACTTATCAAGAGAGTCCAATCTAAAATACTAAGTAAAGTGAAACCTTTTGTGATCATGAATTCTTAGGCTTTATGTTGTTTTTTTTCTATGTAATTTTGTACATTCCTCTAATAATTCTATGAAAAAGTACAATTGATTTATGTGGCTGTTTATTTTCATGGTGCAATACAGACTTGGGGGAAGTAATGTCCACCTGTTTCTTTAAAAGGACAAATCTTGAAATGCCTTAAGAATAGATTCTACTTTTTCTGACAGGTGACAAAACTCATTTGCACCATAAATGTAAATTTGTATGACTGGTAAACTTATCCATAAGATTTTGGGAACATTATTGAATACACTTGATGTATTACACCAGAGGAATGAATCAAATAACACATTAGATTTCTACTAAACTGCTCATCATATTGTATATTGGTGTTAGTTTCAAAATAAAATTAATTCAGTATATTGTGTTTTAAATTTAACTTAGGTTTAGAAAGGGACAAAGTTGAATGGATGAGGAAGATGTCATCCCAGGGATGTTTAAATCCAGACATGAGGAGAAAGGTGACACAAGCGGGCTTATGACTGGTATCCAAAGAGACAGACTCTCATAAGACTATAGGCTTTACTGGAGAGAGAAAATAACTCCTATCTGGAGGTAAGTATGGGAAAAACACAAGGAAATGTTCATTGAGTTAGAAGTTAAGATAAAATTTGAAGGATAAATACTTGGAGATTGGTTGTGTGTGAAGGACTTAGAAATTTTCAGGAAAGGTGGGTGAAGGAAGAACTTTGACAAAGGCATGGATCTGGAACAGTGAAGGGTGTATTTAATTGGGTTGAGATTAAATGAAAAGAGATAACAACTAATTTGATGAGAACAGTGGGTTGGACACATAACACGTGTCCAGGACCATGAATACCAAGTGAAAATACTTCCCTAAGCCATCCTAATAGCACTAGAAGCTATGGAGTGAGAAAATTTCATGGCCAGAGCTTCCCAATGTAATATTATTCAGCAACAGGTGAGATACAGCCCTTCGATCTCTGTTCCTTTTTTGACTTGCATCTTGTGCCCCAGTAAAACTGAATGACACTTGGTTCCTTGAAAATACTAGTGGATTCACATCTCTATGTCCTTGGTAGCACTGCCTTTCCTGCAGTTCATTGATTCAAAACACCATGTCACACGTCCATTGTTTACCAGGTCCTCCTTTACTGCCAGAGACACAAACCCCAGTAGAAGAAGATTCCCATATTATGACAGGTAGCAAAAAACAAAGGTGACCTGAATTTGACAATGACCAGTATGCTCTGTGAGTTCACATGAGGAGCACCTAATTGAAACCCCAGGCTTAGGGAGGCAGGGAAGGCATGTGGGGAGAGGTAATCCATGGGTTTGTTTGCCTGGCAGACACACAAGTTTCCAGATTTGGATCCTGTTTCACTGCTCTATTAAAAATATTTCTGTCCCTTTCTTTTCTACCTGACAGAATTCTCCATGCCATCCTCTGAGCAAAACATGACATAATAATTATTTCTTAACCACTCTTAAGTATTATGTAACACACAGTCCTTATAAGAGAATATAAAAAATGCAACTGGTTTCCTTTCTTGCTGTAACAAAGTACCCCTACCTTAATGGCTTAAAACAACACATATTTATTCTCTTACAGTCCTGGAAATCAGGTATTCAAAATGAGTCTTACAATCAAGATGTCAGCAGATATAAAAGGGAAGAATCTGTCTCCTTACCTCTCCTAGCTTTTATAGGTTACCTGCATCTCTCATCCATGGCCCCATCCTCCATCTTTAGAGTGTGTTACTTCAACCTCAGCTGCCATTGTCACATCTCCTTTTTCTGACTTTGACCCTCTGACTTCTTCTTATGAGGATCCTGTGATTACACTGGACCTAACCAGATACTCCAGCACAATGGCCCCATCTCAAGAACCTTAACTTAATCACACTTGCAAAGTCCTTATTGTTATGTAAGGTTACATTTTCACCGATTCAGGGGAGCAAGATATGGATATCTTTGGGGGGGGGGCATTGTTCTGTCTACCCTACCTTGTATGGCTAAGGCTATATTTTATTTATTTCGGAAATCAAAAGTAGACATTGCTTGATAAATAAATAATAGTCACAGAATTTACATCTGCTGTATGTACTAGGGGTTTGGAGAGGTGGAATTAGCAAGACAGGTTAGGAAGATATTTCTCTGTTCTGGAAGAGAAACCCTCTGAATCTGCCTGTGTTCCCCATCCAGTTCAAAATGACTGGATCTCTCTTATAGGCTAAACCTATCCCAATTTCTAAAGATATTATTGCACAGTTTTCCTGCTTCATTGTTGCTGTTGAAAACATAGCTATTAGGTCAGCAATACAGCAAAATAGGTATTTTCTATCAATATCCTTACCACAAAACATTGATTTTGACAGTCACTGATGGATAGGAGTAGCTTTCTGAGAATCCAGGAGTTCAGTGGATAAGTTTTAAAACATAACTGTACAAAAAAAATCTGAGAGTAAATCATTGAAGAGGGTGAGAAGAACAGTTTCACTTTACCCACATCACTCCTTTCCCAAAGCAGTACAGCTCAGTGCCAAGAAAGTACACCTTGACCTTTTGATTTCTCTTATGGGGAAAGTGGTAGCATAAAGAGTAAGTGCCCAGCTTTCCCAGACCAGCTAAGTGGAATCCTGTTTGGAAGGCACTTCTGTCTTGCCCTATTCAGAAGAGATGACTTATGTGGCTGAAAGGTTGGGAGAGGCTGGTAGCATGACAACCAGGGTTCGGAACTCATTAAAGGGCCATGGATCCTACTACTTAACATAATTCATTAGGAAGCCCACCCATGTGCCACTTGAGATGCTTCTCTTGAAGACCCACCAGTTGACTAATGCTCGCCCCAATGCTCCACTTGCCTCATCAACCCCTAGTGGCTGGTACCCTGCACATGCCTTCATAGACAGTGAGTGAGAGACTTTGCAGAAGACTTGTGAGAACATGCAGAAATCTGACCCAACTCTAGGACTGGAAGAAGGTACACAAATAGGCTTAAAGTGAAGGGTTGAAAATAGATATTCCATGCCAATGGAAACCAAAAGAGAGCAGAGGAAGCCATACTTATAGTGGACAAAATAAACTTTAAATAAAGAACTATAACAAGAGACAAAGAAGCTCATTATATAATAAGGGGAACAAATCATCAAGAGAATATAACTATTGTAAATATATATGCAACCAAATTTGGAGCACCTGAGTTTATAAAGCACATATTAACAGATCCAAAGGAAGAAATAGACAGCAATACAAAAATAGTACAAGACTTCAATGCCCCACTTAAAACAAAGGATAGATCATTCATATGGAAAATAAGTAAAGAAATAGTGGATTGGAATTACACTTCAGATCAAATGGGCCTCCCAGGAGTAAATAGAGCACTCCACCAGCAGAATATACATTCTTCTACAGTACACATGGCATATTCTCCAGGATAGATCTCATAGTAAGTCACAAAACAAGTCTTAACAGATTTAGGAAGATTGAAAGCACATCAAATAACTTTTCTGACAACAAGGGTATAAAACTAGAAATCAATTAACAGGAGAAAACTGGAAAATTCATAAATATGTGGAAATTGAACAACCCATGAACAACCTGTAGGTCAAAGAAGAAATCAAAAGGGAAATAGAAACAAAGAATCTTAGAAAATGATAATGGAGGCACAACATATCAAAACTTACGGGATGCAGCAAAAATAGTTCTAAGAGGAAAGTTTATATTAATAAACACCTACATTAAGAAAAAAAGAACGACATCAAACTGACTTAACTGAACATCTCAAGAAATTTTTAAAAAGGAGGAACAAACCAAGCCAAAAGTTATCAGGAGAAAGAGAATAACAAACATCAGAGAAGAGAAATGCAAATGAAAACCACAATGAGATTTTACTTCACACTTGATGGGATGACTATTATCAAAAGGTCGAAAGATAGCAAGTGTCCTAAGGAGGTGGGAAAGGATACACCTTTGTACACCATTGGTGGTAACACCCACCAGCACAACCATTATGGAAGTTCCTCAAAAAATTGAAAATAAAACTACCATTTTATCCAGTAATTCAACTTCTGGGTATATATTCAAAGAAAATAAAGTCACTATCTCAGAGAAGTGTACTTCATATTCATTACAGCATTATTCATAATAACTGATAATAATTATTCCAACATGTGGAAACTACCCAAGTGTCCATTGACTGATGAATAGATAAAGAAAACGTGATAACCACATACAAATTAAATTAAATATTACTGTCTAAAAAGGGAAGAAATCCTGTCATTTGTAACAACATGGATTAACTTGGAAGACATAATGCCAAGTGCAATAAGTTAAACACAGAAAGATAAATATTGAAAAATCTCAATTATATTTGGAATCTGAAAAATGAACTCATAGTAAGAGAGTAAAATGGTGATTACCAAGGACTGGGAGTTGGGGAAATGGGAAGAGGTTTGTCAAAGTGTATAGATTTCAGTCATAAGGTGAATAAGTTGTAGAGATCTAATGTACAGCATGGTGACTACAATAAAGAATAATGAAATTTGCTGTAAGAGTAGATCTTTTGTGATCTCATTAAACACACACATTCACACACATGCATACACAAAGATAATTAAGTGAGTTAATAGATATGTTAAGTAACATGATTGTGGCAATCATTTCATAATATATATACATTTGAAAGCATCACATTGTACACCTTAAATATTTGAATTTGCCAGTCATACTTCAATACAGTTGCAAAAATTAAAAAAAGGAAAATTAAAACAACTGCTAATTGTTGTTTCTTTGTAATAAAGATCTTTTGTCATTGGTATTCTGTAATTTATTTTAATACATGTAGGAAGGGTATCTTTTTATTTATCTGCTGAGAATTAAATATGCTTCTTAAGTCAGCTTGGTTGTTTTTTCATTTTGTTGATTGTTTGCTGTGCAGAAAGCTTTTTATATTGATGTAGTCCCAATAGTTTATTTTTTTCATATCTAGAAAAATGGTGCTGTGGCTGAGATCAGAGAAATTACTGCCTGTGCTCTCTTCTAGGGATTTTATGGGTTTAGGTCTTATATTTAGGTATTTCATCCATTCTGAGATGATTTCTGTGTATAGTATAATACTCCAGTTTCATTCTTTTAGCATGTAGCTGTCCAGTTTTCCAAATACCATATGTTGAAAAGACCTAACTCTGACTACTTGAAAATACTTGTTTAAGATTCTGACTTTCTGGAAAATTCTTATCATTTCTGATTAGGGCCTTCTCCATTCTATATATAATCTTCAATTAAATGTAACTCCTACTAAACTTACTTTGACTTTCTCTACCCTAATAATAAATATTTTTCTGACTTTTTTCCCTTATGATATGTAAATAATTCTTTAAATGTATATTCTAATAATCTGAATTTTTTAATCTCTTGTTAAACCAATTTTAGTTGTTTTTTTTTTTAATTTTAATTTTCCTAGAGTTTCCCTTTGCTTTGTTTTGTCTGAAACACCCCTGGTCATTTTTTATAAACTTTACCTTCTTAATTTGAGTCTACATTTTATTTTATTATACATATTTTCATGTTATATTCTTAATATATTTTATGTTCATTTTATATTCTATTCTATATAAAACTGATGTATTCTATATTCCAATGTCTCAACATCAAGGTTTTGGAGATCTGATTCTGCTATTTTTTTCTTCTGCCAGTTCTCACATACTATGATGTTTCCTTTTATATTTTGGGTTTTGTAACTATGAGCTCTGTTTATTGAAAATCTGTCCCTGGGAATTCATGAAGGACTTCTTCAGAAAAGAGTTACATTTGTTTTTATTAGACACTTTCAGGCATTACCAACCCAGATTTGCTTTAAATTAAAACTTCCAGCCTGCAATTTTGTGGACCATGCAAACAGTCTTAATCTAGACCCAAATATCTACATGACCACAATGTCTACTTCAGAAATTCTAGTCTGAGGCAAAGCAAATTTACTTCCTGTTGGACTTACTGATAGAAATACTTTCTAATTTAACCTCTCTCTTTAAGCTGTTGCTCTTTGAGAATGTCATCCTTATTCTAGAGTGTCTAAAATGAATCTATGCATCTGCCCAAGTCCCATGGGCCAGCCATCCCAACCAGGCATCCTAGACCACCACAGAATAACAGATTCCCTAAAGCGACTCATAGCTTTCTCTTTTGTTAGTCTCCTAAGAATAAAGTTTCTGCTCTGTTCTTATTCTCAAATATTTTTCCTATTTTCTTGAAAATGTTTTATCATTAAATAAAGTAATGTTTTCTTTCAAGAATTTTAGTTTTTTTTTTTTTTAACTGAGGAAATGATGGGATATTGGTTTCCAAGATCAACAAGGAAAATGATAAGTATCAGCAGAAGTGCTGAATTGATATCTTATGTTTAATAGCACAAGAAGATTCTCTAATGAAAATTAAATAACCACTGACAAATTAAACAACAGAAAAATATCTTTCTCAGATTTTGTGACTTGTTTTAATACCATTCTTGTCAACTAAATAACGTACTTAAGCAATTTGTAATTGCAGAGGCATCTAGATGGCTCACTTGGTTGAGCCTCCAACTCTTGATTTCAGCTCAAGTTATGATCTCAGGGTCAGGAGGTCAAACCCCGTATCAGGCTCCATGCTCAGCACAGAGCCTGCTTGGGATTCTCTCTCTCTCTCTCTCTCCTTACCCCCTCTCTCTCTAAAATAAGTAAATAAAATCTTTTTAAAAAAAGAGAGAGTTTTATAATTGGCCTCAATATTCTATCTCAAAAAAAATCTAAACTCTTCTTACTTTTAAGGCTCTCTAGTATTTACCCCAACCTCATTCCTTTACGACATAAATCTTATTAAAATGTGTAAAAAATAAAGTTTTCAAAAGTTTAAAAATATGGCCACATTCTATATGTCAATATAGAATGTAAACATATTTTAAAAGGTACTTAACCCATTTATGAGAGTTACTAGGTCAGGAAGGCTGGTTGCAATAGTATTTGAGGAAAGCCACACTGAGATAAGTTAAAGACAAAACTTTTAGTGTCCCAAGAGTAATAAAATGTGTTACCTTCTGTACAGAAATTATTTGCAATTTTATAGGAAAAAAACCCTTAAGTTGGCATGTACTTTCACAAAGTTTGAGCCCTGACTAATAGTAAATACCAAATAAAACAAAGGTATAATCCCCTAAAAATAATCCTTGGTGGAGTTTGTTAAACAATGTTCCTATGTGGCATTGAAAGGGCATGTGATTCTATTTTGCCTTATTTCAAAGTAGTACAACTTGAAGTCTATAACAGCAGGGGCTTTACAATTCTTACCCACTCTTCTATGACTAGTGCACAGCAGAGTGAGCCAACACATAGTAGATGCTCACATAATATACTGAAGCAAAAAATGAATCAATGAAACTATCCTACTCTCTATGCCTTTTTCTTACCTATTAATCTAAACAAGGACATCAATGCTCTATTGCACCCGATGCCTTCTTTTATATAAAATATTTGGTCATTTCCTATGAAATATCCTGAAATGTGAGACACAAATGCTATAAAATAGTCATTTGGAAATGTCTTTCTTATGTCCTGTCTATAACATAAGGAAGATTTTAAAGGAAAATAATTTATTTAAGATAATACATATTTCATTATGTGATTGGAACTTCCACACTGAAAGATATAAAATTAGATGGTTGCTTTTATACGTGGATTCCTGTCAATATGAGAGCTACAAAAATAGATTAATAGATTTGTGTCTCAAATTTCCTGACTACCATTGCCATGAACATTTTTTAGATGATGAACAGCTCTTGGGGCACCTGGGTGGCTCAGTGGGTTAAAGCCTCTGCCTTTGGCTCAGGTCATGATCCCAGAGTCCTGGGATCGAGCCCCAAATCGGGCTCTCTGCTCAGCAGGGAGGCTGCTTCCTCCTGCCTCTCTAACTACTTGTGACCACTCTCTCTCTCTCTCTCTGTCAAATAAATAAAAAATATCTTTAAAAATTAGAAAAAATGATGAACAACTCTTAAAATAAGTTCCAGGGGTGCCTGGGTGGCTCAGTTGGTTAAGCCACTGCCTTTGGCTCCAGTCATGATCCTGGAGTCCTTGGGATGGAGCCCCATATTGGGCTTCCCCTGTTCTGCAGGGAGCCTGTTTCTCCCTGTCCTTTTGCCTCTCCCCCTTCTGTGCTCTCTCTCTCTCTGTCAAATAAATAAAATCTTAAAAAAAAAAAAAAAGTAAGTTCCAAACAAACAAAATTCAACCTACCCTTGAATTACTGGTTATAGTACTCCTGAATTTTTCATTGTTCTTAAAAAAAAAAAAAAAAAAGTTTTTAGTTAAAAGTGGAGTAGAGTTCTATGCCCATAATCATAAACAGGTTTTCTACACTATCCACAAAACCACTCAGAAATTGCACAAGATACAGGACAACACATCTTTTTGTAGGACTGGCTTTTATGTCTTGTTTGTACAAGATGAACAGTAGGCTTTCATTGATTAAATGCTGGCCAAGTTCTCAATTGTTGTGGTGAACAAATTTCACTCCCTTTAAACACATACACACCTTTACAAGATGGTATTGCTCCAATTCAGACCACTGGTGGAGGGGTATCTCACCTATTTTTAAAGGGCCTATTTGAAGCAACTTCATGAGTATTTACCAGTGGTTCCGGTGGACATTATCTTCTCATTTTCTTCAATACTTGATAAGTTTTAAAGTTTGTACCTGTGGCGTAGTGATCAAGAGTGTGTACTTAGCAATCTCCTTGTCTGGGTTTCTATCTCAGACACCTTCTGTGTCCTTGGGCATCTCACCTAACCTCTCCATGTTTCCATTTTCCACCATCTGTAAAAAGTGAATGAAATTGGTAGCCATCTCACTGGGTTGTTGTAGGGAGAAAATTCATGTCAGTTGCAAAATTAAATATTATTCAATTCTTTAATTCTTTAGTACCTATTCGATATTTTTCTAACTGGTACCAAGGTATTACTAGACCTGTTTCTTAAAATAGACAGTAAGCTCTTTAAGGTGGAATTTTTTTGTTTTGTTTTGTTTTGTTTTGTTTTATAAAGAAAGGCAGACTGCCATAGGCAGCACCTCATTTGGTTGTGTCCAGAGTCTTGGAAGCTGGATTACCCTATGTTCTTCTACAAATGGACCTTGAGAGCTTGTTTGGAGGTTCTAGCAGGGGAGCAACTACTCCTATACTGTTGACCCAGGAACAGTACCCCCCAAGGGGGCAGACCCTTCAGTTTTAGAAGACATGCACATGAAGGGGTTAGGGAGGAAGGGACACCCCCTAGCTAACCAGATCAGCCTAATCAACCCTGGTGACCAATGGAATGACAGATGTCACAGCAAGATTGCCCTGAGGGTGGAGCATTTGAACAAGGGTGAATAAACTGCTGATAATGGATACATATGAATTTGTTAATTATGCATATTTAGTTTGAGCCATTGCTGGGCCATAGTATCTAGACAACAAAACTCTTGAAAATGAGTTGGAATTGCAAAGCATATTACGAATACCCCCACAAAAGAATTATTAATTCAATGAAGAGTGGTTAAAAGCAGAGGACACTAAAAACATTTTTCTTGTTACCCAAGTCACTAAGCTGCTCTATTTTCTCATTTTCCCACAACCAACTGCAGGTGTGACCTGTGTTCCTGCCCTCTCTCTTGGGAATGCTGTAAGGTTAGATAATGTGTATAAAGCTTTTGTTCCTCAGGCCACAGTACAATTATCTGTCCTCTTATTAAAATTTTTCTGTCCCGTGACATCAGTCATTATAAAGGGTCTTAGCGAATCATATCCTCCTATGGGTTTTCTGTCCCAGAGGAAGGTGTGTCTCTCTTTTTTCTCAACCACTAAACACTACAAAACATTCACTACCTTATTATATAGTTGAGCAGTATTACATAAAATTTCAAGTGTTCTCACCCTTAGTTTTTATGATCCTCATTAAAAAGTTCAGGGGAAAGCACTGAACTCAGATGGTGGAGAGCCTTGGTTTTATATTTTTGTCTTTCACGGTGAAACATTAACCTTCAAATTAACCATGGGAGAACCTGACAATTTTCCATCTCTATGTAATTAAATTTGTAATTAACTGCCAATTGTTATTGATTTTTAATTTTTTTAAAGATAAATCCATACATTTTTAAGGCTAACGGAGCACTTAACTCCAACTTAATTAAATGCAACAAACTTATGGTAGCAGATGGAATTGTAAAATGTGGCTCCGAGGCCACCCTGTCTGAACTTGATCCTTGGTTTTACATTGGCTGGATGACATCCACCTTAATTTGCCATATCTGATATGCTTTCCTGAAAGATGGACATGAGCATTATGCCAACCCTCTGGGGTTATTTTGAGTCTTAATGAAGGTAAATGATAATGCAGATCACACGGGTGATGATACATATCTGTGTGGCATAGCTCCTTGCTAAACAACGTGTTAGCCATGATTCTTCATGCCAGTGGCTTGTGCTGCACAATGAGGGATGTTCAGGAGCATCCCTACCCTAGATGTTAGCAGGATCTCCACAGTGTGAACAAAATGTCTCCAGATAGTGCCAAATGTCCCCTGGGGAAAAATCTTGAGAACCATTGTTTTATAATGTAAAAGTTTTATGGGGAGAAGGTGGAGTCTTTATGAAATGACATTGCCCCTGCAGGTCAGAGGTGTACAATCCAAGGCAAGGGGAAGTAGCTCATTTGAACCGAGATATATCAGAGCTTGAAGTCAGGCTCTGAACATTGTCCACTGTCTCTGGTTGCCTCATTTCCTCATTTGCAAAATGTAGGTAACTGTTAGAACTAAGCAGATAGTTCAGATAGTTGGCAAAAAAATAAATGCATAAAAATTATTTTCTTACATACAATTTCAGATTATAATAAAAGACCCAAATCATAACAAATATATAAAACACCTAGAAATAAAATCAACAAAATAAAACACCCCAAATCAAGTGAGAAACCATAATTACTAAAAAATATAAGTTAGAAAACTAGTATGAAACTTTAATCTTATAATACTGTTGATCGTTCTTAAAATAATAATAATAGCATTCACATATTTCCTAACAGAATCCTTTTGAAGTTCATCTGAGAAAAACAAGTTTTCAAAAAGCAGACAACAGTTTTTTAAATTACATTAACTAAGAGATTATGTATTGATGTGAAATTAGACTAAAAAGAAATCCAGCACATTTACAAAAGCAGACAAGAATATAAATATATTTCTAGCAAGTTATAGAACCCATGAGGCAGAATAGAAAATCCAGAAACAATGAGTATACTTTTAATAAAATAGTCCAAAAATATTTCTTGAATTCATACAATCTTCCTGGCATTGATCTAAATACTGGGGGTATATAAGTATATAAAATAGAATATGTCCTTATTCTCTTAGTTTACTTAGACAGAAAGACAATAAAAAAATCAACTCATAGATTCACATTATAATGTTTACTAATGATAAGCAATTTTAAAGAAAAAATAAAGAAGGATAAAAATAACAGTGATGGAGAAGTTCTAGTTTAGATAGAGTGGTCACTCGTCAAGGAAGTCTCTCAATAGGTAAAAATTGATCTTAAAAAAGCAGGTGGGAATGTCTGCTCACAAAAGAAAGGAGGTAGCATGGAGGGTTCGCAGGCCAGAGCAGTGGAGCTTAAGTCAAAGGAACTAGGGACCATATACTGTAGGGATGCTGGATTTTATTCTAAGTGTGATGGAAAGCCACAGGAAAAGGCAGGAGACATAAACAGTAACAGACAAAATGGCAGGAGTAAGACTGACTAAAAAATAACTTCAGTAGTGTGGTAGGTTGGGCCATGATATTTGTGGTGAAGAAGGTGAGAAATAGTTGAACTTGGGATTTGAAGGTAGAACATGAAGAATCCTGATGGACTGTGGGTTGGCTGTAAAGAAGAGAAGTGAGTTAAGGATGCCTTGAAGATTTGGTGTAAAAAACTGGGCATGTGGAGATTGTATTTAATGAGATAGGGAAGAAATAATTTGGGGGAAGTTTTGGTAATCAAGAGTTTGGTCATGGACAAATTATGCTTGAGATTATTGGACACAATGTGGGGAAATATCCAAAAAGCTGTTAGACAGATGAGACCAGAGTTCAAGGAAGTGGCTACAACTAGAGATAAAAAATTGGAGATAGCTTTCAAATCCCAAGCTGGACTAAGTCACAGAGTGTGCCTATGGAGGAAGAGGTATGGAGACCCAAGGCACTGGGTGAGCCAAGCATAGGACAATTTGATATAGTATGCCTACTTTTTTCTATTGTTGTTGTAACAAATTACCACAGACTTGTGATTTTAAACTTCACAAATTTTTATTTTATAGTTCCAGAGGTAAGAGGTCCAAAATGGGTCCCACTGGACAAAATAAAACTATTAAGTGGGCCAGGTTCTTCTGAGAGCTTTTTGTTTGTTTGTTTGTTTGTTTGTTTGTTTGTTTTATGGAACCTCTATAAAGAGAATCTGTTTCTTTGACTTTTCCAACTTCTAGAAGTTGGCTCAACTTCTGCTCTCCGTTCGAAAGACAGCAACATCTGGCTCTTCTTCACATGCTGCCATCCCTCTGAGTCTTCCTCTTCTGCCTCCCACTCTTCAAGATCCTCTTGATTATCAGGAGCCCATCTGTGTGATCCAGGATAATCTCCCAGGCTTAAATTCATCTACAATCATTTAAGTTCATCTACAAACGTAAATCCTCTTTTCCATGGAATGGAACATATTTACAGGTTCCAAGTATTAGGAGGTAAACATCTGTGGGGGCTGTTATTCTCCTTCCTACAATATGTAATAGAGGGAGCATATATTTTAAAAATGAGAAAATAAAATAATATTTTATTCAATAAAAGATGTAGGTATAACTGGCTAAATATATGAAAAAATAACTAGAGTGAATTTCTCATCATACATCATGTATCGATTTAATGATCAATGTATTAAAATTTCCTTGTAAAAATTAGGATCTTCTTGAGAACTGGAACAATTTATGGAAAAGCATACTGAGGAGCTTAAAAAAAAAAGCACAAAGGAAAGTATTAAGTGACTTGTGGCACACTGGCATTGTATGAAGCACAATGTACAGCAAAGCAGAGATAAAATTTAAAGGCAGGCAACACACAAACCTATAACACAAATGCAGATTCAATAGTGTTATTTTTAACATATAAAGTTACTACATATTCTCTAAGTTAACTAGGATTTTTATTTCCTTAAAAGCACAGCAAAAGATACAAGCCCTTTAAAATCTAGACACCCTTAAAAAATTATTTAAATTCCAGTTAGTTGGGGCACCCAGTTGGTTCAGTTGGTTCAGTGTAGAACTCTTGGTTTTAGCTCAGGCCATGATCTCAGGGTCATAAGAGTGAGTCCAGAGTGGAGATCCACACTCAGTATGGAATCTCCTTGAGAATTCTCTCCCTCTCCTTTTGCCCCTCCTCCAACCAGCATGCATGGGCACCTGTGCATGCACTCTCTCTCTCTCTAAAATAAATAAATAAAATCTTTAAATTCCAGTTAGTTAACATACAGTATAGTATTAGTTTCAGGTGTACAATATATTCAGTGCTTTCGTACCTCACCAGGTGCTCATCATAGCAAGTACACTCCTTAATACCCATTACCTATCTAACCCATTCCCCAATCCACCCACCCTCTGGTAACCATCAGTTTGTTCTCTATAGTTTAGAGACTCGTTTTCCCCCTTTTCCTATTTGTATTGTTTCTTAAATTCCACATATGAGTGAAATTGTATGATATTTGTCTATCTCTGGCTAACCTATTTCCTTAGCACAAGATATTCTAGCTCCATCCATGTCATCACAGATGACAAGATTTCATTCTTTGGGGGTGCCTGGGTGGCTCAGTTGGTTAAGCTCAGGTCATGATCCCAGCGTCCTGCTGGGATCCCCTGCTCAGCGGGGAGCCTGCTTCTCCCTCTCCATCGGCCCCTCCCCTCTATTCCTGTGCTCTCTCTTTCTTAAATAAATATATAAAATCTTTTTAAAAAAGATTTCATTCTTTTTATGGCTGAGTAGTAGTCCATTATGTGTGTTTTATTTCCTTATAAGCAAGGCTAATTATTTTATTTCCTTATAAGGAGAGGAGTTATTTATCTTCTTATTCTTTCACTTTTTTATCCATTCATTATTCGATGGACACTTGAGCCATTTCTGTATCTTGGCTATTCTACAACATTTTACAACAATGCTGCTATAAACATCAGGGTGCATGTATCCCTTTGAATTAGTATTTTTGTGTTTTTGGATAAATACCTAGTTATGCAATAAATGTAATAGAGTCATGCAATAAATGTAATTGTGTAATTGGATAAATACCTAGTCATACTTTTTGCAGAATGTCCACGCTGCTTTCCATAGTAGCTGCACCAGTTTGCATTCCCACTAACAGAGCAAGAGGGTTTTCTTTTTTCCATATCCTCACCAATACCTGTTGTTTATTGTGTTGTTGATTTTAGCCTTTCTGACAGGTGTGGAAATAATTTTTAAAACTTATGTATCAAAACAAAAATGATCAAAGAAAATAAATAGATAATTGCTAAAAATGTCCATGTGAAATATAATAGACTATTTAGTTTATCTAAAAAGAATGTTATAAAATAAGTACTAAATGAATATATTTTGACCAAGTTTTGATTATAAAATCAAAGGTATATAGAAAACATTTACTATATGCAATACATTAACCAATTTGTGTTAATGATTTTATGTAATCCCTTTATACAGAGGAGAAAACTGAGCGTTTGGACAAAACTCTTGGTATTCTTTAAACTGTTATCCATAAAAATCTGAGAGTCCCCAAAATATTTAGAGAGACACATCTGCTCAATCAGAGTTTTTAGTTATGTTGGATTATCTGGATGACAATTATACTTGTCTCCTACCCTATCATTGACACGTGTGATCATCTAAAGTGAAAATGTTGAACATGTAATGTGCTTGATCTCACTTCCTTCTGGTTGGCTTGTTCAAATTTTAAAGTAAGAATATCTGGGGGCTCTTTCCACAGTTTGGCGATTGTGGACTTTGCTGCTGAGTGAAGTAAGTCAAGTAGAGAAAGTCAATTATCATATGGCTTCACTTACTTGTGGAGCATAAGGAATAACACGAAGGACATTGGGAGATGAAGAGGAGAGGTGAGTTGGGGAAACTGGAGAAGGAGATAAACCATGAGAGACTGTGGACTCTGAGAAACAAACTGAGGGTTTTGGAAGTGAGGGGATGGGGGGGATGGGTGAGTCTTGTGGTGGGTATTAAGGAGGACACATACTGCATGGAGCACTGGGTGTGGTGCATAAACAATTAATCTTGGAACACTTAAAAAATAAAATAAAGTTAAGATGTTAGAAAAATTAATAAATAAAAATTAAAAAGAATATTTAGGGGTGCCCGTGTGGCTCAGTCATTTAAACATTGACTCTTGATTTCTGCTCAGGTTATGATCTCAGGGTCATGGGATTAAGCCTCATATCTAACTCTGTGCTCAGCAGGGATCTGCTTGTCTATCTCCCTCTACCCCACTTCCCCCACTCATGCAAACTCTCTTTCGCTCTCTCTAATAAATAAAATATTTTTTAAAATTAAAGTAAGAGGGGCACCTGGGTGGCTCAGTGGGTTAAAGCCTCTGCCTTCAGCTCAGGTCATGATCCCAGAGTCCTAGGATCAAGCCCCATATCAGGCTCTCTGCTCAGCAGGGAGCCTGCTTCCTCCTCCTCCTCTCTCTCTCTCTCTCTCTGCCTGCCTCTCTGCCTACTTGTGATCTGTCAAATAAATAAATAAATAAATCTTAAAAAAAAAAAAAATTAAAGTAAGAATATTTAGTCTGCATAACAGTTACTAGTTGATTTTTTTTACTACTTATACAGGTATAATTATGTTTTGCAGTGATAGTTTTCAATTAAATAAATTCAAAATTAGTCTTTAGTTTCTTTTTTTAATTTTTAATTTTTTAAATTTCTTTTCAGTGTACCAGAACTTATTGTTTATGCACCACACCCAGTGCTCCATGCAATACATGCCCTCCATAATACCCACCACCAGGCTCACCCAACTTCTTACCCACTGCCCCTTCAAAACCCTCAGATTGTTTTTCAGAGTCCATAGTCTCTCTTGGTTCATATTCTCCTCCAATTTCCCTCAACTCCCTTCTCCTCTCCATCTTCCTATGTCCTCCACAAATAAGTGAAACCATATGACGATTGACTATCTCTGCTTGACATATTTCACTCAGCATAATCTCTCCCAGTCCCATCCATGTTGATACAAAAGATGAGTATTCATCCTTTCGGATGGAGGCACAATACTCCATAGTGTATATGGATCACATCTTCCTTATCCATTAGTCCATTGAAGGGCATCTTCTTTCCACAGTTTGGCGACAGTGGCCATTGCTGCTATGAACATCAGGGTATAGATGGTCCTTCTTTTCACTAATCTGTATCTTTGGGGTAAATACCCAGTAGTGCAATTGCAGGGTCATAGGGAAGCTCTATTTTTAATTTCTTAAGGAATCTCCACACTGTTTTCCAAAGTGGCTTGCATTCCCACCAACAGTGTAAGAGGGTTCCCTTTCTCCACATCCTCTCCAACACACGTTGTTTACTGTCTTGTTAATTTTGGCCATTTTAACTGGTGTAAGATGGTATCCCAATGTGGTTTTGATTTGAATCTCCCTGATGGCTAGTGATGATGAACATTTTTTTCATGTGTCTGTTAGCCATTTCTATGTCTTCATTAGAGATGTGTCTGTTCATGTCTTCTGCTCATTTTTTGATGTGATTATCTGTTTTGTGGGTGTTGAGTTTGAAGAGTTCTCTATAGATCCTGGATATCAGTCCTTTGTACTGTCATTTGCGAATATCATCTCCCATTCCATGGGTTTCCTTTTTCTTTGTTGACTGTTTCCTTTGCTGTGAAGAAGCTTTTGATCTTGATGAAGTCCCAAAAGTTCATTTTCTTTTTTGTTTCCTTTGCCTTTGGAGATATATCTTGAAAGAAGTTGCTATGGCTGATATCAAAGAGGTTACTGCCTATGTTCTCCTCTATGATTCTGATGGATTCTTGCCTCACATTGAGGTATTTTATCCATTTTGAGTTTATCTTTGTGTATGGTATAAGAGAATGTTTGAGTTTCATTCTCCTACAGATAGCTGTCCAATTTTACCAGCACCATTTATTGAAGAGACTGCCTTTTTTCTACTGTATATTCTTTCCTGCTTTGTTGAAGATTTTTTGACCATAGAGTTGAGCATCCATATCTGGGCTCTCTACTTTGTTCCACTGGTCTATGTGTTTGTTTTTATGCCAGTACCATGCTGTCTTGGTGATTGCAGCTTTGTAGTAAAGCTTGATATCAGGCAACATGATGCTGCCAGTTTTGTTTTTCTTTTTCAACATTTCCTTAGCAATTCAGGGTCTCTTCTGATTCCATACAAATTTTAGGATTGTTTGCTCCAGCTCTTTGAAAAATGCCGGTGGAATTTTGATTGGAATTGCATTGAAAGTATAGGTTGTTCATATAGTAAATTGAGACATTGGTTTGCTTTCATGAAAATGATGTTGCACATTGACATAATTTTTAAAATACAGGTCAGATGTAGTCATGGCACATTGTACCTACAGAGAGTTCAACTTCACAAATCTCATTAGTGAGATATTGAATCCTTAAAATATAGAGAGACACTCGGGCAATATCAAGTGAAAGAAAGACCTTGTTAAACTTTTCTCATATATGGGTCACATGTAATGAACAGATATGATTTTTGTACAACTCATTAAGTATAGAAGTAAATATGTAATAAAGATTAGTACCTTTTAATTTGCCAGTATTTTACTTATGAGCAAGTTCTCAAACGTTTTGGCTTATCACAATATTGGATCAGCTTAAGAGCAATTTCATTGTTAAAATGAAAAAAAAATGACAGTGATAAATGGATGCTTCAGATAATGGTGCATCACCCTGGAAATCCAACAAATAAAAAATGACCAGTAGAGGACAAATTATAAAAGTGTATCTTTTTGCTAGTAAATCTAAAAACCAAAATTTAGTTTCAAAAGTTTCAAAAGTTTCAAAAGTTTCAAAAGTTCAATATTATGTACCAGATCAAAGTAACATTGATAATTTAAATTTTATCAGTTGTACAGTTTTATTTGTATTTAATTTATTGATTATTTTGGTTTATGGTTTTTGTAAGAGCCATAAACATAAAAGTTTATACCATGTTTTATGTCTGAACATAACTGAAGTAATATTATGATATAAATGGTTTTTTTAAAAAACTTGTTCTTCAAAGGTATTTGAACATAATTCACCATTGAGAAGCACTATACAAATAGCCCAGTGGAGGTATTTTTAATGATAATGGATAAATACCATGACCTTACTTGCTTTTTAAAAAATAACATTGCCTAATTGCAGAAAGATAAGAGCAACGAATTCATCATTTTTATTTCAAAGCTTTTCACCACCTACTCACATAAGATGGAGTTTAACTAGAAATATAAAATATTTACACTCAAGATTCTTGTCAAGGAGAATAACCTCAGATTCACTCTGGAGGCTCAAAAGCTCTATGGAGAGAAATAATATGAATGTAAAATTACCTTAAGGATATACAATCCGTCCATTCATATAGATCAGTGTCTCTTGGTCCCAGCCGCATACTAAAATCACCTAAGACACTTAAAACATACTGATGTCTGGGTCCCATCTTGAGCTATTCTGATTTAATTAGTTTGATGTGAGACCTGATATGTTTAATAACTTCTCTTGTATGACTCTAATTAAAAACCAAGACTGAGAACCACTGAAATAGAACTCTAAAGCAGTGTTTCTCATACCGTCTGCCTGTTGGTATCACAGGCGGTACATTTACAATATCAACTCTGCTATAACAAAACCTAACATAAATAACAATTCTGAAGCCAAAGCCCCACCCCCAGGCTCCTGGTTTAATGGGTCTGGGGTGGGGCCCCAAGCATTGGTATTGTTTCAAGGCTCCTGCAGGTGATTCTAATGTGTAGTCAGGCTGAGAATCACTGATCTAAGATCTGAACACCTGGACCACATCATTTAGGCTGTAAAATAAGAACACCTGGGCAAATTTGTCTCCTCTATTTACTGTAAGGATGTTGTTCATTGTATTCCTCAGTGAAAGAAGTTCTTTCTGGTGTTAGAAGCAAGCGGAGTTATGCAACTCCTAAAGACATGTCTTTGTTTTTAATTGCTCAGACACTGCATTGCTGCTAAAAAGCTTAGAGGCAAGGGGCACCTGGGTGGCTCACTCAGTTGAACAGCTGACTCGATTTCCACTCAAGTCCTGATCTCAGGGTCCTGAAATCGAGCCTGGCGTCAGGCTCTGTGCTCAGTGTGGAGTCTGCTTGAGATTCTTTCCTTCTGCCCCTCCTGCCCTCTCTCTCTCTCCCAAGTAAATAAATAAAATCTTTTAAAAAATTAAAAAAAGCAAAAACAAAAACAGAACTTAGAGGCAAGTTCATGGCCAAAGCTTAGCAAATGTGGAACTATTCTGTGGAGAAACTTAATGCATTTTTTTTTTCTTAAAGATTTTATTTATTTATTTGACAGAGAGAGAGCATGCACAAGAGGATAGCAGGTGAAAAGCAGAGGGAGAGGGAGAAGCAGACTTGCTGCTGAGCAGGGAGCCCCTTGATGCTGGGCTAGATCCCAGCACCCTGGCATCATGACCTAAATAGAAGGCAGATTCTTAGCCAGATGAGTCACCCAGGAAATCCACTTCATGAACTTTTATCTTCTATTTCCTATTATTATTTTACCTTGTCTTTCAAATCCTCATTTCCTTTGCATTAACCACAAGGCTCCTTTTTTTGTTGCCTACTTGGTTAAGTCATCTTCAATTATTTCTGCAGCCATATGAGGTGGAAAAAATGAAGGCGAGAAGGAGAAGAGAGAGAGGAAGATAAATTCAAACATCTCTAGAGCATATTCTCAACTTTCTGCATAATCAAAAGCACATACATTGAATACATGTTTTCATTACCTGGAGTGAACTCAGATTTCTCTGATTTGTTTCGTCCAATGAAACTAATGTATGGTTTCATACAACCTATTTTAAATACTGACATGTAAGCCTGAAGACAGTTGAAACCTGAGGTTGTAATGGAAAATAATAGGATAAATCTGATTGGTTACCTGGTGGTATTAAACCTAATTCAGTTGTTTTTTAGATTATCCCCAAATGCATTCCTGGAATAGGAAATTATTTTTTTTAAAAAATGAGGTGTTTAAATTGTTATGTAGTATATATCATTACATAAATCTACTCTTTAACTCTGGAGAGAAGTATTCATACTGTGAATTTATAATTTAAAAGGATATAATTAAATATTGATCCTTAAGTTAGAGGATAGCCTACCTAAATGAAACATTGTATTAATTAATTCATTCATTATTCATTCAAACAATATTTCTTATTTAGCAGACTACTACTGCCCTATTCCGAATCAGTCTCTCTGCTATGTACTGGGGGTCTAATGGTAAACAAAGTGCATCCAGTTTCTGTTCTCATAGAATCTACAATCTAGATGGGAACAGACTTTAATTAACATAAGTTGAAATGCATATTTATTTAGAATTAGTGAAAAAAGTGCTCTGGAGAAAAATACATGGTACTATGAAAGACTAAACCAATGGCAATGCTGGGGATGGAATTGGAGTCTGATATGATCTAATTCAGAACCAGTTTCTCTTGTGACTAAATTTGGATCCAAACCTGAAGGAGAATGAATATTAGATGGGCAGTGTGAACAGGTCAGGGGAATTGGGAAGGTGCTTTCGGGTAGAGAGAATAGCATTATATCTGAGTCATTAATAGCATAGGAATCTCTCTCTACATGTGTGTATTCATGCATTTACTTCCAGATAGCTTCAAATCCATCTAATAGACATCTAACTAAAACTTATTCAACTCATTTGTACTTGTTAAAACTTGCACTGGCCACTGAGGGGAACAAGACACGATTTTTCAAAATAGACACATAATAAGTTGGGAGAATGTCTGAACATTTTCACGTGTGTACTTCCTGAAAAGGGAGAAAAGTAAGGCAAGATGAGGATGCTTTGAGTGTCCTAATTTTCCATGCTGATGTAATACTTCCACTCTAATTCCCAGGAAGCTGATGCTGCAGGTAAAACTTGGACACATTTTTACAGGGGAAGTCTAAAGTCCTCAATCTAAATTAGATTTCTTAAGACCTCAGAACAAGTCCCAGGGGGACATGACAATAGAGTTAAGTCAGCAGTCTGTATTGTCAGATTCCTCTCCCTGATTGTGATCATAATTTGTAGACAGAATAAGGTTATAGAGCCTTACATATGTGCATAGGTCCAGACTGTTCCTGCGAGCTGTAAAACCTCTAATTCTCTACATTCTTTGCTGGGATGACTAACAGGCAACCCAGAGCTCCACATCTGAAATGTAACTCTTGATCCATTTCTAAAAGGTCATTCATCATTCAAGGGTCTCTCACCTCAGTACAATCCTGCTCCTGCCAATGAAGACAGTCATCCCTGACTTGGTTCCCATTTCCAGTCCATCATCGACCCTCTCCAGTTATGACTCCCATGCACAGTGCAAATCCATCCGCTCCTCCGCATCACCTGTATTCTGCCCACCTCCTTCTTCTCCCATCTAGATGACAGCAATAACCTTCTAACTGGTTTCTTCATGTTTTATTTCATGCCTTTCCAATCCTCACCCCCTCCAAATGGTGGTATCTTATTGTTTAGGGGTAATTTTCTAGTTTTTTGTTTGATTTTGTTTGTAGTTTGGTTTGGTTTTTGTTTTTGAGAGAGAGAGAGAGAGAGAGAGAATTCTAAGCAGGCCCCACACTCAGCCTGATGAAGGGCTTGATCTCACAACCCTGGGATCATGACCTGAGTCAAAATTAAGAGTAGGAGGCTTAACCAACTGAGAAACCCAGGCACCCCTCATTTTTGTTTTCAACACTGACTTGCTCATTTCAGTTCTGTGCTTAAAATCTTCAATGGGCTTTGCATTGATCTCAAGAGATTATTAAATGGTTCACAAGGACCCACACATCTGGACTTTGTCTGCACTTGCAGCTTCATCTGCCCTCACCGCAGCTCCCACAACCCTCATGCTCAAGGCCTTCTGTCTGTGTTAGTCCCAAGTTCTCTACCCTCAGTGCATTCACCCACTGTCTCCCATGCTCAGGAGGCTCCTTATCTCACTCTTTACCTGAAGACCTAATACGCAAGCTTCAGGTTATAGGTTAAGTATTATTTTGTCAAACAAACTTTCTTTTACCTCTTAATTAAAATTAAGGCCTCACCTCTTTATATTATCAATATATATACCTTATTTTTTTCTATACTCTGTATTATTTTAACCTGTAGCTATATCTCAATTTATAATTACATATATTTTTAATCACTTGTTTATTATTTACCATCACTAAAACATAAGGTCATGAAGGCATGGGAGGGAGTCATGGTCAGAAGATATGTTTTACAGTTGAGCGGGAGCCAGCCCAAGAATTGGTCTTTTGCACCATGCTAAGGTATTTGGATTTTATCTTGGAGGAAGTGGAGAACTATTAAAAGAATTTAAGCAAAGTGGTGGCATGTTCAGAATTTGATTCAGAAAGCTCTGTGTGGTCCCCAGTGCAGTACCGATGATATAGGAGTAAGACCAGAGGCAAAGAGAGTAATAAAATATCCCTGAGTTGATTCAGATGAGAGTGGTTGAAGTTGGAATAGCAATGTTATAACAAAAAGTATTTATCGAAGATTTTATTATTTATTTATTTATTTATTGTTTATTTTAGAGAGAGAGGGCAAGGAGAAAGAGCAGAGGCAGAGGCAGATGGAGAGAGAATCTGAAGCAAGACTCCAATCTGAGTGGGGAACCCGACCTGGCACTCGATCTCACCACCATGAGATCATGACCTGAGTCAAAACCAAAAGTTGGATGCTTAACTGACTGAACATTTCAGGCATCTCCAGTAGGAAATACTGTAAATAAATTAGAATATGGTGTCAATCAATGGTAGGGTTTCCTGTGAAGCAATCTCTGAGGTGGAGGTTAGGGTGCACTTTTCTTACTATGAGTGCTCTTGGGATCAACACCCGAAGGAAGGAAGGGAAGGAAGAGTAGTGGTATAAGGAGGAGTGAAGCTGTGTTACATAACCAGCTGATGGCTAAAGCATCAAACCAAGGCTGAAACAAGTCCTTCTCCAAAGCATTTGCTTTTTATTGCTTCAGTTAGAAGATGGTGGTTTCTTTCAGCCTCTACAGAAAAGCAAATGCGACAAGTGTATAAAAGTGTTATTTGAGGAGGTAAGAAAGTCTGTCAAATTTCTAAGAAGGTTTTAACATGGTGATGGAAGGCAGACTTCCATGTTGGAGCAGTGGAAATATAAGTGGATTACAAGGAAGGGAAGGAATTGTCGATGGAATACGAGCCCCTGAGGAAGTAGAAGGGGTTAAGAGTCATGGAAAATTGGAAAGGTAAACAATATATCTTTTTAAATTTAAAGCAAGAAAGGAAAGCCAGTGTTGAGAATTGGCTTTGACTGTGAGGGACCAAAAACAGAAGCCCCTACATTATTTATGTTCCTCAGATTATTCTTATAATCAGGATGTACCTCCATTTTCCAAGTAAACATTTGTTCTTTAATACAGACCAGATATTCTATCTCATGAAAAAATTTAAAAATTGGGAAAGAACAATAAGTTGGAACCTTCCAGGTTTGAAGATGGGATTTAAAGTGAGATAGAATGAGGAAGAGGAAATAGAACACAGACGAGGTGGTGGAAGGACAAGTCAGAGTAATGTTGGCAAATTCCTTCAGGTTGAGAATGGATAATCATGTGTTTCAGAAAGCTAGAACAAAGGCAGAGAAAACCCTGCCTTCTGAGCTGGTGTTAAGAAACTATGAACTACACAGAAGCCATCTGTTTCCTCAATGATTCACATTACTCAAAGGAGTTCTCACTTGGTCTAGAATGGTATTAAAACAGCAGCAACAACAAAGATAGGTGATTGATAGAAAAGAGGTAGATAGATCACCCATCTTAAAATCTCAAGGTTTCCATATTTCCTATTCAATTAATGGGCTCTTTAAATATGGATTGTATTGGACCTTCCATTGGCTCTTGGACTGTGGATGACTAAGATGGCAGACCTGTTGCAAACTGCAATGTCTCCCAGCTGGAATATATGTGGTGTGCTCCTTTTTGAATAGTTTTCATCCCTGAAATGGATTCCTTGCGATAGAATATGAAAGAAAATGGGAAAAGGTCCACACTTCCCACATTAAGCACCTGTGGTCTCTGGGCAGTGATGGAGAAGTGGCAGTCAAGGATGACAGCTTGATTCTTGAACTTTGAAACTGCCTCAGTTGCTTGCTTTGCAAATTATTTATAAAACTACTGAAAGGTAGAATTAATTTCAGGCTCAATCCCATTCATGTGAAAAGGCCTGAAAATCGTATCTCCCTCTCCCTTTTGAGTCGATTAGTCAGGGGCATAAGCATGGTAAGATAGAGACTGGATTTATTTCTAGATCATTACCACATAGCTAGCCTAGCCAAGAACTCTGAAGACCTCACATTCTGCATTTGGCAAATGAGAGACTTAAGCCTGATAACTTTGAAAATATCTTCTATTTCTAAAAGTTTTTCTATTATCAGAAATTAAGTGATTGCATAAGTAGTCCAAAGAGCCACTTTTAATTGTTCTATAAAGTGAAGTATGCATTTGAAGCTTTGATAAATGTGATATATTTCAAGTTGCCATTGAACAAACAGCTAATGTAAGTTTATATACGAGATATTTTTTTCGCCTGGAGACAAAGTGTTACTTAACAAATATAATAATTACCAGTAAATTCAATTATAAGGACTGCTTCTTTTTGTTGTGCTTATATGGATCTTAAGAATAAACTAAAATCTTGGGGTATTTGGATGGCTCAGTTAAGCATCTGCCTTCAGCTTGGGTCATGATCTCAGGGTCCTAGGATTGAACCCCACATCAGGCTTCCTGCTCAGAGGGGAGCCTGCTTCTCTCTCTTCCTCTGTTCCTTCCCTCCTGCTCATGCTCATATACTCTTTCTCTCAAATAAATAAATAAAATCTTAAAAAAAGAATAAACTGAAATCTGAATTTTTTAGGACTCTTCATTTTATAAAGCATCAGTGGTTATAGCAGACATCTTAAAACTAATACCTAAACATTGCTTCATATCCAGAAGTCTTTATTAAAACTAGAATTGACTAACCTCACTAAAGAAAAGTGGCTTAGATTAGTATATGTGCTGCCAAAGCAAGCACAAAAGTGGCTTAGATTAGAAGAAAGCAATAGATCATCCAAAGTACACAGTGTTTCTCAATTACTCTCCAAAGAACTAGCAAGGTTTTGGTGCTGTCTCCAGTGGTGACTTAATATATATATTTATGCCCCCCCCCTTTTTTTTTCAGAGTGCTTTTCCAACAGGAAGTTTTCAACTCTGTAATTAGCAATCTACAATGGGAGCTCTGACACTTAATTACAACACTGCTAAGACAATAATAATAAGAGGAATACCAAAGTTGAATGCAGTATTTCTTGACACACCTCTGACTACCTTCTTATTGGCTGGGAAACAATTATATATGACTAGTAAATAATCCATACAGAGATGAATGTCTGTGTAGAAAGGCAGCATGCATTTACAACAGGTACTTCTAGTCAGGCCAAGTTCACTCACTGTTGCTGATTTCAACTAAAGCGTTATGGGCAGCAACCGTGGAGAACCTCTTCAGAGATTGATGTAGACTCAGAGGCCTCATCCAAGTTCAGGATTTCGAACAGCTTCTACCCTTCCAGATTGGCTCAGTCTTCAAAGGAGAGGCGATGGCCTTTTATCCCCTGCAGATTGCTGGTCTGGTTCTTGGGTTCCTTGGCGTGGTTGGGACTCTTGCCACAACCCTTCTGCCTCAGTGGAGGGTATCGGCTTTTATTGGCAGCAACATTATTGTTTTTGAAAGGCTCTGGGAAGGGCTTTGGATGAACTGCATTCGACAAGCCAAGGTCCGGTTGCAGTGCAAATTCTATAGTTCTTTGTTGGCGCTCCCACCTGTCCTAGAAGCAGCGCGCGCCCTCATGTGTGTGTCAGTTGCTCTCTCCTTCGTCGCTCTGCTCCTTGGCATCTGTGGCATGAAGCAGATCCAGTGCACCGGCTCTAACGAGAAGGCCAAAGCATACCTTCTAGGGACTTCGGGGATCCTCTTCATCCTGACCGGCATCTTTGTTCTGATTCCAGTGTGCTGGACAGCCAACATCATCATCAGGGATTTCTACAACCCAGCCATCCACGTGGGTCAGAAACGAGAGCTGGGAGCAGCCCTTTTCCTTGGCTGGGCGAGCACCACCGTCCTTTTCATTGCAGGGGGTCTGCTCTGTGGGTTCTGCTGTTGCAACAGAAAGCAGCAAAGGCTCAGATATCCAGCCCCTGGGTATTGTGTGCCACACACAGAGAAGTGAAGGAACGTGACAATGTTTAGTAAGACTTCCACCAGTTATGTCTAATACCTGCTTTTGGTTCAAACTCTGGATTACAATCAAAGTGTTTTATAGAGTCCTGCCAGACACTGTAAGTACGTCAGGCATGAGAACTTGCTTTATGGCTGCATTTAAATTGAGATGAAATATAAAGGATATATAGATTGTACTCTGTCACTTGTGTTAGGAATAGAAATGACTTGCTTTGGGCATTCTGATCTCATGTGTATTAAATGCATTTGTACACACATAATCCCCATTTCAATTTGAGTAGTCAGAAATCAAGTATATCCACATCCTTAGCATAATGGTAACTACTGTTTTTTGACAATCATATATCACCTGTTATGAAATTCAAATTTTATTGCAATTGATAACATGTAACAATAAAACATATTCTAAAATATAACCTATTTTTTCCTCCAAAATTATTTCTTATACTAATACAGTAACAATTTTCTTTTTTAAACAATTACTCTGAAAAATAATATATCTCAAATAAGTATTTTTAATTAAACTTATCAAAATATAGAAATGCCCATCTAATAAAAACATTTGGTGTTCCTTTTGGAAACTCAAATGCACTGGCATGGAAACACTTTCAGGGGAAAAAAGGGCACTGATTTATCCTAGGTAATTTATGATGATGATTATTTAAAGCACCTAATTTATATAGTTAAATTTCCCTGGAATTATATATTCAAAGGAAAATAATTGATAAATGAAAAGTAATATGTTTCATAAGTTATAATTTACACCTACAACAAACAGAAGCTATCTATCTATTTTGATAAGGCACATCAATATAATGCTATAAACATTCAACTCTCATCAAGAGGAAATATGGTTCTAATTAGGGAATTGAGGTTTGGGTGTTGAAGGGAATGGTTTCTGTTCTTTGTTTTATTCTTTAGTCATTGTTGAGGTCTACACATGCAAAGCAAAATGAAGAATTAAGATAATGATTCAGGTGATTAGTCAGGCTAAAATAAGTACCTCCATTTTATTCTGAAATAAATAAATAAGTATGGCTAAGACATCTTGTTTTGCTTGAATTATGTGTACTATTTCCTCAATTCTTTACTTCCTATTCATTTAACATGCCATACTTAAAGTGCCAGTATCAGGGTTATTATAAGTGTGTGGGGGGGGAGGAGGCTGGGAATATGAGGGTTTGTGGAGCAAAAGCACTCCTATGAGTGTGCTGAATATTTCCAATATCTTATGAACCAATCAATGTTTATATTTGTAATTCTAACTCTTCAAATATTGTGTTTCTTTTATAATAAAACTGTATGTAATTTACAGTACCTATTTGCAATGAAAAGATTAAATTTGTTCACCAAATATTTATTGATATCCAACCTTATTATAATAAAATAATAAAATACTTACATGTTTTCAATTATGTTGATATATTTCACTGTGGGGTCATTTTCAGAATGAATTTCTATTCTCAAAGATCATCTAATAACCCTGAAACATTAAATGAGAGATAACTTAAGTCCAGATGTGAAGGTCAAACCTTCATTTCATTCTGTTAACCACCAGCAAGACTTCAGTAAGTCAAATCTTTGGTAATATAAATCTATGCTTAAAAAATTAGTAATAGGTAATGATAAAGCCACACAAATGTAAACATCTTCAAATAATATCAATAAAAAAACAATAATTTAGACAGACTTTTTTCCCCTAAGATTGTTTTCTTTTTCAGAGTTCATTCAGAAAGTCCTAAATTTTGGATGCATTGAAAAGGAGTCATTTATCATATATACAGACAAATAAGTACAAAATCAAGACATGCAAGATATAGGCTTAAAGGTTGTCATGGAATCATTTATCTTATCTTTTGGCAAACTAGAAGTAACTAACCTCACACAATAGGCTCCAGAGAGTAAATGAGGCATGTTATCCTGCTAGCGAGAGGATCAAAGAGTAAAAAGGTGTAATGGGGGTAAAATCACAAGATAACATTAGCCACTGAATTTAGGTTAAATTTCAGGAATGAAGAATTCTTTTGTTTGCTCTTTCATTAATCAAGATGTACTTCTGGAAGAATGATTTCTATTTTCCTCACTCTGCTGCAATATTTTCCTTATTATACCACCAAGAAATTTCAATAATTTTCAAGGAATTTCAAGACAGATTATGAATGTAAGTCTCATACCACAAACTCAGATGTGCAAGAAATTCATCTTTGTTTTCTAAAATTTAACATAAATTCAACCTCTTGCATATTTTCCCATATATTACACATTTCTTAGGGTCTTGTGTAGGGCTAAGCAGTCCTTGGGGTCATGGGCTAATGGGATCAGTCCATGATGATTTATGCAAGTCAGTCCATACAGGTCACTGAGAAAATGTCTATTATACCTGCTCACATGATGCCATTAGTCTTCTTAGCTCTGTCAATTCTTTATCATGCTTTTATGACAGTCTTTTTTGATAGTCTCCAGTCGTAGGCTGCTTAGATCAGTGGATTTCAACTTGGCTGCATATTAGAGTTGCTAGGGGAATTTTATTTTATTTTATTTTTTTTAAGATTTTATTTATTTATTTGACAGAGAGAGATCACAAGTAGACTGAGAGGCAGGCAGAGAGAGAGAGAGAGGGAAGCAGGCTCCTTGCTGAGCAGAGAGCCCAATGTGGGACTCGATCCCAGGACCCTGAGATCATGACCTGAGCCGAAGGCAGCGGCTTAACCACTGAGCCACCCAGGCGCCCTGCTAGGGGAATTTTAAAAACTACCAATGCAATCAGTATCAAGATGATCTATGCCATTTCCTAGATTCATGGCAAAAACTTGACCTGTTGACTTGCTGACCAGCTATCTACAAACAGTCATGAAAGAAAATTTTCCTTCTCTTATTTTTTTTTTAAATATCACCTCCACAAACCTCCTTTACTTCCATTGTCAAAAAATTTATTGTTTCATAGAGGCTTAGGCTTTCAGAAGCAAAAACACATAAAGACTAAAACTCTTCTAGGCTATTTTGACTTCAGCTTTGCTATACATTCCACTGAGCCAGTGAAATGCTTTGCTGGCTACCTTCTGGAATGGAGAGCAGAGAAAGAGGGAAAATACAATATTATCTATCCAGACATGGTTGAAAATGTTTTAAAAGAGTAACCCTTTGTAAGTTACAAATTTACTTAAATGCACATTAATAATACTTTTCATTTTCAAAAAAAGTTGATATGTTTAGTTCACTTGCTCTTCTACTTTACCATTATGTAATGTAGAAATTGTAGACATCGTTATAAACAAAATTGTTGTAGCTAAGAGAACTGAAACTTTTTTCTAGGACTTTATTTATCTATTTTTGAGAGAGAGAGAGAAGGAAGGAGAGAGAGCACAAGTTGGGGGAGAGGGGCAGAGAGAGAAGCAGACTCCCCCTGAGCAGAGATCCTGACTCAATCCCAGGACCCTGGGATCTTGACAGAAGCCAAATGGAGATGCTTAGCTATGCAGACACCCAAGAGAACTGAAACTTACTAAGTGATATAATTTGGCCAAAGTTAACTAAACTTGAGTTACTCTTGAGAAATAGAACAGTCAACAATAGCACTAAGTAGATACTCAATAAATATTTGAAGAATGATCAGAAAACAATACAAATGAGTATACTAGTTTGAGATCTTTAGATAATAAAGAGCTTTGTTCCCACAGGGAAGAGAGAAAACAACAAAACTCAGAAACTTAAGGACAGCTTTTGTGTTTTGTTTTTGTTTTGTTATTTTAGTCTGAAAACCCTAAATTCTGAAGGGATTGTGGGGAAAGAAAAAAATGTTTCAGTCAGTATCAGATTTTCCTCATTGTTAAGATCATAAAATAGGGGTGCCTGGGTGACTCAGTTGGTTAAGTGTCTGACTTCAGCTCAGCTCATGATCTCAGGTCCTAGGATCAAACAGGTCACCAACATCAGACTCTGTGCTCAGTGGGGACTCTGATTGAGATCCTCTCTCTCCCTTTCTCTCTGCCCCTCCCCTTGTTTGTGGGCATGCTTTCTTTCTCTGAAATAAATAAATAAATCTTTAAAAGAGATTACAAAATAATTTCTTTGAATGGAAGTAAAATCAAAAGGAGTTAAGGGGATCTGGATATTAATGTGCCACTGGGGATAACCCTTTGGACTCTCCTTAGCCTACTTTCTGGGCAACTGGATACAGGAAAATTAAAAACTATCAGGTGGGTTGGAGAATTTAAGGGTGGAAATGACCTGCAACCTGACCCAGGTTGTGTCAAGGATGTTGACAGTTTTTTTGTTGTTGTTGTTGTTTTTTTTTATAACATATATTTTTATCCCCAGGGGTACAGGTCTGTGAATCACCAGGTTTACACACTTCACAGAACTCACCAAAGCACATACCCTCCCCAATGTCCATAATCCCACCCCCTTCTCCCACACCCCCTCCCCCCAGCAACCCTCAGTTTGTTTTGTGAGATTAAGAGTCACTTATGGTTTGTCTCCCTTCATGCTCTCACCATGCTGGGGGATAAGAAACATTTTCCATGATGTGTTTGGTCTGACAGAACAGGAAATAGTCTGGGCAAGTGTTCCACATGCTGTGGGAAGAGAAGAATATCTCGTATTCACCCAAGACTGGCATAGAACTTTAAAAAGTCTTTGTGGTTGGGACTAAGAACAGAGTAGTAATACAACTGGATGGACAAGTGGGTCTGTCCATAACCTGTTCATCCTCAGACTCATTTCCTGCCCTTCCTCTGCTCTAATCTGTATCCTTAGGAGGTGGATTCCTGTGGGTGGGTTCTTGTGCAGTGGTGTGCCCAGAGAGCCGTAGAGGCCATCCTCAGTAAGGGCAGGCATTAAGAGGAACTCTTAATGGAGAGAATACAAAAACAGTAACAAAACCTAATGAGTTATTATCTTCACATGCTGGCCTTCCTAAACAATGTCAGATGTCATCAGTAGGTTAAATACTCCTGCTCAAAAAAAAAAAAAAAAAAGAAAAGTTGGTTTAAGTCCTGAACAATCACTGCAGTTATTAAAAGTAGATAAAAATGGTGAGAAGGAGGAGATGATGATGATAATAAATAGATGATAGATGATAGATGGACAGCAAATAAATATATAATAATAGATATACATAATACATAGATGATGGATAGAGAGAAAAATAGAAAGATAGATATTAGCTCTGCTACAATAAGCTCTGACATATGACTGTATGAATTTGTTTCAAGAGTAAATGAGGAAATTTTTCCTTCAATTCACATTCAGCAAGGCATGATTCTCAAATCATCACTCTCCAGCTATTCTGTTTTAGTATTTTAAATTTAACACAAATAAAGACTCCTTGTCATCATAAAATGACAGAATTAAAGTAACTCCAGTTCTGTTTCTATGTCCTGTCAGTGTTCTATGCTGCAGGAATTGGAGGCACAAACCATACACGAACTAGGTTGAATGGGTTTAAACTGTTACGGACTTAAGGAATTTCTTCAGAGTAATGTCTACAAAGAACACAATGTTTATTAAAGGATAAATAATAAAAATGTGCTCTCCTGAAGATTCTAACTGAAAGATTTCTCTCACAGAGGAGTATGTGGTAAAAAACTATCTGTGTCTGGGAGTCAGATGCACTAGACGAAGGCCACGTTTCCCCAGCTCCCACGTTTAGAAGCTGTTGTCTCTCTTCAGCCTATAAAGGCCCTGGTGAGATGGCAGGATGGCAGGGCTGCTCTTTCCTCTTTGCCTGGAGAGATGACTCTGATGGGTGACTAGGTCTTCACTCCAGCTTTGCCAGAAGGGTCCACCGTAGGTCCACCTTCTGCCAACTGAACCTCATCTCTTGAGTCCACCAAAACTTTTCTTTTTTTCTCCCATCATCAGGGAAGTAGCCACTCCCTGCTGTTGTTAGTGTTTGGGGGGCTCTGTGGTCCTCTTCTTGGTTTCTCCACTCTCCCCATAATCTGTATAACAAAGTTTCTCCATCCAATTCCACAAATTTGAACATTTAAAATGACTTCTTTTTCTGGTCATATCTGACAGATACAGCATTGGAAAATCATCTGGAAATGAGGGCATCTCAACATTATCCCAGGTAAATAACTGGGGGTCTCAAGTATGAGATCAACAGACTTGGCTTTACATGAGTTCACAGAACTTAGACACAACTCTGAAAAAATTAGGGACTTTCACTGAATAAGACTGAGTTTGTATTCCACTGGGGCTTGAAGCAAAAACTAAGCCTGGTTTAAAAAAAATAATAATAATGTTTGCATAATCAAAACACCTGGCATAGAGGAGATGAGTGAATGAGTGAATTAATGTTTGAGAATGAGTGAATTAATGAGAATGATGAATTGATGAAGGAAGAAAATAATAAACAAACCACAACATGAAGCACTTTATTTAGGAGTAATCAAAAGTTCAAGTCCTAAGTGTGTCTAAAGGAATTTTGTGGTTTTGGTATTCTTAGCAGGATAATTTCTTTCTTTTTTAAAATTAACATATAATGTATTATTTATTTCAGGGGTACAGGTCTGTGATTCATCAGTTTTATACAATTCACAGAACTCACATAGCACATACCCTCCCCAATGTCCATCACCCAGCCTCCCCATCCCTCTGATTCCCCCTCCACCACAGCAACCCTCATTTTGTTTCCTGAGATTAAGAGTCTCTTATGGTTTGTCTCCCTCTCTCGTTTTGTCTTGTTTCATTTTTCCCTCCATTTCCCTATGATTCTTTGTCTTGTTTCTCAAATTCCTCATATCAGTGAGACCATACGATAATTGCCTTTCTGTGATTGACTTATTTCACTTAGCATAACACCCTCTAGCTCCATTCACATCATTGCAAATGGCAAAATATCATTTTTGATGCCTGCATAATATCTGTGTGTGAGTGTGTGCGTGTGTGTGGATGTACTAAATCTTCTTTATCCGTTCATCTTTTGATGGGCATCTAGGTTCTTTCCATAGTTTGACTATTGTGGACATTGCCGCTATAAACATTGGGGTGCATGTGCCCCTTAGGATCACTACATTTGTATTTTGGGGATAAATACCCAGTAGTGCAATTGCTGGGTCATGAGGTAGCTCTATTTTCAACTTTTTGAGGAACCTCCATACTGTTTTCCAGAGTGGCTGCACCAGTTTGCATTCCCACTGGCAGTGTAGGAGTGATTCCCTTTCTCTACATCATAGCAGGATTATTTCTTTTCTTTTTTTTTTTTTTTTTACTTTTAATTTTTTATTTTTTATAAACATATATTTTTATCCCCAGGGGTACAGGTATGTGAATCACCAGGTTTACACACTTCACAGCACTCACCAAAGCACATACCCTCCCCAGTGTCCATAATCCTACCCCCTTCTCCCCAACCCCCTCCCCCCAGCAACCCTCAGTTTGTTTTGTGAGATTAAGAGTCACTTATGGTTTGTCTCCCTCCCAATCCCATCTTGTTTCATTGATTCTTCTCGTACCCACTTAAGCCCCCATGTTGCATCACCACTTCCTCATATCAGGGAGATCATATGATAGTTGTCTTTCGCTGCTTGACTTATTTCGCTAAGCATGATACGCTCTAGTTCCATCCATATTGTCGCGAATGGCAAGATTTCATTTCTTTTGAAAGAATTAGTGATATAGAAGACCAAATGACAGAGAATAAAGAAGCTGAGCAAAAGAGAGATATAGCAGGATTATTTCTAAGAAAATATTTACTTAATGGTTTATTGAGGAATTATTGCAGACAAAGTAGAACATAAAGAAAAATCTTTTTAAGATGGGCCAAGTTGTAGTCTGAATTTAGTGTGATTTGGTAAAGCACAGGAATCATTGGTAGAAATGCCTACTAAAATATTCAGTAGGAAGCGTATTATAGAATAGATGTAACTATAGCAAAATGACCAAAACTTTAACTACAGTGAAGGTGTATCAGAAATTTTATCTCGACTGGGCTCCCTGTGTCAGAAAGGACACTTTCATTAGTTGACAAACACCCCCACACACTCTGAATAACAAGGCTGATTCTAAAACATGCATTTGGCAGAAATAAATGTGTCAAGTAGATTCTGAGGGGAAAAATTGGGACACAATAATAGAGAACTAAAAGTATAAAAGCTGATGACAGAGGGACAACTAGAAAATAGTACAAACAAAAACAAGTGAGGGAAAGAGAAGCTATGGTGATAGGAAGAGAGTTTCAGTGGGTACAGGGAGGGTGAAAGAAAGGGACTTTCAGTTTCACCATGAAGAAAATAATTCTAAGAGCTCTGGTGTTCAGTCAGTGATGAATGTTCTCAGGAGCACTGGAGACACCACTGTTTTAGACCCCTTTCCATCCTGTTCCAGAGCTGATGACTTGGTTGAAATCACAGAATTATAAGGTTGAAAAGAATCATGGAAGGACTTGGGGCCAAGAGAGGTCCATCAAGGGGGGGCCAAGAGAGGTCCATCAAGGAGGGCCAAGAGAGGCCCATCAGGGAAGGCCAAGCCCTCTTACCCCAGTCTGGTCTGACTCAGGGTCCCATCCATAATTCTCCAGTAATTCTCCAGACCTGACTCTCCCTACCTCAGGAAAGACCAGCCTCTCAAACTTCCACTCACCTTCTCTGGCAATATTCTTGCTCCTCCTCTTCTGTTCCATGACCCTCACCTTGACTTCAGACTATCCACATTCAGCTTCCGTTGGAATTACACTTTACACAACCTTGAATCGTCTTCTACTTTGATTCTTCTAAAAAAGTTCTGCCCATCAAGGTTACCAACGGTTTCAATAATCTTGCCACTTTTCCTTAAATAGTTCTTGATTTAATTTTTTCTTCAATTATAACCAAGAATGCTTTTCTTTAGCATTTTTAAAAACTAACTGCTTTTGTGTTTTACCCTTAGGTTCCATACACTTATTTCCTTTGAGAACTCACTCATTCCTGCTATTTCAACTGCCAGTAAATGGCACATGGTTTTATTTGTTTCCTTTCCCATTTATTTATTTTGTATTATGTTATGTTAATCATCATACAGTACCTCATTAATTTTTGACGTAGTGTTCCAAGATTCAGTGTTTACACATAACACTCGGTGATCCATGTAATAAGTGTCCTCTGTAATACCCACCACCAGGCTCACCCATCCCCCCACCCCAATCTCTAAAACTCTGTTTCTCAGAGTCCACAGTCTCTCATGGTTCATCTCCTCCTCCAATTTCCCTTCTTCACTTTTCCTTTCCTTCTCTTCTTGTCCTCCATGCTATTCCTTATGTTCCACAAGGAAGTGAAACCATGTGATAATTGACTTTCTCGGCTCCACTTATTTCACTCAGCATGATCTCCTCCAGTCCCATCCATGTTGATACAAAAGTTGCTTATCCATCTTTTAGTAGAAGGAACTGGGACTAAGAGATCCATATTTATCACCTGGCCCAGGCCTTCTCGGGAAACTGAACCTAGCTTTTCTCAACTACAAAATGTGGAGAGGAAATAGCATTTTTAAACATATACTGTAAGTTTATAATTAGGCTAAAGATTTATAGATATAGATATAAATATATATAAACACATTCTTGACACTTTTTATAGTAAAAGAACCAGTGTTCCAAGAGTTTACATAACCTTTCCAAAGGCACAGTGAGGTCACTGCCCACCCTCCATGGCCTGCCATGTCAATGCATCTTGGAAGAGTGAGCTTTCTTCTGTGGGGTGCACTTCCTCCCTCCCCATCCCCCCATGGAGGGAGGATAATAACCACCCTTTCTACCTGGAAGGGCTACAGTGAGGAGAAAATGAAGCAGTGCCTGTGAAAGCATTTTAATCACAAAGCATTATGTAAATGTAATACATAATTACTGTTATTATCTCCAGCAATCCAAGTCTTCAGCTCTTTATAGTTCGCTTGCTTTCTCTGCCCATAGAGTAATTCACTTGTGTGTCCTGTTGGCCTTCAACTTAGGTAAAAATAATACTCATTATGTTTTCCTAAGTTTCACACTTCACTAATTTTCCTTTACCTTCCTAAGCATCACAATTCACTTTGTTCCCTAAGACACTGGTGACTTACATTCTGGTTAACTCTTGCTGTCCTGGAATAATAAGGAATAGCACCTCCTTTTTCTCAAAAAACCCAGTTTGGATGATAAATTATACGGTCACTTAAGATGTCTTTTGCCTCCCACTATGGTCCCTATCTTCTCATTCTTGCTCTTTGTTTTTCCAGAACACTGTACTCGAAAAACCTGTCCCTTTCTGATTTACATTCACTAACATGAACCCGATTGCTACTTGCTCAGCTTACTGAAATAGATGTTATGCCTCTCTGTTTCTCTTGGGCATTCTTTGTTTCTGCTGATTTCTCCACACACAAGAATGATTCTTACTTCCACCCATGGCTACTATCATATTCCTGCCTTCATTAGAGCTCATAGACATTTTAATTTCCTGATCCTAAACTTTATTGTCTACTTTCAATGATCCCTCGCTTTTTTTCGTATTCTCTTTCCTCAGCTTTCTCTCGTTATAATGTCATTGATCAGAAATACATTTGCAACAGATCTAGAATACACTCTGTTACATCTATAAGCCATGCCTTCCCTACACGCTTCTCCTCCTGGTTTGGTAGGTTGCAAATAGCCATCAATTCTTTGAAGTTCCTTCCTACAAGAGATGACTTTTACTTCTCCAGCCCTGAAATCAGGCCTGGCCTCATGACTTGCTTTCGTCAATGAAGTGCAATGGCAGTGACACATACAAGTTTTGAGTTGAGATCTTATGAGACTTACGGTTTTCAGTTTTGCTCTCTTGGAATCCCCCACCATTTTATTAGTCCAGACTACCCTGACTGAAGGTAAAAGGTCAGGTAGAGAGAGAGAGAGTCAAACTTCTGGGCCATCTAGCAATCCCAACTGAGGTCCCTAATATACGGATGAATTCCAGTAAACTACATGGAACAGAAAAGACCCATCCTGCCTGAGCCATTTGGCCCAGGTCAAATTGCTGCCTCCTAGAACTGTGGGCAAGTTGGTGGTTTTTAAAACTCTCACTTTATTCATTCCCTTAATATGACTATCCATGTACCAATATGGTATGTTTTGTTTTCCACCTTCCTTATTTTCTGCATCTACAGGAATATCTTTAAATTTTTTTAAGGATATGCAAATATTGGAGGGCCTTTCTGGCTCAGACTGTAGAGCATGTAGCTCTTGATCTTGGGGTCATGAGTTCAAGCTCCACATTGGATATAGAGCTTACTTAAAAAAAAAAATAGAATATGCATTATTTGCATAAACAATCTTTCTTAATTTTTGCACCAGACATGCAACCTAGGTATTGGTATCTTCACTGGATAACATACCAGTCACCAAGAATGTTAAGTAACTTGAACAAAATTCTCCAATCCATAAATAATTTAAATCAAAATCAAAACTATTCATTTTGGTATTTTAGTAATGTATACAATAAATATGTTTTCACTGGCTTCAGTGAAGACTGTTAGGTCTCCTGTGCCATAGAGGAGAAATTACTCCCACAAAACATAGAAACAAAATAAACCAAAGGGAAAAAGAAATACAGCACAATCTGTGATAGCTGCCATCTGAAAGACAAAATATTTTAGAAGTGCAGAGAAGAAGGGTAAAACATTAAGAATGTGTATAAGTGGAGCTTGTTTCTGGAAGACACAGAGATTGAGACAGACTTTGGGGAAGAATGGGATTCCCAGGGGTGAAAATAAATGAAAGAATATTTGAAAAAGATGTCAACATGGAGCTGAATATATAGAAACAATCTAGGTCTGTCCAGAGAAATATGAGTCAGAATTCAGGCACACAATAGGGAGCAATTTGAGATATATCTGGAAAAACTAAGTATGCATCAAGCATTCAGAAGACCTTGAACACCAGAATGCAGTGTTCTTTGTTTTGTGATCTATCAAAGGGATTTGCACAACAGAGTCTTACTATCATAATTGTTCTTAGAAAGATTTTTCTGTGTAATTTGAATTGACTTTATGCCTGTCTGCCTCACTGATTAGTAAGCTCACCAAAGCCATAAATATATTAACAAGTACTTTGTGAGCACACAGTATACAAGGAACAGGGTTGAATTTCATGAGTGAAAATTAAACTACTGTGACCAATAGTAAACATCCACTCCTGGAGAATGAGCACTTAGATGGGTTGCTAAAACCTATCCTATAGTAAAAGCATAGCTATCAATGGTAGAAGTTGTGACTTTTACTTTTAGAACAATTTTCTGGATATAATAAATGTTTGCATGCATTTTGATGGCCTGATCAAAATGTGAGGCACTAAGGATACTTATTAAGAATGGCACTTGACTGACATAATGAAAACATACTGTAATTGTCTTATAGAGTCTACTAAAATGAGTGTTCCCACATCTTCACATTCTTGTATTCTGGACATTATGGTTTGAGGGATTTTAGCACCAGTTTTTAACAGAGGCAGTGTGATCATTAATGTGTCAACTTGACTAGGCACAGGATGCCCAGATATTTGGCTAAAGGTTGTTTCTGAATGTGTCTGTGGGGGTGTTTCTGGACAAGATTAACATTTGAGTTGATGGACTCAGTAAAGTAGGTCATCCTCCCCAGTGGGGTTGGCAGCATCCAATCCACTGAGGGCCTGGCCACAAAAAGATGTGGAGTAAGGAAGAATTTCTCTGTCTCTCTTTCTCACTCTCACTCTCTCTTTCTTAATTTTCTGCCTGACTAATTGAGCTGGGACATAGATCTTCTGCTTTCAGAACAAGATTTGCACCATCACTTTCCTGGTTCTCAGGGCTTGGACTTGGGCTGAATTATACTCCTGGCTTTTCTGGTCTCCAGCTTGTAGACTGCAGACTGTAAGACTTCTCAACCTTCATAATTGTGTGAGCTGATTCTTTATAATCACACATATATATACACATACATACATACATATATACATATACATATGGTCCTGTTTCTCTGGCAAAGCCTAATGCAGGCAGTCTTTTTTACTTTCAGAGAACAGACATTCTCCACAACCCCTAAAAATTGGTTTGGAACAGGATAGTACAAGACATTTAAATAGCATTAGATCTGGAAATTGCTAGACAAATCTTCACCTCTAGTTATGGATTGATAGGATCTGCCTGCCTTAAAGGAATTGTAAGCATCAGTGGACTAACATGGAAGTGTTTTGAGAAAAGGTGGAATTAATCTAGCCTTGAAGCTTCTGAAATATTACTGTCAGCATTTCCCTATAATGACATGAGACATTTTTTAAAAAGGCGCATTCCTGCACTCCATCTCAGATATCCTCAATCATATTATCTGTGATGGAACCCAGGATCTTGTGTCTTATACACTCCCCAGAATAATCTTGCATGCTTATCGTAGGGTTTAAGGATTTGCTAAAGACAATGGGAAGGGAAGTCTGTGTTCTCCCTCACTTTGCAATTACTTGTAAGCAAACAGAGTAGGTCTTGTAGGTGTTGTCAAAGGTATTAGTCTAATTAAAAATCCCCTCTGAATTTCAGGGAGTTCCTTTGAACCAATCTCATTAGTGGTTCTCCTTGTTATTGGAGAATTGGCTATTGTATTTTAAATGCCACATCAGCTGCAAAATTACACTTCCAAATATCTTCAAAAACGACTAATGGCAGCTAGTAAAGTGACTTTAAATGGATGTTTTCAGATGTCTGCCCATAAAGACTGTGAATGAAGTACTTCTGGAATTATTATAGCTTAAACAAGAGTCTAATTTAGAGGAGTGGTTTAAATGTGCAGGACTGTGGGAAGAGACCTGAAGCAATTACCCTTGGATTGTGCCCAAACAGGACTGGATCCCCGCATACCAGATGCTTCACTGGTGTCTTGCCTTGTGATTGTGCCTGCATTTCAGCAGCCAGAGAAATCTATGTTTTTATTAAGTAAGAACCAGTGAAACCTATTGGATAAAGAAATCGCCTTTTTTTATCACCTTAAGCTCAACACTGACTCCTATCATCATCTCTCATGTATCCAAGCACACACAGTATCATCTGTTAAAGCAAGATACAGTATTCAGTTATTTTAAATAACACTTAAGATATGTGACTTAAATGTTAACTGAAATCAAACTGTCCAGTGAGAACTAAATGTAATTAGAAAGAAATTCCTAGCATATTATTTTAAGGAAGGAAAAGCTCATCACCCTCCACCAGAGGTCTGCAAATTGGGAGATTTTCTTCCTAGATGCCTCTAGCTCTGGACCTTACATCTCATTCTTGCAGTTGATTCTCTTCCGTTTCCTGCTAACTCAGATGTGACTTACATCTGATTCTCTTTACTTCTTCCCCTCCATTCATATCTCTCGCAAAGAAATTTGTATGTCGTATATTCAACCAGAGGTTTGATAGGAATGGTTTAGGTAACAAAAAAGGAAACAACCTTAAAATCAACCTTAAAAAGTATCATCATTGGGGTGCCTGGGTGACTCAGCAGGTTGAGCTCAGGTCAAGATCTCAGGGTCCTGGGATCGAGCCCAACATCAGGCTCCCTGCACAGCAGGGAGCTTACTTCCCCCTCTGTGCCTGCCTCTATGCCTACTTGTCATCTCTCTCTGTGTCAAATAAATAAGTAAAATATTTAAAAAAAAAAGTATTATCATTAACTATCCCTGATTTTTGAAGCCCTTGGATTACTCCAAGAACAGCTCTGTTTCTTTCCTGCCTCCAGTTACCTACATTCCTCTTTACCCCACTTCTCAGGTGATCTGTATGGGTTTCAATTCCCAAGATCTCTTCTGATTTCTTGTGAATTTTCCTACACAGAGAAACTTTGACTATATTCCTAAGTTTTAGCTTCCACTTTGCAATTCCAAGATTTCTTCTATCTTCAATATCCAGTCTCTGTGAGTAAGGAACAGTTCAGGATGTATATATACAGTATGTATAGGTAATGTATAATATAGGTAAGTAAAATGATACATAGAAAAGTAATAGAGTCATGGGTGGATGGATGGATGGATGCATGGATGGATGATGGATGGATATAGGTGATGAGGGCGAGAGATCATAGATAGGTATGTACGTAGGTAGGTAGTTGACAGAGGGATACATAGATAGATATATACCACTTCAACACTCTATTCCAGTACCTGGAACAGAACTTGGCACATAGTTGGTGATGAATACCTACTTATTTACTGAACAAAAATGTGGTCTCTCTAATTGCCCATTAATTCATCCATCTATATATTTATTCAACATATATTTTATTAAACTTATTTTAGGTACCAGGTGTTTTTGTAGAACCTGGAGATAGAGCAGTGAATAAAATAGTCAGTCTCTGTTTTTTGCGGAGCTTGTTTTCTAATGGAGTTCAAGTTCCTGTCAATGTTCCATCCTGAATAACTCTGGAACCCACCTCCTACTGTCTTCTGCATCCAGATCTTCATCCTCTTTTTAACTGAATAAATGAAATGGCCTGGTGATTTCCTTCTCTTTTCTTTTTCTTTCCCCCCTATTGTCTCAATCCTTTGTAATTTCCCCTCCTCATTTTAACCACAACTGTTTTCCAAGACTGAAATTTGATGGTGCCCCTACTTTGTGCTATTCACTGCTTTCCTAACTTTTACAGAATAAAGCTGGAGCTCCAAGCTGGGGCATTCAGGGTTTTTTATGATTCACCCTACTGACTTAAAATATCATCATCGCCTGAACTTAAAGTCGTGCTGACTTAACCTGATATTCTTGAAGTGTGCCTCAACATTTCATGTTTCCTGCCTTGTGAATGTACTCTTTCCTCAATCATCCTTGCTTTCTCCCAGCAAGGTGGAGTTCATCACTCAGTGTTCAGCTCAGGCGTTTCCTCTCTTGGATTCTTCCCAGGTTTTCCCAGAGGAGTTCAGAATTTCCTCACCAGGTTCCTGAATGCTATAAATGATTTTATTATAGTTCTGACCTCAGGGCTTTCACTCTGACCCCTACACTAGGTAGGCAGATGAGGTTTTTTCGTTTGTTTGTTTGTTTTGTTTTGTTTTGTTGTTGTTGTTTTTGCTTTTTTTTTTTTTAAGATTTTATTTATTTATTTGACAGAAATCACAAGTAGATGGAGAGGCAGGCAGAGAAAGAGAGGGAAGCAGGCTCCCTGCCGAGCAGAGAGCCCAATGCGGGACCCGATCCCAGGACCCTGAGATCATGACCTGAGCCGAAGGCAGCGGCGTAAACCACTGAGCCACCCAGGTGCCCCATTTTTACGTCTTTTAATGAAAATTTCATTTATGTCAGCCTTCTGGTCTATGCTTTCCCACAATCTACTCCCTACCTACTTCCCCAATCTCATCTCCTTGACTTCTTCTCTTAGTTCATCACACAGGAGCTCCACTTCTCCTTCTGTTTTTGTTTTGTTTTGTTTTATTCTGTTTTTTTTTTTAAGATTTTATTTATTTTATTTGACAGAGATTACAAGTAGGCAGAGAGGCAGGCGGAGAGAGAGAGGAGGAAGCAGGCTCCCTGCTGAGCAGAGAGCCCGATGGGGGCCTCGATCGCAGGACCCTGAGATCATGACCTGAGCGGAAGGCAGCTGCTTAACCCACTGAGCCACCCAGGCGCCCTGTTTTGTTTTTTTGATACAGAAACGTTTCACCTCTTTCTCCTGATGGTTTTCTCTGCCTGGCATACCCTTCCCCTGGATCATTTCAAGGCAGCTTCCTTTAGGTCTCACCTCAGCTGTCACTTAATCAGAAATGTCTTCCAAGATTGCTGCTCCTACAGTGGCCTCCTCTGATTACTCTCTGTCCTAAAATTCTGTCTATACTCTTCTTGGCACTATTCATAATATGAGTGGATCTCAGTTATTTGTTTGAGTCTCTTCGCTGATTTTCTGGAAGGCAAGTTCTTTGAAGGTAAGAATTCTACCTTTTTCTCTCATCTGGCTCTAAAGCCCAGAATGGTGCTCTAGAAACTTATTTGGCTAAGGTAATAAATACTACTGAAAGTTGCTCTTTCTCTCCTTGGACCGTGGAGATCTACGGGACCTAAGTTGTATAACATTAACTTTAGTCCTACCAGGAACCATCATATTCTTGATAATTCAATAATATTTTACTGAATATAAAAGCAACCAGTTAATAAACACATGTAATGCCATATAGATACATTATTTTAAGTAGAACTAAGGAAAAGAAGAAAAATAAGATTCATTTTTTTAAACTTATTTATTTATTTATTTATTAAAATTTTATTTATTTATCAGAGGGGGGGGGAGCGAGCACAGGCAGACAGAATGGCAGGCAGAGGCAGAGGGAGAAGCAGGCTCCCCACTGAGCTAGGAGCCCGATGTGGGACTTGATCCCAGGACACTGGGATCATGACCTGAGCCGAAGGCAGCTGCTTAACCAACTGAGCCACCCAGGAGTCCCTAAGATTCATTTTTGATAGTTAAGTCTGATCCAGCCGGAGGCTATCTGCTGTCAATTGTGGTAAATTGGGAATGAAGACAAAAGTCCTCCTGGAGGATTAACATCAGTAAACCTGAGTTCTCTCTGCCATTTGGATGACTCAGCACAGGGAGCTCACTGTACCCAATGATCACCAGCCTTGTTTCTATTATGTAAGGTGGAGGTTGAATGAGATGGTGTCCCACTGTAAAGTAAGAAGTAAGGTGTGTGCACCTGGAACAACATAGGGGCCCAATAAATGTTAGCCTCCATAGTTAAGTTGATCAATGAAATAAATTAATTTGAGCACAGACTAAATGTAACAAAATCCAGGTTCAGAAAATAATTCACTTTGGAAGATATAGCCTTTTTATTACTGAGTTTTAAATAGTTTCAAATTCCAGAAATAAAGTGATTTTTTTCTCAGGGTGTTATCACTATAAAAATATTACAAAAGTAATTAATAGGTAGAAATGTTTATCTCTTTTGTTGAAAAAAGTTATTTTCATGTATGTTTAACTATTAACTAGTTGTCAGTTTTCAAATTATGTCTATGAGAACACAGTTTTTGGGGGGAAGAATGAAATTCTATTGTTCAAATTGTGTAAGAGATACTCATCTTTAATAGCTTACAGTAAGTTTACAATAAGTTTAAATGGATTACTGGTCTTCTGACATAGTCATTATTTTATTCAGTTATGGGGTCACAATCTTCCACAGTAGCCTCCAATGATTTCCACTTCCTGTTATCCACACCCATGTGTAGTCTTCTTTCTCATGATCCCAGAGTTGGTGTGTGGGACCTATAATGGCATATATAATGGCATGGCATGTCAGAGATTAGGTTATAGAAGCTTGTGCTTTCCATCTTGATCATGTTGGGAGAAACAAGCTACCATTTTGGGAGCACCTGTACAGAAGCCCAAGTGGCAAAGAAGTGAAACCTGCTCTGGCCAACAGCTATCCAAGAACTGAGGTCTACAGATAACCAGGAGAGTGGGTTTGGAAACAGTTCTATAGCCCCAGGTGAAGCTCAAGAGAAGACTATAGCTCCAGCTGATACAGCTTGCAACCTGTGAGAAACACTGAGCCAGAAATCACCCGGTTTAGGACCAGCAGAAACCGTCAGATAATACACATGCATTGCTTTTTGCCGTCAAGTTTTGGGGCAGTGAATTAAAGATAATCAACATGAGTGTCAAATATGATTTATTTGGTGTATTACATATTTGAAACCCAATGTCCTTAAAAACAATCCAAAATCTTATACATAGTAGGATAGTTATACAGGCCAAAAAGTGAGACACAAAGAAATCGGATGTTGAAAGTAAAAGTAGGAAGGAAGTAGGTGGCTCAGCTGCAGATATTTTGGTCATATCTCTGCACCTGTGATAGAAGTTGGAGATGATAGCAAATTGGACTGAACTGTATCTGCAACAGAATAGAAGTCTGAGCTACAATCTTTGAGTCGTCCCTTTTAAAACTGTAAGGTAGATAAATTATGTTCATTACAACTGACCCTTTCAATTGTAAGTCTTTTCTGGATGATATTTTGATCTTCCAGATTGTCTCCAGTGAGCCTATATTAATTTTGTAATCATAAAATGTAACTATTATCTTAACTTAGTGAAGTTAACAGGTTCAAGGATTCAAATCATGTAGCCCTTCTGGAGCTGGGATTGGAAATGAAAACTCAGCTGCTTGTAGCAGATTTTACCCAAATGTGATACCTAGAGTCTGGTTCTAGGGTCTTTGTATTGGAGAAATGTCTAAAACAGCTGAGAATGATTATTTTTTAGAAGAAATTATTTGGGGGAATATAAGAGCTATTTCTGAATATCTCAAAATTGTTGTGCACCAAAAGAAACACACTTTGTCATAGACTCAAATAGCGCTATACTAACCCAGTCAATTGAGTTAGCATCAAGTTAAAAGCAACACTGTCAGCTCAACAGGAGTTGAGACATTTTTGACATAACTAAAAGCATTTAAAACTTATACCTTGTAGACTAGGAGTTCCTTACCACAAAAGGAGGATATGTAGGCATTCACCCACTCCTTACTGGACACCTTCCATAAGAGCCTGAAATCACTTATCAGTGATGAAAAGGATACCCCACTTTAGGGTTTAGATTAGGCTTTAGATCCTGTAATTCTATTGAATCACCAATCTGTTTTATTCACATAATTGATTAAGTGGATTACCAATGCACACATTAGAAGAATCGTTGTGCCAGATAACATTCTGGTATTACTTTATTGATGACATTACTCAAACATATAAGATTATCTGCTTTTTATGTCCTGGCTCTACTTCATTGGTTTCTGGAGCTAAAAAAGTTTCTGAGAGACCTGATAAAACTCAAGGAAGATCTGCAATCAGTTAAGGACTCAACAAACTGGCTGGGCTGGAGCCCAGGCTACTGGATTCTCTCCATGATGCTCTCATTTTAGACATCTCTGATTGTCTCTGTCTTTCCAATTTCAGAAAATTCTTACAATATAGTCCCAACTTCACATCTGGCTATCCCTGTAGTTCCAAGGAAAAGACCCACATCACCTGAAGCTCTGTATCAGTATATCTGAACAGTTTTGTTTGGCTGGGCTTGATTGCCTCACTCCTAAAGCACTAATTATGCCCAGGGAAATGGAGGAAAGTACGATGGCTCATTAAACCTTGGTTCATGTGACTTTTGTGTAGTTGAAGCATAAGAGACAGAATATCAGAAGTTATAAAACACATTTGACAGTCAAAAGCAATCCCCATTTCAGACCACAATAAACTTCTATCCTTTACTCTTTCATGTTTTTTTTTGTTTTGTTTTTGTTTCTGTTTTTGTTTTTTTTACTGGTTATTATGTAATTTTATGTAGTTACAAAAGTTATAGACAAATGCATTGAAGTTATCTATAATTGAAAAAAATGCATATTTATCTTCTCTCCATAAATTATTGAGGGGGTTTTGTGGTATAATTCAGAGATTTCACTTGCTTTAGGAGGATAAAATTCTTTTTACATAAGGTGCCCAAAGTCATTCTCCTTTTGTTATCTGACTAGTTTTTAACAAGCATGACATCATCAGCCTGACTTAAAGATTTGGCAGTTAAGAAACACTGCCTCAAACCTCAAAAGCGTTGCATTGACAGAGAATGCTAGTCACAACTTTTGTCACAGAAATCCATGGAGAGGAACCAATGGATATTTCCATGGGACCTGACCAGGTGCCTCCTCAGTGGGCCCACCCTATGTAAAGGACCTCTTAACTCAGGCCCATGATGCATTGCATTAACAGTACTTTGTATTGACATAGTGTATTCTGAGTTTTTTTTTTAACTTTACTGTGATTTTGCTATTTTCCACACAGTTTTTCAGAATGGAGATTTTCTTAGTAAGAAGGGTTAATTGAACTACTGAAGTGACAATGTTAACACATCTTCTTTATTCATTCCCTAAATTTGCTGGGAATTAGATTTAGCTAAATTTGGAACAACTGTAGTAAACACATAGATACAATTATTTTCTTTGATGCTAAAATTTCAAGAAGACAACAGTAACAAAGCATAGACAATAACTTATTTTTCATCTTTGTCTCTTTCAAAATTACAACACTAAGAATTTATGAGCAAAAACATATTTTTTCATGAAAACTCTTGTAAATTAATACATGAACTATGACAATATTAACTGTATGAGGTAGAACATAAAATATTTGGTATAGTCCTCCCACTATACACTTGTGCCAGAGGAATTTGCCTGAACCAAAGGTAATAGCTTTCCTGGAACATCTTAATTGTATCTCTGGCTACAGTTCAGACTTCCTTGTATATACGAGGCAAGCCCTCCCTCAGGCAATCCTGGTTTTCTGGCTAACCTGGAAAATGAATGCAGATGACTTAATAGATAATTGGCTTTTTGTAGAAGGCACGATGCCAGAGAACCAAGGCTCTTCCATCCAGTTTTTACCACTCAGAACATCTTTGTGTGACAACTGTCGTTTGTCAAAGTTTTCTACTATATACACAATTGTGCATATTTTGAAGAAAATACCTCATTTATTTTGATTTATTAAGATTGATTTGTAGACCTTTGAAATATTGAAAGAAATATGATATATATATTCATAAATTTATGTGTTCATAAAACAGACCAAAAACTTAACATTTGCTTAAAACCCTAGAAGTGATAGTTGTTAAATATGAAAGCCTTCCATTTGACTTAACTACTGAATATAGGTTTTTTATTACCTTCCTAATATTTTATCCAATTTTAAATTAGTAGGTAAATTAAAATAATATAGATTATTATTTAATATTTTTTATATTTTCCCAGTTGAAGCCTATGCCAAACATCATTAATAAGTAAACATAGAGGAATATTATTTTTTACACATTCATTAACCAACTTTTTGATATCTGAAATTAATGAAAATTATAAAATACAAACTCAACTTATATTTGTTTATTGAAAAGGTGAAAATCTCATTCTGTAAATCTTATACATCTGACTAACTGGTGAAAGCTTGACCAAAAATACTATTTAGCTTTAAAAAGGTGTTAACAAGTAGTTGGTATAAGCATAATGCTACACAGAAAGTTGTTTTAAAATCCTGGGACACACCCTCTAAAAATAGAGTGAGAGACTTCATTTGGAAAATTTAACATTCTTTTATGAAACTCCTGATGACTCCATCCTGGCTTTTTAATCTCATTCTCCCACTGATCGTTTTACTTATTTATTCATTTCTATTGAGAACTTTCTCACTCCTGTCATTCAATGAGCACTTCTGGGTTTACAGAGCTAAATGAGATATACCTTATGTCTACCCAGATCGAGAGGATGTCCAGGTTACTGGGGACAAAGAGGTCAAAGTCTTATGAAGATAGAAACCAGTAGTCAATGACAATTATACGGTAGTCACCACAAAGAAGACCGGAAATAGGTGAAAAGGAAAGTTGATGAAAAACATGCTGTTAATGGCTGTTCCTTGCTGTTCCACTTCCTTTGGATTCTGCCCTCACTCCATTTCTGAACTTTTCCCTCGACCCCTGGACTGCCTACCTGGCTCTACTTCCTTTTCTTATCCCTCAATTCTTCCTTTGTCAGCACTACCTACTTTCTCCCTCTACCCAGAATCTTTTCTGGAGATACACTCACTCTTCACTTCTTATCTGAAATAAATAGATTCCCTTCCTTTGTTCCTGGCCAATCTTTCTCCAGATACCACAGATTTTGTGCGCTCCCAGGCTGGCCCAGGCCCCGTCCACCAATTACTCCCTCTCACACTAGAATATTTCATTTCTTCCTCTCTTTTCTTGGAAGAGTAGAATTTATGCAATTCTATTTCATCATTAAAAAAAAAAATACCTTGACTTTTCTCATCACATTCTTCTTCCCTTCGTGGTCAAAATTATTCTAAATTTATGGTTATTCTTTGTTCTTCTTTTCTTCCCATTACCCGCCTCCACCTCTTGCAGACTGACTTCCACTCTCCACCCACGGCACCCGTAGGACTACAAATGGTGAGATTGCCAAACCCAAAGAACACATTTAAGTCTTTTTGCCAGGAAGCATTTAACACTTAGAAATGATAATTCTCCTTTAAAATGCTTTTTGGTTCTTTTTCTTTTTTCTTTTTTTTCTTTCTCACCATTCCTTCCTGCTCTTGGTCAACAGTCTTCATTCTCCCCACCCCCAAAAGCTTCTTAATATTATTATATTATATTTTATTTTATTATAGTCTCTTCTCTTTTCATCTATACCAATTATTTCAAATGTACCAGTGTATTAGCAATGCTCAGTCCTTTCATTACCCAGACTATTCTCCTGAGCGTCAAATCCCTGTTTGTATCTGTCTACAAGATGTGCCCATCACATATGCTTCATCCGTTATCAACTCAATCTACATATAACTCAAGTAACTATTATTTCTTCCATTTTGCTTGTCCTGCTGAGTCTCCTAACTTGTCGGATAGCACCACCATCCAAATCACACAGGACAGATATCTGATGACTTCCTGGATTTCTTTTCTTTTCCATCATCTTTAATTTAATCAATTTATCTTCCCTGCCAGGCCTTCATTCTCAATATGTCTTGCAGCTGTTTCCTCCTCTCTCTCCATGGCTATTCTCAGGTGGGTCCTTCAAGTCTATCACATGCACAATTGCATAATTGATTCAATTAGTGTCATTGGTGCTAGCCTTCTCTTTTAAATCTCTTATTCATAAAAGTCAGATTAATCTTTTATTTAAAAAGTAGAAACCAAGCATGTCAACCTCCAGCTTAAAATCTTCCAAATTTCATTCTAGAGAGCAGGATAAAGTGCAACCTATGTGTCAAATGGCAGGAAATGCTCAGTTGCTTGACCACTGCTTACATTTCCAACTTAATTTCTTTAAGACTTCCTCATAGAAGCCCTTTATCCCAACCAATAATAACATGTTCTCACCTAATATAATGCAACTAGGTATGTGTTCTAGCATTGACTTCTCTGTGGTTCTGTCAAATAAAAGCTGTTTTCTTTCCTAGATTATTTGTACCAGCACCTTGCAAATTCTGGAGGGGAGGGGTCCTAAATACCAATCACCCATCTATATTCTGGAATTCACTTCTCCCCTGCTCTGTTTTATTTACCACCAAAACATTTAGGGAAAGCTAACATACTAGACACAGATATCCCTCATTGTCCAAATATATTTAATAAATCCAAGTATATTTAATCTGTGAACTTACATAGGAATACTACAGGTTATTGTGTCTTAGCTAGTGAGTTAAGTTAGTGAGGGAATCATCTAAAGATTAAAAAAATAATAAAATCAAGTAAGGACAGCTCATGAATTCAAATAGGGAGAGTCTGGAAATAGAGATCATAGTGAGCTTAGATAGAGAAGACTATTTGTACTTCCTAAGTCAATTACAAGTTCTAAGATACAGTAGCTATGATTTCCTGTTGTATCCCAGGGTTTAGAATGAGACCCAGGAAAACATCAACCCTCATTAATATTTACTTATTTAAGTTAATGAATATATAAAGTATTTGTAAACAAATCTTGATTATTATCATTTTTTTTTTTCCTTTTTGATCAGTTGGCCATAAGGAATTATCATTGAGGTCATAGATACAGGCTGAAGGAATGATGCTGGTGCTACAGAAGTATGCCCACTAGAAAAATCAAGTAAGGACAGAATAGAGGAAATGCATTTTCCAGACACCAGGGCACTATGTTCAAGTGCTCTAGAGAAGAGACTGCTTCAAAGTTGACAGCTCCAAAGGAGTCATCCCTGTTGAAGTTTATGACCAAGACTGAATCAGTAAAATAATGGAGATCTAACCAAAATCAACAAGTCTGCATATCTTTCATCTCTTTTGATACGGCAATAATGTTTATGGTATTGCTTTTACTTATCTGGTTTTATAAGGGGAAGGAGATCTAAAGCTACTAATTGATCTCACTTATCAGATTACTCTTACTTCCCTTGCCAGAGAATCAATGTAGGAATCATGTCAATTGGCATATTTGTCTATTTCAAGTACACTCACCAAATCTTGGAAAATAAGGAAAGTGTGAGTTTTAGATTCTTCTCCTGCTTCCCCTTGGTTCCACTATGAAATAGATTTAGAACAAATCTCCATTTATCACATGACTTTCATTAAGTCCTCACTTTCCCTAGTCTTCTAACTCTCCAGAGTTCAATTTTAGCTCATAGACACTGTCTAATAACTTACAAATGGTCTGGTTATTTCTTTTTCTTCAAAGCAACTTTCACCTTGGTAAATAGCCATAAATTTCTTTGGGGAAGTCTAGGGCGAAGATTTTCAATACCCACTCTTTGCATTATCACAGAGTTTCTCCACGTGCCATTTAGCCTGATGTACTTCAAGGGGAATTAACTGAAGTCAAGGTTTGGGAATTAACTGAAGTGAGATTAAATAAGAGGCCATAATTTTATCATGTTGAGTCAGTTCTTTCTATGCAAGGCTAGATTTTTTTTTTCCACCCACAGTACAGTTACATCCTTATTGGACTGGGCACTATTTCATTTCCATGGGTCCTGTGGTCAATTAACTACTTCCAAAGAACCTTTCAGGTCAAATCAATCTGGTTATCATTCCAGCCTTGCTGTCTTTTGCAGGATAAGTGTGATTGGATGATGCCACTCTACAATCTTCTTGGTCAATTGCTCTCCTTAATCTGTGGCAAAAACAAAAACCAAAAAACAAAAACAAACAACAACAACAAAAAAAGGCACAATCATTACATAGCTTTCCAAGGCCACTGAGGTTGCACTTTACCACTGTTACTTTTAATTTAATGATGAGGGGGATACTCTGAACCACCTCCTATGACACAGTAAAGAGAGTCATTTGTGACAAATTTACTATAACATTCCCCAAAGACAACACAAAATCCAGGCTTCAGACAACAAAATAAAAAAGCAAACAGAACCTTTCTCATCTCCCAAAGCTAGTATCTTGCATGTCAACCTTGGGTAAATGCAACCATTTTAATAAATTCAGCCAATATAAAAATTATATTTCTCTATATCTAGACTAACATTTATAACCAGTTTTCACCCATGTCACTTAAGTTTGTTTTTCTGAAATAAGCAAAAAAAAAAAAAAAAATCTTGCCAAAAACTTTTCTATGTAGACTTGGATTTATTTTTCACAGAGCTTGCTGACCTGGTTAAAGTTCTGGGAGTTAGGATAGCTCATAGGGAAGAAGCATGGAGAGAGATGACATCCTTTTTCAAGATACTATTCCAGATGAGCTTGTAACTAAAGCATTGCGGGACCAGCACCTTCACATAGGGCAGGAAAGTCTGCTTCTGCTGGCAGACTTGTTAGGGTTTGGGTACCTGGGTATTAATAACTCATCTAAATATTCCCAAATCACTATTCTAATTCTCAAGGTTCCCTTTTGCCCAATAATCACGTAACATAATGAATCCAATTTATATTATAATTGAGTAATAAACAGAATGAGACTCTTAAGTTAATTTTTTGCTACAGTAGCCTTGAGACCTAAGGAAATTAGAATATTCTTTAAGTTAGTCTCAGAAAACTTTACATTCTCTGATAATTCCTGAATCAAGAATTTCAGGGGCGTCTGGGTGGCTCAGTGGGTTTGGCCTCTGCCTTTGGCTCATGTCATGATCTCAGGGTCCAAGGATGCAGCCCTACATCAGGCTCCCTGCTTGGTGGGGAGCTTGCTTTCCCTCTCTCTCTGCCTGCTTCTCTGCCTACTTATGAACTCTCTCTCTCTGTGTGTCAAATAAATAAATAAAATCTTTAAAAAAAAAAAGATAAAAAAAAAAAGAATTTTAAATGTTGACTTTACTCATTTTTGTCCTTAAGTTCCCTATTTCAACTTAAAGGACTTTGATTGCTCTTGACCCCAGTAGTGGTCTCTCCTAACAGTAACTTGATCCAACAATTTCTTGCCTTAATTTGGCATCTCATACCAGTCCTAGCTTCCAATAGTTAGTGGTTTTTCACCATACAAATATGCAAATATGCCAACAGTTCATGGAGACATTCCTAAATTCCCATCCTATTAAAGGTCTATTGTACTTTACCAATTCTGCTACCAGTTATGATGTTGGTCAGTGTTGGATTTTAAACAGAATCTACTTTAGTTGGTTTAAACAGATACAACTTTGAGACAAAGATTTAGGAATTTACAAACCTATTGGAAGGGCAAGAGAAGGCATTGAGATGAGCTCCTAAAAATAATATCCCATTCACTAATCACTCGTGTTCTGCTGAGTTTGCCCTTTCTCTGGTAAGACACTGGCAATTGGGAAGCTGCTGCTCTGCCATTCTTGAGCCACACTACTGTCTGTCATGCTTGACAAAGCTGTTGCTCCTCCTACAGTTAGCTGATGAATTAAAAAGCCAACACCATCTTTGCTATGATGTGAGTCACCAGGGGATATCTCACACCATGCCTGTCTCAGTGATTCAGTTCCTAGTCTAGATCTCATAGGAGTGTGTCTGAAAGGTAGAATCAAAATCAGATCCCAAACCCTATCTATGAGTGGATAAAGGGACTGTTCATTTGGTTTTCTGTCTTTTACATCCTGTAAACCCTTGGGATGTGTATTAGCAGAGTCAATCCAAGAATCCATAACATCTTTTAACAATTCTTGGGCCAGTGCTTTCTGTTGTATATTCCATACTCTTCTCATGTTCTCATCTTCAGTTACTTTAATAAAATGTTCTAGTCCCTGACATTCACTCCTACTCTGGCCTGTAGCTTTTATATCTCATTGAAACAGTTTTATTAGTGACTTAACCCAATCATATTACATTGTATCAATTATCACCCCTTTTGATTCATGGATTAGTTCTGTTATCCTAGCAGTCATTCTCTGTTTCCCAACATCAGCCCTCAATGCCCTTAGTTCTGAACTCTCCATCATCATCATCAAAGGGTGCTGGGAGGCCAGAGGAGAAGAAAGGATGTGTGAGTTTGCAGAGGAAGGTGAGGTGGGAATACATTGAATCGTGTTGTTGTTTAGCATCTGTTTGCCAAATAAAGTAAAAACAATATTATCTACTGAGAATGAGAAAAATGGAAGTGAGTCCTAGAATTTGGAGATAATAAAAGTCAGAACATTGTGGAAAGTGTTTCTAATGACTGCTCACTGTTTCAGTTTTCTGTCCTGACATACTTCTGTTTCACTTTCTATGATGTACAGAATCCTGAAGTCTGTTGATGGAAGCAGAAACTTCATCAGTCTGGTTACTGCAGCCAAGTCCCCCTCGTGTGAAATAGCATACAGTCTATAGCATTTATTATTTTAAGCCAATAATGTTTAAGGATTACATTTTCTGGAGCAAAACAAAAGCTTGTCTGTCTTTTTAAAACAATAACTCAGCTAATTGTCACAGAAATTCAATAGGATTTCTGAGAAAAATAGAAAACTCCCTTGTATTTTTTTAAAAGTTATGATAATTGATCTTGTTAATTTTTATTGATGACATCTTCCTTTCTTTCTTCCCTTTTCTTTCTTTCGTTTTTTTGTTTGTTTGTTTGTTTGTTTGTTTGTTTTTTACCTTTTCCCTGTTACAGCAATGCTTGATAGCCAAGACATGCAAGGGGAAGACTATACTTGTAAGATATTGCAAAAGGCTAAAAAAAATAAAATAAAATAAATAAGTTCTTAGTAAAACCATTGTTGAAATGATTGACTGAAATTGAGACTATGAAGAAACAGAGCCAAAGATTATCTAAAAGATGGGAAGAAAATATACTTAAAAAAGAAACAAAAATCATAATGGAAATTAAGGTATGGTTCAATTGAGGAAAAGAACTTTGTGGCACTAGATGTGGAATCAAAGCAGTTCAGGTGATGGTGTTATCTAAGGAATGACTGAACAAAGAAAGCAATAAAATGATGTATTGCGAGTTGTTGAAATGGAGAGACTGTGTGGAATTCGAGGTGATGTCTATGGGGAGTGTTATTAACATGAACAGTATTATCCATTGTGAGAGCAGAAAACACTCTGGAGAATGCGTGTGGGCATGTTAGATTACACCATGCAAAATACTGCACTGGAGATTTTCCTGAGTTATGTTTCCTATTCAGTGCTCAAACTTTTTATTTGACTTCCAAGAAAAATGAGAAGAAAATCTTATATTTCGTAATCAATTTTTAAAAGATTTTATTTATTTATTTGACAGAGAGACAGAGAGGGGGAACACAAGCAGGGGGAGTGGGAAAGAGAGACACAGGCTTCCAGCCAAGCAGGGAACCCAATGTGGGGCTTGAACCCAGGACCCAGGGATCATAACCTGAACCAAAGGCAGCCGCTCAATGACTGAGCCACCCAGGCACCCTCATAAAATATTTTTTGATAATGAGGTTATCTCATTAAAGTTCATGTGATAAAAAAATGCAGACAATAGAACTTTTTCTGTACTTTTCTGTCCTCCTTTAAACTCTTTGTTTACTTTTAAAGATACCTTAATACTTCACTGGTGTATTTTTTTAAATTTGCATATACTTTAAAAAATGTCACTTAGGAAAATAGTATTTTCCCTCAATTCCTGGGACATTTCTACATACCTCAAATGCAACAATGGAAGCATGAGATGTGCACTTCTAGAAGTTATATAGCCTTCTATTTGATATTAATAATGATTGTTTTGTTTTTGAAGTGGAGCCACATGTAAATATGTGACAGCTCTTTAACGGAATGATCTGTAACCAGCCACTAACACAAATCTGAATTAGGATAAAAATAGGTTGCCTACAAATGGGTCCAACTGGAGACAATTGCTAATAGAATTATTATCCATTCCTCAATTCCCACATGCTATTCTGCTTTTCATATGAGCAGGTAGGTCGTTTTCAGGATCTGAAACCACTGACCTCTATTATAATCTGTTATGCTTTTTAACTTTTCACAAAGGAGAAAGATGATGCCATTAATCCCAATTAAGAGAGTTCTCCCTCTCTATCTGTATTTTGTAAGTTTAGACACTAACATTTTTATTTCTGCTTATAAACCGGAATGGGTTTATTTATAAATAGATAAATTTTATAAATCTTTATACAATAAATGCATTGTATAAACTGGAATGGATTTATTTCTATGTTTATTTGTAAGCCAGCTCAAAAATTGTAGACAGGGTCCATTCATTGTAGCTCTTTCCTGGGAGCATAGAAATGGATTGTCACTCAGAGACTGTGTTTGCATTTCCCTCTCTTCCCATCAACAAACTCTAATCTCTAAATCCAAGAGGAAGTAACATGGAGTAAGTGAGCTATGACCGTTTAATTTATGTAATGATGGGATAGGTAAGAAAAGGAGTCTTTGGCCTGCCCTACCAATGGACTAGAAACTAACTTCTTTTGAGTATCAGGAAGGGGAAAAAAAGACAAGCATTTCAATACCAGTGATATGCTACATAAGTGGGTTATTTGAGGACAGTGACCCACTGATCTTCTTAGCCCTTTGGTTTTCATGAGAAGGCACACTATGCAGTAACTTTCTGAATCTAATTGTGCTGTTTTCTTAACTAAGATGGCTATCGCTGTCTTTCACAGCCCACTGTGCCTTCTAACCAATTTATTTGCACTTGAATGGATGGAGGGAGAACTAACTACAAAAAGAAGATCTTTTTTTTTTTAAGGTTTTATTTATTTGACAGACAGAGATCACAAGTAGGCAGACAGGCAGGCAGAGAGAGAGAGAGGAGGAAGTAGGCTCCCTGCAGAGCAGAGATCCCCATGTGGGACTCGATGCCAGGACCCTGAGATCATGACCTGAGCCGAAGGCAGTGGCTTAACACACTGAGCCACCCAGGCACCCCCAAAAGAAGATCTTAGCAGCAAAAAGAAACATGTTAAAATGAACTCACTTGAATGTATAGAAACAAAGTGATAGAAGGTGAAAAATAATGAAAACATCAACAATGTGACAAACATGGAGTTTTGTTTTTTTTTTTCCAGCATTCCAAAATTCATTGTTTATGAACCACACCCAGTGCTCCATGCAATAAGTGCCTCCTTAATACCCACCACCAGGCTCACCCAACCCCCCACCACCCTCCCCTCCAAAATTCTCAGTTTGTTTCTGAGTCCACAATCTCTGATGGTTTGTCTCCCCCTCTGATTTTTAACACAGAAATAAGGCAGGTTGAAGCACATTTTTCCAGTTTAGTTTGCAACAATGACAAGAAGCAATTACAAAGCCTGCATCAGTATTATGTCAAAACATTCCATCAATCAGTTCCTTATTTCAATCAATGAAATAAATAGTTAATTTAAGAAAATCCATTTTAACAGTGAAATCAATAAATATTTGATTGAATGCTTGACTCTTTAAATGTCATATAGTACATCTTATAAGAAATTGGCAGAACAGAAAAATGTCATGCAGGGAAAGAATTAACATAACATGATGAAAATCACCAACATTAAGTAACTAAAAAAGCCTTCTATCCTAGAGGAGAAGAAAAAAAGATGAGTTCCAAGGCTGTTGTTTATTAAAAAACTCTGAGCAGTAACATCCAGTTTAACACTTTAATTATAGCTAATGTCAAGCAATGCAACAGGAAAAACTAATTAAACCAAATATTTCATTTATTTCAGAAATACATGTCAGTATAACTTTATCTATTATTCACTCAGGATATGCAGAGGAAACAGAGCCTGCAGTCTAACTGAGACAAAGACAAAATGTTATCATCTTCGTACATGGGTTTTGTCCTTTCAAGAGTAAAGTACCTCAAAAATTCCTAAACCTGGAATTCCTCATCACAAGCAAGTAAGGTGGAAGTTTGGAAGAGCAAAATGCCCTATGTCCTTATGCATAAAAGGGAAATGCAAGCTGATAATTGTATTCACGATGGAAAATGCATGTCTTCTGACCTAAGCTTTCTTGGGGGGAGTAAGAGCAAGTTGGTTGTGCTCCTGGCTAACTCTCTCAGCTTTTAAGAAATAATATGTGTCCTATTTAGTGTAGCCATCCACCATTTTACTTGTGCATGCTAGAACAGTGATTTCCTAACTTCATGTGTAGGTGTGGGCCGGGGTCTGAGATGAGATTTTGTATTTCCAACAAGCTCCCAGATGACCCCACTGCTACAGGTCCATGAAACACTCCACATGTGAGGCTTTCATGTAAAGTACGTAAGGTAGAATAATGTGAAGCCTAGACGTCATGTGACATGTCTTGCAACTTCTCATTTTACAAAGGTGAAGAAATGGCGTCTGAGGGCAGCATGTAATGTAATTATCACAATTCTTTATTAACTGACAGAATTAAGATAAAAACTCCTGACTCACCATCAAGGGTTCTTTCACATAAGCACAGGTACATTTTCACATAAGCAATGAATAGAAACCACCCTGAATCTTAGTCCTCAGGACACTGTGGGATAAAACCCACATCACGTACATTTTAACTTACAATATTATGCTGTCAGTTTTGAAAGTAAATTTGAAACTTCCTTTCAGCATAGTGTTTCCCTTACGAGGATTTTAAATTTCTTGTTTTGTGGTTCTAGCTTTCATCTATTGAACGTTTACATTCAGAACAAGGTTCACCTAAAATAGCAAATCATTCTTTTACCAGGACATATGTCTTTGTAAGATATGGAGGCCAATTTTCAATGGCATGGATGGAGCTAGAGAGCATAACGCTAAGTGAAATACGTCAGTCAGAGAAAGGCAAATGACATACAATTTCGCTCAAATGTGGAATTAAAAAAAAAAAAAAGAGCAAAGAAGAAAAAAAGAGAGAGAGAGACAAGCCAAGAAACAGACCTTAACTAGAGGGCAAACAAATGGTTTTCAGAGGGGAAGTGGGAGGGTGATGGGGGAAATAGTTGTTGGGGACCAGGGAGGGCACTTGTGCTGAGCACCAGGTGTTGTATGGAAGTGCTGAATCACTATATTGTACACCTGAAACTGATATTACACCGTGTGTTAACGATCTTGGAATTAGGAAACAAAAGGCCACATGTGAAATATCTTAGAAAATATGTCTGCACATGTCAGGGGAAGCTATGAAACTGCAAAAGGCAACATTAAACCTTCATTCACTCACATACTCGTTTAACCAGCGATTCCTGAGCAATTAGTTAGGCAATATTTCCAAAGAAGAATAAAGCGTGACGCCTGCTCTCTCAGAGCTTTTAATCCTGTGGAGGAAATCAGACATGGATGCAAGAAAGAATAAATAGTAACAGACGTGGTATAACTTACAAAGTTCAGAGCAGATAGAAGAACAAGTCTGAGAGACTTGGGGAAGTAAACGAAATACAGCTTAAATTGGGTCATGAAGGAAAAGTGTAGACAGACAGAAAAGGATCGCAGTTGTCAAAATACCATCTTGCAAGGAAAGTATGGAGAATCGGGATGAAATGGGAGAAAGGCTAAAACGGAGTGTGGAAGTGAGGTTGGAATGCTTGAGTGCCCCATGCCCATTCTCCCTCCTCTCGTCTAACATAGGGACCCGTGGACAGTAGAGGAAAGGCAAAGGCATCTTACTGCCTCCAGTATCTACACGGTCTCGGAGCAAGGAGGACAGCTGATGAGTGCTTTCCACCACACTGCTTTTATGACCCCACATATGATCTCTTGGTGAATGTTTCCATGTGCTCTTGAGAAGATTGTGCACTCTGCATTGGCTGGATTTATTACTATATAAGTACATATTTAAGTAGTCAGATCAAGTTGAGGGATGATATTACCCAAATCTGCTTTATATCCATATTGTTTTTTAGTATATTTCTGTTATCAGTGATTGAGAATGGAGTTCTCAAATCTCTAACTTTATTTGTGGGTTTATTTCTAATTTATTTCAGGCAGTTTGGGTTCCATTTATTTTGAAATTCTGCTAATGGGTGCGTATATATTTAGAGCTGTTATGTCTTCTTGATGAATTGGCCATTTTACCATTAAGAAATGACCCTATTTCTGGTAATACTTTGTCTTTAAGATCATTTTGCTAGGGATTAATATAGCCATTCCAGATTTCTTATGATTAGTATTTTCATGGTATTTCTTTCCATTTTGTCACTTGTAGCCAATGTGCATCTATTTTTAAACTGTCTGATTCCTTGTCTGCGAGAATGATTTTCATTTGAGGATTAAGAATAACTCCCCCTTTACCCCTACAAGTCTTCCTGGATTAGTTAGTCCAGCTGCTTTCTGTTGTTATTTAGACTAGCTTTCCAGAGAATTTTGTTACTCTTTATTTACTTTTATTTTTACTTGTTTGCTTGTTATTATTAGGTCAGAGTATATTTTTATATACATTACTCTTTCTGGATGAAGATTTTATGATCAATGATGAATACATTCTTCTGGCCCCAGAGTTATGTGTTATCTGCCTATATATGAATTCTCTTTCTCATAGCTTTAGTCTAAAGGAAACTCTTTCCTTAAAATTTTGTTTTTCAATGCAGTTTTGTCCAGCATCTAGTTCAATAGGTGCCCTTAAAATACATGCCAAGTAAACAGATTGCATGCTAGGCATGAACGATATGAAATAATTCATTGGATTAAATTAGCATTTTTGTAAATATAAGTGAAATCCAGACTTTCAGAAAAAATAAATCAAGACCTTATCAAAAGATTACCTGACTTTTATCTATGGTTTCTCCCTCTGATTTTCTTCCTTTGCTTTCTAATACTTGTCTCTGTAGCATGGAACTGACTCATTTCCCTCCTCTTTAATTAGCCTCTCCCTTACTCAGTGACTCATATAATTCTTCATTCTTTCCCCCCAAATGCAAAACCCTCCCTAATTCCTTCTACCTTAGATTTGTATTTTGTTTCCTCCACCTTTGTTGATACTCCCAACATGAATTATTAGTCAACTAGACTTGAGGTGACCAACCCTGCCTTACTCCTTGGCCCCATGAGGCCAGCCTGTTCCTTAGCAGGCCTACCACCCGCCATATTTAGTGTAAGTTTTTTGTTGTTGTTGTTGTTGTGGGTTTTTTTTTTTCTGGTTTTTAAAATAGATACATAGAGAAGTAATCCTATGACCTTGCTAAATAGACTTTTATAAAAGATACATTAAAACTCTCTCTTGTGAGAAGAAAACCAAAATAAGGCTAGCTCACTTGGTTGGAACACTGTCTTAGGGAGGCACTGAGTTTCAGGTCCGAGTGACCAAATTAGTTTCATTTTACAGCAAGGCCAACCTTGCCTAGCAATTACATAGCTCTGGGTTCAAACTCTGCTGGAATAACTTCAGGAAAATTATTTCATTCTTTGTGGCTCACTGGTCTCATTTAAAAAATGAGAATGAACCTACCTATCTCATCTGTTTGTTGTTGGGCTCAAATGTGATACATATGGAAGGCATGTAGCAGTGTTGCTATCCTGGTAGAGAGGAGAAGCAATAGTTGCAGTAGTAATAAACACTTTTTTTTCTTTTCAAGTAAACAGGCATATCCATATACATCCAGAGGGTCCGTTGTGCAGTTGTGCCAGATGACAATCAGAGGGGTGGGTCTCAAAGAAGTGAACTTATTCCAAGGAAAGGGTAGAGTGTTGTCATGATCTTTGTTCACAGGAAGGTGTCCTTATATGAGAATGAGTACATTTAGTTCACTATAGGTAAGCCACATCCCCTTACCAGTGCTCCTGCATTTAAGCCAATTCTTTAGGGAACACATGGCCATCCCATGAAATATCTCCATTGATACAGACAGCTTTGGAACCCTTGTACACAAACAGGACTGAAGAAAGCTGGCTCGCTTGGAAGTCTCATATAAAACATACTGAAAATTGACCAAAGAAGAAAAGACAGGTACAAAACATAAGGAAAGTAGAAGGAACAGAGAATATGGGTCCTTCAGGCCAGATCAGTGAGCCAACACTCACTACTCTATGTAATTTTAAGCCCCTTCTATGTCTCTCATCGACAGTGCACACAGAACATTTGTAAAACAGTCAGATTTGGGGGTGTATTGTAGTTCCTGAGCACAACCTTATGATGATGACTTCTCATGTATATTTTAAACCTATGGTAGGAGGAAAACAGGGTTTAATGTTTGAAGTAAGTGATAGCTAAAAGGACTACTGTATTCATGCCACTTAGGGAATCCATATGCCAGCTTAAAGAAATTTGAGATCTCCTATTCCCCAAATTTGTTAGATGGGTCTGGACAAAATAAATAAAAATAGTTTATGTATTTGTGATCCTGTTTTAACATCAGCATAAACTCCATTGGAAAAGCATGCATTACATGATATCTGAGGATTATCCATGGCAAATTACTTTAAAAATATAAATAGTAATGAAGTGCACCTGGATGGCTCAGTTAGTTAAGCATCTGAGTCTTGATTTTGGCTCAGGTCATGATATCAAGGCTGTGGGTTGGAGCCCCACCTGGGGTTCTGCACTCAGCACAGAGTCTGCTTGTCCTTATTCCTCTAGTCCTCCCCCTGCCCTTATTCATGCTCTATCTCTCTCTAAAGGGAGCGGGGAAATGGGTTAGCCCAGTGATGGGTATTAAACAGGGCACATATTGCATGGAGTACTGAGTATTATAGGTAAACAATGAATCATGGAACATTATGTCAAAAACTAATGATGTACTCTATGGTGACTAATGTAACATTAAAAAATGGTAATAAAATAAGTAAATAAATACAATACTTAAAAACATAATAATAAGGAATAATTTACATTATAGATTGTAAGATGGGCAAATAAAGAGCACTTACTACTTCTTACTACAAATACTTCTTACTATACTTACTACAAACACAGAGCACTTACTACTTCTAAATTCACTGGAATGAATTCCGTGAGTATAGACTACAGTATATGTATTTAAGTTGAATCTTGAGCTTGGAAAATACTAAGTGCTCCATTTTTAAATTCTCGCTAATAGGAAAATTAGAGTATAGTCTGATTTCTAGGAGACACTATCACATATCAGAACATAATTTAAACTTAATTTATAGGCCTTGTCTCTTCTAAATTATTTCTGTTGACATTACTAAACATTTCCCCAAGAATGCCCCCAGAAAAAACAATATCTGAAGAAATAAGAGTTTAAGATGATTTTATGGGCAAACAAATTTGGTAAATTTTTATTATATCCATGTCTCAATACTTGGGGATTTGAGGAAGCCATGAGCATAGAAAAATCTCAAAGAATTTCTACAGTAAAGAAAACTTAATAGGCTTAATCTAAAATTTTCAAAACCCATCAACATGGAACTCAGTTATTTGAAATAGCATGTTCTAAATACTTGGAAACTCAAGATTGGAAAATGCTGTTATCAATATATTTTTTGAAAAATCTCAAGTCCTGATTAGTTGTGTTCTTATGTTTTATTTACTTAATTTGTATCAAGGGTTTAATTTTAAATATCATATCACAGAATTATCAAGATTGGCTAATTAAAATTAGCCAATTTTGCATTAAAAATGCATAAGGATCCATGTATTATTTGGTGCATAGTTGTCTTTCAGTAAAAAGATTTCACTTGACTGAGCACAATTAATAATGTGCAACTGATTCAGTTGGATATTGATACTAAAGTAGACATGCATTTAGAATAACAGTTTTCAAAACTGTTTTTTTACTTTTATCCACTGTTAAAAAGAAATATACACACATATGTATGTGTATATATAACACATATGTATGTGTATATATATAATATATGTATGTGTATAGAATAACAGTTTTCAAAATAATTTTTACTTTTATCCACTGTTAAAAAGAAATATACACACATATATAACACATATGTATGTGGTAGAATCCCCGTGTGAACACAGTGTAATTAAAAGTCCCAAAACTACACTTACCATTTTTTTAAACATAGTCTATATCCTATTCTGTGGTATTCTAGTCTACATCTTAATGTTAAATCTGACAATGTCACAATGAAATGATTTTGTAGGTACTAATGATTTGAAAAATTCGGTACTAAAAGAACTTAGCAGCCATAGCAAAATTCTGTCACTTGAATATGGAATAAAACTATCTGTTTACCACATGAGTTTAGAAGTGGCTATTGTGACATGGGGTGGTTCAATCCATGCCCACAAGCCACAAATTCTAATTAGGAAATTCATCTATGGGGTTAGTGTTCAGAATTGCTTTTGAACATAAGAAGTAGTTAAAGTGATCTACCTTATTTAGAGATTTGCATAGACCAGCAATGTGTCCAAAGGGCTACACCTGGCATCTCAAAGGTCCTATTAGAAATGAATATTTTAATTATCATAATATTTAGTATATATTTTTTTAACTTTTTAAAAACAGAGTCCTACGTCTTTGACAAAAATTCTTCCATATGTTTGCCTCATAAATAATTACATTGGGATTTCTAAATCCATGTTTTAGATATAGAGTCTTAATTTCTGATATTTTTGTCACTGAAAAATAAAATAGTACAACATTTTCATATGTCAAAGATGATGGTTAAATTAGCATTTTTCTTCTATTGTAAGATTTTTTGATTGACAGATTGATAAACAATGTTTATTCATTAAAAATATTTATACTGAATTTCTAGACAGTGCCCTAAGAATGGGGAATTATGTATGTATCTGTATCCCAAATAAACATTTACTTTCTGTGAGTACCTCCATACATTCCCTGAAAAACAACAACAACAAACATAAATCAAAGGAAATGGTCCAAATGTTCACAGGAAAATCTATGAAATAAGTAAATGCATTTTTAAAAGTTTCCAATTTGAGGTAGCTAAATTGATTTATAATCTCCAATTTGTTATGCTCTTCTCTGGGGCAAAGCATATAAATCTACAAAGTCTTGCTCAGCTTTCCTAATTATGTAACCATGCAGTGCTGAATACAAACTGCCTCAACACTATACAGAGGGCAAAAGAAGAGTGCAATGTTGAAAATAAACAAAGTATAGTCCACATAAACATGCAAGCCTATATGTGCTACTGTACAAAGTAAAATCATATGCATCTCCATATGATACACTTTCATAAGTGTACCTATTGTTTATCTTCATCTTTCATCCTTAACTGGAGTTCCCTGGGATACTTCTATTAAATATTCAGCCCAAGTCTCCTCCCTTGAAAGGAACTGGTGGAAATGCTCCAAATTATATGACTACACAGCTTCAGATGTAAAAGACAGCTGGATTTTAAGCTGGTTCTACAGAGAATGAACTAGTAATGTGGTCATTTTCTAATGAATGCTCCTGGGATGATCATTGTTTATCAATTTGGATGTTACAAAATTTTGAATGGGATCAGCACTGATTTTTCTATTGTGCTGATTCCAAAAACTGTAAGGAGTTATTCTTTTTATGTAGGCACAAAAGAGAATATCTGGGGAAAAAGAAGACAAAAGGTTTGAACCTAGGAATTCTTATTGTCAGAATTCTTCCAAATGTCAAATAAATCCTAAACAAATGGAAACTTAAACCCAGAAGGCTTTCCAGAGATCACTAACTCTAGTTAGGGTTCACATAACCTTTTTTACCAAAAGTTGGCAAATATTTTCCAGCATAATAGAACTGGCTTTTTAGGCATTCCATTTTAATGTTTCAGAAGATTTGTAGAACTGTAAAAGAGATATGCACACAGATAATAATTTGACTATGAGAAAAGATAGGCAGTACATTTTTATTAGTTTATAAGTACAAGATATTATTATCAATGCAGAAATAATAGATGTTCTCAATCTGTTTTATTTTCATGTTTTCATGGTTTAACCACACCACTGGCCACATGGTTCACTAATAGTGTCTTGCAACAAGTGAGCCTGTCATTTATCTTCTGTGGTTTTTGGCATTGATCTATAATTCCAATGAAATATTTCCACATGAACCCCAGTAATGGAAGTTGTACTTCTAAGTTTAGATTAAGATGCAAATCTCAGTTCATAAGTAAAAGGTAATGTCACCATAACTATAATGTTTTAATTATAAATTCCAGAAAAAGTCATGAAAATGAAATTAACAGAAGTTTGTGTACTTTTTTTTTTAAAGATTTTGTTTATTTATTTGGACAGAGACTACAAGCAGGAAGAAAGGCAGGCAGAAAAGGGGAAGCAGGCTCCCTGATGAGCAGAGAGCCTGATGCAGGGCTGATCAATCCCAGGTCCCTGGGTCCATGACCTGAGGCCAAAAACAGAGGCTTTAAACCAATGAGCCACCCAGGCACCCCAAGTTTGTGTAACATTAAAAGCAGAAAATCCAAGTGAGATTTTTGAGAAAATATTTATAAACCATGAGCATGTTGTCAACATTTAAAGAGGAAGGGAGGGGTGCCTGGGTGGCTCCGTCAGTTAAGTGTCTGCCATGATCTCAGCATCCTTGGATTGAGTCTTGTATTGGGCTCCCTGCTCAATGAGAAGTCTGCTTCTCCCTCTGGCCCTTCCCTCAGTTTGTGCACACATAATCCCTCAAAAAAAATTTTTTTAAATCTAAAAATAAATAAATAAATAAATAGGAAGGAAAAGAAAATCATTATGTAAGGAGTAAAATGTAGAAATTAATAAGTAATGATAATTATAGAATTTTCACAAGGAAAGGGTTAAGAAGATTGAAAAGATTTTTATTAGTTGAAATACTAATTATGAAAAAGGTAGAATAGATCCAAATGAAAATTCAGAAAATACCTCAGATAGAATTTTTGTTTAGGAAGAAGCAACACATTTTACAGAATAACATAGGAATATTGCTATTAGAATTCAAAAGGAAGCTACTATCACCTATCAAGTAATATCAAGTTAAAATCTTATTAACAACAACAACAACAAAGATTAACCAGGTGGTTACCCAAAACAGAATTATAGAACAGCTGAATAATAATGACAAATAGTGAGGAATTATCAAAAAGATCATTCTGGCACTAATATCACCACTGATACAAAAAAATGAAATGACATTGAAATCAGGGTAGAGTAACTGATGTAGAAACACATTATAGATCAAGAGGGTAGAGATTATGCTTTATATTTTTCTTGTTGACCCCCAGCACTTAACATCATGTTGGACACACAACAGGAGATCAATAAATACTCAGAAAGTGATTGATCCATCCACAAATAACTGCATGAGCCGGATAATTAGTTGCCACAGGGAAACTAGTCTCTCAATGTTAGTCTTCCACACCAATTAAAATCAAGAAGAATATACAAAGGGCCTTCTCAACCTTCACAGTTTTTTCTTTGAAGAAACTCCTAACATCATATAGATCATAATTCTGACAGTGAAGAATTGACTATTTCTTCTTACCATACCATATGGTCAATTACGATTTTGATAAAATTCATACTTCTGTGAAAAATAGATTCTGTCATTACAGGCAATAGGATCAATTACAAACTACTGGATTTAATAATTTCTTTGGACTATGTTTTTCTTATCTTGTTTCAAATTTCTTCATTCTGCTCCCTATGTCTTCACCAAAACCTCTTCTTCTAAACCTCCCATTCACACAGGCCGTCTGTGTACGTTATTCCAGCATAATGGGTCTCTTTTGGCCCAGATTCTAGATTTGGATATATGATTTATATATGACTTATATATTTGTATGATTTATATATGCTGATTTAAGAACCACTTTAATTTCTGCCTTTGACCCCACCACACACTCACACGTGCATGCATGTGTGCACACACACACACACAGACACACACAACACTGAGCTTCTATCATTCAACTTCTGAGCTCTTTCTTTGCAACGCCTCTAGAGAAAGATGCAGAAATCATTACTTGGTCTTTGCTATCCAGTTTTAACCTGGCTCCCCTACACTTTTCAACAATTCTGTTCTTTTTTAAGGATCCATATAAAGTCACTCCAGATCCTTATTATTTCACTTATATGCTTACATTTCCCTGTGGCCAGACCCTCATTCTGCAGAGATGCTCTTACCTCATATTTCCATGAAGAGCATTCCAACCTGAATTTTTCCATTTATCTTTTTTATGTTGATATAAATCTGTACCTAGGCCATTTGTTCCTTCATGTATTCAGTGAGTAGTCACCAAAACCCCTGGTGGCCTTTTGAGAGGTACAGTGGTGAACAAGACAAGTAATGTCCTCAAAGAGTTTACTTTCTATTGGGGGTAAGCAGGAGATGACATTAAATTACTATAATTGCCATGAGTAACAGTTAAAGGATGGTATGGAAGCATATAGTATTGGCATCCAGGCTGGAATTTGTTGTATGATTCACGATGGCTTCCTGGAATTAGTGACATGTACTTTGAGATCTCAAATGTCAGTAAGAATTAACCAGAAAAGTGGAGTTAGATGGGATAGGGCATGAGTTTAAGGCACGAGGAAGTATGTTTGTGAGAGAAAATACATACAGAGAATGGCAAGTGATTCAGTCTGGGTGGAGATGGAGATGTGAAGGTGGGGTGGTAGAGATATTCCTGGAGATGTTGGCAGGGATCCACCATGAAGGGTAGGGGGAGGAGTTAAACATACTGTTTATGAAGAATAACCCTGCAATAACACAGATCTGGTTTACATCATTCACAAGGTTATCCTAAGAGTGAGGTAATGTCTGGCAAACAGTTAGGTATTTAATACTTTAAAAAAGGTAATATTGAGGGATATCTGGGTGGCAAAGTTAGTTAAACATCTAACTCTTGGTATTGACTCAGGTCATGATCTCAGAGTCATGGGATCAAGACCCTAGCTGGGCTCTCCACTCAGCAGGGAGTCAACTTGGGACTCTTTTTCTCCTTCTCCATCTGCCCCTACCCCTTGCTTTCTCCCTCTCTCTCTCAAACAAATAAATAAAATCTTTTTTAAAAGGTAATATTGGGCAACTTAAGGAGCTTATATATTATATAGAGCCAAGTAGGCAGCTATGAAAATGCTTTATCCAGAAGAATGATGTGACTTGATTTATATCTTAGGGCTGTCTTGTGGATTGAAGAAGAAATGTAAGGAGACAGCTGGGTCAAATCTAGCATCAAAGGCATGGGTAATGGGACTTTCTACAATAATCTAGGCAAAAATTATAGTAACCTGAATAGGTATGGTGGCAGTATAGGTGAGAAGACATGAATGGGTTTAGTAAATGCTTAGGAAATAAAACCAAAAGGAGTTGTTAATAGATGGTATATGAAAGCAGAAGGAAATGGGAAGAGCAAGGACAACATTGAAATTCCTGGCTTGCCTAACTGGGGGGAGAGTGGGCTATTACTGAGACACGGAACACTGGAGAAGAGCAGGATTGTGGATGTCAGGAAGAAATAGTTTCAGGCATAGATATGTTGAAATTGAGGCTCTGTGGAATCTAGCACCCAATCTGCAGGTCAAGGGAGAAATCTGAACCATTATTCAGAATTAGGACTCACATGCTTATGTGTGATAGCTGAAGCCAGAAGAGCAACCTACAGGATTGTAGACCAAGTAGGAAGAAGAGAGAGGAGAAAGTTAGTAAAAGAATCTGAAAGATAGGAAGAAAGCCAGTAGTGTGTGTCATGAAAGCCATGCTTTGAAAAGGGGAAGATATCAATTTGATTTGGTAATAAAAGCTCATTAATACGCTTTTAAACGTATTGATAAAACATTTGTCTGTGGAGTCTTATGGCAGAGAGGGTGCAAAGCTGTGAGTAAGAAGAAAGACAGAGTAAGATTGGGGCAGGACAATTCTATAAAATAGAACTGGTTTGGTTTGGCTTTGAAAAGAACAATAGAGAGAGCCTGTAGCTGAGAGGTAGAACACACATAAGAGAAAATATCTTGTGGATGCGGGGGTGGGGACCAGAGAATATAAATCTTCAGGGATGGACAAGAAGTCAGTGCAGAGGGCTGCTTGCAAAAGCAAACATCAAAAGCAATAAATGACAACACAACGTTTTGAAAGAGAGGTAAAGAGATGCACCAAAATATCCAGATGAGGGGGTTGGTTGGCCTGGAAAGCATCTTTTCCCTTCACTTGTGCTTTAAATCCTTCAAATTTCTCAGAGAGCCTTCCATTTTGGGAACTTTATCCACAAATAGAGAAATGTCCTTATTTGGTGTAGGGGGGTAAAGTTTACTCTTTTTCCTCTGTCTCCTCTAGTTATTGACACCACATCTTTTACACACAGCTTCAAAAATGTTGTAACTCGGGGCGCCTGGGTGGTCCAGTTGGTGAAGCATCTACCTTTGGCTCAGGTCATAATCCCAGGGTCATGGGATTGAGCCCCTTGGGTCCCTGTTCACTGGGTAGTCTGCTTCTCCTTCTTCCTCTCCTCCCCACTGCTCATGCTCTCTCTCTTTCTCTTAAATAAAATATTAAAAAAAAAACCAACAACATATTGTTGCTGTTCACTACCTCCACTTTCCTACCTTGCCTTATTCTCATCCACATTGCCATTAGGATTTTGTTCTTTGGATTAAATGAAATATCTCTATCAAATGTCAATAGTCATAACTCCTTGTCTCAAGGGACATTTCTTCCTCTTCTTTCTTATTTCACTTCAGATTAAAAAGGCCAGTACATTTAACCAAGTGCTCTTCCTCAAAACACTTGTCTACTTTGACCTCTATGACACTATTTTGGAAGACCCCCTAGTTCTCTAACAGTTCCCCCTTTGATGTGTGATCTGTGCCCCATCTCGTAGTAGTGGACATTACCAACCTATCCATTCATTGCCCTCTATTTTTCTATCTCTGCCCTATTTTATTTGGTAAGCTTATTCACTTCAACATTTAAGCTTTTATCTTGATGTCCTTTCCCAAATCAATATACTAACTTATTTCAGTTTCTTGTTACAATCACCTTTATAATATTCCCTTCATTTGTCTCCCAATTACGTCTCATCAAGTTAAACACTGACTTTATGGTCATTCCCTCTTAGCAAATCCTTTCCCAGTTTCCCCACTTACATTACTGGAAACACAACATAGCAGGCACAAAATTTGGAAGCCATAAAGGACTCTTGTTTTTCATTTGTATTGTCTGAGCTATTACCAGATCCCATGACTTAACAGCATCTCCACTACTTAACCCCATCTTCACATTTTTCATGCTTCCACCCTAATCTTTGTTCTAATCAACTTAAATCTAGAAAGTTACAAAATCTCTTAGTCTTCTTGTTCCCGAAGTCAAGTCATCAAGCCCATCATCGCCATACTTGATTTTCATGGAGTCTAGTTTTTACCATGCCATTTGCCTTATCAAGAATCTTATTACTGGGGTAGCCTGGGCGGCTCAGTGGGTTAAGCCTCTGCCTTTGGCTCAGGTGATGATCTCAGGGTACTGGGATCAAGCCCCAAATCAGGCTCTCTGGTCAGCAAGGAGCCTGCTTTTCTCCCTCTCTCTCTATCTGCCTAGTTGTGATCTGTCTGTCAAATAAATAAACTCTAAAAAAAAATAAGAATTTCATTACTTATTGGATCAAGAAACATATATTGGTGAAGCTGTGGAGAGAAAGAATACTCATGCACACCGTTGAGGAGGATGTAGAGGAAAAAAACACTCAGTGACTGGAAAACAGTGTGGAATTTCTAAAAAAGTTAAAAATAGAACTATCATAAGATCCAGCTCACTCCGGGGTATTTACCCAAAGAATACAAAAACACTAATTCAAAGTGTTTATAACAGAATTATTTACAATAGCCAAGATATGGAAGCAGCTCAAATGTCCATTGACTGATGAATGGATAAAGATGTGGTATATATATATATATATATATGGAATATTATTTAGCCATAAAAAATGGAATCTTACCATTTACAATGACATGGATGGCGCTAAAGAGTATAATGCTAAGGGAAGTAAGCTAGACAGATAAAGACAAATGCCATATGATTTCACTCACATGTGGAATTTAAGAAATAGAACTAACAAGCAAAGGGAAAAAAATTGAAAGAGAGAGTCAAAGCAAGATTTAGGCTTTCAGTTATAGAGAACAATCTGATGGTTACCAGAGGGAAAGGGGATCAGGGGATGGATAAAACAGGTGATGGGGATTAGGATTACATTTGCAATGGGCACGGGGTGTTGTATGAAATGTTAAATCACTATATTGTACACCTGAAACTAGTATTATACTGTAGGTTAACCAACTGAAATTAAAGCAAAAACTGAAAAAATTTGTATGTTGAAATCCTAACCTCCAGTAACACAAAATAAGACTGTATTTGGAGTATAATGTTTTAAGAGGTAATCAGTTAATGTGAAGTCATGTGGGTGGGGCCTAATCTAGTATGACTGAAAATTAGGGCACAGACAAGTATAGAGGGAAGATCATGTAAAGACAGGAGGTGAAGGTGGCCATCTGCAAGCCAAGAGGGAACATTTCAGAAGAAATCAAACCTGCTGACAAGTTGATTTGGGACTTGTAACCTCCAGAACTGTGAGAAAATAAATTTCTGCTATTTAAGCCAATGAATCTGCCGTACTGTGTTATGGTAGCCCTAGTAAACTAATGTAGCACCTTTCTCAGTGCATTATACATGTACAAGCTGAGAACTAAGTGCTTGAGAAACCTGAACGAAAGGAGTCTGATGAAGGGTTAATGTGCATAATACTTTAGCCTCAGAATTCTCAGATTAACACACAAAATAATGTACATTGTCCACTGGCATAAAACCAGTAACACAATAATAATTAACATTCAGTGATATTTTTCTATGTGTTAGACATGCTTATAAAAGTTTTAGAAGCTACTAATTTGAGATAGATCTATTATTTTGTTCCATCCTCACAATGCTAATTTCATGAATAAATGGGACTCAAGAGAATTTAAGTGATGGAGGCACAAAGATAAAAAGTGACAGAAAGGGGTGCCTGGGTGTCTCAGTGGGTTAAAGCCTCTGCCTACAGCTCAGGTCATGATCTCAGGGTCCTGGGATCTAGCTCCACAGGCTTTCTGCCAAGCGGGGAGCCTGCTTCCTCCTCTCTCTCTGCCCGCCTCTCTGCCTACCCGTAATCTCTCTGTCAAATAAATAAATAAAATATATTTTTTTAAAGTGACAGAAAGAGGTATCTAATCAAGTAATTTAATTTTAGAAAACATTCTCATAACTTTTATACAATCCTATTTTTTCATTTGTGTATACAATTTCTATTTTTCATATATATTTGCATACATTGTTAATACTTCCTTGCAAAACAAAACAAACAAAGCAAACAAACAAACAAACAAAGACTATCCCAGATACTTGTCCTAGTAAAATGTAAAATTTTAACCTCTCCTAGTTCCTCCTTCTGTAGGAACAAAATCAAATTTGGCTGTTTCAAGTCTTAAGTTAACTATATATGTAAAGTTTGTTTGTTTGTTTCTTTTTTTTTTTTTTCATTCTTTATCCTTGTCATTTTCTGACATCTGTATTTAAAAAAAGCATGCCTGTTTTTATGCATATTTTAATTTTTCTAATTGTTAAGTTAAAAATAATTCTTAACTGCAGTCTCAAGCCTTATCAGGATGAAAAGAAGAAAAAATACTTACTAACCAATGAAAAGTAGAAGGAAAAGAAGAGTGGGGGGTGAGAGAAGAAAGAAGAAAAATAAACTTATATATGTAATCATTTGACCTCAGATTAGGCAAAATAATCTATGTTGCTAAATATAATAGGTAATATTGTTGAATCAGATGAAATTAATCTACACTGCTATATATAATAAACAATGTTGTGGAGGAATGGACAATCCCTCTAAGGAAGCACAGGTTCAAATTGAAATAACAGCTGCCACACCAGAATGATCTACTCAATGTGACTCATATGCAGCTTTGGCTTTCAAAATCTCTATCTGATGTTAATCCTTAAGCAAGACTCTTCAGCAGGTTCTTGTCAGACAACTAAGTACTTCATAAAATGTCAACTACTTTACATTCCAGAAACACCAAAAATATAGAACATTTTGTTCACCTTAGAAATTGCATCAGACTAGGGCACCTGGGTGGCTCGGGTCGTGATCTCAGGGTACTGGTCTCTGCTCTGTGGGGAGCCTGCTTCCCCCCACCGCTGCCTCCCTCTCTGCCTACTTGTGATCTCTGTCTGTCAAATAAATAAATAAAATCTTAAAAAAAAAAAAAAGAAAGAAAGAAATTGCATCAGAAGCATCATCAAACTACCAAAATAACTAAGACAGTTGAGTTGCTCTCTAGGGGTTTGTGGTCACAAGGTTATGTCTGATACACACCCAAAATGATAGAAATACTTCAAAAATTTTGTTCCGGCTTAAGAAGAGTACTGGAACAGACCTTATCAATAATATCTTTGGAAGTTCTAAAGGTGATCTGTCATCTGTTATGGAATTGTAGGAACTCCAAGTTGGATAAAGCGCTAAAGGTCACCTGGTCAGAGGATCACACTGTATCAGAGTATCTGAAAAATATTCAGAGAGGAGAGTTTTTAGCCTTATTATACTCCTGGGTGGGCTAAACAACTTCTGCAAAGATTATAAAATTATTTTTTAAATCAGAGTTACTTATTTATTTTAGAGAGAGAGAGAGAGCACACGCAACAGGCAGAGGGAGAGAAAGCCTTAAGCAGACTCCCCTCTGAGACTGACATGGGGCTCCATTCATGTCACTGACATCATGACCTGAGCTGAAACTGAGAGTCAACTGAGCCACCCAGGTTCTTCTATTTTCTTTAAGTTGGAAAAGTCATTGTTTCATGATTTCTATCCACCAACCCCACTTCTGACTCTTGTTACAAACATTATTCAATCTTCTATTGGACAAACTTTCACAAATTTAAAAGAACTGCTATGCTACTCTGAATTTATCTATTTGTTATATTAATATCCCTTGACTTCTTCATCCCTTCTTCTACAAAATATGGGCCAAAACTTGTACATTCTATGGTTTCTTAGCAAATATATATTCTAGTTTTTCAGATTTTTAAATGCAACATGCAGCATTAAACCTAATTCTGTATGGGATGACTACATGTTGAGCTTGTCGTCTTTTATAACCCAGCTGTTCATTGCTATATTGTTGAAAATCCATGAACTACTCTTTCCTTTTAGCTTTATCCAAATGTAAATGGCATTGGATAGAGGAAGAAAATGGTCTGATAAGTTTAATTACACAAAATATGCACATGTATATTTTACAGTTATTCTCTGTTTTGTGCTATCAGCTGTGTACATCTTCATCTATCTTTCTGAAATTTTTTATTTACTTATAATTTATGGTCTTTTATTTCCCTCCAAAAAAATACATATTGATCCACTACCTTGAAATAAGGTTCAGAAAAATAACAATTGTCAATATTTTAAAGAATTTTCATTTTCTGTATATTAAGAGTACTTAAGAATAATGTCTTGCTAAATTTTAAATGCACTAAATATGTAATGAGTTTATTAAAACCATTAGTTTATTAATATACCCTAAAGAAGTAAAATGAGGCCAAAAAAACATTTTTTTCTTTTTTTTTAGAAAAATCAACAAATTTCTTATAATGCTTTTTTTAAAAAAAGAAACAAAACTAAGTTCTTACATTTTGAAAATACTATTTTGATCATTTTAACTCTGGGTTACACAAAAATTTTTCCCATATAGTTGTTTGATAAAGAATATGAAAACATCAGCAATGTAACCAGGCTGTAATATTTTTTCTACAGTAATGATTAAACATAGCAAATGGCAAGAAAAATCTACAGTGGAAATTTGCCAGTGTTAAAAAGAAAACTGTACTTTTTACATTCATCCCTTTTAAAATTCTAGTGATTAGTGATGAGTAAATAAACATGTATTAAACCTATCTTAATTGCTTAGGAGATTGCATTTGAGAAATAAGAATGAATAGGACAAAAACTATTTGGGTATATCTTCATGACTTTGGATTTCGCAAAGGGTTCTTTGGCACCCAAAGGATAAGCAGCAACAAAAACAAGAAGATAATAGATAAAATGACTTCACCAATCTTAAATAAATTTGTCCTTCAAAGGACACCATCAGGAATGTGAAAAGACAACTGACAGAATACGAGAAAATAATTTCAAATCATGTATCTGATAGGGGACTTATGTCTGGAATAAAGAACTCTCACAACTCAATAATTATAAAATCAAATAACCCAATTTAAGAATGAGCAAAGGATCTGAATCGACATTTCCATAAGGAGGATGGAAAATGGTCAATAAACACATGAAATGGATATAATTCGTCATCAGGGAAATGCAAATCAAAACCCCAAGACACCACTTCACACAAAGTATGATGGCTAGAAAAAAAAAAAAAAAAAGACAGATAACAAGTGTTAGCAATGATGTAAGAAAATAAAACCCTCATACATTGCTAGTAGGAAATAGGAATAGGGAACATCCTGGAAGTTCTTCAGATAATTAAATATAGAGTTATCACATGAATCAGCAATTCCACCCCTAGGTATATACTCAAGAGAAATAAGAACATATCCCCTCAAAAACTTGTTTACAGATTTTTATAACAGTATTATGTGTAGTAGCCAAAAAGATAGAAGTGACCCCAACACCCATCACCTAATGAATGGATAAGTAAAATGTAGTATATCCACACAGTGAAATATTATTTGGCCCTAAAAAGGAATGGAATGCTGATGAAACTTGAAAATATGCTAAGTGAAAGAAGCTAGTGACAAGGATCATATATTATATGATTACATTCATATGCAAATCCATAAGAGCAAAGTCTATAGGGACAGAAAATAGATTAGTAATTTCTTAGAACTGGGGGAACAGAGGTGAAGATAGAGGGTTGATAGCTAAAGAGTACATTGTTTCTTGGTGAAATGATGAAAATATTCTAAAACAAGGGTGGTGATGGTTGTGCATGTCTGTGACTATACTGTAAACCATTTAATTGTATAATTTAAATGGGTGAATGATATGACATGCAAATTATGTCTCCATAAAGCTGGTAAATAAAAACATTCTTGAGAAAGAAAAACAAAAATATAGCCTTGAAAGAAAACTTGTCTAACCAGATATCAAGACTTATAGAGAGCCATATTAATAAAGACAGTGTGCTAGGATACAAAGGTGAGCACACAAGTCACTGGAAAAGAGAAGCGAATGTACCTATAGACACAAGTGAATGCTTGATTTGTAACAACCATAGTACTGGAGAATGGTGGGGAAGGATGGTCTTTGCAATAAGTAGAGGTGGGTTAATAAAAAAAAAAAAAAAAAGAAAGAAAATATGACCTAGAGCCTATTTTCAAGGATCCCATGGTCTTGACCCATTATCAGACATCAACAAGATAAACTCTGGTATATAAAGGGAAAATGAAGTCCCAACAGCATGATTTAAAACTCTCTCTGCCCTGCACTAAGTATACCTACTCAAACATTCTGACAGTGCTAAGAGACACACGCGCACAATGGAAAAGCCTGCAGAGGGTTCTGTTAATTTTTTAGGATTGTTTTCCCCTGATACTTTATTTTATCATTTTAAGATTTTATTTATTTATTTGAGAGAGAGAGAGAGAGTAAGAGAGAGCATGAGAGGGGAGAAGGTCAGAGGAAGATGCAGACTCCTCATGGACCTGGGACCCCGATGTGGGTCTCAATCCTGGTACTCTGAGATCATGACCTGAGTCAAACGCAGTGGCTTAACCAGCTGAGCCACCCAGGTGCCCTCCCTGACATTTTAAAAAGGTAATGACTTTGGGGTGCCTGGGTGGCTCAGTCAGTTAAGTGTCTGACTCTTGATTTCAGCTCAGGCCCAAATCTCAGAGTCATGGAATCCAGCCAGCCTTGGGCTCTATGCTCAGAATTTGCTTGAGATTCTCCTTCTCCTTCTGCCTGCCTCCCCAACTTGTGCTCTCTCTCTCTCTCAAATAAATAAATGAATCTTATTTATTTATTTACTTATTTATTTTAATTATGTTTAGTTAGTCAACATATAGTACATCATTAGTTTTTGATGTAATGTTCAATTCATTATAAATAAATTCAATTCAGGGACGCCTGGGTGGCTCAGTTGGTTAAGCAGCTGCCTTCGGCTCAGGTCATGATCCCAGCGTCCTGGGATCGAGTCCCACATCGGGCTCCTTGCCCTCCACAAGGAGCCTGCTTCTCCCTCTGACTCTGCCTTCCACTCTGTCTGCATTTGCTCGCTCTCGCTCACTCTCTCTCTGACAAATAAATAAATAAAATCTTAATAAATAAATAAATAAATAAATAAATTCAATTCATTATAAATAAATCTTAAAAATAAAAAAAAAGAAAATGGATTTGAAGGAATAAGCCCCTACATATTACATTTGTTTTATTGTTTTCATCACTCCCCTCTGCCTCACTTCTAGGCAAAATGATCTTTGGCTTTTAATTTTTCTTACTACCTGCCATGTTCTACCATAAGCTCTCTGCTGCTTCCAAAGACCCATAGTGTCAAACTTAAATGTGATAAGCAGCCTCACAAGCTCAGATGTTGCCTTAATTTCATGCAGTCATCTTTTATAGTTTTCCCAATATGCAGATTGAGTACTTTATTCAGTTGCAGATGGTTTCGGAATGGGTTTTTCAGCAAATATGAGTGGAAGTCAATAATATATAATGAAGTGCTAACATGTTACTACTTATGAGCTTCAAGGCTAGATTTTTGTCAAGATAATCGTACATTTACACCATATATCAGATCGAGATAGGTTTTCTTTATAGTGTAATGTTTGTGTTTTGGGGAAGGGCTTTTTTATGCCTTTATAAAGCTTGAGGCAATAAGCTTCTCTCTTTAAAGGGCCATATATATTACTTCTAGCTCCTTAAATGAGTTGTAAGCCATCTTAACTTTGCACTGCCTTACTGAAGACAACCTTAGAAATGTTGAGTGTATTTAGAAAGTAATATGTTAATATCCATCAAGGTACGCTAACATATGTATAACATTTAACACCATAGTTTTTCTTTCTAGGATTTATCTTAAAATAATCCAGAAGTGGGGAAAAACTATATACATAAGTATATCTAGTATATTATTATCCATGCTGGCCAACAAAACAGAAATAACCTACACATCCAATAGCATGAGCAGGGGCTGAAGCAAGTGTCATAAACAAATTAAGACTTCTCTATTGGCTGAAATTATGGAACCACCAAAGACTATATAAAAACATGGGTAATTATAAAGATTCATGAGCTCACACTAAGATTCATACTAAGATTTTTCTTAGTCTAACAGTAGTTGGGCAAACCTTAGTTTTATAGGTAAATGTAGGATAAATTCTAAGATGTTAAAGACAAAAGTTTGGGTCAATATTTAAAAACAAATTTAAATGATTAATAATATATTTAATAGGTGTATGGTATTTTCCAGGATAAAGTCAAGTTAAAATTTTGGGAGCAATGGACTTGCCTTCTTTGGTGAGCATTTGTCACTGCTTGGCCACCCAGTACCAAACTTCCTATATATCACTACCTCAGTCTTCCCTTTGGAGGAATCTCTTATATGTATGCACTTTGGAAGTAGTGGTCATTCTTTCCATATCCTAGTGCTGTCAAGTGGAAGACATGTGAATGAGGATTAGGAAATCTCAAGCTTTGTCTTAGAACTTTGAAGTGTTTATAACAATAAGGGGTTTGTTCAAGTTAATCATAAAAGCAGTGCCTGGCTATCCAGCTTTTGTCTTTAGCATGAACTTCACTATGGCTTCTGTTCCCGAATACACCAAACCTCTTCAGATTGCACTGATTGTCCTCCATCCTTTCTCCTTTTATCCCAGGAATCTTGAATTGTTCCCATTACTCATAACCTAGAATCCGTTCTGATCTATTAACATGAGCTACTATAGGTAGCTAAGGTGGGCTTGATTGAGACTAAGAAAAAACTGTTTGTATTTGAGAGAATGAACACTGTCTTCTGCTCTTAGGTTGTTCTAAGTTGTAATGGACAGGGGTTCTGTTTTATTTTTATTTCGTTTTGGCTTGTTTTTTTTAATTAATGTGCATTTTTGGGGGGAAGATGAAGATATTTCTTGATGATGACATTGTTCTTCTTGTTTGGAAAACATTGTCTTTCTGCTCAGGCATCTGGAAAGGTGACTTGAAAGAAGAACATGACGGTTTTCTGTGTTCCTCTAATCTAATAGTCTTGGTCTGATCTCTTACAGGGAAAAAAAATAGTAGATAAAACTAAAACATTTGTTTTGACAAAGGAAATCAAACACACAAACCTAAGGATGCTTCTTTCTAGAGCCTAGGTGAGAACATTTGAAACCAAGGTGAGCAGTGGGCCATTCCTCCCATCCTATCATTGTCTACCATAGAACTTCACCAGCCCAAATACCCTGAGTAGCTATTTCCAGAGAAATGCTTTGCACAGTGGAATTATTCCCAGTGAAACAATATTTTTTTGGGAAACGAAGTCTCATGTGCATAGTCTTTTGACCCCTATTTGGCCACTTAAGATGGGCCTTGAGCCTGTAACACTTCCTTAGCAAGAAGTGGCTGGTGGAAAGAACTGCTGGCCATGAGGAACTCACATACGCTATTGGAGCTGATTTTGTTCTGTGTCTTCTCTATGTGAATGAAAATCTTATTCCATCCAGTACTTGATCACTTTACTTTCCTTGACAACTCCAATACCAAGACACAGTAAGCAAACCTGTTTGGATTTCTGCTCCTGGTGGCTGACATTGTGATGGTCTTTTTTATCTTCTATGTAAGTTGGAGTCCTTCCTTGGTAAAGGTGTCTTGTCCACAGTGTTCAACTCTACATACTCCATCTGGCTGAACCATTTACTCATGGAAAAACAAGCATGTGGCTACAGTCAATTATTTCCTGGAAGTTTTGTGTTGGTCTTATAAAAGGTTTTCCTAAATATAAAGGAGAAAAACTCTGAGAAGAGAAACATAATTCTGAAACAGCTGAAAGGAGAACTCCAAATTGGTGAAATTTAGATATGATTATTAATGTAACTCTTGTGTTTCCACAAAACATATGGTATGAGGACATTTTGGGTTATATTTATAGTAAGTCTCATAATTATTTTATGATGGTATCTTGTGCTTTGCTAGTACCTACTGCTTTGAAAATACAACAAAGACAGTCACAAAACCATTTCTCTCTCCTTCACCACACCCTTCCATCCTCTGGTACCCAGACTTCTAGAAAGCCCAGTCTTGATAAAATACTATCTATGCTATGACATTCTCAAAGAGCTTTTACATGCTCCCAAATGTGGGCCTGCTAGTTGCCATGTATTCTCATACTCCAGATTGAATCCTATAACAGGAATACAGTCTTTGCTGCTACCACTCAGCTTCATGGTTCCTCTCTGATCCACTTGCCAAGAGCAAGATCACTGGGTCTCTGGATGCTGTTTCTTTGTGGGCTGCCAGTTTCTAGGCTGTTGAATTGCTGTCAGCTAGTAGCACCAATTTCTCAGTCCCCCATGCTCTTTCCCCTCTCAGGATCCCATTGGGCTTCAACAGTTATCCCCTAAATCAGGATACATATTTGCTGGCCCCTCCCACCACTTGTTTATATTCTATTCCCTGTCTCCTCACTGTCTTAGAAAGATTATAGTTCTTGACACTATTAGAGTGTCCTCTCCAAGGCATCCTATGAAATCCCTGCTTACAGACTACCTTTCTACTCTTCTATTTTTCCTGAAAATTTTCTCTTGGATTTGTAAGGGGAACCAGAGCACCAAAACATCCATTATAAAAGCATAGACTTCCTTAGTCAGGTTCAGAAAATGTCTTAAGTTAATATAATTCTTATACTACCATGAAAAGTTTTTAAAAATAATGACTCTGAAGGCATACAATCAGGAAATCTGATGCCTTTTGTAACCTATTAGATAGTGAGCATGAGATAGTTAATCAGGAGGTTGACCCGAGGGTCTTCAGTGAAAATACAGTCCTCAAGGGTATTTCTCTCTGAAGTGTCCCAACCAAGACTTTACTCTTCTTCACTAGAATGTACAGCATGCTTTTCAATCAGTGCAAAGAAGAGAGAAAAACAAGAGTGTGAGACACACAGTTGGGCTCTCAGTTTTGTTAAGATGCAACTGGTGCTCTCCCAGGTGAGGAATGAAAATAGGAAGCTATCATCTTATCAAGACTACTGGAGAAAGCAAATCTTAACAATAATATAAAAGTCTTGGTGATAAAGGAATGTGTGAACAATGGCATAAATACAGTCCAAGAACACATAGAAAATATTATTTAGTGAGACCTCAAGCGGAAATCTAACATCACAGCATAGCGTTCTGTAGTGCTTATAGTGCCTCCAGAAAGAGCAGGGTGGGACCCTGTAAAGAACATCTATCTGACCTGGAAAGAGGGAAAACGAGATGTAAGGTTGTCTACCGATTTAATAAGGAAAAGAAAGCACTTTATATCTGAATATTCTTTGCCTTGATTCATATTCTTTATTTTTTGTGGTATAAAAATGTATCTTTCCATATGTTGTAGATGAACAGGGTAACTGAAGATTTAGCGCCTTGCAGCACCAGCTCCAAAGTCCAGAGAGAGACCTCAGAGACCCCAGGGATTTAAAGGGGGATTGGAATGAATAGATATGTGGCTCTTTTATTATTTCAGGGGTTCCAAGGTGAAAACAAACAAGTAAACAAAATAATGGGTTTCACTGTCTTCTTATATTATTTAGGTTTTGGCTGTATTGTTTCCCATAAAATTAACTTTAGCTTTTAAAAATGTGTGTGTGTCTTAGACTAATGGAACAGAGTAGAGAGCCCAAATATGGACCCTCAACTTGATGGTCAAATAATCTTTGACAAAGCAGGAACAAATATACAGTGGAAAATAGACAGTCTCTTCAATAAATGGTGCTGGGAAAATTGGGCAGCTTTGTGTAGGAGAATGAAACTCAAACATTCTCTACACCATACACAAAGATAAACTCAAAATGGATAAAAGACCTCAATGTGAGGCAGGAATCCATCAGAATTCTAGAGAAGAACATAGGCAGCAACCTCTTTGACGTCAGCCACAGCAAGTTCTTTCGATATATGTTTCCAAAGGCAAAGGAAACAAAAGAGAAAATGAACTTTTGGGACTTCATCAAGATCAAAAGCTTCTGCAGGGCAAAGGAAACAGTCAACAAAACAAAGAGGCAACCCACGGAATGGGAGAAGATATTCGCAAATGACAGTACAGACAAAGGGCTGATATCCAGGATCTATAAAGAACTCCTCAAACTCAACACACACAAAACAGATAATCATGTCAAAAATTGGGCAGAAGACATGAGCAGACATGTCCCCAAAGAAGACATAGAAATTGCTAACAGACACATGAAAAAATGTTCATCTTCATTAGCCATCAGGGAGAGTCAAATCAAAACCACACTGAGATACCATCTTACACCAGTTAGAATGGCCAAAATTAACAAGACAGTAAACAACAGGTGTTGGAGAGCATGTGGAGAAAGGGGAACCCTCTTACATTGTTGGTGGGAATGCAAGTTGGGGCAGCTACTTTGGAAAACAGTGTGGATATTACTTTAGAAATTAAAAATAGAGCTTCCCTATGACCCTGCAATTGCACTACTGGGTATTTACCCCAAGGATACAGATGTAGTGAAAAGAAGGGCCATCTGTACCCCAATGTTCATAGCAGCAATGGCCACAGTTGCCAAACTGTGGAAAGAACCAAGATGTCCTTCAAAACATGAATGGATAAAGAAGATGTGGTCCATATATACAATGGAGTATTATGCTTCCATCAGAAAGGATGAATACCCAACTTTTGTATCAACATGGACCGGACTGGAAGAGATTATGCTAAGTGAAGTAAGTCAAGCAGAGAGAGTGAATTATCACTCTCCCTTGCTTATGGAGCATAATGAATAACACAGAAGACATTGGGAGATGGAGAGGAGAAGTGAGTTGGGGGGAATCGGAGGCGGAGAGGAGCCATGAGAGACTGTGGACTCTGAGAAACAATCTGAGGGTTTTGGAGGGTAGGAAGGTGGGAGTTGGGTGAGCCTAGTGTTGGGTATTATGGAGGGTACTTATTGCATGGAGCACTGGGGGCAGTGCATAAACAATGAATTCTGGAACACTGGAAAAAAAAAAAAAAAAGAAGAATGCAGAAATAAAAATGTGCGTGTGTGCATGCACATGCATGCCTGCCTGCCTGTCTGTCTTAATAGTTTCACTGACTGGGGGAAAACTGGATTTCCTCTCTTCCCACTTTCCACTGTAATGTTTTATTGGACTTGTATCATAAACTAACATTTACTGTCACCACCACGCCTGAAGCTTAAGGGAACAGTACCAACTCTACATTTCCAACTTCAATGCATATGGAAAGGGGCAGAGTCTTGGGAGAATATCTTGAAGTCAGAGGCCTATAGGGGTCAGGTAACTAACAAGTGAAGCAACTACTGGATTATAGGACCCAGTTCCTCTTCAACTCTAGTGTATTATTGGAAGAGACTCTGGATTTACTAGGAGAATCAAAAATAAGGATTTTTATTTAAATTATTTTTATTGTGAAATATTGGCTTCCTCTTTTTAAAAAATGGTGTCAGCCAAATACTATATTCAAAATACAAATTCTAGGGCTGGAAGTTTTGATATCTCACTTGTCTGAGCTAAAAGCTACTTTCTGGTGGAAAATAATTTGGAAAAAAAAAGTGCTGAGGATTGACAGAGACACCCTTGAAATGAAGACATTTTGGTGAGAAAAGTTTTCACCAGGAGAACAGGGGAAGCTAGATCTAATGCTAGTATGTTTACTGTGAGGTGGAAGACATTAGAGGACATTCTTGTCCTTAAAAACACTTTAGCTTTCCTCTTTATAGACTCTGTTTTTAATTAGTAGGAAAATAAAGAAACAATCTGCACAATCTCGTGCAAAGGAAGGATGAAGAGTATAACTCCAGTCCACATCCTAACTGGCTTCTTGTTTTTTGTTTTCCATTTATTTAGGTGTTTTATGCCTTTAGTAAAATTTGGCAGTATAGTTTATGTGGGTCCTGAACATTCTACTTACTGGCTTCTTTTGAGGCTACACATTATTCTATAGAACAAGGAATGGATCAACTAGAATAACTAATACGTAGAAGGAAGCTCCATCCTGGAGGTGGGGAAAGAATTTCCCAAGCTGAGAGGTATTGTTGAAGAGAGAACAATTCAATAGGTTCAGTGAAAGCAAATATTATTCTTAAGCTAGAGAAGATACTACATCTAAAAGGGGTAGATGAATAAACATCCAGATTCCATATGTAATTCCTCAGAATATAGTTTCTGGATTTGAAACAAGGCTTGTTGGAATCAAGTTCTCAATCAAAGAGTCTTTTCAAAAACTGTTATAGGTATATATAGGGATGATAAATGATAGACAGACATTTCCACATAGATACAAACACAGATAAGACATGACCTGGTCAATCTCAGCATCCATTATTTCCAAGATAAAACAAGTGACTCCCTGCCTACACATTATTATTATTATTTTTTTTCATAAGAAGTGTGCATGAAACTGGTAGCCATCATTCTCTGAGGATATGAAGATTTATAAATTGAAATGTCTGCATCGTGTGTGTATGTGTAATTTATCATGTGATAGGAAGGTAACAAGTGGAACCTTAGCTGGGAGGTAGTGTCTGGCAAGAGTGGAAATTTCTGACTTATAGATATTTCCTAAAGCTTAGTATAGGGTATAAACTCCAGCAAACCTTTGTTGATTTGATTTATGCTGTCCCCGGAACTGCTGACTCTCAAAAGATGAATCACTCGGTCAAGACCTAACATGCAACAGACAGATTTATAGACATTTCTAATGCTTAGCAAAACCACAACTAAAAACTTAGTGAAAACTGTTTTAAGAACATTGCTAATACATTATATTTTTCAAACAATATTATAAAATTGCTTTATTGGGTTTTCATTACCAAAGATATAAATGTTCATTATGACCATTTTCAAAATACAGAAAAGGCTTAAAAAGAAAAAAATCCAGTAATAACAATAATCCCTGCAGTGAATTGTTTGTCACACTCTTCATTTTTTCATCTTTGAATAATCATTTTTAGAAAATCTGCCGTAAATATATTTATCTAAAACTTCCTATCCTTGAACATGTTGCAAGATAAATCTAGTCTCCTGATATATTTTGCTAAATTTCTCTCTGAAAGTTTGTGGCCAATTTTATTCCCACCAAAATTACATTAAAAAGCTCATTAATTCATTTTTCATTTTCAGATCTTAGCAGACTTAATATCAACTTAATATTGAGTAACAAGATACTGGGCAATCTGGTAAAGCAATTTGAAAAGCAATTGCTTTTTAGAAAAAAAGCAAAAGAAATTAGTGTAGTTTTGTAGCTGAAATGTTTTCATGGGTAAAGTTTATTTACACTATCTTGCAAGATTTTATTTTGATGACACATGGGTAAGCACAGATATATTTCAAAGAATAAAAATATGCAGCATTGACTTCAATTAGTTTTACGTGATTTACGTAGAACATTTTTTAGGTTAAAGCCAAATCTAGGATTTGGAAAGTAATGAACTTACATGAGGTAGCAAGAGTTGAAGAAAATTCAAATAAATACTTGTTTTCAAAGTCACTGACACATTACACTTTCCAAAGCTACCTTGCCCACCTGAGGCTCACTCACTGACAAAAGATGTTAGTGCTCTCTGACTTAATCAGTGAAAAGAAAATAATTGTTATGCCAGAAACTTGATTAAGATTTTAAAAGCCACATCTGCTTTCACTCAGATTGAAAACTAGACTTCAACACTGATTAGTTTATTTCAAATCTTGTACTCTCATTAATTCCAAGGAAAGTAGGAATTCTCGATTCTTTGAAATATTAAAGTAAACATCATCTAGTCAGAGGACAAAATGTTCTTGGGTGTCTCTTTTGTCTTCAATATGTTAAGTTAGAACAAAAGCTAAGGTTAGAATTCAATGGCAAAATAGCAAGAATTGTATTTTTCATCAAAACCAGCTCTGGTACAGAAACTGAGCTGGCCTCAATTCCTTCCTGCAGCAAGTATTTTATGATGTGCTTTCTTGGTGTCAAGTAATTCTTAGGCTCTGAAAATGCAAGGATTCCCACAAGAAGACCCCTGCCCTCGAGTTCCATGTTTTTAATGAGTAAGACTTCCCTTAGACACCAGCTGACCAAGCAATGTCACATGGACAAAGATGATTTAGTGGCCTGAACTGATTGGTGCCCAGAGGAGGAGCTCAGTCTGAGAGAATGGCACATGCTTCTGACAAAATACCACACCATTGCCATGGCTTGGAGGATCTCATCCCAGTAAAGGAAACCTGAATGTGGCTGGAGAAAGAAAATTGGAAAGGTACATATGAGCCAGGTCTCAAGGCTGAATGCAGTCCTAAGAATTGAATGGTTTCCAGTCCCAGCCTTCTGGGAGCAAGGTTGCTAGGCTCTGAATCCTAGACTATTGATGTGTTGACTGTTGTTGTTGTTTTCCTATTCCACATCTCTCTTTTCCATTTCACATTTTTTAATTTTAAAAGATTTATTTTTGCAAAAAAGAGAGAGGGAGAGAAAGTGAGCACAAGTTGGGGAAGGGGCAAAAGGAGAAGTGGAGTCCTATGTGGGAACTAGATCCCAGGACCCTCTGCTTAGGACCTGAGCAGAACGCAGAGGCTTAACTGACTGAGCCACTCAGACGCACTTTTCTTTTCATTCTACTGAGGAATAATTGACAAATTTGTATCCATTTAATATGTACAATATGATGATTTGATATGCATATACACTGTGGAAGAATCACCACAATCAATTTAATTAACACACCCATCATCTCAGGGAATTAACTCTTCTCTTTTTTTCTTTTCTTTTCTTTTTTCTTTTCATTTTTCTTTTCTTTTCATTTTTTTTCTTTTCTTTCTTCTTTCTGTATTTCTTTTCTCTCTCTCTCTCTCTCTTTCTTTCTTTCTTTCTTAAAAACATTTAAGAACTACCTCAGCAAATTTCAAGTACACAATGCTTAATGTTTAATTATAAACATTAAGGTATACACTAGATCTTCAGAATGTAATTATCTTGCAATCGAATATTTGTACACTTTAATCTAAATCTCTCCATTTCCCCATTCCTCATCCCCTAGCAGCCACCTTCCTATGTTCTGTTCCTATTAAACCAGCACTTTTGGGGGGGGGGGGTAGATTCTATTGTGTGATACCATACAGTACTTGTCTTTTCTGTCTGGCTTATTTCATTTACCATAATAACCTCTAGGTTCATCCATGTTTCTGCAAATAGCAGGATTTCCTTCTTTATTGTGGCTGGATGGTATTCTATTACATATTTATACCACATTATCATTACCCATTCATCCACTGATGGACACTTAGGTTGTTTCCATATCTTGGCTATTGAGAGTATTGTTGTAGTGAACATGGAAGTGCAGATATTTCTTCAAGATATTTCCTTTGTATATATATCCAGAAGTGGGTTGCTAGATCATACAGTAGTTCTATTTTTAACTTTTGACCACTATTCATACAATTTTTCATAATGGTTATACCAATTTATATTTTCACCAACAGTGCAGAAGGGTACTCTTTCTTCACATTGTGGCCAATAGCTAGTAATTCTTGTCTTTTTTATAAAGGTGATGTCTCACTGTCATTTTGATATGCACTGTCTTGATAATTAGCCATGCTGAGGACCTTCTTGTATACTATTAACCAGTTGTATGTCTTCTTTGGAAAAATGTCTATTCAAACATTTTGCTTATTCTTATTTTTTAAAGATTTTTAAATATTACTTATTTATTTGGCAGAGAGAGAGAGACACAGCAAGAGAGTAAACACAAGCAAGGGAAATGGGAGAAGAAGGAAGCCCTATGCAGGACTCGATCCTGGGACCCTAGGATTATGACCCCAGCCAAAGGCAGACACTTAATGACTGAGCCACCCAGGTGCCCCACATTTTGCCTATTTTTAACTTTTATTACTTCTTTGCTAGTAAGTTGCATGAGGCTTTTATTTATTTATCTTTTAAAGATTTTATTTATTTATCAGAGACAGAGGGAGAGAGAGCGAGCGAGCACAGGCAGACAGAGAGGCAGGCAGAGGCAGAGGGAGAAGCAGGCTCTCTGCCGAGCAAGGAGCCCGACGTGGGACTCGATCCCAGGACCCTGGGATCATGACCCCAGCTGAAGGCAGCTGCTTAACCAACTGAGCCACCCAGGTGTCCCTGCATGAGGCTTTTAAATGTAATTTGGATATTAACCTTTATCAGATGTGTGGTTTGCAAATATTTCCTCCCATTCCACAGGTTGACTTTTCATTTTATTGATTGTTTCTTTTGCTATGCATAAGCTTTTTAGTTTAATGTAGTCCCACTTGTTTATTTTTGCGTTTGTTGCTTGTGCTTTAGATGTCATATCCAAAAAAATCCTTGCCAAGATCAATGTCAAGGAGCTATTCCCCTATGTTTTCATTTAGAAGATATATGGTTTCAGGTCTCACATTTAAAACTTTAATCCAGTTCAAGTTAATTTCTGTGAGTGGTGTAAGATCAGCATCCAGTTTCATTTTTTTTTTACATGTTTATATCCAGTTTTTCCAGTACCATTTATTGATGAGACTATTCTTTCCCCATTGTACATTGATTATCTTTAAAGTTACTTTCAGATTGTGTTCTAGAGACATGAAAAGTATCTGAATTTGGAGATTAAATGATGTCAGCTATGGGGAAAGGGGAACTCTTTACCAATAGTTCTCAAACTGTAGTGAACATAAAATTCACCTAAGTTTTTGTTTTGTTTTGTTTTTGTCTTTTTTTTTTTTTTAATGTGGAAAGTAAGACCCAGATACTATGATTCATTATGTTCTGAGTCAGTTCAGGAATCTGGTTTCTAACAAATCAATAGAGAGTGATTCTGTGGTCCATACTACTTGAGCTAGGAGTCAGAATCTCACAGACCTTGGACCCCAGAGAGAATGAGGGTAGAAATACTTAGAAATAGAAAAATTTCCTCCAGAAGCTCAAAAGTAAACCTGCCAGTACTCAGCACCTGCCATTTGCACCTGGAGATTATGGTCATCAGTTTCAAACAGGATGGATTATTAACGTTCAGGTAAGGAAGCAAAAGCAGTTGATTCATAACATATCTTTCATTTTCAGCACTTATATCTTATCATTTATTTGAATAAAGAGACTACTTATTTAATTATGATCTTTAGTTCAAAATATATGTGCATTTCCTAGGAACATTTACATTTTGGATTAGACTTACTATCTTTGTATTCAAATACTACTACTAAAAATATTAAAAATAAAATTTTAGACCTAAAAAAATAAAAATTTATTAAAAATAAAATTTTAGAATACCATGCTTATGGTATTCAAGCAGATTCACTGCATTTAACTCATTTTTATGCAAGTGAACTAAATAGTAGATAATCATAAAAAATGGGTCTGTGGAAAGCTACCAGCATCCACATACCAAAAATAGGCAAGATGGTTCCTTAAAGAGTTGCTGAAGTGAATGAATCAGGAAAAATCCAAGACAATAAAATCCAGAAGTGGCATTTGCAATACGGGATTAATGAAGAGCTATTGTGCTCAGATTGGAAATGTCAATGCATATGTCTTATTTTTCCAGCAGAGACAGAAATTTTTAGAAATGCCGTCACCACCTACTGCAAATGCCACTACTGCAAAAGCTCCTGTGGGAACCAGAACAGGCTTTGCGCAAAGTGACTGCAGAGAAAGGGAGGTCACTGAGATCAGAAAGCTGTTATGAAAAACAAACTGGATAAAATAGAAGAGAATGAAACTTCCTAGTCAGTTAGGAAAATAAGGTATGATTTGAAAATTCCTATTAATTTATGTTTCTTGGTTTTGATCATAAAGTAGGTAACTAGTCCCAATTTTCTTCTCCTCCCCTTGGCTGGACTTCTGATCCATCAATGCCAATCATAGGAGTTGAGACATGGCCAACTGCAGGATGCTAACCAAGTGAAACAACTACCAAAGTCCTAAAGAAGAAGTATTTCACAATGTCAGTTGTTTCTCTTAGTGGGATTCATTGTAAGTGCAGTCATTTGATATATAGTTCATTGTATTCACTAGCCTGTTAGCTCAGAAAAGTTTATATAGCATAGTAATAAAGAGAGTCTGCAGAGCTGGGAGGAATGACCACTGGAGAGGGTATTAGCTCTTCCACATTGTGTATAGTCTGGGTGGGTCTCTAAATCTTGAGATCCTGGCTATAAAAAGTTTAAGCTATTCCTTCTGCCTAGGGCTTCCCCCAAAGTACCCCAATGTGGCCAAGGAATGTGCATGTGAACTAAACATAGTCAGATGGTTTCTCCTTGGACTCTGGATACAGACAGGAGCACCACACAAACTGGGAATCATTTGATCAAGTTTATTTCTACAAGAGGCAGGGCTCTACAGGGCTCTAAAGAGATGAGGGTTTCTAACACTCTGGTTCTTGGTCTGTTTCTCTGCCTTTTCTGCAGACCTTGCTTCCCATTCATTCTGTGAACTCCCCGATGGTAACTAAAATCACTGACAGCTTGTGGTCAAGAGAGTCATTCAAATTTCATCTGTAATTGAAGTAGGAGGTACTGAGCGAAGAAAAAAGGGGCATAAAAATTGTTTAAAAAGCAAAACCAAAAACAGATACGAGTCTGAGATGCTCCGTTTGGCTATAGAGAAAAATGAAGCAGTAAGAAGGAATATTCAAAATACATTAAATCACTAGTTGAACCAAAAAGAAACAAAACCAATTACTCTTTCTAGAAAAGCATACGCTTTAAAACTGATAAACACATTGGGGGGAAGAAGGGTTGAAATATGTAAAATCAGAGTGGAGAAAGAGAATGAAGAGGACCTTACATTCAATAGGAGAAAAGATGTAAAAGTAGCTGTAAGCCCTTGAACTTAAGGGAAGTCATCTGATACATTGTTCTCAGAGGAAACTGGTGTAAAGGTTAGGGTAATTTTCTCCTTGTGGCGTGCCTCAGACCATCGAATGACAGAATGGAAGAATGGAACACAGAGAGGATTGTTGCATCTGTATTAACTGAGCTCTTTGACTGTATCCACATTCTAATGCTAATGTATGCCCCTGCTTGTGTATTAATGACAACTATAATTGTATACCAAGTTTAAGTAAATAAATCTTGGCCAACAAGTTATTTCCCTAATAAGAACAAGAAAAACTGATGGGCAGGTAAAAGACAGACCTTAAAGTCATTCTACCTCTTGAATTTGCTCTCTTTTCTGTCTTAGAATCTCACATGTTTTTCTGCAGAGAAATGAGAAACCTGCAGGGCCAAGAAGTTTCAAGAACAGGCATCACTGTCTTACAATTAAGTATGCTGCTTTGCTGGTCCATGAGCCCAAAGGGAAAAACGTTTCATTTTAACAGGATAGCACCCAAGGAAGAGAGGAAGAAGACACTTCAGAGTATGCAGAAGAGAAATTTCTCTGAAGTTTGCTTTCAGTAGTTAAGCTGTGACTGTTCATTTATGCTCAAGTGTAGGACATCTCGTTAAGTACTAGATGCCGAACACTGAGAAATTGATCAGTTTCAATTAACTCATACACATTCAGTATGCAACATGCTATGTGCCAGACACTCTACTGGGTTCATGAGGCACAAAAATGATGTAGAAGACATTAATCTCTGTCCTTAAGCACTTTACAAAACTGTAGGAAAGATAAAATGTGCACATGGATAATTATCTATTGGAAGGTACTATGATCATCACCATAAAAGACATCCACCCTGTGGACGTTTGCCATGTATATGTTACTGAGAAAACCAGTGCTGAATTTGTTGAGAAATAAAATTAGGTAAGATATGCTGAAAAATTGCAGGATTTGGGTTCCTTATGTTATGAGAACCAAGGAAACCAACACTCAATAATACACCAGCACACACTGGAACTGTCATTAGAAAGTCAGAGTGTTGGATAATTCGTAAGACACAGTGAAACAGTCTTCGTCACCTATTTAGCCACAATCTGCCTTGATAAATAGGTTAGGAAGCAAGTCAAATAATAGTTAAACTGAAAGTCTGTTTTTTAAAAATATAATAAAGGCAAGAGAAATTAGATAAATCAACCAAAGGTCTTTAACTAAAATAATCACAATAAAGTTTAAGAGCTACAGAGTCAGAGTCTTAAGGAGAAGAAAATCTTGACAATGACAATACTCAAAGTGTATAAATTAAGATTTCTTCTGCCCTGAATAAGGAAGGGTAAATGCTCCCTTACTGAGTTCAGTATTTCTGTCCTTATATCAAAGTAACTATGTGAATGAGAATCCTTTGTTCCTTTTCTTTAGATATGTTAATATTATCGAACAGACTTAAAATGCCGATAAATATTTTAACTTTTGTACATCCTATATGGTATGAAAGGAACCAGTAGTCTGTTGCTGATTTAAGCTATTGAATTAAAACAGTAGCATAAATGAATGCATATTTACTATAATCATTTATTATTAATCCCTAATCTGGAAATACATTCATTCTCCCGTTCTTTGCTCCATGGCTAGGGTCTTTTTAAAAATTTATTTATTTATTTTTAATATGGTTGTGATGATTGGAGCTTCTTTCCTTTTTCTCACATAAACCATATTATCAACATGTTACCTTTATTTTCCAGTAATGGTGATTGGAAATCTCAATAACTTGATACATGGTCTTCTCTGTAAACTGCCCAAGCATCATCACCACATGGTACCTGGCTTCCCCTAGAGGAAGCAAAGAAAGATAGACAGAGACAGTAGGGACAGAGACAGAGAGACAGAGACAGAAAGTGACAGAGCTACCAAGAGATCTCACACAAAAGGGAAACAATAATCCTTTAAAGTCGTGACATACCATCATTTTTGTTATATACTACTGATCACACAGAGCAAACCCAAGTCAGTATAAGAAAACGCTACAAAAGGGTGTGACTCCTGGAAGAAGGGGATAATTGGAGACCATCTAGAGGGCTGTGTACCACAGAATGTTGTCATGAAAACAATGACTACCATAAGCTTTTTTTTTTTTTTAACTTTTTAATTTTTTATGTGAGCAGGCAGGATAGATTTGGAATGGCAAGTGCAGAATTCAGAAGACAAGGTATGAACTTGTCAAAATAAGAACCTGTAAACAGAATAAAGAGCAACTCTTTAGAGATAGAGTCCATTAATTAGAGACTAGTGCAAGAATTAGTAAATCCTATTTTTAACTTGAGAGTTCAGAAATTCTGGAAAGAGATCACACATGTCTTCTTTTACCTCATCAGGACCATGAACAATATCACTACACTTAAGGTAAACAAACAGATAGTCTTCCTGATTTTGGCTGCATTTTCCACAAGCTTTTCTTTCAATTGTTCTCACAGTGGCTAAAACTTTATTGTAGGCACCCAGAGCAGTCTTTGAAAAGTCTGCATTGCTTTTTATTTATTTTCTTGAGCCCAGGAGCATTTTGAATACTCCTTAGAGCTTTGAAAGCAACTGGTTTTTCTCCCCAGAGGAAATTTGAACAGTTCACAACAGCTGGTAAAATAGCTCAATTCTTCTTTTTGTCAGAAGATGAAACCAAAGATGAAAGGGTGTGATTTTTCCAATCGCTGTTTCAGTGAGGACTCCCCTACCACCTAAAAGATCAGTCATGAAAAGCAGAAAGTTTTCTAGCCTAATGATGACTTTTCAATAAAGAATGTAACAAATGTGAGATGATAGACACACGTCCACAGTGGGATAATTCAAGTCTCAAGAAAACAAATCAAGTAACTGGCCATTCATTAAATCTTACTAAAGTGTTTAAAAAAAAAAGGATGGACATAGGGTTGGTTGTTGGTTTAGCCTTAAAAGCTTCCCTAGGTGTGGTGGATATTGTTTAAGACTTGACGTCCTGATGTCTTCTTATTTCCAGTGATCTTTGACAAGCAAATCTGAGTTAAACTAATTACTCTAGCAGATTTCCAAACTGGAGTATGATTATGGAGTCAAGCAGACATTAGCAGTGAAAATTTAATTTATGTGTCAATTTGTTACACAACTACAGATTAGTTTAGGTGCAATCGTAGTGATATTTTTGTCTCTCTGGTGTATTGGGAGCTATATTCACAAGATCTACTTTCATGAATAAAACATCACTGAATCTATTCCAATGTCAGTTGGGGTAACTAAAGCAAAAATTGCCTCTGGGACAAAAGAAGGCATTAAAATGAAGACACCCTCACCTTGGGCCATGATATCACACACAGCTACAAGGCCCCTAGAAAAGAAAACATCTTCATTATGGTCATTTTTCATATATTGCATATATGAGCTCATAAGCCCAGAAACAGGGATCAATTCACCAATACATTCTTTATGTATCTACAGTTCATCGTTAACATAAATGCAACTGATAGCCCCCCTCACACGCTTTTCAAAGAGCACATTAAAACAGATAGGGTATTCACCAGAACTGAAAATTTAGAGCTCATAATATGAGTCCATGAAATAATAACAAAACAAAACCAGAATAAAGGATTCTAAAAGCTGGGACACAATGGTTTTGATTATTTGTATTTAAAATGACAGTGGGTGAATTTTTTTCTAAAACTCTTTCCTTCTTTCATTGATTCACTCATAAATAACTAGTAAGTACAATGCCAGACTTCAGGAATACCACATTAGGTTCTTTCCTCCTTATGGGGCCACAGTCTAACACAGTAGTCCTTAAACCTATATGTACATCAACGTCTTCTGAGGACATTAAGATTACATATAATAAGTCCCACACATTGAGCATTCAGGAAGATGGTCACATGAATACAGCTGTAGAAATTAAAGACATGGAGCCACAACCCAAGGAATGCCAAAGATTACAGCAACCACCAGAAGCCGGAAGAAGTATTCTTCTGTACAGCTTTCCAAGGTCAGAGCCTCTTCTGGCTGTCAGCTTGATTTCAGACTTCTAACCTCCAGAACTGCAAGAGAATACACGTTTTAAGCCGCCTGGTTGGTGGTAATTGAAGTAGACCTAGGAAATTAACTAACAGGGTTTCTAAAAAGAAGTCTGAGTAAATTCATATCTTTGTTTCTTCATATGTAATGTGTCTTTCCCCCTAATGCCTGCAAGATTTCCTTTTTATCTCTGGGTTTCAGCAGCTTAGGTATAATATACCCAGGTCTGATTTCCTTAATATTTTATCCTGCTAAGGTTTCTGTACTATTCATAGATCTGTGGGTTTTATTTATTTATTTATTTATTTATTTATTCTTTTAATTTGGGAAAACACCTGTCCATTATGTCTGCACTCTTTTGGTCCTATTCTGTCTTCTCATTCTGGGACTCCAGATTTGCATACATCATGCTATTTGATATTGCCTCACAGTTTTTGGATGCTTTGCTCTGCCTTGTATTGTTTTTTGTTGTGCACACGTGTGTGTGTGTGTGTGTGTGTGTGTGTGTGTGTGTTTTCTTTGAGAGAAAGGGTGAATGCGAGCAGGGAGAGAGGCAGAGAGAGAAGGAGAGAGAGAATCCTAAGTCAACTCCCCACTGAGTGCAAAGCCTGATGCACGGTTTGATCTTAGGACCCCAATCATGACCTTAGTGGAAATTCAGAGTCAGATACTTAACTGACTGAAACACCCAGGTATCCCTTCTTGTTGTTGTTTTGGTGGGTTTTTTTTTTTCCTCTCTGTGTTTTAGATTAGTTAATTTCTGTTGACCTGTTCTTCAGATTCACTTATTGATTTAACAGTTCCAGTCAGCTGAAGAGCCAATAAAAGAAATTCTTCACCTTAGATACTCTGTAATTTGTTTCTAGAATTTTCCTGTGACTCTCATCTCTACTGTAAAATTTTCCAAGTGTTGATCCACCCTTTCTACTAGATTCTGCAAGATCTCAATTATAAAGTTCCTGACTGATAGTTCCATCATCTCCGAGTCTGATTTTTATCCTGCTTTTGTGTGTCCTAATATTTTATTGAGTGCCATGTATTGTGTGTAGAGTATCAGTGGACACTGAAGGAAATATTATTTATACTTGAAGGACGGTATTCTTTTAGGCAGGCTGTTGTATGTGTGTGTGAAGATAGGGAGGGAAGTGTGAGTCAGTCTGTTCAGAAGTTGAGCAGGATTTATGCATTGTCATTGCTGCTTTTGTCTTCAGTGCACCACATACTTCATAGTCCTTTTATCATGTGAGATATTGTTACCATTGGCTATATCAGAGGGCTTTTCTTGGTGTTTCTATTCTCCTTCAGTTGGAGCAGTCCCTGAATGCACCACACAGGGACTATGCAAGATTTTGCCCCTGTTACTTGCTATCTGATACTAGCCTCAGAATGGAAACATGGAAATTCCTGATTTTTCTGGTCTATTTTCTGTACCTGGGCCTTAGGTATAGGTTTTTCTCATTTCTACCTCTCCTCCCTATGCCAGTCAAACTCTTCCTTAATTCTATAGTAGACTTTGGACAAGAGAGACTTCCCCATCACTCTCCAGAGGGAGCAGAACTCTGTTTATATACCTATAGGGTCCAGGTTCTGTGAGTTTCCTGTCTCCTAGAAGTTTTTAATTCTAGCCTTTTCACAGAAGCAATGAATTTTTTGTCTGAGTTTTGGAAGTGTTTGATGCCCTATCTTTGAGAGAAGAATCTGAAGAAGTGAGTTGTTTCCATTCCTACTTCCAGTGGCCACTAATCGCTTCTTGCAGGCATATGCCATTGATGGAACTCCTTGTTCCAATTCTGAGTACCTGGTGGAAGCCCTTTAAAAGAACTTGAAAGTGGATACAAAATTCTCTTGTGCCTGGGATGTCTAAATATTCTAAAAGTAAGCACTAACCTACAGTTGACTCTTAGGAATTTATTAAAATTTTAGCTGATTTTTTCTCATTAAATTCTGTAATGACAACCTCTTCAAGCTTTTGAGGTAAAGCAGATCATGTGACAATAACTCCATGGAATGGCTTGTTGCCTTTTGGAGTTTAGTATATTTCATTACCATGAGACATTATCTCTCTGATAAGCTCAAAACAAAACAAAAACTCAGTTATGGCTTAGTAGATTATCCAGACTTTGCTCATTTTCAGGTGGACAGTGATGTTCTCTTGGGGTTTCCTACATCCTTAGAGGAGGCAAAATTTAGAGTGTATTTCTTAACTCCACAAAGATAGTGTTTCGATGCACAGTACAGGTTAAATCTCATTTTTTTAACTAAAATACATGGTTATTGAAAAAGATATATTAAAAATAAATTTAGCATGTCTCAAGGATATATAAAAAGTCTATGGGAACATATTGGAAAACATAATTAATTCTCTTTAGGTTAGGGGCTTAGGCTTCCAAGAAATTCTCTCTAGAATAGATGAAATTTGTCTCAAAAGATGAAAAGAGTTTATTAGACAGAATAATTTTGGTGCACAGTCACAATTAAGACCATTGAGATAAGGGCATATTTATGGATAAAGTGGACAAAGGCTTGTTAGAAAGAGAATTTGACACAGTTATTTTTAACAACAAAAATCTGGAAACTATCCAAATGTCCAACAGTATAAAAGAATATTGAAATAAATTAGAACATATTCATTAAATACAATGCTATGTAGTCATATTTAGGAAATGTAACTTATTTTTAAATTAAAGAATTTACAAAAGTATGTACAGGATAAATATGCACAAAACAGGTATGATTTAAGCATGTACATATGTAAAGAGAGATACACAACAAACATGTTGAAAGTTTTTCTGCTAGTGATATTTTCAAATTTAAAATTCTTATTTTACTGGATCTAATTTCTTTTAAATGCCTATAATTTTAATGTCTTTTTTTTATTGTAATGTCTTACATATATATCTCAATGTTTAAAAAAAAAAATGAAAGGTGGGGTACCTGGCTGGTTCTATCAGTAGAGCCTGTGACTCTTAATATCAGGTTGTAAATTTGAGCCCTAGGTAGGATGTAGAGAATACTTAAAAAAAAAAATCTATAAAAAACAAATTTAAAAAAGATGAAATACATTAAAAATATTTGAGAATGAGGAATTCCGGCTCATGGGTAGTGGAAATGGGATACAGACACTTTGGAAGACAGTTTGGTGATTCCTTACAAAACTAAATATAATCTTATCATTCCATCCAGCAAACACACTCTCTGATATTTACCCAAAGAAGTTGAAAATTTATGTCCACACAAAAGCTTACTTACAGTGCTCATAGTGGCTTCAGTCACATTGTCAAAACTCACAAGCAAACAAGATGTCCTTCAGTAGGTGAACGAGTGAATAAACTTTGGTCCATATGGACAATGAAATGTTATTCAGTGCTTAAAAAGAAATGAACTATCAAGCCATGTAAAGACACAGGGTAAACTTCAACGCATGCTACTGAGTGAAAGAAACCAATCTGAAATGGCTACCTATTCCATGATTCCCAATCTATGACATTCTGGAAAAGGGAAAACCAGGGGGTAGTAAAAAGTCAGTGGTTGGGGAGGGATGAGTAGATGGAACACAGGGAATTTTTAGAGCAGTAAAATGACCCCATATCATACTGGAGTGATGGAGGCATGCCATTATACATTTGTCTAAACCCAGCGAATGTACAACACCAGGAATGAACCATAATGAAGGTTCATCAATTGTAACAAATGTACACTCGTGGGAGATGTTGATAAGAGGGGAGGATCTGCCTGTGTTGGGCAGGAGATATATGCAGAATCTCTGTTCCTTACTTTTAATTTTGTTGTGTACATAAAGCTATTTTAAAAAATAAAATCTTTAAGAAAAAACAGGTGAGGAAATCAGAAGAAAAAGAAAATGAACATTAGATGAAATCTGGGATGAGATTAGTACCAAAAAAAAAGTTTATCTTGGATACTCAACTTGTAGGTGAAAATATTTTTAATTCTGAGATAAATTTTGCTCAAAATTTTCAGATTTTGCTCTTAGTTTTCCAGCAAACACAAAGAGACATAAACATGTCATAAGAGTCATAGTCTTCAAAAAATAGGAAGAAATAGATTTCCAAGGACAAACATAGTTTAACTTAGTATTAGAATTCAAAAGAAATCTCTGGGTCTTTGCAAAAAAAGGACAATGGTACTGGAGTGCACAGTATCCTCAACAATATCCTGCAGTAAATACAACCATGATTCCCATAAGTCTATTTCTTTGGGGGCTATTTGCATGAGAATTTTTTTTTTTTTTTTTTAGTCTTTTCTGTGTAAATTCTTTTTTTTTTTATTTTTTATTTTTTATTTTTTTAATTTTTTTATTTTTTATAAACATATATTTTTATCCCCAGGGGTACAGGTCTGTGAAACACCAGGTTTACACACTTCACAGCAGGGTATGTGATTTGGAGAAATTTTTTAAAAAGTAAATTTCTTTTTCGATGGCATGGGGATGCCAATCATATCTGTAGATTGAATTTGGAGCATAAAGAAGAAGATGGATGGCAAATTCATGTCGTACCTGTGCTTTTTCTCACCTGAGCTTTGGCAAAGTATTAGATAATGACAAGTTAGGAGTGCCTGGTGTCTCAGTCTGTTAACTTCGAGACTCTTGATTTCAGTTCAGGTCTGGATCTCAGGGCCATGAGTTCAAGCCCTGCACTGGGCTCCACACTAGGCTTGGAACCTACTTAAAAAATACTAATGACAAGTTTTAGGCCTATTCTCCTATGAGAACCTGGGATTCAGCTACCCCATACAAAAATCTTCTGAGCAATGAAGAACAAGAAACAGACAGACGCTTAGACAGGATTTATCTGCTTCCACAAGGAGAGATCCCAGGAAGGACTTGTGCACAAGGTGTGAGATGTCACCTACAATTAATTCTGGCTCTCCTTTCAAAAACAAAAACAAAAACGCAAAAACAAACAAACAAAAAAACAGTGACCAATTAAGAACCCCCCCCCCCGCCTTTCAACACCATAGTGCCTGTGGCAATGACTTGACTCGAGAAAAGTTGTAAAGTGTATGTAACCAAACAATCATTTTAGATTATTACACACACACACACACATGCACACACACACACATGCACATGTGCGCGTGTGCACACACACACACACACACAACTTATTAACAACCAGAACCTGTTAAAGATTAAGCAATGTAACTTTAAGGTGTCCCTCCTAATTAAAAGGTTTGCACAATTAATTCAAAAAGAAATGAAAGCAATAATTAGTTGCTCAAAGCAGTTAGGTGTATAAATTGGATAAATGATGTGGAGCATCTACTGAAAATTTCTAAAATACTTGATTGCTTTTTATTTTTTTATGACAGTAATTGAATAGCCTGGCTATTTGTCAATTAAGTCCACTCTATTTCATGACAATAAAGCCATACCATGTGCATAGATAACTCTATAAACTGTGCCTTTTTTCTACTTATTCTAGTAAAGGAGCATGCATGCATGCATGGAGTAAATGAAAGTGATCCAGAGTAGTTAAAATAAGTGAAAAAAGCAAAACCCTGTTTTGCCCTTCTGGAACAACTTCCTGAACTCTGTATGAAAGTATTGTTTTTCTTGAGCTTGAACTTCAAAAAGCCTTCTGTATAAGCATTAATAAAGATCATTCTATAAGCTCGTGAATTTTAACCTTGAGGTGGTTACCATCTCAGGAAAAGGCTGAAGAAAGATCATTCAGAATAATCAAATGCTACATTTTTTTTAATTTAATTTTCTTTTTTTCAGTATTCCAAGATTCATTGTTTATGAACCACACCCAGTGCTCCATGCAATACGTGCCCCCCTTAATACCCACCACCAGTCCCTCCCAACCCCCGACCCCTCTACCTTCCCAAACCCTCAATTTGTTTCTCAGAATCCACAGTCTCTCATGGTTCATCTCCCCCTCTGATTTCCCCAAATTCCCTTCTCCTCTCCTTCACCCAAAGTCCTCCGTGTTATTCCTTATGCTCCACAAGTAAGTGAAACCATATCATAATTAACTCTCTCTGCTTGACTTATTTCACTCAGCATAACTTCCTCCAGTCCTATCCATGGAAAACAGTATAGAGATTCCTTAAGAAACCAAATGCTATATTTTATTTGAATAAATTGATAAGGAATCTAGCTAAAGAGCTACCACCGAAATGAAAACATTATGAAGTTGAAAATCACCTTAAGCCCACTCCCACATATGTATAGTCTTGCTAGTCAGGAGTGCCAGAGAAAGGAAAGGAAACATCATAAACCTAGGAGAAGTTTCTACTTAAAAGATAGCAACCTAAAGATGCCAGTAAGTGTGACACTCCTCTTATGTATGTGTTTCTCGAAATCTTAGTGATTGCAATCCAAGAGACCCAGAGTCGAAGGAAATCCAAAGTGTGTTCTGGAGAGATGGGTTTTCTTTTTTTTTTGGTGGTGTGGTGTGGGTGGGGGGTATGGGGGGGTTAAGTTTATTTAAATAGGACAGGGGAAATTTCCATAAGTTGTTTTGAATGAAATGTGATTGGTGCTGTTATGTCAATAGTTACACTGGTCTATACACGATAGGTTTCTGGGGCTAGTGCTAAGCAGAGGGTCCATTTCTGTCAGTTCTAACATGTGGCAGATGCCTTGGCTTTCATCTGCGTTCAGCAACAATGCCAGAAATTTGAGAAAGAAGGCATGCCTAAGACCCATTTGCTTTCTGGTCCCCTGAATACATTTTAAAACGACTCTCTCAGCCATACTTACTCCATCTGAATCTTCTAACACACAAATTGCCTTTTAATTTCAGAAAAACAAAAACTTTTCCAATATAAGTATATCCTTAATACCTTATGGGGTCTACTTATATTAAATAATTTTTGTTAATATTTATCTGAAATTAAAATGCAACTGGGTGTCCTGTATATTTTATATTTATTCATTACATGGGACACCCCTATCCCCTCTTTCTTGGGATCCTTTTTAAAATTTCAGAGAACAGCATAAAAAGGTATAAATGCACAGTGGCAAAAAGTATGTGTTGGCTGGGTGGCTGATGGAGGCATCGGGAGAGGAAGAAAGTTAAACAAAATTCTGTTTGAAAGGAAATGGATGAGATAATATTGGCAAAGTCAGTTGTAGAGAGTTGTAGCCTAGCATGCTTGAGAAGGAGCTGTAATAAAGAAGGCAACCAGCCAGCCAGCCTGGCAATGCCCAGGGAAGGTCTGGACTAAGGGGTGTAGAGGGAATTAATAGAGAAAGTCTGAAGAGCTGATGTTCCATCACCCCCAACGCCGCTTGAAAAACAGCAGACAGCAAAACTTGTTCATCTGGCAATATGGCAAAAATCACCAGCAAGAGCTTTTTCCAAAGACACTGAAAGGACTGTGTGGCAGGTATAAGACAGCCATGAGGGAGAGGTTTCTTTGGAAACAGAGTTTTCAAATCTCCCCCTAAAGCAAGGCCTTTGAAGAATCACATCCTCTGAGATCCGACTCAACTTTTCTCCCTGGCACACAGTAAGAGCTCAGAAAAAGTTAGTTAGTCAGGAAAAGTTCCTCTTACGATGAGGAAGAGATTTCTTAATACTGGAAGAGTGACTCAGGCCAAGTGGAGAAAATACGCTATGAGTATTTCTAGGTAGGTGGTCACTCCATGGAGAAAAACGGAGGTGGCTCAGACCCAGCTTCTCAGGAAGGAAAAAAGCAAGTCAGGATTCAAGGTAGAGGTTATACTGAAGAAGTTGTATGCCTTTGGCTGGAATGATTTCAGTGGTTTAATCTCTTAAGAAATTAAGATTCTGGGGCAGGGAGGGGCGAAGGGAGAGAAGCAGGAGAGTCTAACATACATCGCTGCTGTTTTTATAGTTATCCACCACGGTACAGGATTATTGCCTCATAAAAGAGCAAGAGCCCTTTACCACTTAAGGGAAATTCGGAAGTGAGGGTTTTTTTAAGATTAAGAGCTTTTATCAAAACTATTCCCATTGGTTAACCGAATCCATCTAGCGCATTCATAATTAATCAACACTAAAGAAAAGCCCAGAGGAGCCAGTGGCCCTTTACAAGCTATTAACAAAAATGCATTGTAATTAAACTAAGTCTTTTCCTGCAGTTTTTTTGCATAAATATTTGAAAATGAGACTTTAGTAACTAAAAGTATATTTTTTAAAAAAAGACACATAGAAAGAGGAGAAGGCAAAGAAAGGCTTTATGCACTGTTTGTATATCCCTTAGGTGAGATTTATAATCTTGTTACATAACAATCCCTTGCTCTCCAGCCTATGGGGGGCTTCACTGAAAGGAGCTGTTTTTTTCTCCTAAGAGACCAAAGGCAGGTTTCTGGAAAATGAGTGTGCAAAGGCTATGCAGACTTGTTGGCTCCTTAAGAAACTGTTCATTTGAAAATTACACAGAAAGTCATGGAAAGCCTATGGGGGCTAGAGACAGAACCTGGAGCCTGACAGACCCAGGCTGATGTCCTCATTAGGAAAAGACGCCCTGAGATAGCAAAGGAAAAGCGCACATCTGAGGTCTCTGACAAGAAAAATCATATTCATTTAAAAGGAACAATGGCAATTTTATTCTGAAACGTGAAGAAATTGCTGAGTTCCAGAGGGGAGATATTCTAGGTGCTATCATGTCTCTGAAGGTAGAAAATCATCCATGATTCTTCTTACAAAATGTTCTTGCTTTTTTAATTGAAGCAGCTTGGTTACTTCATGAGGTGATGGAACTTTCCCTCCAGAATAGACTGCAGATCAAAGAACTAATAATAAGAATAATAACAGTTAATGTTATTAGAAAGCCCATTGATGAAACCAAGCAAGGAACAAACTTCTTTGCTAGTTTACAGAACCAGAGTTTGGGGGGGTTAACCCCTTAACCAGTGGGTTTAGGGTTCAACTCTTGATTTTGGCTCAGGTCATGACCACAGGGTAGTGAGTCTGAGCTCCACATCAGGCTCTATTCTGGGCCTTGAGCCTGCTTAAGATTCTCTTTCTCCATCTCCCCCTGCCCCTGCCCCCCCTCCCCGTGACAGTCTCTCTCTCTATCTCTCTCTCATAAAAAAGGAAGAGACAGAGGTATTAATAGTTTTTCTTTTTAATTTTTTTAACGATTTTATTTATTTATTTGACACAGACAGATCACACGTAGGCAGAGAGGCAGGCAGAGAGAGAGGAGGAGGCAGTCTCCCTGCTGAGCAGAGAGCCTGATGTGGGGCTTGATCCTAGGACCTTGGAATCATGACCTGAGCCAAAGGTAGAAACTTTAACCCACTGAGCCACCCAGGTGCCCCAGTTTTTCTTTTTTAATCTATTTTAAGTAAAAGGTGCTGCTGCAGCAAAGGTATGTTCTGATGAACTTGAAGTATTAGAATCTACATATCAGATTTCTTTTATTGATTATTCTATCTACTTGGAGGCAGCTGATCCACTATGTTTGGGGAAAAATCTGAGCAGCAGGAATTAAGTGCTAAACCATGTTTCCAAAGATTTGTATCTGGATTGCTAAAGCCATTGAAATTCAACCTTTGAAGCTAGAGTCCTGGTTTAGGAAAAGTTTCTTTGTTAAAACAGCAACAGGGCACCAACTAGCTTTCCACGTAAGGTGCTGTGCCAATTTAATTGTAAAAGTATTGCCAGTGCTTTAACCCTCCCTTAGAGACACCATCAGTTCCTCCCACCAAGAGGTGAAATGGATTTCCTCGGCCTTGTGTTGGCCAAGAGAATGCAGTTAAAATAAGGATGTGCCAGGTCCACGCTGGATTTCATTGGTCTGATGTACTTCCACTTTCTCTTGGAACTCTGCCCCTGCCATGTGAGCAAACCCAGCCTAGCCAGATGGACTGAGACATCATGTGGAAGAGGTTCCAGTTAGCTGAAGTCATTTGAAACCTGTCTGCATCCAGTTGATGCTGTAACATGGGAGAGAGCTCAGCCAAGCAGAACTGCTGATTCCCCACTGACCGCTGACCATGAATGTGTACCTGAGCCCAGTGCAGGCCAGAAGAACCATTCAGCTGGATCTTTATTTTATTTTATTTTTTAAAGATTTTATTTATTTATCAGAGAGAGAGAGAGGGAGAGAGCGAGCACAGGCAGACAGAATGGCAGACAGAGGCAGAGGGAAAAGCAGGCTCCCTGCTGAGCAAGGAGCCCGATGTGGGACTCGATCCCAGGACGCTGGGATCATGACCTGAGCCAAAGGCAGCTGCCTAACCAACTGAGCCACCCAGGCGTCCCAGCAGCTGGATCTTTAGATCCATAAGCAATGGTAAATGCTTTTGGTTTTAAGCTTACTGAAATTAGGTTGGTTTGTTACACCACAATAGCTCACTGACGTAGAGAACCAGTGGTACATTCAGACACAAAACTATTGGAATAAGATTTTTTCATTACCTTTATTTTTATGCAGTCAAACCCACTGAAAGTGTTCCAAGTTATAAAAATATATATATATAAAGTCAGTGCAAATTCATCCTTGGTAATCATGCAGATAAGACAGAGCCATTCTGTGACAAAGATGCATCTCTTCCAGGGAACCAATGTTTCTACCATTACCCTGGTGGTTACCTATTAGAGGAGAAAAGAACAAGTTAAAAGTGCAAGGGTGAACTGCTTCAAAAATCACAGTCCTCTAAGGCATAACTCTGTGGCAAGGGACAGTGATTCTGCATAAGGAAAGTAAAGAAAAGGAGTTGTCTTAACCCTTTTTTTTTTTTTAAGATTTTATTTTTATTTATTTAACAGGCAGAGATCACAAGTAGGCAGAGAGGCAGGCAGAGAGAGAGGGAGAGAGGGAAGCAGGCTCCCTGCTGAGCAGAGAGCCCGATGCGGGGCTCCATCCCAGGACCCTTAGATCGTGACCGGAGCTGAAGGCAGAGGCTTAACCCACTGAGCTACCCAGGCACCCCTTATCTTTTTTATTTAAACAAAATTCCATGATCAAGTTCCTCATTTTTATCAACATGTCTCTATCTTAATCTGTATACAGGGAAGAAAGGCTATGTCTTCTGTGACTCCAGATTCCTTTTCTAGGGTCTTAAAAATAATTTATCTTCGGTTTCTGTGTGTTAGTTTGTGTATCCAATTTCTTCCTATAAGAAGTTACTTATCAGAAAGAGTAAAAAATGACAAAAACTCATTTACCGTAAGTTACCTCTTTTTTTACAGACTTATCTCTTAAGGGAAAGCAAAATAGGACACTAAGAGAATCAATCAAAAGGAGAGCGCAGACACAGGATTGTACAGTGGAAAATGGAAGTACTTAGGCAAACCCACTTGGATTCTAACCAGTCAGTCTGCATGACAGCGAGGGCTCTGAATGTCGCCTCCTGGTGGAGAAGATGTAGTACTTCTTGTCCTGTTCTGAGGCTGGTGACATCAGGGTTTAATCTCTGATAGTATTTCCTTGACCTGTCTCAATTCCCTGCCTTGAGATAAGAGGGATTATTTCTCTTCACATGAAAATATGACAATCCATGACATTCAGCACTGGTAGAGTTTCTCTGGAAAACAAAAGTAAGGCTTCCACCTGCTTTCTAGAGGAAAGCCCATTACTTCTTGAAATGACCGAATCGTGCTTACCAACATCACTCTCCCCAGAAGATCAAGAACACAGGTGTTTTGTTTCTCTCATTCTTTCCTTAAAGCAATGCTGGAAGGTATTTACACAATTTAAGACTTAACTACACTTGACTTTGAAGTAGCTATTTCTACAGAAATTCATCCTATTTACAAGTAGCAATGAAGTTTGCCTTTTCTCCCTTAAAATGTCTCATCAGCTTCTTGTACCTTTTTATTATGGTTTTGTTTCTATCTGGCTCCTTCCCTCCTTGTTTGCTCCTCACTTCCTCCACCCTTTTCTTCCTTCCTTCCTTCTTTCCCTCTTTCCCTCCCTCCTTTCCTTCCGTCCATGACCCCCCCACCCCATCCTTCCTTCCTTCCCATACTTTCTCCCTTTTGCATTGAAAAAGCAGTGGAACAAAGATGTTTTCCATTTTCTAACACAGTTTCTGAGTAGGGACTCATAGAGCAGGTACCTAACAGTGAAGCAATGAGAAACTGTCATGGACATTGTATCAGTTTGACAGAAAATTATATATTAGTTTTCTATTGCTGCTATAATAATTTATCACAATTTTGTGGCTTAAAGCAAAGAAGGTTTTTTAAATAGTTCTTTAGTTCATAATCCGAAATGGGTCTAAAATCAAGGTGCCAGGAAGGAATTTCTAGGGGAGAAGTGGTTCTCTCTCTCTCTCTCTCTCTCTCTCTCTCTTTTTTTAGAATGTAACTTTCTTCTTCTTCTTTTTTTTTTAATTTAAATTCAATTAGCCAACATATAACACATCCTTAGTTTTTGGTGTTTTCAGTGATTCACTAGTTATGTATTAATACCCAGTGGTCTCCTTTTCCAGTTTCTAGAGTCTAGAAGTTTCCTGGCTTCTTTGGCTCATGGCCCCTTCCAATATCTTCGAAGCCAGTGATAGAGTGTCTTTCCTCTTTGGCTCTGCTTCTGTCTGCTTTGTCACTATGTTGATTTGTTTCTGATTCTCATCAACCTTTCTCCCTCTTGTATTGCATTGGGCCCACCTTGAAAATCCAGGATAGTTTCTTCTTCAAAAGATCTTTAACTTAATCTTATCTGCACAATCTCTTCTGTGACATAAGATAACATTAGAAAATTCCAGGAATTAGGTTGTGGACCTCTTACAGGTCATTAGTTTGCTGACTTTAGAGGAGTAATCAGCATGATATATTTGAATAATTTTTTTAGCATGAACTATGTATTAGGCAAAATTTAAGTGCTTTTTCATCATTATTCAAGTCTTAGTATATCAGTGAGAAATAGATTACTTTCCCCTTTATATAAAATTAAATAAATAATTACCATAATCTATTTGACAGAACTAACACTCTTATAAGACTGCCTCTATACTTGTATAAATGTTTCAATTAAAAATTAATCATTCAGCTATGTCTATTTTAGGAAATTTTTTTATTTTAGGAGACTTAAAAAAATCTTATAAAATTTCAATATGATTTGAGGAGTCATTAATATAATAACACTTTTTGCTACTAATGTTTTGACTGGGGTTGACCCACAACTTAATAGTAAATTGTCTTGACTATCAACCCAAAGTGAATATCTGTGGCTTGTCATAACATTTACACAAAAGGGCATAAATCTGAACAATATTTTTGACTTCCTGTGTATAAATTGGTATATAATATCTTCTGGAATTTTAGCCTTTGGAAAATGTCAATTCTACAATTAATATGTCATCAATCTATTGCTCCTTAAGAACAAAATTATTATATCCATAAGCCATCTGAAGAAAAGATATTCCTTAAAAACATTCATTCAGAAATCATTACCTCTTGTTTAAGGGAAACATATCATGGATTTTAAATATCAACTTCTAAGACTTCCCGACCTTTGGGTTTCTTTTATATCCAAGGGACAGCGAGTGTGGTTTTTTTTTTTTTTTTTTTTTTTTTTCCTAACCTGGTCAGAGCTGAGGAAGTGAGATGATGAGAGAATTAAGTTAAAGAAACATAATGCTTAAAGAGCTTTGCTCATATTTAAATTCAAGAGTCTTCCTAGGAAGATTTAGGCACCCGAGCTGAAGGAATAGCCTGCCAATACTGTTCATTTTTAAATTCCATTTATATGGAAATGTTAACTCAAACTATCTTGCCCTCAATTTTTACATCCTGATATTATTTGAAAGGATCACCAGTACACATTTTGATGTAAAAGGCCTGAGGACGAGCAGGTTCTAAGAGATGGAGCCGGGAAGAGAGTTGACTCTAAGAAGTGTCATTGGCCTTGGTGTTTGAAGATGGTAATATCTGTCAATAGCGATGATGTTACCCAACAGCTTCAACTTACAGGATATGACAGCAAACCTGAGTCAGGAATCTATTACCAGATTGTACTCTGCTGCTAGATAACATTGTGGGAAATGCTTGTTTCCTTTACATCTCAGCAACTATATGCTTTCCCTTACAGGAAAAGTTCAGTTTTTTTGTATCTCACATATAACCTGGCCTCAATATTCTTTATTCTGTTTGTTTACCGATCCATACTCTCAGGATAAGCGAAGCTCCTTATCTTCCACACATCAAGAACATAGATTTCAGCTTCCCAGATTAAGTGACCAGGGAGTTTACCCCTTGTCAGTTATGTCATACAGGTGACTTACTTATTCCATCTTAACATGGTTAAGTTTTTGACAGGGAGAAGTCTAAAAGGTGACAAGAACAAGTCTTCTCTGAAGACTATTTAAAATACCAGGGTTGTATATTTCATAGTAAAGAGTACTTTAGTTTAGATAAAGATGTTTTCATGATAATTTTAGACCATAAAATACTAAAATGTGGTCTCACTAGAAAAATAAATAAGCAGCCTCTTTCATTTTTCCAACCTAGGCGCACCACTAAGCTTGGTGCTCCAGCACTACTCTCCAGCCTCTTTCATTTACACAGTCTTCAACAAGCCTCTGAGAACCTACAATGAACCTGGCACTGTGCTGAACACAGAATAGACACATAGAGAAGGACTTATTCCCATCCTTTGAGAACGGTATCCAGAGCGCTAATATCCATCAGAATCTTAAGATGCAGAAATATACAAGTGGCCTATAAAAAATATTAAGAAGGGGAAGGGCAGGTAAAAGAGAGTCAAGAAGGAAAGGGAAGGACAAGGAAAATAATACCCTGAGCTTCAGAGGTTGAAGATGTAATTGGTGAGATAAGGCATAAATTAAAGCAAACAAAGAAGTCACAGCAATATAGTACAAACAAAGTGAGGTAGAATGAAGTATAGTAAGGCTGATGGAAGTTTGGAATAGTGGACAAGTCAGTGAAGAGGCCAAGTGTCTCTGGTCCACCAGACATATTAGATGAATGACATACACCGTTTAGAAGTCAGATTGTCAAATTGCACTGCTTGAAGCTTATCCCCTGTTTTCTTTCTATTCCTCATGGTCAATATTGTATCCACTCAACAAATGATCAGCCTACTCTCTCTTATTTACAGAACATCCATTTTGTTCAACAACCCAACATCCTCCATATGACCATGTGCTTCTTTGGAAACCTGGGATGATCTCCTTTTGCTTGTCAATACTCAGCTTAAGAATGAGAACATGAGCAAGTCTGGTCAGTAGAGACATTGACAAGAATTCTGGAGGCTTCTGGGGAAAATATCTGCCTCCCCCTTCAACTCTTTTAAAAGGAGACTGGTAGGGAAATACAAATCAAAAACACAATAAGATACCACCTCACACCAGTCAGAGTGGCTAAAATTAACAAGACAGGCAATGACATATGATGATGAGGATGTGGAGAAAGGGGAACCCTCCTACACTGTTGGTGGGAATGCAAGCTGGTACAGCCACTCTGGAAAACAGTATGGAGGTTCCTCAAAAAGCTGAAAATAGAGCTACCCTATGAGCCAGCCATCGCACTACTGGGTATTTACTCTAAAGATACAAATATAGTGATCTGAAGGGGCACGTGCCCCTGAATGTTTATAGCAGCAATGTCTACAATAGCCAAACTGTGGAAAGAACTTAGGTGTCCATCAAAAGATGAATGAATAAAGAATATGTGAGACACACACACACACACACACACACACACACACACATAGACAGAGAGAGAGAGACATATATAAACATACGTTCAATGGAATACTATGCAGCCATCAAAAATGAAATCTTGCCATTTGCAAAATGTGGATGGAACTAGAGGGTATAATGCTGAATAAAATAAGTCAACCATAGAAACATAATTATCATATGATCTCTCTGAATTTGAGAGGCAGGGCAGGGGTTTGTGGGGGGTAGGGAAGGAGAAAATGAAAGAAGATGGGATCGGGAAGAAGACAAACCATAAGAGACCCTTAATCTCACAAAACAAACTGAGAGTTGCTGGGGAATGAGGGGGTAGGACTAGAGTGGCTAGGTTATGGACATTGGGGAGGGTATGTGGTATGGTGAGTGCTGTGAAATGTGTAAGCCTGATGATTCACAGACTTGTACCCCTGGGGTAAATAATACATTATATGTTAATAAAATTAAAAAAATAAAAAATAAAATAAATAAAAGGGAGGCTAGATAAAGTCATCCCTTTTCTTCTCATGGAATTTGTCAGGTCTCCATGGAACTACAGATGAAACCCACAAGGAGACCTGTCTTGAAAATAAAGTCAATCCAAAAAATATGCCAGAGGATAAGGATAGAAAGAACTTGAATCATTGTTGAAGTCATTGAATCACTAAATTCACCCACCTGGGAAGTGATGACTTTTGATAGACCTTCCAATGTGCAGGAATAGATTTTTTTTTCATAATATAAAATACTTTGAGTTGAGTTTTTTATTGCATGCATCCAAACACATCCAAATTAGTATATCCTCTAACTTGTCATTTGGCAACTTCATGCTTCATTAAGGTTGTTATATGGTGACACACGGGAAATGAAACACCTTGGAAATTAAGTTAATACATTTAACTATTTATTTGAGTGTAGATAGACTAGAAGTGTAGATAGTGTAGATAGACTAAAATTATAGACCAAAAATAATTTTAGAGATTATATATGACTGCAAGTAGGCATAATACATCTCTCTCATGTGTTATTTTTTTAAATTTACTTTCAGCATAACAGTATTCATTATTTTTGCACCACACCCAGTGCTCCATGCAATCCATGCCCTCTCTAATACCCACCACCTGGTTCCCCCAACCTCCCACCCCCCGCCACTTCAAACCCCTCAGATTGTTTTTCAGAGTCCATAGTCTCTCATTGTTCACCTCCCCTTCCAATTTCCCTCAATTCCCTTCTTCTGTGTTATTTTATAAATTGACAAAATATCTTCAATTAGAATCTTATCAGACAATGTAAATGTAGCATTTGGCATTTCCCTTACAAGTTACCTAAATCAGATACATATATTTGATTCTAAAACCTTGGAACATATAAATAAAGTTTTTATAATTTGTAAGGAAAAAGAAGACTGAGATTTGTTAAGTGCATAAATAATCTCACATTATATTTTTTAGAGGGGATATTTTGTAAGTTTAACCTGGAAAAAGAATCATGTTTCTGTGGCATAAGTGTTATTTTTAGTCTTTGAACATTTCAATGAAACAGTAAGCACATTATTCACTTGATGTTATGTAGATCAACTTTCTGATATTCAATATGCCTTTACAATTGACTTAGTGTCAAATAGTCGTACTATCAAGGATTGGGAGTTTGCCTGCATTTCCTAATTCCTTGAACAGTTCCATGTGCTAGATGGCACTGCCTCTTAGCTTCTTAATTTCAATATGCATATTTATTCACATGGCTGTATGCATATCTTGGACAGAAACTAATTAATAAATGAATCCATTTATAATTTGTCAGCTGTTAATTTTCCATTAGCTGCACTTTTTTTTTTTTCATTTGTATCTATTTGGAAAGAGCATGTTTGTCATTTTCCAAAGGAGGAAAGCAAAACCTAATCTATTAGATCACCATGTAATAAATTTGTGGATGAATGCAAAAACAAAGCAAAATAATAACTACCTAAAAGTGATTCAATTTGCTGGGGCTGTATTACAGCCTTTGTAGTCCCTGTTGTTTCCAGAAATATAATGATAGTTTTGCCTTTTTATTTTTATAGAAAGACAATAAAACTGCTTTTCTATCCCAAAATGCCTGAGAAATGGCATATGCTATGACCCTTGGAATTCCTATGTAAAATTTAAGCCCATAAATTGATTAATTTATGGGGAAAATAGAGAAAAAAACATGTCAGAGTCATGAGGAGAGTGACTATTAATTGGGAATTTGCACTTACAGCATACAATTTTAGTTTCCCAAGGTTGATATGTTCTGAGTGGATAGAGGGAAATAGAGTAATTTAAAAAAGAAAAATATAGCTAGTTTTTTGTCAGTTTTCTGGCCATGTAGCACTGTCCAGTTAATAGAATTGTTGAAATTCACCAGAGGAACTAAAGGACCTCTATAGTCTGATATAAGCATCACACAAATGAGTTGAACTGATGGCTTTTTATTCCCTCATCATTTCCAAAATACACAATAATGCTAACATTTTGTTCTTGCCTGCTGTTTGATAAAGTTGTATTATATCCAATTCCAGCTAGGTTTTGGCAAAAATTATTTTAATAACTACCTTATAGTGTAGTATAGTGTATATTGTAGTGTATGTAATTTGACATCTTTGTAAATCTCAAATGAATTGCTTATTTAAGGGTAATAAAAAAGGAAAAGAAGCTAAATATATTTGTGGGAAATATAAAGAAGTTTATTTTTTTTGTTTTGATATTTAAACATTTCTTTTCTACATACATATTTTCATGTTTCAATATTTCTGAAATTAGGAAGTATCTTATAACTAATGTTGTGACATATTGTAATTGACATCTCTTCCCTTAATGAAATATAAAATAATGGTGCCAATTACTAATAGCATCTCATTTTAGATAAAATGCAGTAACTTTACTATGATAAATGGCTGATATAATAAGGATATCTCTAAACTTAAATTGTATATATTTTTTTTATTTAACTGTCCAATTCACTTGGACTTTGAGGCATGAATTTCTCTTTTTCTGTCTTTTTCTACAGTCCTGCTTTGAAGTTCATTCTCATTGGTCACCCAGCTTTCTCAACATTCTATTCAATAGATTTCAACTGTTTCGACTTCCTGAAAGCTCTCCTTGGTTATTCCAGCCAAAAATGTCATCTGTGGTCTGTAAACTGTGACTTTTTTTTTTTTTCTGAATTACAATGATAGCACTTTTCATATGAAAAGCACTATTTCATATTGAATGTATGTGTGGATTTTTATACCTTTTCAAGTAGAATGTATGGTTTTCCATTTCAGAGATAATGTCTGTGATATCCAGATTCTTCATCCTGTACTCAAGGCTTCGAATGATCTGGTCCCCAAATAACTGCACTCTCACCTTTCACTAGTCCATTGAGATTTTTTGTGGTGCAGTTGTCACAGTGAACTAGTTGATGTTCTTTTAACACTCAACACCTCAGTATTTCCATGATTAGTTCACAATGCTTCCTCAGGCTGTAATAACTTTTCCTAATTCCCTTATCACAATCTTTTTTTTTTTTAAGATCCTTCTCAAAACTATAGATTAAAAATATCCTACAAAACTGTCAGAATTACTTATTTCTTCTGTGCACATAGTATTACACTACATTTAGCTCTCTATAACATTAGCCAGCCTTGTTTGAGATATTTTTTTTTATTTCTTTCCTAGAGGATTATAAGCAATTTTAGGACCTAACACTTCTTTTACATATTTTTGTTACTTTCAAAAAATCTTAAGCATAAAAGGTATTGATAGTCTTTTTTTATGTAACCACTAATAAGAATCCCTACTCTTTATCATGTCTATAAAATCAAAGTGAAAAGTTCCTCTGTGAAGTAAAGAAGTAATGTCTTATGCCTTGATGAGCAATATAAAGTATTTAAGTTGAGCATCAAAAATCAGTTGTCTCATTTTCTGCCAATTGAGATGTCACTGGAGTCCATTCTAAACAGAACCTTATATGAAAATTTAATTTAGTACTTATTCATCGGTCTGTTTTAGGATTTCTTCAAATCATCCAAGATCTGAACCAAAGTGTCTTTTTTTCAGTTAAAGAGAGGCCCAGAAAAACAAACCCCTGCATCTAAGAAAGTGACTCTCAGAGGGTATTATTGTCTTTTTCTTCAACAGCAATTTTTCTCTTAATCCTTATTGTTAAGTTTACTCTCATATTTTATAGAATATGAGATCCATAAATACAAAAGTATTTATGGAAGTCATGATCACCTTCTAAACCCAAACAAGAGCCATTATTGGTTAAGAGAGGGACATGTGACCAAACTCTTGTCAACTACAAGTAAAAAGTAGACTACTGGAGCTACTTACTTGGTTGAAATAAATGTTAATTTCATTTCTGGCATTGTCAATTGAGCTCCTTCTCCATCAGCCCTCCAACAGTTAGCAACTATTAACATAATACCAAAAGCAACTACCTGAAGCCACTGGAAAGTAAATAGATCAGAAAGAATCTGGAGAGGAGTGGACACAACGAAGAAGAAAATGACATTGTATGAGCTTCCAATTTTAGCCTTTTAACCTGCAGGCAAGCCACAGTTAGTGCTGCCTGGGGTGACTAAAAGTCTGATAGAAAATTTAGTCTTCCTGGCCCAAAGAACTAGAGGACAGGCCTCAGGGCAACCACAACTGTTAGAATGCAAGGAGGAAATCTAAGTTAGGATAAAGTGTGAAAAGAGGTTCACCTAAGTTCTAACTATGAACTCTGCTCAAATAATCCACACATGCATGGCTCATATTCAAAGAAGCTCAACATGGAGTGTCTGGCTGGCTCAATCAGTAGGACATGAGACCCTTGATCTCAGCATTGTAAACTCAAGCCCCATGTTGCGTGTAGAGATTACTTACAGATAGATTCTCAAAAAGTTCAGCTAAAACTAAAATAACTGAACTGAAACTTTAGTTGTTGCTGGAAAGACAGAGTTTGTAGATGGTGTTCAACCAAAAATGAACAAAAAAACAACAGTAACAAAAACTCCAGCAACAAAAACATTTTCTGGCATAATAAAACAAGATTACAGAGCCTTCACAACAAAAGTCACAAATTCATGCTATGATCCAAAAGTATAGAATATACAAAGAATCCATAAAATGTGTGCTTCCACAAAAGAAAAAAAACAATAAATAAGAACAATTCAATACATTTTGAATTAGCACAGAAAAATGTTAAAGAAGCTAGTCTAAAATAAAAAGATAAAGGAAAATATGTTTGCAAACAAAATAATAGTAAAACAGAGAAATTGAAAGCATAAAAAAGAACTAAGTAAAAATTTCAGAAATAAAATCATGTCTTAAGAAAAGAAATTTCTTATATCAAAAAGAAAAAAATCTAATAGAAAATAGAAAACAAAAGTAAATTCAAAGTAAGTGAAAGGTAGAAAAATGATAAAGCAGAAATTAATACAATGGCAAAAAATGTTAAAAGAGAATTATAAAAAAAGAAAAACCTTGTTTTTTTGTTGTAAGATTGACAAAATTGATTAACCTCTAGCTATACTAATTTTCAAAATGAAAAAAAAAATGGACATCACCAATACTGTTGTTGAAAGAGAGGTAATTACTACAGATCTTTTCTACAAAATGGATTTAAATACAATATTAGGTACAACATTGTACCAACAAATTCAGTACCTATAAGTGAATTGAAAAGGTTTTGAAAACAAAAAATAAAGATAAAACAAAGAATGTGAATAGCTCTCTCTCTCTACCAAATAAAATGTTTTTTAAAAGAAAATCTTTCCACAAAGAGAACTCCAGGACCAGATGTTCCACTCTTTCTTTTTTTTTTTTTTTCAAGTGCTAAATGAAGAAATCACAATAATCTTACACTAACACTTTCAGTAAATAAATTTAAAAGTCATATAAAAATATTTCTTTACTTCCATGTCTCTTTTCTTAGGCTTTGAACAGATTTATGTGCCTTTCGGTGTTAAGTCAGCCATCTTGCATGTAAGAGGGGAAATCTCAAAGTCTAGCATAGGAAGCTGACCCTAAATCCTACATCATTAAATTATTGAATTATCCCATTCTGAAATTGCTTGTTTATTCTCCTCTTATTTGAAAGACATTAATAAATCACAACTCTTCAAGGCAAATTGGTACTTTGAAGGACAAAAACCCCCTCATTTTATTAAATATTATATGTTAAAAAAAAAACTCAGTAAAAAATGTGCAGCTTAATGATTATTATGCAGTAATGGCTATTACTACAATCACTCAAGACATAAAAAATTTCAAGTCATTCCCTCATCTAACTATAATCTTCTGAATCCCAAAGATTAACCAGTATTCTGACTTTTATAGTTACTACTTCCTTTCTTACTGGTTTATACCCACATGACATACCCCAGTCAGATACAATAGTCTTTTTTCTCATTTCTTTTTCATTTTTTAAGAGATTTTATTTATTTCTTTGAGAGAGAGAGAACAAGCAGGGGAGTGGCAGAGGGAGAGGGAGAAGCAGGCTCCCTGCTCAATACCCTGAGATCATGACCTGAGTTGAAGTTAGGCGCTTAACCCACTGAGATAGCCAGAATACCTTCTTTGTCATTTTTTTAAATGATTATTTTTGTTGTTGCTGCTGCTGTTTATGTACCTTTTCTTTTAAAACTGGGACTCCCTTTCAGTATATGCATCTAGATATAAATATTTTACTTCACACATAGTCTTAGAATAAGGACTATATAGATTTATCTATTTAACACATGCCCTTAAATAAGATGATTAGAGTTTCAGGTAGTAAGAGTACCAATATTGAGATTTTTCTTTTTTCAAATTTTCTTTTAATCTCTTCTTTCTCACAAAATTTATTTGTTAATGAATCTGGATCCAAAGACTCTAAACCTAGATATTTGCATTCTCACAGTGTATTTCAACATGTTCTTCTGTTCTCTGCATTGCCTACAAACTGGAGCTCGAACTAGAGGCCAAGTCAGAATCAGAATCAAGCTTTTTTTTGGGGGGGGGGTGGGATGCAAGAATTTTCAAAAATCATGAGGCAATACTATCTTTTCACATCATAGCTTTTAATACTCCAAACTCCTTAGAACTTTCTAAGTCTGAATGTGAAACTCCAAGTTTGTATTATACCAGATCCACTCATAGGTTATATATAGTTCATGGCTTAAGAAGTTGAGCACAGGTTATGGAAAAATGCATGTGAAATTGTAAAATAATCATCTGTGGCTTATTTTCATACTTTTGAATGAATTTTGCATGACTGTAATGGAATTAGTAATAAACACAAGAAGTAGAACATTAAGTCATTCATGCTATAAGCATTTTTTTTTTCCCCAGTTACTACTCTACTTTACTAATGCATATGTGAGAAAAATGAGTTAATATAAGATCCTTGTTGGGGCGCCTGGGTGGCTCAGTGGGTTAAGCCTTTGCCTTCAGCTCAGGTCATGATCTCAGGGTCCTGGGATCAACCCCCACATGAGGCTTTTTGCTCAGCATGGAGCCTGCTTCCCCATCTCTCTCTGCCTGCCTCTCTGCCTACCTGTGATCTCCCTCTCTCTATGTCACCTGTGATCTCCCTCTCTCTATGTCAAATAAATTTTAAAAAATCTTAAAAAAGAAAATATATATATATATATATATATGAAATCCTCATTATTGACCTTCCTAGTAAAAAGTTTGGGGGATATTTGCATTACACAGTTAAATGAAAAAAGTATCAGGTAAGTTCACCAGTTTCTATTTTTATATTTCAAACACTGAATACTATAAGAGATATTAGCCTAAGTCAATTAAGTAATTTTGATTTACCAAGTAAAAAAATAATACATTATAGAAAATCATATTATCAGTTGTGAAGCTATTTTTATGAAAAAGAATGTACTTAATATGGGAACAGTAGTATCAAGAACTCGTTTCGTTTCTCACATTATATTTCCAGTTAAAATATTTAGCCAATTGAAAAAACATTTTCATAAATTATTATTTAAAAACCTAGTAGTCGGGCGCTTGGGTTGCTCAGTGGGCTAAAGCCTCTGTTTTCAGCTCAGGTCATGATCCCAGGGTCCTGGGATCAAGCCCCACATCCGGCTCTCTGCTCAGCGGGGAGCCTGCTTCCTCCTCTCTCTCTCTCTGCCTGCGCCTCTGCCTACTTGGGATCTCTGTCTGTCAAATAAGTAAATCAAATATTAAAAAAAAAAAAAAAACTAGTAGTCTCTGGACGCCTGGGTGGCTCAGTGGATTAAGCATCCAACTCTATTTTGACTCAGATCATGATCTCAGAGTCTTTAGATCGAGCCCAGAGTGGGGTTCCACACTCAATGCAGAGTCTGCTTAACCCCCTCTCCCTCCCAGGCTGACATGTTCTATGTCTCAAATAAATAAATAAATAAATAAATAAATAAATAAATCTTACAAAGAAACCTAGTAATCTAGTTGTGTTTTTTGTTTGTTTGTGTTGGTTTTGTGTTTTAATGTTGGGAAGAAATGGGACAGCTTTCATTTGAAATACATAGAAACAAGTTTAACATTTTGCTGAAGAACTGTCATGCTCACTGGTGATTTACAAGAACTCTTAACCAAAAAAATGGTGATTAATGGTTTTCCAAGGAGGAGCAAAGTTTAAACCAGTAAGTTCAGCTGTTAAGTAGAAATGCTGCTGATTGAAAACAATCTTGTATGTATGTTCATATACATGTGGCATAGGACAAAATATCTGGTAGTACAGTAGTCCAGGAATTAGAACAAAAGCTTGTCTCTGGTAACCTAAAACAGTCATAAATTTTCTTTTCTTTTCTTTTTCCTTTTCTTTTCTTTTCCTTTTCCTTTTTTTTTTTTTTTTTAAGATTGTCTTTATTTGAGGGAGAGGGTGAGTGAGAGAAAGGGAGCCCAAGAGGTGGGGGGGTGAGGCAGAGGGAGAAGGAGACTAACCACTGAGTAGGAAGCCCAATGAGGGCTCAATCCCAGGACCTTGGGATCATGACCTGGCCAAAGGCAGATGCTTAACTGACTGAGCCACCCTGGCACCTTAGTCATAAAATTTTCTGATGATAGCTGGATAGAGAAAAAGCAAGAAACCTCTACCATGAAAGGTTCTGAAATACATTCTGGCATTTTCTGAAAAACTAGGAATAGCAACATGGGCTCCTGAGTTAAGATACTTGAATCAGGCATAGTTTGCTATTTAGATTTTCTCCAATTATTTTAGCTTAATGAATTGACATTTTTTAAAGTTATATGAAAATTGAAAAATTCATGTAATACTACATAGTTCTTACAAGAAAAAATAAAAATTACTAAGTAACCAAGTTTCTTTATGTTTAGAGTATAAATTAAGAAACAAATTTCTGGAATTTTCTGTGGCTCTATTCATTTGACATCAATTCTGGGGCTTCATTAAAATTTCATAAAACTATAGTTCTTTAAATATGATGTTCTTCTTACTTCACTCTAGTTATATCTATTGTGGTTTGGCCACTCTGTTCATTTTCCCATGCATACTGACCAACTATTCATTTTCTGGTATTCCTGCATTTATATTCACAAAGAAAGCCTTTACTTGGTTTTAGCAGTTATCAGCCATTGTAGAATGCCCTAGAAAGCTTTGTTTCAAAGCCGTTACATAGATCATTGGGTTGAGTCAATTACCCATTGCTCGTCCAATTGGCTATTACCTTCGTGGTGGAACTATGTAGCAGAGAGTATGGTGTTCTGGGAAAAGAGACCACCACTTGGTTGCTTTTCTCAGCAGAAGGCTATCTGAATGGTGGGCTCCCAGAGCACAGGTAAATTTTTCATCTTTATAGATAGGTTTTCATCCAGTTGGGAAAACCTAGGTTGCTTAAAATGGAGATTAATAACCAACATAAATATTAAAGCCATATATTTCAAAATATATTTTTACTAGAATTTTTATCCAAATAGTAACCTTTTTAAAAAGCACAGGAGATTTAAAAATCCGTCATCTATTAAAATTTATTGATATTTTATTAATTTTATAGCATGTAACAATAAAGACAACTACCATTTATATAACAAAGATTTTTATTCAAGTACTATTTCTGTATTTTAAAGAACCATCTCTTGGTTTTCACTGATGTGTTCTATTGTTTTTGTTTTTGCGGTATTTTGTTTGTGTTTCTGTATCATTTATTTCTGCTCTGTATTTCTTCTGGCTTTAGGCTTCATTTGTTATTCTTTGTCCAGTTTCTTTAGGTTGGAGATACATAATTAAAGGCTGTTAGTAAATAGATATTTTACATCATAGGTCTGAATAATATCACTTAAGGAGATTGTGTAAACAGAGGGTAAAATTGTGGGCTGACATCACAGTACATTTCAAGGTTTGGAAAAGGACAATCATGAATTTTGAGGATTGGAAGAAGTGAATGTTAAATGAATGAATTTACAAATCCTTGAATAGTGTCTGACACATAGTAAACAATATATCAGCATTTGTTAAATAAAATAAATTCAACTAAAATATTTTAAAAAGAACTAATAAATTCTTATTCAATTAATAATAAATCAATGGGTAAATGAATAATTATGGCTTTTTCATATTTATTATCTTATTCATCCCAGTAATCATTTATTTATTCACTGAATATCTTCAGAGTAACTATTATGTGCCAGGCACTTTGCAGTAGATATTACTATTGCTAATTTGTTTTTGTTGTGATTGCTGTTGTTACTGTTATTATAGTTTTTATCTCCATTTGCAAAGGAAATTAGGGATCAGAGAAATAAAACATGCAATTGGAAATTGTGAAATTTTATTCCACAAACTTTTAATCAAACTCCAGAATTTAAAACTGACTCTAGTGTAAAGGTAGGCTAATGTCTCTTTCTGCACCAGGACTTTCACATGCTCTTCTTTCTAAAGTAGCACAGTTCCCCAACATACTTGACTCTCTTAATTAATTATTATTCATTATTGGGATTTCAACTCAGAAAACACTTCAGGAAAGTTGGTGCTATTCAAACTAATTCAGATTCCCATGTAGGACACTTTCATTGTATCCTGAAGAAACTCTTCTTTGAGTACTTATCATTGATGTTATTAATTCATTAAATTATTTTTTTCCAGTTTTCCTAGTGTTATATAGGTTCTGTGAACACAAAGCCTATGTCTATCTTACTTACTGTTAAAATATAACCTTAGAACAGTACGTGGAAATACTAAGTACTTGAGAAATGGGTATTCATTGGACGAATGAATGTGCCAAAAAGATCATAAATTTTAAAGTCAAATAAATGAATTCAAAAGTGATCTTAACTCCATAAGGACCTCATTTTCCCCATCTATAAAATGGAAATAATGAAAACCACCCAATTATAAGAAAAAATTTTTTGGCTCTGAGTAGAACATTGTAGTTACCATTTTATAGAAACGAGGGACAAGAATTGTGCTCAAGCACATTAGAACTTTCAGAGGCCAAGACGTAACACCAGTGGGATTTCCTTCTTGCTCTAGACCCATTGATTTTACAGTCTGAATAGTTAAATACAAAGACTCAGGCAAAGACTGCTTGAGTAATACTTAGATTTATTTTATTGCTGTATGCTAAACCAAAAAAAGGTACATGACATTTTCAGTGGGGTTGTTTTGTTCATTAGAAAGAGAATCAAAAAGTCTTTGAACGCATTCTAGCCTCAAGGAAAAATAACTTATTCCAGGTTATTATATCATTTTAAGGCCCTGCTATACTCAAAATATATCTTTTCTTTTTTTCAAAGGAGGAGAGGGTGTTTTGTTTTAGGATTTCTTTTTGCATTAGAGGAATATTATCCTGTCTTAAAACATAAGATTTTATAGTAGGTTAATCATTTAAAAGCCATAGTTGCTTCTCTTTATCCTTCTTACCTTGAGCTCACTATCCTTGCCTTTTTCAAAGTTATTTTGCTCTTGTATACTTAAAGCAATGGATTTTTCCTCATCCGTGTCTTTCAGTGGCCTACATCAAAGAATCTTTCTATTAGAAGAATAAATGAAACAAGATGGGATTGGGAGGGAGATAAACCATAAGTGACTCTTAATCTCACAAAACAAACTGAGGGTTGCTGGGGTATGGGGGCTGGGAGAAGAGGGGTGGGGTTATGGACATTGGGGAGGGTATGTGCTATGGTGAGTGCTGTGAAGTGTGTAAACCTAGCGATTCACAGACCTGTACCCCTGGGGATAAAAATATATGTTTATAAAAAATTTTAAAAAAGGAAATTATGCTGGCAACATATTGTTATTTTGGAGAATAAGTTAGGTAGTCTATATAGAGTTCCTTATGGATGGTAAATTCTGTATAAATATCAGCTTCTTCCACCCCCTTTTCAGAACTTTGAGAGGTGAACTTGGAGCTCAACACATTCCTAAATACCTTGACTGACACTGTGGGTAATCCCCTCAGAAAGCATTGAAGCTAATATAAAGAATTTTCTGTAATTTTGTTCATTAGATGTCTGGTAGAGATTATACCCTCATGCTTTGATCACCTAATTTTATCTTAATGCACACTAGTTTGTTAGATTTTTGTAGGAAGAATTGAATCTTAAAGTGAGAATTAGCTTTCAACTAGCTTACTAGTGAAATAAAAAAGATTAAGCTGGACTGGGTTGTGATGATCAACCAATTCTCTCATTTTATAGATGAAAAAAAGTAAAAGTCTTTAGGAGTTAGCATCTGTATTAAATATATTAATGATTAGTTTCTTCAAAATATATTCAATTTAAAAATGTGTTTTTATTTTTTTAACAATCAAGTGTCATTCCATAATTTTGTGATTATTCCCATAGAAAGTGACTATATTGTCTATTTAAAAATACATGAGGGGCGCCTGGGTGGCTCAGTGGGTTAAGCCGCTGCCTTCGGCTCAGGTCATGATCTCAGGGTCCTGGGATCGAGCCCCACATCGGGTTCTCTGCTCAGCAGGGAGCCTGCTTCCCCCTCTCTCTCTGCCTGCCTCTCTGCCTACTTGTGATCTGTCTATCGAATAAATAAAATCTTTAAAAAAAAAATACATGCAAAAAATACTTACAATATAAAAAAAAGGAAACTTTTGAGAATGCTGTAGCTACAAAGTATGTTCAAGGGTGATTCAGATATTAGATCCTTAGGTAATTAGCAATGACATTAAATGAGCCATGTTTAATAACAAAGTTGAATGTTACTTTAAAAGCATTTTCTCTTTCATTTCCACGCAGCAATTTTTGCCTCTGAAAAACATAAGTGAAGGAGGCTCATCAATTCAGTGGCATGGTTTGCTGATTGCTCTTCCTTTTCTTGAAGGAGGGAATCAATACTAAAGTAATGATCCTAAATGTCACCATTTGCCTGTTTCATAATTTGGGATATCATTTTACTTCTCAGATTTTTAGATAAATATTTGGAATAAATTACTAAAAAATGACAGACAGTTTGGAAGTTATGATCTATAATATTTTTGTTCAGATATTTTCACTTTAAAACACATTTTTGCATTCACATACTTGCTTTTTTTTTCACAGTTTGACTGGACCCTATCCAATTCTAATATGTGACATAAAAGTACCACATGAAGTGATTTCACTTACTTTCAGGAAGGGAGTACCTAAATAACTATGCCTCGGGTCAGTGAAACCCAATTTTATAGGTTTGTAATTTTTATTTTTGCCTTGATGCTCTTGTGACATCTTTAATTTGTTCAGTGTAGAGAACATGGTGCCCTCTAAAGAAACTCTAGCCAGCTGGGGGTTGTAAGTGAGGCCATCTGCTCAAACAAGATGCACTTTTAAACTTCAGAATGTTGTTAACTGTCATTTATGTCTTTACTTACATAATATTGATGGGAACATGATATAAATCCTGACATTTTCCCCTTGCTAATTAGTGAACTAACTCTTTTTCATTCCTAACACCATCCCAGCCACATGGAAAATGAAATGTGTCTTAGAACCAGTTGGGATTTTTTAATTACAAGTAATGAGAAAAACAACAAAAAAAGAAATTTACTAAATTCTAAATCAAGAAGTTCAGAGATGGAATGACTCTGGGGTTAGTTATATCATTGGCTTCACACATGACTAAGTCTTAAGGTTCTTTCTGTATTTTAAGCTCTCCATTCTTTCCATGATGGTGTCCTCATAGCCTAATTAATCCCATAGTTAGAAGAGGGCTCCCACAGTTGAAGATGTCACATACAGTTGGGACAAAATCCAAAAAAGAGGGCTTCCTCTGCCAATGAGTCTTTCTAGGAACAAGGAGACCTTTCCCAGAAAACTCTAAGTCCAGGTCTTTATATCTCACTGTAAATGAGATAGTCACAATAAGTCAAATTAACTTAGACTAGCAGTCTACAATGTGTAGTCTATGGACCCTTGGCTATTCCCCAAATTATTTCAGGATATTGACACAATAAAATAAGTATCAGAGTAGTACTATGGTATTATTTACCTTTCTGCTTTGTTTAGATTCCCAGTGATAATGCAAAGGCAATGGTGGGTCAAGCAGTTGGGTTCTTAGCACTGTTCCAGCAGTGGTACCAAACTGTACTAGCAGTCACTATATCATTCACCACCACAAGTTCATGAAAAGCTTAATTAAGTAAGTAAGTCACAAAGAGTGTACTTGAAAAAAAAATTTTAAATTTAAAAAAAGAATGTACTTGATAAGGGAGTAAAAATCGTTAATTTATTAAATTTTGACTCTTGGGTATATGCCTTCTCATTATTTTGTGTGACAAAAGGAAAGGTATTCTATCTAACACATGTCTGTTATACTCTACATTAGGATGGTTAATGTTTAGGAGAAGTTCTCATGCAATTGTTAGAGTTATGAGATGAATCATCCACTATTTTCATAGACCACCATTTTTCCTTGAATGAAATCTGATGGACAAATTACAGTAATTCATACTTGGGCGTTTGGCAGATGTCATCTCCAAAAAGAACAATGTGCGTCTGTGACCAAGGAAAACAACTGATGCTGTTTTTCACCAATAATAAAATATGAGCTTCTAAGCAAAAGTCAGAAATTGAGAGAACTGTTTTCTGTCTCCATGAGCTGGACAGCCACCTAACGTTCCTGATGAAATTGATGATAATATTAATAAATGTTATATTCTTATATTGTAAAATTAAATGTGTCAAAACTTGAAGGGTCAGCCTACTCACTGAACCAAGATTTTCTAAATGACCAATGCATTTTCATATAAAACTATTCATGGGTGGCGTGCCTGGCTGGCTTGGTCAGTTAAGCATCTGCCTTTGGCTTGGGTCATGATCCCAGGGTCCTGGGATGCTGGGCTCTCTGCTCAGCTGGGAGTCTGCTGCTTCTTCTCCCTCTTTACCTTCCCCACCCCAGCTTATGCTCTCTCTGTCTCTCTCTCTCTCAAATAAATAAAGTCTTAAAGAAAACTATGCATAGGTAAAGCACCTATTTGTGCAATATAGGTCAAAGATTTTAATTTAACTAAAACCAAAACACTTATCAATGTATTTTCAAATTTCACAACACCACTGTTATGAGATGACCACTTGTTACATTTTAGTGTTCCATCAGAGAAGAATATCCACAATTGTATGAAAAGCCCACTGAAATACGTTCCCCTCTTCAAACAACCTAACTGTATAAGCTCCAGGGGTTTTTGTTTGTTTGTTTTTCATTTTTTCAATTAAAATAGCATGATTCAACAAATCAAATACAAGGTAGATATGAGAATCTAGCTATTTTCTCTAAAGGAAGACATTATAGAGATTTGCAACACAATAAAACAATACTACTTTTTAAACTGTTTTTGCTTCAAAAGTATAGCATTTTTTCATAAAGTCTTATTTATGTTAATGAAGTAATAATGGAATTATTTTTGTTTTTAATAAATATTTAGTGAATATTTTTGACATTTCTTAGTCTTAATTTCTAACATGTTAAATTTAATAAATATAACCAAAACACTCTGCAGTTCTCAATTTCTGTGAGTGTAATGGAGTTCTGAGACAAACACTTGAGAACGTACGGTTTGGTCTAATCAGGACTTAACCCTTTGCGACTAGAGATAGAGTGGCTTCTCTGGAAACCATGAATGAGACGGGAGGAGCGCAGAACTGAACACTAGTCTCTGTTAGAAAGCTGGAAGATGACAGAATGGATGTTGAGAAGGCAAACAGCAATGTTTGCTCAGATCCTCTACAGTCTCTCTGCGTTTCTACTGCGGTGTCTTAAATTGTTAATGAAATCACTTGCTTTCAAACTGTGCTTTTCGGGCTTATTTCAAATGGAGGATGTTAACAAGTGAGAGAATCAGATAGTTTCAGCTCCCATGGCTCCAATTGGGACCACTATAAATGTATCTCTTTTACATATTGGGCTTTAAGATTTTATTTAGGAAATAATTCTGAGAAATAAAAATTTTCAAACGGCACTGACTTGGCATACCTATTGTGGAGGTGGAAACTTTTGATTCCTTACAAACTAGGTTTTAAACTCCTTGAAGATCAGATAACAGTATTATTCAGTATACAATTTGGGTTTTTTTTTGCCAAACATCAGAACACAGTGATTTCTGCTGAATGACTACAAAATTGATTACGTTTAAATAAGTTTTTCAAGTGGCTGTTTTCCCCTGTTTTTGCAAGTCATACCCACACATTGAAAAATTGTATCATGGAGATAGCTATGTTCCAAAGATAGGAAAGAACGCCATCTGGCCTATAGGTGTTTGAGGGTCATGTGTTTTATAACTAGTGATTGTGAGTCTGGTAATTTTAGGAAAATATTTTGAGGATGTCTTATAACACTATGCAATTTGGGAAAACAACCTTCAAAGACATTTGCAAAAGCAGAAGGTGATTTATCTCCACAAATCTTTGAACTGGGCAGTTATCTGTATTCTGATTCTCTGGAGAAACTACTGAGATTTTCCAAAGATCAATAAGAAAAGGTCAATGTCACAATGACTTAAAATGTCTTCAGGATGTTCTTAGGGGAGATGATTACAGCACTAGTATATAGGGCAGGGTGCATTCCAGGGCAAAAAGCTTATGCTAAGTAAAGTGGGCAGGAATAGTGCATTAGTTCAGACAACAGCACCCTAATGATGTCAAATCATCCACTTCTGTGTTAAATTGTTTTGTTGACTTGGCTTGACAAGGTTTGATAGGACTTAGAGGTTTACTAAGACAGTAACTTTGAGTCTGTTCTCTATCCCCTGCCAGTACTCTTTTTCTGCCACTACAGATAGCATCTTACCAGGTAATAAAATAGTCAACTTTTTGCTATACACATGTTCACTATCACTGTATGCTAACTACTCATTTTCAAGAAGTGAATGACGTTTATTCGGGTTATCATCCATAATATGACTCCAAAGTCTGCACTCCTCACCATTAACAGAGACGTGAGTTAAGCTTGGAATGAGAAACATGCCCTGTGATAGTAAAAGGAAAAGATGACTCTGGTTTCTTTGGTTGGTTATTATACAATATAGACCCACTGAATGAATGAAGGTTCTTTTTCTCCCCTCATCTCAAAGGAATCATGAGGGCCATCCACTGAATGAGCATCTAGCCACTGGGATCCATTTCTGTGTTCCAAGGCATCCTTAATTCATACTAAGATTCAACCTGAGCTTTGTAAAAAAATAAGTAAATAAATAATAATCAATATGCATATTAGTATCCAAAGATCACTGTGCACCAAGCCTTTCTTCACTGATTTATGTAAACACTTGTTTTCCTAGTGTACTCTTCAAAATGGCTGCAGATTACACATGTTGATGTCAGAATGGCATACTTTTGAATGCTTTGCTTTATCACTGTGTTACTGCTCTCTGTCACATTGATTTTTTTAAAATCACGTTTCAGCAATTTGGAGAATCATGACTTGCGTAGTGCTGAGTGGAGGGGATAAAGATATTCAGCAATCATGTAATTTCCATGAAATAACTACTATCACCACCACCACCACAAATAAGTTGAGACAACTTGAAGGATATTTCTCCCTAACCATTTTGTATCCAAATTTATGTGTTTATGGCAGCATGTGAGCAATTTCTAAAGATTTTACCCTTACCATTATGGGAATGATGACATGGAGTGCCAAAAATAAAACATGCAGGCAATTTGCAAAGTTTCAAAATAATATTGAATTAGAATTTGGTTCACCAATACCTTAAAGTAAGCAAGGACCTCAGGTCACAAGCATGAGACTGTTGTTAGAGCAGGCTATGTTCATATCTCTATTCTCTTGCACCTTCCCTTTATGACCTTATGCAACAGACTTACTATTCCTTCCTCTCAGTTTCTTGACTGTCAAATGAAGATCATATTACTTACCTCTCAAGATGAGGTAAGGATTTAATGAGAACAAGAACATGAAGTATCTAGAATACAGTTGGTTTGATTCATGCTATTTTATTTCTGAATTAAGAGTTTAAACATATCAAAGACCTTTTCCCCTTCTGAATAGTTTATAAAATCTATTCTCCTATTCTCCTTTGACACCATGCTCTACAATGCTTAGTCTCAAAGGCATGGGAGATGATAGATGTGAATTAACTAAATCCTTCTCCACTGCTGTTTTTCAAGAGTCAATTGTCATCATTATAATTAGATCAGCTACTATCTCATTTATCTGCTGCTCACTGGAGAAGATCTCATCTTATTCTGATCTCAAACCTGGGTCTTTATCATCGTCTTCTAAGAAATGTTTAAAAAAATCCAGACTCATCAAGAACTACTCACTTGGACCATGTGACATAGGGCCCAGACATCTGTATTTTCATTTATTCCCCACCAATTATAATATAGCCAGGCCTTTTCCACCCCCAGACTCTGTTTGGAAACTGCCATAGATCTTTGCTACTCCATGTTGTTCAAGGATGAATAGGTCCGACACCAGCTGGGAGCTTATAAGAAATGCAGAATCTCTGGTCACCCCATCCCAGACCAACTCCATCAGAATCTGCTTTTAACAAGATCCCCAAAGATTTGTGTGTGTGGAGATCTGCAGTGACTTCTCACCTTTCTCTCTACTACCCTTGCCCTGGTATCCTTCTCTTGAGGCATTTCTTCTAAGAAGTACTTAGCCACTGACCTCAAGAAGTTGCTGAATTCTGACAGCAAGCTTCCGTTCTAGAAAGGTCTTTATTTTTTCTATATCTATCTATCTATCTATCTACCCATTCATCTTTCCAGGTATTTATCTATCACCTGTCTATCTTGTATCCCCTGGTGTGGTACCCTCTTTCAAGTAGAAGGTCTTACTATTGTAGATTTGCCGACATGGGTTTTTACTCCTTCTTGGTTGCTCCTTTTAATACCTGCTATTCTGGAGGAAGAATTTATTGATGTTCCTTTTGGGGCTAATATTCTAGTATAACAGAACAGAGGTGGGCGAGAAGGATGTGTTTTGATAGCTTAGAGAACTGAGTAAGGCAGCAATAAAAATGATATTTCAAAACAGTTAAGCTGTCACCTTAAGAAACTCTAAATGGTGTGTCAAAGAAGAAAGCACTTTACAAAAGTAATTCAATATTGAATGCATATGTGCGTGATTTGATTTGTGGCAAGCAGAGAATAAAATGTTATGGAAAGGGACACCTGGGTGGCTCAGTTGGTAAAGCAGCTGCCTTCAGCTCAGGTCATGATCCTAGCGTACTGGGATCGAGTCCCACATCGGGCTCTTTGCTCGGCAGGGAGCCTGCTTCTCCCTCTGCCTGCCTCTCTGCCTGCCTGTGCTCGCTCTCTTCCCCTCTCTCTCTCTGATAAATAAATAAAAATTTAAAAAAAAATGTTATGGAAAGATTGTTTGTCTATACTTTGTAATTATTGCTAGTACATTGGTATTGACAACATTGGAGTCCTCAGTCCTCAGTAAGTGAAGGATTTGCCTATATCATTTGTCTAATTACTACAGTTTTTCAAGACTTTCTGGAGTTCTCCTATAACTATATATAAGAGAGTTAAACCAACTCTAATATGAAAAAACGAAATTCTTTAAGCTCTGAGATGTTTCCAGTCTGATGAGACTGGAACTGTTTGTGCACACTACATTCTCCTGGCCGGTGCATGTTACTAATCTGGAGATATTCATCTTTCCAAGTGTAGAGCAATATTTTTCCCCAGTGGTGAATTTCGTGTTGATGACAAAAAGGGTAGCTACTTCACCGCACAATAACCGAATCCATGGTATGTGTATGTCAGTGAAAGCCGTGGCTAGAGTACTGGGAGACAATTTCTTCTTTTGTTTTGTAAGAAGGGCTGCCTTCTGGAATCTTTCGTCATCACGGACCCAGCTAAGTACATATCTAAATTGAAATCGTCTCACATTTCCCATTTCGCACACCCCTTCTATAACCTCCTAAACTGTCCTTATTAAATTTGTCCTTGAAGGGAATGGCTTCCTGTAAACATAAACAACTGAGAAATTAAATGGAGGGGCAGGTTTCAGTTGATTATGCATGGCTAAATTGCATTTTATTCATCTGCAAATAGAATATGCATATGTTTTCATTCAAAATGATGGGAGAGACTTTAGATCTCTCAGATTAGCAAAGCACCTTAATGTCGTGTCTCCTATTTGGAAAAAGGAAAAAAAAACAAAAACACATCAAAAAACAACCTGCTTGTGTTTGACAGATGTCATGTTTTGAATTTGAATGAGAGGTAATTGGATGTGGTGTCTGACTCTCTACAAGAAGAACTTGCCCTTCTCCATAAAGACTTGTCATGTCAACTTGTGATGCGTTATCTCAGACTGATAACCTTTAACACTCAAATTAACCTTGTCCCCCAGAAACTTATTCCTGCAGGCTTGTACCCTACCCCATCATCATCATCATTATTATTATTATTATTTTTCTAGCACAACACTGACATCAGATGGCAAGTAAACAGCCTCAAAAACTACTCTCATAAATTGTACTGGAACTTGAAGACATAGAGATAATCTTAAATTTCCATTTAGCCTCGAGTAGTGTCCATACATTTTTTTCCTTTTATTTTTTTTAGGGAAGGATATAGGAGATTTAAAAAAAATAATCAATAAAAAGCAGTGTTTTCATTGAATCAGAGCACACACATACACATAGATGTGCACCCACTGACCCAGATGCCTCTGAGGTTATTTTTCCTTGTCATTAATTAATTTCAGAAATGGTTACTGTATTAAAAACTGCCTCCAAAGATATAGAGATTTGAAAATGTACATCCGATTGCCATCTACTTCCAGGTATTTGTCAAATAAACCAAGTAATCAGGAGGAGTGGGATGAATGCCATTTGTGTTTTCAACAGCTGGAAATTCAGTATCTGCACACTTTATAATTGCCTTTTGCATTGGGCTTAATGCACAGAATTTGCCAACATATAATAACAGGGTGATCAGCTACCAAGGAGACCATTTTGGTTCTCTCTACCCCTCCAGATGCTGCGAGGAAAACTCAAATGGGAAGCACAGATAACTAACAAATAACAGATGTCAAACAGGTCTTTAGGATTCTAAGAAATAAAGTGTGTGGTAAAGAAAATATGTTCCCTTTCCTCACATTTTTCCTACATTTAAAAAAAAAGGATAAGTCAAAATTATGTGTAAAGTGATCGTGTTCCTTATTATTTTTTTTCTATTTAGGAATTGATACAAAGACATGTAAATTAATAAAAGTATCAATTCCATTGCCCCAAAGGGATATTGAGTTAAAAAAAAAAAAATTAGCAAAGATTAAACTTCCAAACTAGCAAAGATTAAACTTCCAAACGCAACCTATCAAATTATAATGATTTAAACTCAGTCAGGCATGAATAACTTTTATCTTTCATTAATTGTTTCTATTTAGAAGAAGAATCCTCTTTATTAAAATAATAGCTAATTTTTTGAGAGCTACCAATGGTAGTAATTAAAACAATTGTTTTAGAAAGACACTATCCAATGACTGTGGACCAAGATAACAATGAAATAAAATTTAAAAGAACTTTAAACAATATCTAATAAACAAAACCTGGAAATTGAATTGGCTTTGCATGATTATCATGCTGAGATTATGATACTGCCCTTTTGCCCCCTGCTGGTTAAAGAGTTATCAAACAGTTGTTGATTCTAGTGTTACTCAGATTGATTCAAAATTTAGGAAAAGAGTCTGCCATCATGACTTGTCTGGTTCTTTGGGTAGCACAGAAAAGCTATGGTAGTAATTCTGATTTTTGTCACCCAACGATGCTTGGAAGAAGCATCTTTCTTCTGATGGTGAATCCTGGTGATCTTGAACTCGGCAATGACCTTTTCTAAAGATGTTTCTCATGTTGGATCTCTTGCCAGGCAAGCCAGGAAAAATTCCCATAAAGTAAGAATGAGGCACAGAGATTCCAGAATGTCTGAATAGTGTCTCTCATCTCCTCTCTACTCACCCTGCCACTCACTTCTCACACCAGTCTAACCTTGTAGAAAAAGACAATGTTAGTGGTCTTTAAATGGATTAAGGTCTGCTTAGATACTTTCCAGGGGTAGCAATATGCTGTGATTTAAAAATTAATAACAATGAGTTCATTTCTTTATGGGTCTACTGCCATCTTAATGTCAGCAAAGCAAATATTTCTTACCTGCTTATTATAACTCAGGTATTGGTTTTTATAATATCTTTATCTGTAATTATATCAGACACTTATTTGAACTTATTTTTTAGCTCTATTTAAAGAAGGCTAGGAAGAAGGAGGAGGAGGAAGGGGAGGAGGAGGAGAAGGAAGGGGGGAGGGTGGGAGAAAAAGAGAGAAGACTTTACCTGTTCCTTTTAGTTTGGGAGTAACTAAATATCATTCATATTTGATTAATACAGAATATTTAAGTTTTTCCAAGTGTCTTGCCTCCTTTTTAGGAGTCATGTTTACATATCCAAAGCCTTCCCTAGGAAGGCAAGTAAAATTGGGATATAATATTGGGATATCTCAGTCTCTTTATTTTCTTATACGCAGAACATATAAGTCTTCATGTTTTATAATATCTTGATTATTTTTGCATGTATATATGTATCATCTTGTTTTAGTAGAGGATTTTGGGATAAATCTGTTCTATAATCCAATGTGGTCAACAACGGAGTAAATGGGAAACCAGAAAAAGAAAGCCATTTGAGTGCCCTCTCGTGGCATAAAGCCACACTGCAGCAATTGAAATTGGGATGGTGACTTCAGTTTTCTAGCTAGAAGTATCATATAGGAAAGTAAAGAAAGCGGAAGCACAAGAAACATGGAGAAAAATGAAGATGAAGAATATTTATTTTAGGCAGCTTTTGAAAAATAACAAAAAATGCTTTAAACATCTATAATGGACAACTTAAAGAATAAAAAAAAATCCTGGTTTATCATAAAAACTGTCATCCATATTATTTGTACTTGAAGATTCTGATGTCATATAACCCTTCAGCTATTTGTTCAAAAATTAGTTTACCCTTAGTTAACTTATGTCCATAAGAAATATTCCTGGGGAGTATCCTCTTTTGTAAATTAGTGGTAATAGATATTTCTACTAAAATGAAAAAATAATGAAGATCTTCCTACAGTGTGAATTGTAGAGTGTACTTTTTGAAATGTAATTTGCATTGAAAAACATAACTGCTAATGAAGAGGACAAGAATATGAATTTAAAAGAGAACTGAGTGTTTTATTTCCAATAAGATCATGCCATTGATGGGTACTACAGGAAAGGTAAGGTTGGCTGGTATCCAATCAATGGACAATGGAGAATGGAGAAAAGGAGAAACTAAAGTTTTGTTGACTGTCACTGTAGAAATATGTATAGTTTCAAACACCACCTCAACTTGACTATCCAACTAAGTGAGGTGAATGTGGTGAAGCAAAGGAAAAAAAAAAAAAAATATATATATATATATATGTATATATGTATATATGTATGAACTAAAGGTGAGAGAAAAGCTAAGTTAATATTTTTCTTTATTTTGAAATAATTCAAAATTAAGAGAAAAGTTGCATAAAGAGTATAGAGAAAATGCTTCTAGAATGGCTGAATAAGGACCTCTGAAAGCTCATTGCATAAAAATAACACTGATCAAATCAACTTCAGAACTTTTGAAATTATCCAAATGTTTGCAACAATATGAGATGTTTTAATAAAGAAAACAGCAAAATATTATAAATAACGGCTTTGTGGGTTTTTTTTTTTTCCCCCTTTGTGGGGAAAAAAAAAAAAAACCCTTTGTGGGCTTTTTTTTCTTTTTTACTTGTTTTATTCCCACCTGCTTTCCTTTGAAAACCAGAAGACCTATAGTGGTGGTAGCTGTGAAAAATAGTGTCTAGGAGTGACCAAATGGGGGGACTAGAATGGACTCAAAGCTCCTAAAAACTCTTTCCCCAGAGAATTGTCACAATTTGGAAGCTTCCTGCAAAGATCCTATTCACAGAGCTTGCCTTTGTTTGAACTAAGAACTCATTCAGTGAATCCCTGTCAGGGAGCATTTGGAAAACAAAACAAAACAAAACAAAACAAAAAAACAAAACCAGCAACAATTGTCTAATGTTGGACAGCCTAATGCAATGATGCCAGTTGGGCCAACCAGAGACTGGGCAAAATACTTAAAAGGAAGAACAAGATGCTTATAGGGGATTTTGAATTTTGATTTTACACATTGAAGGAAATCTAGAAGGCCATGTACATGTGCAGTGTTATGCATATGCCCAAGTAATACTGAACAAGCTCTAATCACTTACCTCTGGCTGATCTTGAGGTATTGCACAAATAGGAAGCAAAGATTGGGGTAGAGTTGAAAAATGAAGAAGCTTTGAAAAGTTGTTCAAACACCTTCAGCACGTGGGTGCTTCAGCAAAGCGTAGAAAACATATTGGTTCAAGGCATTTATGGGATGTCTTTCCAGTCATCTGACCACTATGCAGAGCATGGCTGCACATGATGAGACAGATGGACTTTGCAGAATTAGTCCAAGAAAGTGACTAAGCAAAAAAACAGTAAAAATAACCTTGGTTGGGAAGGAGAATCTGGTTTCTAGGGTACCACTTTATACTATTAAAACAGTCTGGCTTTCAACAAAAATTTTAAGACTCACAAAGAAATGGGAAGATAAGGTCCACACATGGGTTAAAAAAGTAGTCAGTGGAAACTGTACTGAGGACGTCCAGATTTTGGAATTAAGAAACAAGGTCTTTAAATCAGTTATTATAAATATGTCCAAAAACCTAAATAAAAGAATACCTAAAGAATAGAAAATATGAGTATAATGTCCACCAAAGAATGACTATCAATGAACAAACATATAAAAAGTGTTAAATAGAAATTCTTGAGTTGAAAAATAAAATAATAAAAATGAAAAATTTATTAGAGGGACTCAGTATCATATTGGAACTGACAGAAGTAAGAATCAGATGATGGACAAATTAAAATAGTCCAGAGGGAGACATAGAAAGAAAAAGAATGAAGACAAATGAAGGGATCCTTCAAAACCTGTAGGATATGCCAAATTTTGCCAAAATATGCATAATGGAAGTCTCCTAAGAGGAGGAGAGATTGAAAGGGGCAAAACAGAAATTTGACGACACAGTGATCTAAAACTTCCTGAATTTTATGAAAAACATTAATCTGCAATTCCTAGAAGCTCAGCAAATGTCAGTTAGGTTAAATTCAAATCCACACCTAGATACATCGTAGTCACATTGATGAAAAACAGAGAATTTTGAAAGAATCTAGACAAAGTGACTCATCACATATAAGGGATCTTAATATGATTAGTAGCTCATCTCATGAGAAACTATGGAGGCCAGGAGACAATGAAATGATGTATCGAAAAATGCTGAAAACAGGGGCACCTGGGTGGCTCAGTGGGATAAAGCCTCTGTCTTCGGCTCAGGTCATGATCCCAGAGTCCTGGGATGGAGCCCTGCATCAGGCTCTCTGCTCAGCAGGGAGCCTGCTTCCTCCTCTCTCTCTGCCTGCCTCTCTGCCTGTTTGTGATCTCTGTCTGTCAAATAAATAAATAAAATCTTTAAAAAAAGAAAGAAAGAAAGTGCTGAAAACAAACAAATGAACAAAAACCCTCTCAACTATATCCACCAAAAGTATCCTTCAAAAATGAAGGAAAAATTAAGACATTTCAACAAAAGCAAAAACTGGAAATCTGTTTCTAGAAAACCTATCCTATAAAAAATATTTAAAAAGTCTTTCAGGATGAAATGTAAGGATACTAGATAGCAACTTTAACCCATATAAAGAAATAAATCACATTAATATAAATAAATATAAAAGTAAATATAGAAGAGCATATAAGGGTATGTTTATTATAGGGAAATCATTAAGAAAATAACTCAAAATATAATAAGATAAAGTAATTTAAAAATAATTCTGGGTGCGCCTGGGTGGCTCAGTGGGTTAAGCCTCTGCCTTCGGCTCAGGTCATGATCCTAGGGTCCTGGGGTCGAGCCCCACATCAGGCTCTCAGCAGGGAACCTGCTTCCTCCTCTTGCTCTTTCAGCCTGCCTCTCAGCCTACTTGCAATCTCTGTCTGTCAAATAAATTAAAAAAATAAAATCTTAAAAAAAATAATTCTGGAAAATATTTCCTAAGCACAAAGAAGGACGTAATGAAGGACTAAAAGAATATAAAGTGATTTAGGACGCATAGATATGAAATAGCAATATGATAGGTGTAAATCCCATTTTATCAATATTGACATTAACTGTGAGTGGATTGAATATTTGGATGCTAAAGCAGAGATTAGAAGAACATACTGAGAAAGCAAGACCAAACTATAGTATGGGAAGTGAAAGAATCATATCCCTCACTGTGTTGTTAGTTTTTGTTATGCCATCTGTTTCCCTTGATCACCAACAACTATTTATTCATTATTATTGGGTGTCATTGATGGTGGAGGTGGGCTCTGAGTCTTTCTTTTCACCTACACATCTGCTGTAGCCAATCTTCCCATAATGAGTAAAGTGATAACAGGAGTGCCAAAACATTTTTGACACAAGAATGAAGTTGGATTCTTACCTCACACCATTACTAAATTTAGCTCAAAAATGATCATAAAGCTGGGCATAAGAGCTAAAACTACACCATTCTTGAAAAATAACAGGAGTAAATCTTTCTGACCTTGGAGTATGGAATGGTTTCTTATATATGATACAAAACTGCAGGTTACAGTGGCAAATTGTAATTCATCAAAATTAAAAGCATTGTGCTTCAAAAGATAATCAAGAAGGAAGATAACTCACAGAATTGAAAGAAAATATCTGCAAAAGATATAACTGATAAGAAATTTGTATCTAGCATTTAGAAAGAACTCTTACAACTCGGCAATAAAGAAACAACTCAAAAAATAAACATATTTAATTATTATTTATTTCTATACATATTGAAAATCATTAGCTCACACTGATTAATTCAAAATCAGTTACAAAGGGTCATTCTAATTTTGCTTTTTTTCATACGTTTACATATACTTCTCTCAACTGACTTTAAATTGCCAACTCATTCCATGAATCACCTTTGTATGCAACCACTTTACCATCAGTCTATCATGCCCTCCACCCTTAGCTGATGCCCTCCAGTCCTTGCTCACATTCTGATATCTTGCTAACAACTACCAGTAGCTCCCTAATCAGATACCTCCTTTTACCCTGCCTAGGCCCAATACCCTGTGTCCAAGATTCCACCTATGGCTGCATCTCCCTAACAGAGACTTCCTCATGCTACTCTTCTTGTGCTAACCTGCCACTGGTACCCCTATTCAATGTTCTTCTTTTTTTAATTTAATTTTATTTTTTCAGTATTCCAAGATTCATCTTTTATGCATCACACCTAGTGCTCCATACAATATGTGTCTTCCTTAACACCCATCACCAGGCTCTCCTAACCCCCCACCCCCCCTCCAAAGCCCTCAGTTTGTTTCTTAGAGTCCAAAGTCTCTCATGATTCATCTGTCCCTCTGATTTCCCCCAACTCTCTTCTCCTCTCCTTCATCCAATGTCCTCCTTGTTATTCCTTATGCTCCACAAGAAAGTGAAACCATATGATAATTGACTCTCTCTACTTGACTTATTTCACTCAGTGTAATTTCCTCCAGTCCTGTCCATGTTGATACAAAAGTTGGGTATTCATCCTTTCTGATGGAGGCATAATAGTCTATTGTATATATGGACCATATTTTCTTTATCCATTCGTCTGCTGAAGGGTATCTTGGCTCATTCCACATTTTGGCCACTGTGGCCATTGCTGCTATTAATATTGGGGTACGGATGGCTTTTCTGTTCACTACATCTGTATCTTTGGAGTAAATACCCAGTAGTGCAATTGCAGGGTCATAGGGAAGCTCTATTTTTAATTTCTTAAGGAATCTCCACACTGTTTTCCAAGGTGGCTGCACCAACTTTCATTCCTACCAACAGTATAAGAGGGTTCCCCTTTCTTCACATCCTCTCTAACACTAGTTGTTTACTCTCTTGTTAATTCTGGCTATTCTAACTAGTGTATCTCAATGTGGTTTTCATTTGAATCTCTCTGATGGTTTCTTATCACATTGAACTCAAACAACCCTGAGAAAATGATTGCTACCCCTCTGTGCACATGCTCTCCTCAAACTTCTTTGGTTGCTCACCCTACTCTGGGCCAGAGTCACCCATGCTCTTGCCTTTCCATAGATGCTCTCTTTCTTACACACAGACTCACTTGGCCACTGCCATTATTCCCATGTTGTACCGCAACTTTGTGAAGATGCCCTTTTTGTCATAATCACATCTTGATTACTGGAGCCCTGCACCTGTTCAGATGCTTATTTTTCATATTCCCATGCAATAGTTTTTGTACTGAAATATTAGAGAATAAATGATGAAGAAAGAGAGAAATCAATCAAGGGGAAAAAATAAAAGAAAAGACAGAGGACAAAGGAAAAAAAAATAAAGAAGAGTGAGGAGATCATTTGTAATTAATAGCCATTTATAATAGGACCTAACCAACCTGCCTTTCTTCTTTTACCTTGTGACAGGAAAGGACTCTATCTCTGCCTGTTGGGACTATGACTCTTCTAATCTGAGATTTTATTATCAACCTAAAAATAAAGAATTTTTTTTTATAAATTAAATAAGGATGTCTCAGCATATTGAGGGGAAACGTATCAATTAAAAATTAGACTATCTGCAGTATATGGAAAACTGAAAATCAGACAATCTGAAAATTACATTATCCTTGCTAAAAAAGAATATATTAACTACTTCAAAGAAAAGAATTTATGCTATCAGCTTTGAACTGTAAATTTGATTACAGGTTGTTAATTTTTTTTTGTTTGTTTCATAGTACAATTCCTAATTCTATAAACAGTGCACTTCCTCAGTCTTCTAAGTATCAGAGGGACGCAGATGTGTACATCCATGTTATGCACACATGACAAGTAGATATCAGCTAACACTCCCAAATTTGGGAGTGGGTGAACAGGTACAAGAAGAAGATTCTGAATTATGTTCAACTGTTACCAGAAAAAAAAAAGGAAGAAAAACTTTCAATTTTACCAATAAATTCATTCAGTGATATTTATTGTCCCGCTTCCCTCACTAGCATCTCTCAGTCCAGTGTTCTTGTGTCTTTGATCTTTTGATGAGTTAACCCAAGATAATTGGCACCTTTTTGTCCACATAAAAGAATTGCCAGAAGTAACTTTTATTTTCCTTTTGACCAAAGGAGAGTAAATTAATGAAACACAGGGTGAATTTCACATGGGAAGGTTATTTATGTGAAACACTAGAAAACGATTTGGATACTTCACAGCTCAAATCAAAGTAAGCAACAAGACATTAAAATGCTGAATTGAATTAGGAAGTTGTTTATGAAAATACATTTCAGTCTGTGATTTATTAAATCAGCCATTCTGCTACACTCCATGGAAAAACAAGCTCCATTTGTCAATTATTCTATATTTGCCAGATTTTGGAAAGCCACCAAAAGCTTTCCTGGACATAATAGATCTTTAATTCTGTTCATTTTAAAGTGTTCTTTTTCCAAGTAAGATAAAGTATTTTGGCATCTCTCATACTTTCCAATCTAGTCATACAAATTCATCATGTGGTCTTGGTCTTAGAATTTAATTTAAATAAAAATTAAGGGGCGCCTGGGTGGCTCAGTGGGTTAAGCCGCTGCCTTCGGCTCAGGTCATGATCTCAGGGTCCTGGGATCGAGCCCCGCATCGGGCTCTCTGCTCAGCAGGGAGCCTGCTTCCCTCTCTCTCTCTCTGCCTGCCTCTCCATCTACTTGTGATTTCTCTCTGTAAAATAAATAAATAAAATCTTTAAAAAAAAAATAAAATAAATAAATAAATAAATAAATAAAAATTAAAATAGATTAATTGTAGATGATAGGTAGATGGATGGATAGTGATAGATGATAGATTAGATAGATAGATAGATAGATAGATAAAGGATGTCAATGGGATGTCCTAAGAACAAGCAGATTAAATGATATGAAAAGATCTGAGTAGCTGCCAATAAGGTGGTGACCCATCTCATTTTGCTTTAGAGCAGGTGTGGTTCCCAAACCTGGTTTCACCTACACTGTTAGTGATCTACATTGAAGATAAAATTAAGAAGTTGTTTCCATTTCTTAACTTCTCAGACATTCATAACTGTAATATTCTAGCAACTGAGATGCCATGTCAATTTTATTACAAGTTTCAACTAACAAGTTCAAAAATCTAAGATACAGTGGTAGAACTATAACTGTTTCCTGTCCTCATCATACACTTCTATATTTTCTTCCTTACTCTTTCACCCTGTTACTTATAAAGCATCATGTGTATAACGGAAAAGAAAGTTATATCCACCTACAGAGAATAAAAAATACTCCAAAAAGTTCTTAAAATGTATTCTGTCAGTTATTAAGCCTCTAGTCAAAACAGATTGACCCAGAATCTCAGGGCTGCTGGGAGAGTCTGAAGGAGATCCAGGAAGAGAAAGTGGTCCAAATGACTGCTAGCAGTGACAATAGCTAATGAAGATAGTGAATGAAAAGAGGTAATAAAAAGACATTTGCACAGTTCTGGGTACAACTGGAACTTTACGAATGTCTGAATTCCTTTAATTTGAAGATCTACCATGATGCCAAGTAGCTACAAGACTCTGAAGAAGATTAGAGATGTCTGGCCCCTGCAAAATATTGGAGGTATTTGGGTTATGGGGAGTTTCCTTTATTTCTTTTGTTTGCTTTGATGATGATGCACAGTATGTAAATGATACTGGGTGGTACAAAGAATTAAATTAAAGGTACACAAACTATGGCCCATGGGCCAAATGTGGTCCACAAACCTGTTTTTATTGAGGCAGAGGCATGCTCATTTGTTTACATATTGTCTATGACAACTTCTGTGCCACTCAAGCAGAGCTCAGGTAGTTGTGACAAAAACTATGGGTATGGCCCACTAAACCTAAAATATTTACTCTCTGACTCTTTATAGAAAAACTCTCTGACTTAAATGAAGATTATCAACGTGTCAATATTATTAAAAACTCTCCTTTAGATATTTTTCTCCCCTAATAATGAGAGGGAATGATATTTTATATTTCTTACATTGTCTTCTTCTTGTGGTTAAATATTAATAATAAGGAATGTACATGTAATATACTGTGATTTTTAACATGCTACACAGTTGTGATAATGTTCTTATGGCAGAGAAAATATCCCAAGTGAGGGACTGAAGCAATGTTGACTGAGTTGGAAGTTATCTTGGTCATGAGTACTTCTGTGAATTAGTTGCATGCCAGTGGCCCTTAGTAAACCAACCAACCAACCAACCAACCAACAAAAACAACTCATACATTTTAAGAAATTGTGAGGGAATAAGCATTTGTGCACAGAGTAGACAGTAGGAAGCAAAAGGACCTTTGGTTTTTTCTTTTTTTTTTTTTTTTTTTGCAACTGCTATTTACCCCATTGCCTGTAAGAGATACTTGCTGTATTGAAATTTATTTCTGACACTCTGGAGATTTGTATTTAATTTGATAGTTATTGGTTGTTATTGTTTTTTTATAGACTATTTTTAGAGCACTCACAGCTTCACAACAAAATGAAGCCAAAAGTACAGAGATTTCCCATATACCTTCTCCTCCCCAGACCCATGCACATCTTTCCTGAGCCTCAACATCCCACACCAGAGTAATAATTCGTTACAATCAGTGAATCTACATGGACACATCATTATCACCTGACATCCATAGTTTACATTAGGTTTGACACTTGGAGTTGTACATTCTATGGGTTTGAACAAATGTATAATGACAAGTATCCACTAAGTGATGGCTCTTGTTTTCCCTTATTTTACCTGGCATACCACATAAAGCTTAGAATTTTAAGGCAGTTTAATCTAGCTGAGTTTTCACATTTTTCTTTTTTCTTTTTTCATTTTGTTTTCTTTCCTGAGGCAATTCAAGTAAGGCTTCTTCTTCTTCTTCTTTTTTTTTTTTCCTTCTTTCAAAGACTTAATTTATTTATTTGACACACAGAGAGAGATATTGAAAGAGAGCAAGCACAAGCAGGGGGAGTGGCAGGCAGGCAGGCAGAGGGAGATGGAGAAGCAGGCTCCCCACCAAGCAAGGAGACCAATGTGGGGCTCAATCCTGGGACCCTAGGATCATGACCTGAGCCAAAAGGCAGCCACTGAACTGACTGAGCCACCTAAATGTCCCCAAGCAAGGCTTCTAATGAAGGGAACTGGAATTTGTTGGGTCCCTACAAGGCACCAGATATTTTGTGCATGTGAAAGTTAACTTTATGTATCAACTTGAGTGGGTCATATCTGGGTGTATCTTGAGGTTGTCCCTGGATGAGATTAACTTTTGATTTGGTAGACTGAATGAAACAGATAATTATCCTCAATGATCTGAGGTTCTTGAGAAGAGTATATTTCTTTGCTTTCTTATTCAGCTGCCAAATATTCTTCTGCATCCCTCTTATAAAGACACTTGTGATTAGTTTAAGGGGCTACATGGATAATCCAGGATTATCTCCCATCAAGATTCTTAACTTAATCACATATGTAAATTCTCTTTTGCTATGTAAGCTAATACCCACAGGTTCCAGGGATTCAGGCATGGACATCGTTCATGAGGTCCATATTCAAGCACAGCCATCGAGGAGAAATGGAGAACAGTTGAGCAAAGCTCCCTTTTTGAGTACAAGCTCCTTGGCACTTACCTCTATAGTCACATCTACCAGCTCCGGGCCATCCTAAGAGGATGCTACAGAGCAGATGACCTCTATCCTCAAATATGCTGACCACCCTGTCTAATTCCTTGATAATGGTCACCTTTCTCAGTATCTCCACATGGTTTTCCATCTGAGTTGGAAGACTAAATGTCATACTTTATATTCTGAGGGAACATCTTAACTCCCAGTCATAATCAAGAATTCCCTGATAGTCATCTAAGAGAGACAACACAGAATGAAGGATTGAGATGGATACTAGAGTGAGAAGATTCTCAGGAAGGAAGAAGGTAAACTAGTAGGTGGTAAAGTCAATCTTGGCCCAACTCACAATTTTAGTTGAGGCTGACAGTAGGATGAAAGACCCCCACATCTACTGAAGACAGCCAAGGGCTGGGCTCCAGAACACACAGGGGCATGCCTGCTTCAAAGGATATGCAGTGGAACTGATGTCACGTGTTCAAGCTGGAAAGGATAATTGAGAAAACATGTGAGAAGTTATTGCACTGTGAGGCACATGCAATAAATAAATAAAATATGAAAATGTGAATGTGAATATGAAATATGAATATGAAAATGAAAAATAAAATGTGAAAAAAGAACAAGAAAGCTGAAGGAAAAGCACCAAGTCCAATCAGTGGAGCTATTTCCCTAAGTGATTCTGTGACAATGATGAAGACAGCCCTATGAGGGAATAAGAAGCTAGCTTGGCAGCCTGTCCTGCTCAACATGCAGTAAATACATTCCATTTTCTTAAACAACACAGGCAATACATACACAATGCACTGGTGGGGTTTGGTGGTTGGACCATGGTACAGGCTCTACAAATGAGGGTGATGCTTTGAGACTACACAGCAGATGCTGGTGAGTAAAATTTAATTATTCTTGTCAAACAGATGTGTTACCTAAATGGACAGAGTACTGAGAGAAAAAAAGGTGACTGCTCTGTGCACGGAGGCTCCATTTTCCAAGCATTGAGCAGATAATCTAAAATAGCACTTCTCAAACTTTAAGACATATACAAATCATCAAGAGAGCTTACTAAATCCTGGATTCCTGGTTGGTCCCCAGAGCCTCAGATTCACTATATTTGGTGTAAGATGATCAGAAATATCGTTTGCCTAGAACTACAGGAATTTCCAGGATGCAGGACTCTTAGATCAAAAACTGAGATAGGTTTGATGAAGCCAGGACAAATTGTCACCCTATGACTGGGGCATACTAAACTGCATGGCTCCCCGGCTCCCAGGTGATTCTGCTGTTGGCACAAACGTCCTATGACTAGAAATGATTTAAAGTGAGGGAGGATCTAATGTGCGCACAGTAATTCAGAAAGAAAATAGAACTTCATTTAATGAGACATTTCCTCTCTAATTTAGAATTTGGAGTGAGTCTGTTGGAAGAAGTAAGACAAATTCTGACTGTGGAACATGGGCTTGAAGTCCAGTGAGGTCAATAATTTAAAGAAGATAGAGAAACCACTGTTAGGATCTTTTTACTGTCTCTGTGTTAACTTTGTCCCTGAAACATAAATGCTGGGTCGCTTACACTTTTTAGATTGATTTCAGAAATGAATGTAGGATAGACTCAGTTGAACTTTTTCACAAAAGAATGCTGAAACCACTTTTCTTTTATTTCTTAGACTGCATTTCCCCCTTTATGCTCACATTATTTTTCTTTTCCCACAAAGGAATTCTGAAGTATCACCCATGTTCAAAGTAAGACTGGAAATATCTAAGGCATTCCCTCTACGGAAAATTCAATGGGATTATCTAGAGACCATGGCTTCTTCTGATCTCCCTTCTCTAAACGTGTTCCCACCAGACGACCTTCAGGAAACACAGAGCCGATGATTACCAGGGGTTCCATGAGTGCTAATGCTTCTTTAATAGAGTGTGATATTCAAGCTAGGGGGAAAAAATGGACCACTCCTTTGTTTTTTCAAACATTGTAGGACACTTTGCACCAAGCACTGTCCTTAATGGTTTACGAAATACTAACTCATTTAATTAACCCTCATGATAACCCTATCACCCCCGTGTATAGATAAAGAAACGGAGACATAGAAAGCAAGGTAAAATTCATGTAGCTGGTTGGTTGTGGGGAAAAGATCCAAACCCAGACGGTCTGACCCCAGGGTTAGTGTAGTTTTAATCGGGTCATTGTACCCTTTGCGGGAATTCACTATGGCAATCCCACTATTCAGTTAGGTTGCAGGCAGCATGTTAAGAGTTGGAATTAAGTCTGCCAGTCTAGCACAAAATAACTCATTTCTCAACCTGGTCCAGTAACACTTTCCTCTGTTTGCCTAAAGGTAGAATACCTTGAGTCCTTACTTCCTGTGCTTTTAGGTAAAACCTACTTTCCACATGCTCAGTTTCAGAAAGTGGAGAAAGTGGGGACCAGCAGAAGAAGAAATGCGTAAATATCCACATAGAAATGTGTTGGTATTCATTGGGACTTTCTTTAACTGCAGGTGATAAAGTCCCATTCATATAAGCTTGAGGAAAAAAAAACCAAAACCAAAACAAAACAAAAACAAAAACAAAAATCACTAAATTACTGGCCCACACCTAAGAAAAGAATGCCAGAGGGATAAGGAGCTATAGGAATGTGTACCTCAAGGATTCACCAGCACTCTCTTTTATCTCTGCTTGAACTGTTCCCAATTATTTGGTTTTTTGTTTGTTTGTTTGTTTGTTTGTTTGTTTTTTCTCTTCCACTGCCAAAAGGCCCTCTCCACAAAATGAAAAAAATATCATTACAAGGAAAAGCCTCATCTCCAAACCCCAGTGGAGAAAGGATATCAGTCTCAGGGAAGACCTCTCATTGGCTCTGCTTGAGCCATAGGATCACCAAATGGCTCAAACACTGTTGCCAGGATGATGTGTGAATACAGTGTGAAGAGGAATGAGGGCTGGTTCCCCTCTGCCCCAAACCCACAATGAGTGGTCAGAGGCTAGAACCAGAGAACTTAATATGAGTTTGCATGCTGGTCAGGAAGAAAAATAAGAAAAATAATCAAAATTATTGTCACAAGGAGCATTATATATATCACCCTGTGGGATGTGGGTGAGGAAGGAATATTTTTACCTTGTATATATGTGTGTCTGTGTATACACACACACACACACACACACACACACACACACACATACAGAGAGGGGAGGGGGATGGAAGGAATGGGAGAAGGGGAGAAAAGAAAAAAAAGAAGAGGGGGAAAAGAGATTCGGCAAAAGAAAATTTTGGAGGTTTAATTCCATCCACCCCCCAACACTCAGAATTTAAGATATTTTTAGGCTGATTAATCATACTTTTTTCATTAGATAATTTTAGAGGCAGAAAAACAGTGCTAAGGCAGGAAAAGTTAAATAATCTTTTTAGGAAGGAGAAAATTCAGATTCTGGTTCAGTAGGTCTTGGCTGTGGCCAGAGAATCTGGATTTGTAATGAACTTCCAAGGAATGTTGTGCTCTGGTCTCCAGGCCATACTTTGGGTAGCCAAGCTTTAAATGGTTTCAGAAATTCAAGGGATTTTGCAACTAGTTTTGGAGCTCTCTCTCCAATGTCCCAAGCACGTTTGCATCATAATTAAACGCTACATCAAAATGAACTTATTGTTGACATCCAAAGTCATATGAGGACATTCAAGTTTATTTTGAAGCAGCATTTGGTTGAGACTGAAGAAGTTTTTAGGAATTGAAAAGATGACCCTCAAATTAAGTAAGAAAGTCAGCTTATATTAACATCACATCAACACAGGAAAGTTCTTAGATTAACTTTGCAGGAAGAAACCATAAAAAAGCTAGAGAAATCAGTGCTGCAAATGAACAGAGATGCCTGAACCACCCATGTTCAGCCTCTTCTGGACATTAAAATCCCCTGGGCATCTTAGAAACATCAAAGCCTGGACCCCACTCCAGGCATACTGATGCAACTGCTCTCGAGTTTGGCCGGGGCATCCACCTCCCCGTGCATGTATTTTCTGTATTCTATGGTTTGACTTCTTGAGGCCTTGTTTACTCTGGAAAGACTGCCATTCCCGGGGCTAGTTAATTCCTTCTTAGTGGACACAATCTGGGCCACTATCTACCTGCGCTAATCACCCCAGGGCCAGGGATAAGGATAACGCCTATGTCCAGAACAGGCTGAAATTATTCAAATTATGCTCACCATGCCTCACTCATTGCTTCCCTTGGAAACTACCATAAAGGCTTTTCTTGCATTCTCCCTCTCCCTCTGCCTCCTGACCAACACTTCTGCTTCCTCACATGGCTCTCCATGACATGGCCTGACAGCTTTCCCTTGAATCTGTGAGTATAACAAACTTCATTTTCAATGGCAGACATCTCCTGGTCTGTTGGCCTTGCTGTAACTTATTACTAATAAAACATATATTTTTAAATGGTGTCAGCATTTGTCACTTATAATCAGGTTTCAGCCAAGATTGAGAATCCTTGCTACGAAACAGAACAAGCCCAGCTTCAAAAATTTTCTTCCAGTTACATTAACAAATTTTTCTTACAGAAGGCCAACTTTCAAAAAAACAAAAGCAGATGGAAAAAAACAAACAAACATGGTTGAACACCTGTTTCTTCCCTCCATTACAGGGTTGCTGGTAGGTGAGTAGATTTGGGGGACTATTTTTCGTTTCTTTGTTTGTTTGTTTGTTGTTTGACTGGGCATTTAGGATAGCAAAGGTGATTGTGAGTAGGAAAGAAGATTAAAATCAGTTTCCCAGAGCAAGAAAGCTGTAATGGCTTCTTCAATCAATTTTGAATAAAAAGAAGTTACCCTGAAAATATCAGATTGCTGCAGGGACAGCAGAGAAAGTTTGAGGCAATAGGTCTCATTTTTTCAACCTGCCTTTGACTTTTTTCTACTCACCACCATTTGTGACAAGTACCCTTCTGATTCAGAGTGATAAAAGATAGAAATATAATTATTGGTATTTTATGTATAGAAATTATAAAATTTAAAGTGAGGTTCTGGCTTTAGTAAGAATATATATCATCTTATGAAATCTGTCTAATAAACTAGCAGAGAAGGGCTAAAACTCTTACATATAATCTGGGAGCTGAGATTGTCCAAAATAACAATGACCACTAGAAGGTCAGCTCTTATTATGTTCTTGTCTTGTTTGTTTGTTTGTTTTTAAAGATTTACTTATTTTAGAGAGAGAGAGAGAACAGTGCAGGGGAAGGCAGAGAGGCAGAAAGAGTCTTAAGCAAACTCTCCACCGAGCGCAGCGCCCTATGCAGGCCTCGATCCCAGGACCCCGAGATCATGATCTGAACCAAAATCAAGAGTCTGACACTTAACCCACTAAACCACCCTGGTGCCCCAAGACAGGTGTTTTTGTTTTTATTCACTACAAGGCCTCTAGCACCTAGAATTCTACCTAACAACTACCAGCTGCTTAAAAAATACCTTAAGTGTGTCACCTCACACCAGTCAGAATGGCTAAAATCAACAAGTCAGGAAATGACAGATGCTGGCGAGGATGTGGAGAAAGGGGAACCCTCCTACACTGTTGGTGGGAATGCAAGCTGGTGCAGCCACTCTGGAAAACAGCATGGAGGTTCCTCAGAATGTTGAAAATAGAACTGCCCTATGACCCAGCAATTGCACTATTGGGTATTTACCCTAAAGATACAAATGTAGTGATCCAAAGGGGCACATGCACCCGAATGTTTATAGCAGCAATGTCCACAATAGCCAAACTATGGAAAGAACCTAGATGTCCATCAACAGATGAATGGATCAAGAAGATGTGGTATATATACACAATGGAATACTATGCAGCCATCAAAAGAAATGAAATCTTGCCATTTGCGACAACATGGATGGAACTAGAGCGTATCATGCTTAGCGAAATAAGTCAAGCAGAGAAAGACAACTATCATATGATCTCCCTGATATGAGGAAGTGGTGATGCAACATGGAGGCTTAAGTGGGTAGGAGAAGAATCAATGAAACAAGATGGGATTGGGAGGGAGACAAACCATAAGTGACTCTTAATCTCACAAAACAAACTGAGGGCTGCTGGGGGGAGGGGGTTTGGGAAAAGGGGGTGGGATTATGGACATTGGGGAGGGTATGTGCTTTGGTGAGTGCTGTGAAGTGTGTAAACCTGGTGATTCACAGACCTGTACCCCTGGGGATAAAAATATATGTTTATAAAAAATAAATAAATAAATAAATAAAAATAAAAAAAAAAAAGAAAGGACAAATACCCAAAAAAAAAAAAAAATACCTTAAGTGTGGAGTAAATTATAAATAGGAAACATCTGTCAAGACAACAGACCATAGTATGAAGAAAATATAAACAGATAGAGAATAGGTTCTGGCAATCTGGATTACTAGCCCAGAGGCCTGATTGTGTGGTACGGCTGCCAGTAAGCACACATGGTTTTTGAGTAATTGAAATGGGTCTATTCGGACTTGAGAGGTGTTGGAGTGTAGAATATACACTGGATTTTGAAGATTTAGTACAAAAAGAGAGTGTAAAATATTGCATATGCTTTAAATATATTGATCTGTTCTGAATAATATTTTGAATTTATTGAGTTAAATAAAATATAACCTTAAAATTAATTCTACCTCTTCTTCTTGCTTTGTTCTAATGTAGGTATAGGAAAATGTAATATTCCATATGTGTCTCACCTTCAGGGCTCACATTTTATTTCTGTTGTGTCATGCTGATCTAGCCTTCTCTTTGCTTCCTCCAATAGAGGCAGAAATCTTTGACCAAATCACAAATTCCTTTCACCTCACAATTTTGAAATCATGTAATAATAAATTAGTTACATATGCATTTTCTCTACACATGTGTCTACATGTATATTTTCTACATGCATATGTTTATCTATATACATGCTTTCTGTCTCCACTATTTTGCAAGTCTCAGAAAGGCAAAGATGTATTTGTGTACTAGTTACCCCTAGTATCTAGAACACAGCCTGACCTCTGGTCAGCAGTCAATAAACCTTTCTGGAATGGCATGTGAATAGATACTCATCCTTACTCTTCACTCATCTACCAAGGAAATCTACTGGGACTTATCAAACCATCATTACATTACTCTAGGAAAGGTCTTGTGTCAGCCCAAATCCACACCTTCTCCATCCTGAATACATATCTTTTTGGTGAATAGAGACAGAGGAATACAAAACTTAAAAAAAGAAAGAAAGAAAGAAAGAAATCCACTGATCCCTTTTCTTCCTAGGTAGACTTGGAGTAAAAGTTTTGGTTACAAAAGAAACAATAAAAAACAAAAACAACAACAAAAAAACCTTAATTAGTTTTTTTGAAATGCAAGTTCACCATAATTAAAAGTTGGAAACTGTTTCAAAATGTCATTTGTAATATAAGAAGTTATACAAATTTGATTATCAGCATTTCTCCAAATTAGACCAATTAGCCTTCTCTCTAATTAATGGTATATTTAACCTTAAAATCAGCACACTGATAATCAAGTTGGAACATAACAAAACATAACAGACATGTTTCTGAAATGCATGAGACTTGAAATGTAATGTTTGTGTGTGGATAAAATTTAGCTATAAGCATGGAATAGTCTAGGTGCCTTCCTGCTTTACGATGTGCACAAACAGCAGAAATTCTTACACATGTTGAGGTCAGACCACGGTGGCATTTGATTTTCAGTTAAGGGACAGGATCCTTTGTGTCCTGCACTCCTGAATCAAGAGGCTATCTAGAGTTAAAATTAGAGTTTCATTAAAACCAAACTTTAAAATTTTCCAAATTGGAAGGTACTTAAAATTTCAGTTGACTCTTAAGGATTTCAGTGCTAGGGACAAACCAGAGTAAGCTTTTGCAGACAGAGTCAAAATGGTTAATAAATTGGGAAGAAAAGACAGGGTCTGCAGCGCGGGATTCCTCCGCTGGCTTTGCTTCAGAGAAAATGGCAAATCAGCTGTGGAACTTTGTTCAGATCACAGTCAGAATTTCCAATTTCAGCTTCAAAGATATGGATGGACTCAAGAAGATAAGCTTCCCGCTTCCAGAATGAAATTATGAATTGTGGAAAATGCTGTAATCAGACCAAAGAAGAACTATTCCCTGAAATGTTTAAACAAACAACTGGGAGGTGACTGTAAATTATTTTAATATTTCCATCCCTACTTTGGGCTTTTTCTGGATCCTGACTTCCATATTAATAGCTCCTCTGTATCATGTGCTTTCAAGGTCCTGTCAGTTGACAGCTAGCTTAGGTTAATCTGTATTAAGATCTTATCTCACTAGTAACAGGAAAATATTTTAATTGATGCCTTCTAGAGACACGGTGTAGCTGCCCTATGCTTGCACAGATACAGAGAGTTAGAACCACAGGTCTGACAATGCACAAAGTAAACATAGTACATCTCTCTGGAGCATGAACCTTACTTGAATATTGTATTTCCTCAACAGAAGTGTCTGCTCTGACCCAGGCACTGGTTTAGGTACTTTGGATGTCTCAAACACTAGTAAGTACCCTTTCCTATATGGGACTTATGTCTAATTAGGAGTGGAGAGATAACACTAATAATACTAAACACATATATGTGAGGAAACACTTCCATATAAAAATTATTCAGTACAATGTAAATTTAGATTTATCAAAAAGAATCATTTGAAATGAGTTTATTTTATGCAAAGATCGCAGTCCATACTGCTGGTGGGTGGGAGGAATGTGTGGAGAGGTTTGTGACACGGACCCCCTTCTCTGCTTTTAGAAGTGCTTCATTGAGAATGTTCTAGAAGATTGAATCTCCGTTCAGAGGAATACAATATTGGTCGAAATTCCCAGCTGGGTCAGTGAGTTGGTGTCACTTTCTACAATTGTATCAAGTGGCTTTGAATCACTACTTAGCTATGCAGTAGACACCTGGCCTCTGGGAGTTGGTATTTGGAATCATGCCTTGACTTAAAGGAGTTGTTTCCAAGAGAAATGGGAAAAGGGCAATAGACACAGGTCTAGTAGGTTAATTTTTTTATAATAAAGAAATAGGAGCATTTGTCCTTTTCCCAGAATCTGGGTTGTTTGGTTTTGTTTCCCTGTTGCCCCATTCCTCCACTCCCTTGCACTGAATGTGAGGACGTGTAAAATTTGTTCATTTCCAACAGGCTCTTGTAAGGGCAAGAGGGACCCAGGACACCAACTTCACTTTAGTGTGATTAAAAAAAAGAGAGAGGGGGGGGCGGCAGGGGATGGTCTTGAAAGAATTGCTGCTTTGACTGAGGACTTGGAAACCCCTGTGACTAAAACTTCCTTGGTATTTCTTACAAGAGCTGTCAGTAGAGTCCTCAGATCTGTGTGGTTAACTGGTCCACCTTGGTTCATGAGGCATCATTTAATGTTTCTACTCAGACGGAAGCTGAAAACAGAAGCTGAAAGAATTTTGGGCAGAGGCAGATACACCATGAAGCCAGTGAAGCTTCAGCTGCAGGACCCTTTGCTTATACTAATACTAGCCAGGTCCTGCAGAGGCCCTAGCACTGTGCTCCTTTGGTCACCAGTCTTTGTCTAATTTGAAAAAGTAAGCTATTAACTACCTTCCCTTAAACCTGCTAGATTTTTCCATTCCAACTCTGCTCTAGCATGCTTGCCCTGTGTTTGGTGACATTAGAATAGCAACCTGTGTTTTTATAGTTAGTCGACAAAGGGACATTCATTTGGGAATATATTTAGTTTGGGTTACTGGGATATATTTTTGTGGTGTGCAGCCACATATGTAGAGTGAAGCCATTGCCGGTGAACCCAGAGTAGGAATGGTTTCTGCATATATTCCTGTCACTCAGTACTGATTCTCCTGGTTTCCCTTCGTAAAGATCAGAGCCATGAATTCTTTTGTGATATTAATATATCCTATGACACACACCACTGAAAGTATGTGGGTAGTGGAGGAGAAACAAAATTCTGAAATGCACAGAGCCAGAGGCAGTCTGTAGACAATTCTTACACAACAAACATATAAAAATTATAGGTGTAGGATTTGTTTCTCATTGGTATCTAGTCAAAATAGAACGTCCCTCCTATAAGAAATAGTCTCAACAGACACAGTAGTGTGTGCAATTATAAATGTACCATACTTTGTTTTTCCTTTTCAAACAGAAATACATAACTAACATTTGTCAGAATCTCTGTGTTGGTAAGTCACAAACTTATGGAATACCAAAAAAAACCAACAACAACAACAACAACAACAACAAAACAAAACAAAACAAAACAAAACAAAAAACCCACAACATGCCTGTAAATAAAGTCACATTTTTATACATCTTAAGAATTCTGAATTGTGTTTTAGAATCTCTGATGCATCTTGTCCTGATAGTCAGGTGGTTCCCAGTGGAACAGCATATCAGTTTGCCACAAATACAATAAAACTGGCTAAAGAAGCAAGTGTGAGAGTAACAGAATGCCTAACTACTTAAATAATAAGCAGTGTGAGTTGTGGAAGAGTGATATGAGTATACAACTATCCCAAGACAATAGAGCGACAACTTAGAGTAATTTAAATTACTCTTGGGTATGTTTTCACTTCCACTTAATTATTGTATTTTTTCAGAATTACTGATTTTTTTAATCCAAATTCAATTATGTCAGGAAGAAAATGCCCTTGTGGAAGCCAAAAACATAATTTAGAAGAAAAAAGAATGAAAATTTTACATATCAAAAACCCTTACTTCATAAGTACTTAAAGTAAAACCTGGCAAAAAAATCATGAGGACAAGAAGTAGAATCATAGTAGTCTAGAAAATATAAATTACGAAAATGACAAGAAGAGATAAGGAAGATCAGGAGAATCAGGGAAACAAATAGCAGAAGATGAAATTGCTATAAAGTCAGTTTATATGGACATCAGCCATCCATTGACGTAATGAATCCATGGACTTAAATAAGCACCATGATTTTTTTATCTTGGCCTGTCACGATGAGAAATGATGTCATTCAACCCTGTTTAAAGGACATTAGACATTTTTCTAAAACTAGATCCCAGTAATGTTTACAGTGCATCACAGAATTTATTGTATTCATAAGAGATGTTTCTCAAACAAAAAATTAAGAAAACTGGGAGTAGCCGAACTTGTATGTGATCCTGGTTATCCAATGCAAGACTGGAGAGAGGTCGTATATAACATTTTATTTGTAAAGAACTCTTAACAAGATCAATGCTACTTAATAACTCAGATTTTCTTGCTGAATATGTTAAAATCCTTCAAGAATATGCCACAAAAATTAAGCACCTGTTTATTTGGTTCATGTAAATAAATTAAAATGCACCAGGACAATGTCTTAAATGCAAGATAGAACAGTATCTCTCTTCTAAGTAATTAGTTGCAGTTACTGTGTTTTTAAGTTAAAGTGATCTGTCCTTCAGAAATTACAAGCAAAGGTGCAATCTTTAAATAACGAAAACTTCATGAATGACTTCAAGTTAATTACTGAATTGATTTATTTTTGCACAAGGACTGGGAAAATGTCAAAATGAACAAGATGCAACTTTGTATCCAAAAGAATTGATCAAAATAATTGGAGATCCTTTTGAAGTAGCAGATCAAATAAATATACAAGACATCAAATGTCACTGCATTGTGGTAGAGGCCACAGATGTTACAAACACAGATTATTGGTAATTATTGGATATTTCTGATATAGCAGAAAGCCCTTTATGTGATTTTAACCTTTTCACCAACTTAAGACTGTATCTCTGCAATGTTACTCAACAAAATGAAACTAGTCCTGGACAATTACACTCTGTCATTGGGCAACATTTTAAAGTTACAGGACCTAATCTTTGGGGAAAGATCTGTTCCCACAACATCCTAAGTTATTTACTACTTCATCGTTTTGCAACCTTTAAGTGTTGTCTCTATCAGTCTGTCTTGTTGATGGAACATTTGTAAAAATCTTTGTCAGCCTTTAGGAGTTTTATTTTTTGTCTGTTTTAAGAGTCAAAATATGACAGGATGGCCTGTTGTAAAGTATAAATAGGCCTTATTGAAGATGTTGTAAAATATAGATAGGACTCTAAATATGGTTTGAATCCTTGAAGGCAGATTTTCAACACACCAACATGTTAACGTTCATTTAAGAGTGGATAAAGCTCACGGGATGCCTGGTGGCTCAGTCAGTTAAATGTCTGCCTTTGGCTCAAGTCATGATCCCAGAGTCCTGGGATCAATTCCCACATTGGCTTCTTACTTAGCAATGAGTCTGCTTCTCCCTTTTCCTCTGCTGCTCCCCCTGCTTGCATCTGCATGCTCGTTCTCTCTCAAAAATAAGTAAATAAATAAATAAATAAATAAATAAATAAGATTGTTTAAAAATGTGAGAGAGAGAGAGAAAGAGAGAGAGAATGGTTAACACCTCCACAGATGGCCCAATTAGTGATGTGGAAACTGGACAAGGACACTGTAATAAGTTTATTTAATTATATCACTCACATTACCTCTTTCATCTCATATTTGACTAATTTTATGTGAGTTTTTCCCAATGCTTTGATAATCAAATTTAAAGAAGCCAACGGAATGTATTCTTCATATGAGTCCAAACCAGGGCACTATAATCTCTCACTTATTATATCAAAATATTCTAAAATTATTTTCCTCATGTAAATAATCATTGAGTGCCAGACATTCTTTTTTTATTTTTAGGTTTTTATTTATTTAGTAAAGTCAATGAATTCATCAAAATGAAGGAGTCATAAATGCTCTTAAATGCTCTGATGTCTGATGTCCATACAACCTGACTTTATAACAATTTTATCTTTCTTCTGCTTCTAATTCACAGATCACCCACTCCTTAATTTTATCCTCCCCTAGGCGCAACCATGGCTCCTGATGGCCACTTCTCCACAACAGGTCAGGAGAGGACATATCTTCCTTTAATAGGAAGTTTGTGATATTTTCGTCTGCATAAATAGTACCATCTTTAATCTCTATGGTCCGCTGAATCTCCACCCCAATTATGAAATACTTGACTCTTCCTTTCTTCTTTCATCGTGCAACACTGAAGGGCTCCTGAGCTCCTCACCTCAAGCTCCTCACCTTACCAGTGCAGGATGCAGAAAAAGTATGAACATGAAATTAAAAGGCAAGAAGAGGGGATTGAAAAACAAAGCCTTGGTTATCTACACTTTCATTCATTTCAGATAGTCAACATACAAGTGTGTGTGCGTGTGTGCTCATGTATGTGCACATGTGCACTGAGAAACTCTTAAGCTCAAAACAGTTATGAGAAAACCAAAAATAGTATTTTGAAGCCTTAGTACAAGGAACTAATGACTGAAGAGCTCCTGGATTGTGAACAAGTGCCCTAGTGTGACTAGGGAAAGATGTTTGGTTCTTCCCGTTTTTCTCTTTTCATCCACCTGCCCCTTCATTCCTCTAGAAACCACTATGGCCAATGAATCAGAGCAACATGATAGATTGTACTAAAGTCAACTTGGCTAATCCTCAAATGATACTTCCAACTGTTGCTTCTTTCTCTTCTATTCTGCTTTCAGATATTTGTCTCAACTGCTGTCCCAGCTGAATAACAGCAATCCTGGGGATCACTATGAAATTTTTGGCTACAAACACAGGCAGTAATCACACAGATGCAATGGATTCCCATGGATTCCCACATGAGTTTGCTCTTTGCGGTTTCACTTTGGTCATGGCATATCCTGGTGGTTTGGCATTCCTTCCAATTTGTCTCATACCCAGAGCTTTGGGAGGAATGGCTAGTGGCTTTTTTCTCTGTTTCTGCTAATTCCCTTTCTGAACTTTCACTTACCTGCTCTTTCACAATTACAAAAGGTCTAATTCATATAATAAATCCCATAACACTGATAATGGTGTTAATGTCCTTATTGAATTCTAACCAATACTATGATTGGTTCCAGGAGAATGGAATCTTAAAGATGGGAACATGTAGTTGGTTTTCTCACCTGACTACAGATAAAGATATTTATTTCTTTATTGTGATAAATAGTAAACTGGTAGTCCATGGCGTGCAGTGTCAAATAATATGTGAATTATCAACATTAATCACTTATGATCAAGTGTCTTTAGAAGGCAAGTCTCTGTATGACAAATCAGCTGCTGCTATAGAGTATCTTAGGGGGGTTAAAGAGTATAAAAACATTGGGTTTGGTTGGTTGCTTTTAAATTTGCTGGAGACCTAAAAAAAAAGATAATGATGAGCTCAGGGCTTTAATTGCCCAGATAAAAGTCCAATGATAAATCATAAAGCTTCTGTGACTACCTTAAAAGAAACCCTTATTCCCTGGAACTCTAAGGTTAAGATTTTTAAAAACATTTTTTTTTTTTTAATCTCATAGTATGTCTTATGTTAAATTTAGGGCATTAAAGGTGTAGGGCCCTTGAAGAAAATTAAATGGGGTCATACAGACAGTTTCTGATGAGATTAAAGACCTTAACCTCAATTTGGTAAAGCCTCTTTTCCAGTGGAAGCTGGCTTTTCTTCCCTATTGGATGAGATTGTATCCCCTTGTCTGAAAAACCTATAATCACCTCCAATGAGGTTAATTTCCTGGTAGAGAATCTTCTTCATTAGACCCACCCTCACTACCTGGTTTGCTTATAGCTTAATTGAGGTACAACCCAATTACCATACAATTCCCTCAAAGTATGTGTACTTTAATAACCTTTAGTATATTCACCGAGTTGTGCCACAATTACCACAATAGAATTTTAAATATTGTCATGACCCCAGAATGAAACCCCAGCTTCTTAGCTACCATCCCGCCAATTCCTCCATCCCTCTCTCCCTCTTTCCGAGCACTAGGAAGCCAATAGTCCACTGTCTATCTCGAAAGATTTACCTATTTTGGACATTTCATATAAATGGAACCATAGAACTACATGATCCTTTGTGACTGGATTCTTTCACTTAGTATATTGTTCCCAAAGCTCTTCCATGTTGTAGCATGCATCAGGTCTTCATTACTGTCTGTTGCTGAGTAATATTCCCTTGTGTGGCTTTAGCACATTTTATTTATGCACTCATCAATTAAACGACATTTGGATTATTTTAATTTACTGGTTGTTATGAATAATGCTATAGACATGTGTGTACCACTTTTTCTGTGAATGTGTATCTCCATTTCCTTTGGGTATGTACATAAGAGTGAAATTGTTAGATCATATGATATCCACAGGCTTAGGGAAATGAGAATGCTGAAGTTGGTTTATTGTGGGATCTACTCACTCATCCTTTAACTATGTTTTGTAAGAGTTTCCAGAGAACACTATCTTTACTATCGCTTTGAGAAAAACACTGGTGAGCCTCCTTGAAAGCTTCTGTAGTAGTTATTCTCTTCTCCTCGAGATTGAGAGAATAAGTTGCTACTACTGAACCAAGTTCTCTAAATTCAATGGAGATAATGTGTCTTGGAGTAGTACAGGCCAAGTGTTGGCATTCGGTTATCAGGGAAAAGGCAGGCATAGTTATTGTATTGAACATCAGAGAAAAATCAGTAATCAGAATGGCTTGACCTGCAGAGAATATTGACATTAGTTAATTGGTCATTGTGTCCTTAAGAATTAAATAGGAGGGCAGCTATTTAAAGTCTTACTTGATTTGTGTAAGTGGAAAAGCTCTAAGTCTGAGGAACAGAAGATTGATTTAAATCAACACAATAGGGAGTCACATGCCATCAAACAATTCTAAGTCCTGAATTACTTCATAGTTCCAGAATCCCTTGAATAAAGGAGAAACTGAGTCACCCCAAGGAAGGGCGCCACTATACTTCTGAAATGTAATGCTACAAATACTTTTCCTAGCATCTCCCAAAAAGAACATCAGACATTTAGCAGTGCAACAGGGAAAGAGAAGAGAACTAGGATTTCAGTGATTAGTGGGCACTGGCTTTGATTCAACTAACATCTAGAGATCTAAAATGTCATTGTGGTCTGCTGATTAGAATGGAACTATTTGGAAGTAAGTTGGTTAGTGGAGTTTGGGTTTGGTTATATCAGTAAGCTAAAGGGGTTCCCAAACAAAGTCCATGGTTATTTTCTAGTTCTGGATTACATTGTTCAAGTAGATGTACTGAGCAACTGGTAGAATGCCTACATTGGTTTCTTGACCTGTAGAATGAGGGGTATTATAATTGGAAAATCCAGGTGGAAGCCCCTGGGACTGCTTCTACCTACCAAGACAGTAAACTGAAAGCTATACTGCTTTTCCAATATTAAGTCCCCCATCAAGAACTTGGAAGATTCAGGGATGATACATCCTACCATATCTCTATTTAACTTTCCTAACTGACCTGCAGAGAAGACAGATCTTGAAGAATAAAATATATTAGTGTAAATTTTATCAGATTGTGATTCCAATGCAGCTGCTGTTCCCAATATGTGTTGTTGTTGTTGTTGTTAATGGACCAAATGAACACATCCCCAGCACCGGATAGGAATCCATTGATTGGTTAAATGATTTTTCTTAACAATAAATCATCAGAACCAGTTGACATTCTCCTAGCAGGACTAGAAATATAATATTTACAATCCCACCTCAAGGTTCTATCAACTTTCCAGTCTTCTGTTATAGTCTAGTGTGCAGGGAACTTATTGCCTTTCTCTTCTACAGGACATCACTCTAGCCCATCATGTTGGCCATGCTGATTGGAGCTAATGAAAAGGAAGTAACCATTTCACTGGACAATTTGGCATCCCTAATTGTCTAGATCTCCTCTTTAGTTTGGCAGTGGCTATATTCCTTCAGCTAAAACCTTAGCTCCTGTCAGGCAACCCTCTTTTAGCCTATCGGTTTGACTAGGTTCTATTAACTATTCCTACTTCGTTCTTGCTCTTCAGATTTCTGGTTATGGTGGTTTCTCATATTTGCTTGGCATGAGATATCTTACCCTTTCTAATTATTTCCTTTAACACTGCTATATATTAGAAACATTTTACATAGGTGAAATTCTTAAAATAAAAAATGGGCATCAATGAATCGGTAATCTAGGCTTTACCTTCCCACCCCCCCAAATCCTAAAGAAAATGTGTTATTTTCCCTTATAGGCAAGAATGTCCATTTAATTTTACTTTCCTCTGAGGGTGAGTATGACCCTGTAACTTTATGAATAAAATATCTTAACTAAAGAACAAATTCCCTTTTGATTTTAATTATAAGCTCTGTTTCCTATATTATTTTATTACCATAATATTTTACATTTGCAAAATCTTCCCTTCTATTATGATTCCTTTACTATTCCTGTAGCAGAAAATCTAGCTCAAACTACATTCAGTAATGCAACCAACTTTTTGATACATCCATATGAAGTATTGGTAGATATATTCAGTATACCTAGAAGTATGCTAGATTCAAATTAATCTTGACCTAGGGGAGTTACTAATTTTGCCATGATCCTGGTATCAGAGTTTATGTAGTTAGTTCCTAGGTTGAATTAAATGTTTCTGAATACAATTTTTAAAACACATACTTCATTAATGTTTATCAGGGCTTATTACATTAGAGGATCACGGAAGGCTTGACTTTGGTCAAGTCTTTACTCTTAGGTTCACTTTTAGTCTCAACAGTCAAAAGTTTGAAGATTTGGATGCTTATTTCAATGCCATTCTGCCTACCTGGTCTGATTTTTGCATGAGTAATGATCCATGGTGGCATATGTGATCACAAAATCTTAGTCAGAGAAAGCATTAGGAATGTGAACAAGGTATTTAATTTAGATTTGTTAGTAATATCTGACTCTTCCCATATAAATTTGTTAAATATTCTAGTTATGATCTGACCTAAAAAATCTTATTTTTAAAATATTTCAAGTATCTTGTTATATGTAACATATAATAGATATATATTATATATAACATATAATAGCATGTTATTATATATAATAGCATGTTATTATATATAATAACAGCATTATATATATTATAGATATAATTATATATTATAGATATAATTATATATAATAATATCTATAATATATATAATATATATGCTACATATAAAACATTTATATATATGTTTTATATATACATATGTATTATATATAACATATAATAGCATGTTATTATTATATATAAAACAGCATTATATATAATATAATATATATAATTATAGATATAATTATTATATATAATAGTAGCATGTTATTATATATAACATATAATATATTATATGTTATATATATAATTATATATATTATATAATTATACATATAATATATGTATAATATAATATATTATAATATATAATATACAATGTATATTATATATATAACAATAGCATGTTATTATTATATGTTATATATATAATATATATATTATATGTAACACCCTGCTCACTCATGCTCTTGCTCTATCAAATAAACATTTTAAAAATAATAATAAAGAAAAATAAAATTTCTAATTGTTTAAAACCTTGAAGGCCAAATATTTAAACAGTAAGCTTGACAAAATTATTGCTACCAACTGTCAACAATTCAGTAATTGAAAAATGAAAGCTATTATTTTTACATGTTCCTAAGCTAATAATTATAGGTATAATGTTCCTTCAGAAAAAAAGTATGTCACTCTGCAATGAACTTATTCAAAGTTTTCAAGCATTTCAGATTAGCTCCTTTCCTCTAAGATATGGAATTTAGCCACCCAAGTAGCAAGTGGTGACTAAGTAAACATAGTTATCTGCAATAAATCCTGAAAGTTGTAGGTCGAGTCCATTGTGTCAGCTTTCCTTCTCCTGAGGACACACATCACAAATGTGTGCACTGCTGGAAGTGCTGCTTTGAATAGAATCCGACCCCATATATGTCTATGGCTATGAATGCAGATTTTGATAGCCCTTTACAGCTCATGCTGGGAAGATAATCTCTTCTCCACAAAGTCCAGCATCAAGACTTGTTGCCATGTCAGAAAAGCCTTTTTCTCTTTTCGTTATTTTCCTTGTCACTATTTAAATCTCTATAGTTACATCTTTTGGTGCTAAAAGTAGTCTGTTTGCAAGCAAAACAACAACCAAACAAACAAACAAAAAAGTTCACCATGACTTTGACTTTAATTTTTGTATGCATAATCAAGGTTTTCATCTTCATATTTACTTTCACTCATTAATAAATTTCTTGAACATGTATTATATGCCAAGCACCTCCTCATTTTCTCCAAGACAAATTTGCCTTCCCCCTTGTCACAGATAAAGGAACTGAGAGTAAAAAAATATACTAATATTCTTTATAGAGCACAGACTAGAATCCAAATTAGAATCCTGGGTTTCTATCCAGCTAAATGATCTGTGCCTTTATTTTTATTTTTTTTTTAATTTTATTTATTTATTTGACAGAGAGAAATCACAAGTAGATGGAGAGGCAGGCAGAGAGAGAGAGAGAGGGAAGCAGGCTCCCTGCCAAGCAGAGAGCCCGATGCGGGACTCGATCCCAGGACCCTGAGATCATGACCTGAGCCGAAGGCAGCGGCTTAACCCACTGAGCCACCCAGGCGCCCGATCTGTGCCTTTAATTGGAGTATCTAATACATTTGCACTTAATATAATTATTGACATAGTTGAAGTCGACCAGACTTCTATTTGTTTTATGTTTATAGCCTTGGTTTTTCATTCATGAGGCTTCTGTTTATGGATTTTTTTAAGAAAAATGATTGTTCTAGGAACTTCAATATACACCTTATTTTACCCTAGTTTGCCTTACATTAATACTATATCCTTTCTCATAATATCAGAATATCAGAATCTTAGAAGTGTGTAATTTTATCCTCCCATTTGTTGTTCTTAATGATTTTATAATGATAAAACCCCACAGTATATGTTTAACTGCTAGTTGTCCTTTCAAGATACTAAGAGAATTAAATCAGCTATATTCACCCACATAATTAACATTTTCAATTTTCTAATTCAATCCTGTAGATTGGAGTTCAAATTGGGTATAACTTTTATTCAGCTTGAAGTAGTTCATTTAGCATTTTTTTGCAGTAAAGGTATGCTATCATTTTTGAAAAATTTTTCTTTGGAACTGAACTCTGTGATAAAAACTTTTCCTTTCTCTTTCTACTTCTAAGTCCATTGTCTTTCAGTTTCCATAATCTCTAATGAGACATCAATAATTCTTCTTGTAGTTGTTTTATTGTTTGTTTTTCTTCATCCTTTCAGGCTATTTTTAAGATAGTCTATTTATTTGTTTATTTTAGAAGTTTAACTACAATGTTCCCATATGCAGTTTTACTTGTATTTATTCTGATTGGTAATTGAAATCTTTCAATAGCTATGGGTTAATTTTTTGCTAAATATAGAAAATTTTGACCATAATTTCTTTACATATTTTTTATCCTTTTACCTCTTTTTAATTTTTTTGACCCCCAATTGCATACATATTCACCCACTTAATATAGAATCACAGATCACTGATACTGTGATCATTTTTTTGGTTAGTCTTATATATCTCTTTCTGCTTCTGTTTGAAGCATTTATATTGATCTGTCTTCAAATTCTTATCTAGGATTCAATTTTCTGATTAGCTTGTCAGTGAATATCTTTTATTTCATTTATAATATTTTTCAATTCCAGTATTTCCACCTGGTTATTTTCACATCTCCAATTTCCATTTTGAAACCCTCATTTCTTCTCTTGTTATATGCATATTTTCCTGTTAGTTCTTTAGCATATTTCTGGTGGCTGTTTTAAATTTCTGGTCACATACTTCTAAACTATGTATCATATGTGGGTTTGTCTCTATTGAGGCTTTTAACTCTTGAATATCAGTGCATTTTTCTGCTTATTCATATGCTCAAGCTTTACTATATTTCAGATGTTGTATATAGAACAGTGGAGAGAAAATATATTTGGTTTGGTTTCATTTGTTTTTATTCTTTTCCCAGGGAATGCATATACATTGGGTAAGGTGAGGTGACAGTCATTCATATTTCTCCTAGATATGACTAGAAATAGTATCCTAGCTGCAAATTTCAGTACATGAATTTCATTTCTTTGCCACCGTTTTATTTAGATTAAGTTCTTCTCATTGATGCCACTGAGGGATGGAACACTTTGGTTATTTATTTATTTATTTTTGTTTTGTTGTTATTGTTGTTGTTGTTGTTTTAAGGACCTAAAATCTAAGCACTCTGGCTCTGAATTGTCTGCTTTCAGTTTTTTTTGAATTACTGTTTTGACAAAATCCTGCAGTGGTATGGAGCTCAGAAGAGAATTCCAGGACTAAGAGATTTATTTTTTATTTAGAGTTTTTCTAGAGCCAAATATATCCTGCTAGGGTATTCTATGATCAAAAACTTGGCCAGTTTTTCTGCATCCCTGTAAAATATCTTAGTTGAAGACAGGCTGGCTTCCCCCCTTAACTGTTTCCAGAAACAGAAGCTTTCATGACTCTCCACATATCTATCGAGAATTTGTCTTTCTCTGGAATTCAGTCTCCCAAAGTGTCTTTGGATCTATCCTTCTTCTCTCATCCCATAAAAAATTAAAATATTTATTTTAATCCTTTATTGCGCTTGTTGGTACCTTGGGATCTCAAGGTATTTCATGTCCCTCTACATCCCAATTTGAAAAAGAAAGGAAATAGTCTATTTTTCCAAGTTGAACAGACTAACTGTAAACTCAGTATTGTGATAATTATGTTTTTGTTTTCTTTTACATATAATTCTGCTTTTAAATGTGGAGTCACTCCTTTTAAATCTTGGATTACTTATTTTACTTTTCTAAATACTTTTGCATTTGAATCTTCATTTGATAATATGTATATTTTTAAAAATTTGCTTTATCTATCAAAGGGGAACTAAAATTTCCATCTATAGTGTCATCTCTAAAACAAAAAAAAATTCCAAAACACACACAGATGGATAAAAATCATTCCTAAAATTTCCATAAACTCATTATTTACTCATGTGCTGATAGAAATGATGACTGAACATACCAAATAAAAATAATTTTAAGGCAAGAGAAAGGGAAAAGTTTAATTAATTAAAATGAAACAAGATAATCATAAATAAAATAATGTAGTATAAACAGAATTAATTTCATAAAAATATCTAACCAATAGTGATATCTGCATGGCTCAGTCAGTTAAGTGTCTGATTTTTGATTTTGGCTCAGGTTGTGATCTCAGGGTCCTGAGAGAGAGCCTCATGTTGTCCTGCCCACCAGTGGTTTTGACGGCGGATTAGAACACACTCTTGGATATCTGCTGCAGAAAGCAATGTGATTGTAACAAAAACAGCTATTTTCCCCTTTCCATTCTTCATGTTCCCCTAAGATAGAGTTTGAACAAATATTTTAAAGGTGCAAAATACTATTAGAAAGTACTATTTGAAATGAACATTATAGGAATATCATGGCCTAATGGCCACAGAATCCTTTATTGCTTGGCAGAAAAGACCAGAGGTGAGCGGAAAGGAGCCCCTTAGCCCGAGCGTTCGTGCTGCCCAGTATCAGCAAGTGTGGCGTACAAACAAGTATACTCTGAATACATCATTTCCATTCATTTAGCACAAATAAATCGTTTGGTTTCACTTGGAAAAAAAAAAATGGGGAATCTGTTTGTCTCCCTCTCCCTCTGCTCCTCCCCATGCTTGTGCATGATCTCTCTCTCAATCTCTCTCTCTAATAAATAAAGAAATCTTTTAAAAATATCTTACTCAATAAGGTAGATATACATGAAAATTTGTTGTATTTATTTTGATAATAACTCCTCCAGAATGCAGTTAAATGAGGGAAAAGTACAAATAAAGAGCTAACATATGTTGAAACATATATGGATCATTGGGGCGCCTGGGTGGCTCAGTCAGTTAGGTGCCTGCCTTTGGCTTAGGTCATGATCCCAGGTTCCTGGCATTGAGCCCCATGTAGAGCTCTCTGCTCATGGGGAGCCTGCTTCTCCTTTTCCTTCTGCTTGTTGCTCCCCTTCTTGTACTCTCTCTCTCTCTCTCTCTCTCTCTGCCAAATAAATAAATAAATAAAATCTTAAAGAAAAAAAGAAACTTATATGGATCATTAAATTTTAGGGAAAGAACCTTAAGATACACAGAGGAGACGTGAGGCTTGAATTTTTCACGAAGGTGGATGTGTTGGCCCACTCATTAGATGAACAAATTCTGACCTGAACATCCTGGTTATGTATGTATACATATTTGTCCTGATTCAAAACCAGATTATCTACGAATGATAGTCATCACTTTGTTTGAAATCATCAAAAAAATGGGTAAATAAATGGAAGCCCAGGATGTAATATTTATAGATTGCTTTTTCAAGATGTATCATAATAGATGCTATTATTTGTCAATAGAGTAAAATATCAAACATTCACATATGCCTTACTAATAGTGAATCCAACAAATCCTTAGCTTTTATTAATTAGATTTTTATCCTAGAAGGGGTTGACTTTAGAAGAAATCCTTCAGAATAATTATGTCCAGGATATAGTCTATCAGTTGTTTTAAGTCAAGATACATATGTTGATAAATAGCAAAAATACAGAAGGATAAAGTAGCCAGGTTATTATAAGGACCTAAATTCAAGAATCTAACTGCATGGGTTCAATTTCAGATTGTATTATTTAAAAACTGTGCAATCTTGATCATGTTATTTTACCGATTTTTCAATTTCCTTATCTGTAAAGTGGAGATTGTAATAGTATCAATCTCATATAATTATTGTGAAGATCAAATAAGTTAATATAGTATATTAAAAACATCTGAAAGAGTGCTTAGAAGATAGTAAGTACTACATGTTGTTTATAATAATAATAATTATTATTATTATTATTATTTTGAAGTGTATCCAGATCCTGAAAATCTCAAAAGACATTATTTAGAAAAGTTTTATTGCTTGTATTTTCAGTAAGTTCCAAAATTTCTTTCTTCCATGGAAAAAATAACTGTCATAGTTAGTCTAGTCAGGAATCTAGCACAAATAAAATCTCTGATTAACTATTAAGGTACTTTAAGTAAGAGCTGTGTAAATATTTTGGGTTCTCCACATAGGCATCAAACTTCCAGATTTAATTTCACTCCAGGATCAGTGAATGAGAAAATTTCATAGACCATATTTCATTAGCAATTAAAGAAGTGAAGCAGTGACAAATATTCTTTGCTTTGAATTATTTATATCTTTCTAAGTGGATAAAAACTGCATCCTTCAGTGGTTATATGCAAGCAACTGCAAGATGCCCAGTGTTGAAGAAGCTAGAAGCTTTTCTCTGGAGACGAAGGATTATGTGACTGGAGCAAGCTGATTGACCCCATGTGTTCTGATGAATTTCTTTCACCACTGTTGTGATGAGGGCAAAAAGAGAATTTTTACAATCTTTGGAATCATTGACCCCTCCCTCAAAATATTCTCTTCTGGAGCAATTTTAAGACACCTCCTTGTCTTCTATGTGGCTCTTTATGTAAGTCTACAATCAATTTTTCCCCAGTTACCAAAATCTAACTTGGTCTTGATAGTTAAAAATTATTCCAATATATCATTCCCACGTCTATGCTCCCAGGGCAGGTCTTGGCAAGTGGGAAGCAAATTTCTGGCAAAATTAACAATTACTGTCATTCTTTTCCTTTAAAAGAAACTATGAGAAACCCACTACTGGTGACCTAGTCAATAAGCACGCAAGTTTAAAATAAGATGTATATTCTCTCATTATTTTTATTATATAGTGAGGAAACTACATGAAATATTGGGAACCTATAGACCTCAAATACGGATGATTTATAGAAGAAAAATAGTATTAGTTTATGGTCCTTCACTTGGGATGTTAAGAAGCAAAGCATCTTTACAATCCATGCACCTTCCGCATTTGGGCTTAACAAGCGGATTGGTTAATAATAGAAGACTCTATACGGGGTGCCTGGGTAGCTCAGTGGGTTAAAGCCTCTGCCTTGGGCTCCGGTCATGATCGCAGGGTCCTGGGATCGAGCCCCATATCGGGCTCTCTGCTCAGCGAGAAGCCTGCTTCCTCCTCTCTCTCTGCCTGCCTCTTTGCCTACTTGTGATCTCTGTCTGTCAAATAAATAAATAAAATCTTTAAAAAAATAATAGAAGACTATACATTTGAAGTAAACAAACACAGTACAAATTGAACCAGGCCCACAGAGATTACCCATTTGAATCGTTCATATTTGGAAAGGAAAAAAAAAGCAACCAATAAAACAATGTAAGCCAAAAGCCTTTGTGAAATAAAACTTAAGAATGCAGTTTAATATAATGGCCATTGGCACACATTGCCTTTTTTTTTTTTTGGCTGATTAGCATAAATAGCATACTGTCTGACAATATGTGTTATATATTTTCCAGAGAATTTTAATTCCATGTCTGATATTGTCTAGAGGTTCAGGAGGGATGAATGAATGATCAGTAAGTCATCTGTGGGAGAAGCAGGTCCTAGAATTTCTTGTTTTCTTGCTCCTGGAAGGTTACAGGTATATATATTGCTTTCATTTTGAAATTACCAGTGCCTGGGAGAGCCAGTCATGAAGAAGAAAGCAGGTCTCAAAGTAGACACAGATACATATCATGTATGATGCTAGTTAGAGAAACAGTTACAAATTCAACAGACTAATATTTAACTTTTTTTGCTGTCCCTTTGCTAAATGCTTTAAGGTTTCCCTTATCTGAGTGTCATAAGGTCTCACAGCCCTTGAGTGTCACAAATTTCCCTTTCCCTGTTGGCCACAGACTATTGGAAAAGGACTTAGATTTTTATTCCCAAATAAGAGGAAAACTGTACTTTTGATATGTTAAGGAACGAAAGAGCGGGTAACGGTCTGCTTTCAAGTTGTGTTTCCTTTCTTCCCAAAGGCAGTTCTTAGTAAATAATCAAGTCATTTTAAAACTCTAAGTCAATATTTTCCATAACAGCTCAAAACATTTAGAACCCTTTACTGATGCATTCACATGTCAGTTTGAGACAGAAAAATTGTGCTTTGTATGTTTATTTGATTTTCAGCGTTTAATTACACAGGTAGGTTTTAAATTAAGTTTATTTTTTGTGAGCTAAATATTGGTAATGTTTAAGTCTGCAAATATTTCTTATTTTGTACAATGGTAATTTTTGAGAGTGATTTTCTTGCGAAGTAAATTGAGTCAACAATCAGGACATTAGCATAGATAAAGTGTTCATGCCGGCTTCTGTTTGTGTCAAGGACTCTCCCACTGAAGGGGAAACCAGTCCTGTTTGACAGTTCAATCTAGAAATAAATCAATTCTAAGTGCTCATATTTTGCTGGATTCCCCGAACAGAAAGAAATTTAATTTGGAGGAAACTCCTGCCTAAAAAACATCTCCCTCTTGACATTTGAGGTCAGCAGAACTGTCACTTTCCCTTCTCTCCATTCCCTTCTCTTCTGAATACTAAGAACTGAAATTATAATTAATTTTGTGTTTCTTTAAAGCCATGGAGAACCCTGAAAACTCCTCATATTTATTGACAGTGGGTTACAGGCAGGAACTCCAAAAGGGCCTTTTGATCAACACACACCACAGCAGAGATGAGGGGACTGTCTCTACACCACACAGACAGGGGTCAGCTTCTTTTCAGGTAGCCCTGGACATGTACCTGGAATATGTACCTCTTTTCAGGTAATTATTATCAAAAAGAATTCTCATTTGCAGAGACCTCTATTTATCTGGTTTAGAGCATTCTAAACTAGAGGCTACGCACATCTGCTTCAGAAGCTCTGCTAGGGTATCTTCTGGTGAAAAGAAATCTATACAGAAAATACAGGATTCCAGTAGAGTGGAAATGTGGCAAGAGAGTGGTCGGAAAAGATATGTTTAACTGTTAAGAAGAAACTTAGAAGGCATAAAATACACCCTTCACTGCTTAGATATAAAATAATAGTACTTACATTGAATACGTCACAAAAAGCTCTGAGGTATATAATGGCTCGGTGATATTGGTACAAGTAATCATGGCTGCCTGTTCCCTTTAACTTATTTCTGGGTTTGACATGCCATTTTGTAGAGGAATGTTTCCACAGAATGCAGCAGTGGCTGATGAATCAGAGCTCAGTCCAGAGGTAGACATTTTGGTGAGTGACCTTGGGCAAGTAATTCATCTCTCTGACCCTCTGTTCCCCTTTCCTGGGGCTGTTATCAGAGCAAATCAATCAGTATGTATAAATCCTTTAGGAAAGTGTCTGGCATATAACAAATACTTAAAAATAACCCCTGATAGCGTACTAAACTGCGCCTATAAAATTGTCCTTCGCACTTCTGTAACTCATTTTTATGATTTTTCTCCTAGCTTCTTTTTCTTCTAGCTTCTAGAAACTTTTTCAATTTCTCCCCAGAGTAAATAAACTTAATCTCTGATCTTGCTATGTATGGATTCCAACAATCTCAACTGCAGAGCTGTGGCAGACCTCTGCAAATGCTCCTTGTCCAGCCTTCCACCACATCCTTCCCTGGTCTCTATTTATTTCCAGCCTTAGCTTGCTTGAATGACCTTTTTCACGTCAATGTTCTGAAAAATTTTTTTAATTAGCTTTATTTTATTTTCTCAGTGTTCCAAGATTCATTGTTTATGCACCACACCTAGTGCTCCGTGGAATATGTGCCCTCCTGAATACCCACCACCAGGCTCGTGTCTGCATATCAAACTCACTTTTGATGAGCATTTCTGTGTCAAAGGCTAGGATATTTTAGCAAACAGGAACACCACATGAATTTCACTATTTGGAATTTTAAGCTTATTTACAGCATCATATATATAATGTATGATAGATAATGAAGATGATAGTAGATAGATAGATAGATAGATGATAAATAGATAGATATCTGTGTCAAGTTATTAATTCTATGGAATGAAAGGAGAACTCCTTTTTCAGGTTTAGACTCCATTTAGAAATTGTTGTGGATTTGGCTTTTTGGATCAAACCTGAACTAATTGATTTGTATGAACACAGCCGTTAGTAAATTTTACTTTCAATTAAGTTTAAATGATTTTCTTTCAAGAAATTTCTAGCATCAAAGAACTTTTTTTTTTTTTTAAATTGGTTATTAAAGCCCTTCAAAACCCCATGCACTGCCTGTGAACAAAGTGTCCATGATTGCTCTAACAAGAAATACTTAATGAAGTGCGTTTTGGATTTTAGAATGAACTTCTGACATCCATGGAGTTTGATCCCTGACAGATGCACTTGTAGCAGGATTTGCCAACTCTGATTTAAAAACATCTCATCCTCAAAGAAGTAATCAGAGTTTAATCTTGTCTGTTTCCAGCTCTTCATATCAGAACTGATTTGCTTCCACTGGGGAGGAGACGCTGACCTTCCAGCTCTAATCCAATTGCATGTAACTGCTCTAAAGGAAAGGGAAGCCTTTTCCCCCTCTCGTGATTTGTTGTGTAATAAATACAGTCCTTATAATTTGTTGTATCTTATGTTCGATTTTATAACAATCTATAAAAGAACCTGCTTGCTATTGATTACTTTCTAAAATAGTCTGTATCAATCAAACCTATAAACCATTGTGTTTCCAGTACTTAAATGAGAGAGATAAATTATATTTTTCTCTATACTCCTTTCTTTGCTTATTATGGCACATTTGGGACAGAAGAAGAGGAGGAAAGAAAGGGGGAGGAGAGAAGGACAGTCTCAAGATATACCAAATGTTTCTTTTTGTTCCACACCCTTATTATTTTTTATTGTCTTTACTGTTCATTCCTACTGACTACCTCACAGGAGAGGTTTGTGGGACACTTTGAAATGAGAACAAACAAACAAACAAACAGAAAAATGGTAAAAGGTAATCTTAAAATAGATTGCATAGATTTGTGAAAGCAAAATATTCTTAAATGCCTTACAAATAGGTCCATTATCATCAGAAAAGACCAGCCCAGAAATATAGCCTTAAAACTCTCTGGAGAATTTTATTCACTTTCGTACTTTGCACGTGGTAAGTTCTGATTTTTTTTTTAACAGGGTTGAGAATTATTGGTTATTTTTTATTGCACCCTTTTTATCTTTTTAGCAAAGCTACTCAGGGTTTTAATGTTATTGCCTTATCTGAGATTTTGTAAAAGATCACAGACTCTTTGTGAACATCATAAAGATACTGTTTCTTGAAATCAGTGCTCAACTGAGAGAAAACAATAATGTTCCTACAGAATATTGCTTTGAAGCCCAGTATTCATAGCTCAATAGATTTTTCAGCTGCAGTCAAGCGTGATGGAGATTTGGTGGTGTGAGAATATAGTTCTCTGTGGTCTATTTCATCCAAGTCCACATGCACGTGCATATGTGTATGTGTGGGAAGAGAATGGGTGTTGATTATTTTATTGATGGGCCTTTCATTTTGGTATTTTGATCTGTTTTTATTGTATCATAGCAAATATTCACTGTTAACTACCCGCACGATTGTGCAATTAAATCAAAATACTAGGTATTAGTATATATGTGCCTGGAAAATGCTCTGACATATATGCCCACTTGATGGTAATCCTTTGAAAGTACGGACATTATCTTAGTGCCACAATTTCTAGTAGCAAGCACAATGCCTGATGCATAGAAAATATCCCATATATATTTGTTAAATGTGCAAAAAAATGAGTTCCGTAGGGATAGGAGTAAGAGTTTGCATACACCCTTTGGCTGAAGGAAATTCATACTATGTTTTAAAATCTTGAACCAACTTCTAAAACTCAGGAGATTTTACATTAAACATCAGTTTTCCAATTTATTTATTAAATCTGATTTCTGTTTATTTGTTTTATTTTTGATAGGAAGATCTGAACCGGGAAATGGGTGCTCCCTTGGACGGGGATGGCACCTGCCATAGGTCACATTGGATTTTCAACCACTTGTATAACTGCATGAAAAGATACCTGACCACAGCAGGATTAGCTAAGTACACAAAGCATTGTGGGCTAAACTATTTTTAGGTGATCCAATAATATGGACTAGATTTCAGATATTAGAGACAAAAGAGTAGACATGGAAATGCTTTGATAAAGTTAAGTTTACCTTAAGTTTGGCTCTTTATACTACCTAGGGCTGGAAGAGAATTATATGTGGAAACATTTCCAGACTTGAGAAATGCCATGAATAAATACATAGTATCTAGACAAATATTATTCAATAAACATTTGATTGGGGATGCATATTTGTTTAGAGATGTCACAGAAAAAAGGAATCACCCTTACCTTCATTCAGATTGGGAGAGTCCATAACTGTCCATTTTAGGAATTGGGAAAATGGGAAATTAAAACTTATTTATTGAAGCAGCTATAAAAATTTAAAAATAGTAGAAGGCATTTTAAAAATAGTTTTTAAAATAAATTCATGGTTAAAAAATTCAGATATAGATACAAGGAGGCAGTTTGACGATCAAAAGGAGAGAATTGTGACAGATACTCAAAAAATTATGTTAAACCATTGAGCCACAATTTGTTCTCATTGTTCATTAATAATTAATATGAGAGACATCTCTGCATTCTTCTTGTAAGTGGAGAAATATTGTAGAAGTCCTAATAATGCGTTCTGAGAACAGTATTATAAGTTTTCAGTATAAATAAAAACAAAAAAAGTAAAAATAAATCTACATAATCAGCATTTAACGTTATTTAAAATCTAATGAGTTAGTGCTAATATACATATTTATTCTCCACCCATAAAATGGGGGGGGGGTGAGTGGGAGTTGCCAAGTATAACATTGGTGTGAGTTCCTTAATGTCCACGTTGGATAAAATGACTGCCGCATTTGTCTCTTTCTACCTGTTTGGTTTTCTACATTAACAAAAATGATGACACTTATTTTGATGGCACTCAAAGGCCTTTAAGTGCCAAGTATAAATGGTTTCATATTCTGTCCCTTTCCGTATATTTATGATCATGCTGAATGAAAAGGGTATGTGGTCAGATAACACTAGATGCAGTCTGACTTGGAGATATTACTAATATACAAGTCCAACCTTCTTCCAGAGAAAGTGTTGATCTTAGGTAATAGTAAATGTGTGTTTCAGTAAAACTAAAATCTGAGGGGAGGATGTGGGGAATGGGGAACCTCTTACACTGTTGATAGGAATACAAGCTGGTACAGCCCTTCTGGAAAACAGTATAGACATTCCTCAAAAAGTTAAAAATATAGCTAATCCATGACCCAGCAATTACAAAATTAGGTTTTTACTGAAATGATACAAATGTATGTGTCCAAAGGGGTACCCACACCCCAGTGTTTTTAGCAGCAATCTCTAATAGCCAAACTATGGGAAGAGCCCAGATTTCTGTCAATAGATGAATGGATAAAGAAGATGTGTTTTATATATATACATATATATATATATACACACACACACACACAATGGACTATTATTCATCCTCAAAAAAACAAAAACAAAAACAAAAATCCTGAAATCTTAATGTGTAATGTGTAATGTGTAATGATATGGATGAAACTCAGGGGTATTATGCTAAGCAAAAGAAGTCAATCAGAGAAAGGCCATTATATGACTTCACTTATACATGGAATTTAAGGAACAAGACAGAGGATCATAGGGGAAGAGAAGGAAAAAATAAAACAAGATGAAAACAGAGAGGGAGATGAACCATAAGAGACTCTTAGTCATAGGAAACAAACTGAGGATTGCTGGAGGGGAGAGGGGTGGGGGGCTGGGATAACTGGGTAACGGGCATTAAGGAGGGGACATGATGTAATGAGCCACTGTTGAATCACTAAACTGTACCTCTGAAACTAATAATACACTATACGCTAATTAATTAAATTTAAATGAATAAATAAAATCTGAAGGGAAAAACAGAAGTGCATTGGTATCTTAGATGTATCCTTATGACAAATCACTCAGTGTACATTTCATTTAATGACATAATATGTTGGTAAAAGATTTGTATCTCTCTGTTGTGGTCTGAACACAGTTTCCCATGCTAAAGTCAAGTCTGAAAGCTTCAAAACCCATATCCCTGCACCATCATGCTGCTATCACACAGTATTACTATCATTATCACATCTTCATTCTCTCTTCTTTCCAGTTCCTTCTCCTGTTTAATCTTTTAATCTTCTTTTTTTAATTTGCTTCCATCTGCAATTTCCTATAATTCCAAAATAAGCCTAAGTAGACAATTTTATTCAAAAGAGACTTAGGAAATTACTTTGGATAAAGTTGCTTAAAAGAAAAAAAGTAAAACAAATTATTTAAGAAAATTATTCCATACTTTTCATTTTAGAGCATCTTAACTATAAGAGAAAGCAAGTGAAAATCAATCAACATCTAATTTTATAGGAAATATTAGACAATTAAAACAGGAAATACTTATTAAGTTAAAATAATTAAAATCAATGTGATTTAGACCAGTGCATTATGTAATCTTTTAATCTACTTTGAAGTAACCATTTTGTAACATATGGCTTTAGTAATATCCAGAGACGTTCCCAAAAAAGTTTTCTGACAAAACTTGAAAAATGCACTTTTATTATTTACTAAAGGAAAGTCAATTTGTGTTCCCTGTACCAGAATTTGAGATTTGTACCACTTGGAGGATATCTTTACCACATCAGATAAAAGTGTTTAACAAAGATTTTACAAAGATTCCACTGACAGAGTAACGAAATCTATTAGAAAATAACATATTAAGAGGCACCTGGGTGGCACAATTGGTGAAGTGTTCAGCTCAGGTCATGCCGTGATCTCAAGGCCATGACTTCCAGCCCCTCATCAGGCTCTGCGCTCAGCACGAAGTCGGCTTGAGATTCTCTCCCTGTCCCTCTGCCCCACCAGCTCATGCTCTCTCTCGCAAATAAATAATTTAAATAAATAATATATAAATATATGACCTTTATATATTAGTTACCCAAGTTTAAACGTAGAAAAAGTTTAAAATCCAATTCTTGTCTAGACCAATAAACTGCTGTGTTGAAAAGCAGGCAATTCTTCAATGCTTTTCATGTTTTGATTCGTTTTTTAAACTGTGTCAGATTATATGCTTCCAGGAAGACTGGAGAAGAGTAGGATGGTAACATGGTTACTTTTCACCAACTTTAGAATAAGCTCAGAGGGTACTCTGATAAAATGGATTCCTATGTGAGAGCATTTCATAAAAAGTGGTCTTAAATTTGCTGGAATTAGCTTCAGGTAATGTGTATGAAGCAAAACCAATTTGATTTATTCAGTTAAAAGCCGATCCAAATTGAAGGGAAGCATTAGCTAAAGAAAACATCTTAAAAACATATACAAAAACAAAACAAAACAAAAACATAAGCAGAAATGGAAAAAATGAATTGATTTCTATAAATCAATAAACTATTTCTGACATATTTATAAACTTTTTGAACTATAGTATCATATTATCTTAATCTATATCAACATGTAAGAATAAGGTGAAGAAATAAAAAAACATACTACATTGTTCTCAAAATTACAGCTTTTTTTGCTTTTATAAATTAATGTAGAAAAAGAATCATTTTAATTTTCTAGTTTTGGTTAGGTGACCTTGATTTCTTTTTGTCATAACTACCCCCCCGCCTTAAAATAAACTTCAGAGATCTTTCTCCATATGTTAGAGAAAAATATCTCCAAGATAAAAATCTGAAGCTTGAATAGCAGATTTCCATCCCTCACTTTTTTAATATACAATTTGCTAAACATGTATCAAATTTCTCATGAGTGCTTATAAGAAAAAAAATGTCATTCAAGGCAAAGGGTATTGTTTATGTGTTTTCTTTCCACAGGTGAAAAGGTGTAAAAGATTAAAGAAATCACGACAAGGCACTTGTGATGAGACCCAGTGTTTGTATGGAAGTGATGAATCACTAAACTCTACACCTGAAACTAATATTACACTGTATTTAAATAAAAACTTGGAAAGAAAAAAGATAAAAGAAATCGAATGTAAATTCACTGATAATAAATGAAATTATTATTAGGAATTGCTCTTTTAAAAGAATTATTGCTGGGTGCCTGGGTGGCCCAGTAGGTTAAGTCTCTGCCTTCAGCTCAGGTCATGATCTCAGGGTCCTGAGAACGAGCCCCGAATCGGGCTCTCTGCTCAGCGGGGAGCCTGCTTCCTCCTCTCTCTCTGCCTGCCTCTCTGCCTACTTGTGATCTCTGTCTGCCAAATAAATAAATAAAATCTGTTTTAAAAAAAAGAATTGTTGCAGAGCTATCAGCAAATATATTCGATGGGGTGCAAAAGGATAAATAAAAATAAAGAACAAGATCAAGGAAGAGGAAATAGGATAGATTTCTATTAGAAGAGAGGAAAATAATAAACAGTAAGCTAAGAAAGACAGAGGATTAAAAGTGAGAGAGAAGAAAGAAACCCTACACCCTGCCCAAAATAAATGAGAATGAGTCACTGAGAAACAGAAATTAGGTCACTTTTGAATGTCTAAAATCTAGTATCTAAAATATCTAAAATATAAAACGAGGATGGCAGCGAATAAAAACAGAACAGCAATTACAGAAATACTAGGAGCAAAAGAGAAAAGTAAGCAATATATGATTTGGCCAAAATAAAAATCAGGAGCGTGTGCAGCGCTGATAAAAGGTGAAGAAGAGTCTGGGTGTCTGGGACAACCACAGCAGGGGTGTGAACAAAACTCATGGCAGGTGTGGCAGAGTGTTGGCGGGAAAATACAAGTGAGAGAGTGAAGACCAGCACCAGGAAGTAGATTTGACCGGGCAGCCAAAGCAGGGTCAAATCCTGCCAGCACACGGAGACTGGAAGTTTTATAAAACAACCACAGCAGAGAGTGTAAGGAAAGGAAAGCGGATGGGGAGAATATGCATGCCACAGAGATCTCCTGAGACTGGCACTGCTTCACGAATTTACAACCTGGCTCTTTTCAGAAAATGTTGGCCAATCTTTGCACTAGGAGATTTAAAAAAAAAAAAAAAAAAAAAAAAAGGTGTTATATGTGATCAAGAAATTAAAAAAAAAAAAAGGTGTTATATGTGATCAAGAAATAAAGTGAGGTTTTCACAATCTTATGGTGGCTTATGAGTGGTCAGATCATGATTACATGGTCTGTTTTTCAATTTTTTATTTCCTTGTTGGAGAACATTGCACCAGATCAGTTTCACCGTTTTAAAAGACAACAGAAAATGACTGTATAGTATGCAGAGCAGAAAGCAACGTTTTTGCTTGTGAGCAAGACTGCTCAAAAATTTCCATTAGAGAAACACACAAGGCCATGGAACTTAACGTTTTTATAAATTCAGTAAATCCTAATTAAATTACCGCCCCTTCTTCCATAATTGCCTGGACATTAGTAAGGAGATTCTTTAATATTTCTTCCTTTAATTTTAATTTTTATTTTTTTAAAGATTTTTATTTATTTATTTGACAGAGATCACAAGTAGGCAGAAAGTCAGGCAGAGGTGGGGGGAGGGGGAAGCAGGCTCAATCCCAGGACCCAGGATCATGACCTGAGCTGAAGGCAGAGGCTTTAACCCACTGAGCAACCCAGGTACCCCTAATTTTTAAATTTTAACTGCAGAAATCAATTACATGACCCATTCTATTGAAAAATCAGTGAACACTGCCATGATATACATGGCACTTAACCATTCTGAAATATACAAATCTATATATAAAATCCATTCTCCAATCGCCACATGGACAAGTGCATGATAAATCTCCCAAACCGAAGAACTGATTCTCTGTGATCACACATCGTTTCTTTTTATAGGGTTGGTTGTAACTGCTTTGCATAATCCACCACTTATAAATTCTCTCTGTTTGTCATGAATGGTCCAACTTTGAAAACCGGCCTAAGCCATTTGGATGAGGGCAGTGGTGTGCTTATGTTTTTACAAGCCCTGATCTGTAATGTTTCTGAGTTCAATGTTCCCACGTGACTGATTTCAAGCTACCGACAGTGCGGCTAAACATGGACTTGAGAGATGTACACAATTGCTCTTATGTACCAATAGAAACCAACCCAGCACAGAACTCATTAGTGCCTTAATACTTTTTAAGTGTTTATTTTAAAAAATCTGATCTTGCAAAACAAACATACAAAAAACTCTGATCTTGCTCCTGGAAATAATGGCCCGGTCTTCCATTTTTGGAAAGACAGAGTGGTTTCTACAGAGTCTATATGCTCCACCATGACACAGGCTTGGGGCTAACTACAGTACCTGCAAAAGTCAGGTGAAAATGTGTAGTAATAGTTTCCAAAAGAAATTACAGTTTTCTGAGATTCTTGATGGAGAGTTGACCTTTGAACATGAATAGCAACCCTACCTCTGGTCCTTCAGATCCTGACAAGTGTGATCACTGTACCTTGTTATTCAACTCTCACAAAGCTGATCTTTGACCTAGATGAATATGTTAATCATAAATATAAGTTTGTGTGCCTTATAAATTTTAATATTAAATCAAGTACTTTATAATATTTAGGCTCAATTTCACATGTAACAGGAAAAATTTGAGAGTGACAAAAGTTGCAATGAGTCTGCTATGTTTTCTTAAAATATAAAAATAAATTACAGGCACTATATTACAAAACAATACATTACTGAAGTTTGGATGTGTAAATTAGCCTGTGTTGATATAACAAAAAAAAATGAGAGTGACAAAGATACTGATATACACATCAGGTAAATTTTTGGAAATCAAAATCATAAGAGAAAAATGAATAAAGTCTTAACTCTAGACAGCTGAGAAGGCTGTTCTTTTAGTTTAGGGAACATGAGATCTCTTATGTAAAGACCACGTAATATGAAATTTTTATACTCAAATAAATCATAATATTAAAAACAAATAATTGGATAACACATATAATAGTAATTTCAAACTATTTAAATAAAATGTGAAATTTTAATCAATATTACATTATTATGCCTGTCATAAAATTCTGCATCCAATGGGACAAATTAAAGGTATAATTTATGTCCAGTGATGAAAAATATATTTGACAAAGGACTATTACAGTGTGGGGAACAACAAAAGTACAAAGAAAACACCGCATATTGCTGATATCCAAACATCAGCTCTACCACTCTGGAGTACATAGCATAATCCAAGCATACTGAGAAATAGTACAAATAGGGCAGCTTTCCACTGCAAAGATGACCAGTGTACATCGTCATCCCATGTGTCGCAACTATGATGCTTTCAGGAGAAAGAAAACTGAAGGCATGTCAGGTCTAACTGATTCTTAGCACCAAGGAAAAAACAAGTTGGACTATCCACGGGGGGCACCTGATGAAGTACAGAACAATTAGACCAAGTGGTTTCATATACTAATTTGTAAATTCTTCCTATCATGCAAATATTTGCACTGATGTCAACAACTACAGAATTACCATTAATTAATCCTGATCCTAATGCTGATTTCAATGACATTGGTGGTCTCCATTCATCATCATGTTTCTCAAAAGCTATGTTCTCTCCAAAGAGTCATATTAGGAGATAAATTACAATTATAAAATGGGGTGATGCTCTAAAGATTGTTTTAAAAGCAAGCGCTTTAAACTAAAAAAAAAAAAACGAAGCTGAATGGATTGTGGAGCCATCTCATTAAATTCACAAGTGTCCTGAGCAGCACATTCTGGAAAAGAGTCAAAGAAACAATACCTCAAAGAAGTGACTCATTCTTTTTATCAGATTAAGGATCTACACTGGGAAAATAAGCACTGATTTCAACAATGTTAAAATTATTGTTTTAGCTTTCATATTATGTGCTCAACTGAAAAGCATCAATGTTTGAAGCTTAGCATTTTAAATCTTTTCCCTATTATTGAAAGTTTACTGCGTTCTTAATTAAAAGGAGCAAAAATGAATTTGACGGTCAACCCGCCAGGCCTGTCAGTGGTTTCAGTTGACCAAATTAAAGGTTAACTTCATGCAAAAAGACCCTCAACAGAAACATCCAGAATAATGTTCAACCAAATGTCTGAATACCTCCTGGCTCAGTCAAGGCGACACACGAAATTAACCCTCACAGGTCTTATTCTCTTTGTGTATGGTTAGATTTAATTTGTTAAAATTTTGCTGAGAACTTTCATATGTATGTTCATTAGGAATTGGCCTGTTTTTGTCTGTTTTTGGTAAGAAGGTAACAATGACCTTACACAATAAGTTGGGAATCATTCTTTCCTCTTATGAGTAGAGTCAGTACTATTTATGATTTAGGTATTTGGTAGAATTCACTACTGAATTCATCTGTGTCCATGTTTTTCTTTGAAAAATTTCAACGATGATTATAATTTCTTTAATTCCTCTAAGGTCATGCAAAGCATCTATATCTTACACGTGCTTTGTGTATTTCAAGGGCTATGCCCATTTTAAAGAAGTTGTTGAATTTATCCGTATAAAGTCTGTATGGACCTGGGCCTTCCTAAGGCAGAGGCTACGACACGATGAGACAGTACCTGCAAGACAGTATGAGGGCAAATGTCTGCAAGAGAAAATGTAGAAGGAACTGGAAAAGCATGGTGGCTTCTGCGTCCTGCCTTTGAGAATCCAGAAGCTATGTAAAAAGTGAGCATCATGACAGAGCCATGTTCAGAGAGGCTCAAGTCACATGGAGAGTCCTTAGAAGAAGGGATGTCATGCAGATAAAGGGAAGCCAAGGAGCCCAAGGCACTGGATAGGAGAGGGAATAGTGCAGCCTTGAACGTGGGTCCTCTAGCCCGGGACACTCCAACTGACACCATGAAAATGACAGAACTGTCAAGCTGAGCCCTTCTTGAATTTCCTTACCCATAAAACTACAGCACAATGAAGTCATTCTTTTGGAAAAGCTCATTAAGCAGCAATAAATAACTGAAGGCAGAGAGGGGAAGAGAGAGAGTAGTTTCTAGTCATCCACCTAGAAGCCAAGCACATCCAACCATCAAAACTGGAATGTAAAGGGGATGCTGGTAGAGAATTCAATGAGAAGCTGCTATCTCGCTGGGTCCACATTAAGCATCTAGTGATGGGGCCAACACCACATCTGGTTGCCAGGGCTACCAGGCACCCCCCCCCCCAAAGAAAAAGAGCTGGACAAAAAGTATAGGAGAAAAAGGACAAGCACTTTTGTCTTTGTCTACTGCCATGTCTAATCATGGTGCATCAGAAAGCAGTGACTTTTGCTTTATTTTTGCTTCTCAAATTTTTCACAAGCTCCTCTTTGAAAGATGAGACACCATGCAGATAAAGAGAAGTCAAGGAGCCCAAGGCACTGGTTAGGTGAGGGAATGACCTTGAATGTAGGTCACTTAAGTGAACCCTCCATGGAAGGAAGTACACAATGAAACATCATTCCCAGTGTAAACATGTTAATAATGGGATGATTCAGCACACATGGAATTTTTAGAATCCTCAAGTCCCATAAAAATTCTTGCTGGGATTGTATTTGAAAATATATTAAATTGAAAGATGTATTTGGGGATAATGCCTATTTTTGTTATTTTAAGTCTTCTGATCTATGGACACGGTAATATACTTTTTTTCTGTCCTGCTCCATATGCATAGTGACTCATCTGAGCGTTCAAGTACTTCTGTATTTCATTTTTTTAATTTAATTTAATTTTTTTGTGCGTGTGTTCCAAAAGTATTGTCTATACACCTTACCCAGTGTTCCATGCAATATGTGCCCTCCTCTATACCCACCACAAACTGCCCTTTTATTTTCAAGCCTGGCCTCTTGACCCTTTACTCTGTACTCTGTTTCTGGAACTTTCCTTGTACATCTTAGAAATTCTAAATTTATTTTCTATGCTTTTTCAATTGTTCAATAAGTCTGTTTTATTTTGTTGACAACTCAAAATTAATTCTTTTTTATCTTAAAACGTATTTGTTTCATTCATACCTATCTTTTGTTCATCTTTTACTTGTTCACTTACCACACACATTTTTCCTTCATTGAGTATCCAGATACACTTAAAGTCAATGTCAAACTGTTCCTAGAAAATCAATTTTAACGCAAGTAAATTCATGTTTTGATTCTTCATTCTGTTAGATGCCATTCTTATCGATAGATTTTTCTTTCTTTGGCTTTCAAGATCATTTGGAGGTCGAAGATTGTTTCCCTTTGCTTTGGACTCTTCCTGACTTCCTGTTTTGCCTCCAGCTGTATGGTATCACTGGGAGAAGGCAAATCAAGTCCATGGGGATGCTCTTTACCTAAGCCAGCAGAATTCTCTAAACTGTGTGTCCAGACACAGGATGCCTCCTTTTTGTTTTTTAAGCCTCTTCTCAGAGGTAGATGAACAATTTCTAGAACCTAATATCAGGTAGTGATCTTGTGTAGGGTCTCTGTCCCGCATGGAATTCTTGTAGGAATCCCTACTGCAGAAGACTAAGGAACACTAACTGCTAACTTCATTCTCAACCACTCCTATCTATCCCTGATCCTGGAGCACACCAAGCCTGTAGATGCATCCCAGCTCCTATTCCCACACATCTGCATGAAGATATCAAACCATGCCCTTCCTCTCATTACCCAGTGTTTTCACTGATCTGCTGCATTGTTTCTTGGGCTTCAATTTCGGTTTATAAGCATTTTGGTTCAGTTTTTTTTTTTTAACATTTTCACTAATTATCAAGCCAAGGGGAGATTTATTTATACCAATGTTTGTCAATAAGTAGAATGTGTGGTTTCCACTCTTTCTCTACTTAAAATGAATCTGTAATCATGCTTCCCACTGTCTACTCAGTTTGTATCTAATATGAATCCATTTGGTTGAATTGGTCTCTGACATAAGAATTTGTAGAACTACAATCTTCAGAATGCATTGTTGATACCACTTTTTCTATCCCATTCCCAACAACAAGCCTTAGTTTTCAGATTATGAACCTTCTCTTCTCTTACAGTCATCCCTTCCCACTAACATCTAATCCTTATTTCTGGCACAGATGATTACTGGAACATGTTCTCTCTGTGTGTGAAGAAAGGTGCTGTGGTGTGAAGACAGGAGAAATATTCTGGTTCACTAGCAACACAGTAGCTCTATACTGATGGAAGCCTGTCCAAATTCCTTTATTTTTTTTAAATTTTATTTAAGTTCAATTAGCCAATGTATAGTACATTGTTAGTTTCAGATGCAGCGTCCAATAATTCACTGGTTGCATATAACACCCAGTGCTCATCACATCATGTGCCTTTTTTAATGTCCTTCACCCAGTTGCCTCACGCCTCCATCCACTGTCCAATTTTCTTAACCCAAAGGACAGACTGGGAGAAGTGCAGAGTGGGTACAGGCCACTCTTGTGTTTTGCATTCACTTCTATCACTTTTACTTGAGTAATCCATTACGGTTAAAGTTATGTGAAATTCTTCCCAAATTCTGGCAATGGGTTAATTTATTACTCTAATTTGTGGTGTTTCGCAAGCAAGGAAAACTCACTTATGAGGAAGTTAGGATAGAATATGCCAGTCATCCCTAGTCATTTAAAAATGAAACATCCCACAGGTCTAAAGTAGTAACACACAAGGCCTGATGCACAGAGCTTCATGGTGTAAACGAAGTTTTCTGAGGAGGGCATCTGCATAAAATACTATGGGGACAGTAAACCAATTGCCCTGAAGAAAAGAGAGGCTTCACTGAGCACTGCTGTATGCATTCTCATTTTTCTGCTTCTCTGAGAGTCATTGGTTCTTTTCTTACTTAATTGCATTTCTATTTACTTCAACTGGTTCTTCTGCTATTTTGTTACATATCCTTCTATGCAAGTACTGGAAAAAATTTACATCTATCCTACAAGAATCTCAGCTTTGTGTATTTTTCATGCTTTGGTCTTACATAGAAACTTGGTTTAACAGCTTGATCTTTCTCATTAATTTAATCAATATGTTTTATGTTACCTTAATGAAAGCCTGGGATGAATTTGGTAATGTCTATAAAATAGTCAATGGAGCTCTGTAAGTGTACATCTTGAGCTTATTTGTTCCGTTCCTCTCTCTGCCCTTCCAATTAAACTGGAAATTTTGTATTCTGCCCCAGAATTCAACTGCCTCCCCCCAGTACATTTTAAGAAATGTTATCTCCATTCCTGACACAGTGAAAAGCAAGCAATGCACCCAATTTCATAGAGAGCTGACATAACTTAAAGCCCTCCAAATGCTGTCTTTATTTTGGCATTGGTTTCCGACAGGGTCTGCAGGGGCTGAAACATGAAATGCTTTCTGCAAGTCTGCTGTCTTTTACGTCGCTTAAGAAACTGCTTTCCAAGTTTTGAAACTCAATTTCTCCTATTGTCTTTGGCTCATGTGCAGTTTTGTTCATTCAAAGTTTGTACAGAAGAATGGAGCTTTAGCATTCATGGCAATGATGGAATCACAGTGAGCTAACAGAGGTTGTAATTTAGCTGGCAAACAAACTGCAAGACAGGGATAGAAGAAAAGTACCAATCTTTTTGGTCGTATTCTTTCTTGACTCTTGTAGTAATTTTAGAAAAATCTTAGTCCCTACAAACCCCTGCCTAGGGAAACATTTTACACATAGACATCTGGGTTGGCTTTTAGTAGTAAGAGCTTATTTTTGTTGTTGTTAATTGAAGTCATTAAAAAGAAATTTTTTTCTTGAAATATTTTCCATACGCTCAAACTAGGTGAAAAGTAACGCAGTTGATGTGATATATATCCAGTGAATAAAAAATAGAAACCAATGGCATATAGGAGGAGAAGGCAAGTCACCACCCAGAAAGGAAGAATTAAAATGTAGGAATGTGTATAAAATACTGTGGTATCTTATCTTGCCCATACAATGACATACCTTATATGCTGATTGGAGAAATATAGTATTCATTAACCCCAAGTGAGTGAACACTGAACTTTCATTATTTCTGTCTTGCTTCCTGTGTCATGTCCCAACTGTGCCAGGAATTAGCATCGAAGCACCTTTTGAGAAGCTCAAACTTACATATGCCTTAGTGACGTACCTTCCTCCCCATGAATGGTATTGAGGGACACCAGCTGTGGACTGCCTCCTTACTCCCTGTTCTCACTGCTTTTCCTTCCCTTTCCCCACAGGACCTGCTCCCTGTCTGTCCTTGCTAGAACCATCAAGAGATCCTAAGCTACACTTCTGTTCCAGGAAGTGGAGGGAAAAACGGGTCTGGGCAGAGAGCGGAGCGTCTCTCTTCTTCTCTCCTCAGGGCTCTATTTTCTGAGAGGTTGTCCTTTTCCTCAAGGCCCAGAAGCAGCACCACTTACCATGACTAACTATAGGCATCCTGCCCACCTTTCCTCAGCCCACTAAAAAGTTTTTATTTAAAGTAACCAAGCGGGGCATCTTGGGTGGCTCAGTTGGTTAAGCAGCTGACTCTGGATTTTGGCTCAGGTCATGATTTCAGGGTCCTTGCTCATGATGGGGCTCCTTGCTCCGTGGTGAGTCTGCTTGAGGATTCTCTCTGTCCTTCTTTCTCTACCCTCCCCCGACCCTTGCTCACTTCTCTCTCTCTCTCTCTTTTTAAAATAAATAAATAAATCTTAAAAAAAGAAAAAGAAAAAGGAAAAGGGAGAAAAAGAAGTGTGAGTCAGGGAACACACAGAGAAGATGCCTAGAATCTTTTATTTCTACTACAACGTAAGTAAAATATAATCAGAATACCCACGATCAGTCATGATAACCTGTACTGCCTCAGTTTTTCCAAAGGCTTTGTGAAGAAAGAGAGAGGGGAAGGAAGAGAAAGAAAAAAAAGAAGACAAGAGGGCGAGATTCTTTTTTTTTTTCCTATTTATCTTTTTGTAGTAGTAGTGATAGTAGTTAATTCCCTTATAAATCCTCAAGTGACCCGTTGTGCTTGCTTCAGGGTCTAGAATGTAGAAAAATCTATGAGACTGTCTGGTCCATAATAAGCTAAGCAAGGAAGGAACAGATAGGTCACTGGGTCTGATATTGGGAGCCTTCAGAAGTTCAAGTAAAGGAAGAAGAGAGAGACAGAGGGAGAGTAGACAATAAAGCAAAAGGATTTCTGGATTATGCAAGCAAAGGGCTGAATTGCGCAATGCTTCCAAACCCACCTCTGTCTCTCTGAGATGAGGGTTGCCAGATAAAACAGAGAATACTCATTAAATTTAAATTTTAGCTAAAGAGTATTTTTTTTTCCCTTTAAATGTGTCTCGGATATTTTGGGGAGGGAGATAGTTACACCAAATAATCATGGGTTATTTATCCAAAATTCAACTTTAGTTAGACATCCTATTTTTATTTGCTATGACTGTCGCCCCTACTGGTTGCTGTCTTCTGTAGATCCAATCCAGAGAGCTTAGTGTTCTGAGGTGTTTTGATATCTCAGGTCCTGTCCTTCCAGTTATTGTACTGCTAAAAGTTTATAAGGATATAGAGTGGTGTAATATTACATATATACTATGGTCTTAGTGTTTTTTTTTTTCCCCTGCACATGTCTTCTTTCTACTTCTGTGTTCTTTCCTCCCTGTAAAATATATTATCTTGAGTTATAAAAAAGATATGGGAGATTAAAATAGTCAAATCTTGACTTCAGAAACCCTAATGAACTGATGGGTTAAACAATTATTTTGAGAAGAATACAGACACATACGCAAAATTGCCTGACTGAAGCAGCTGGAGAACAGAATCACAGGGAAAGCAACATTTCTGTCCTGGCAGCCTTGGAAGGTATCTCAACACCCTCACACCATATCAGCAAACTGCAGATATGAATCTCAAGGCACAAATGGATGCAAAGGGATAACTTTGTGGTATAACTAAGTTTAATTTCATTTGAGGGGCGCCGGTCCACTGGGTTGGTTAATATTGTAAGCTCATCTAGTTCACAATAATTCATATGCATTTTAGGGCACTGGATTTAATTTATTTTATTATTTTTTAAAGATTTTGTTTATTTATTTGTCAGAGAGAGAGCAAGAGTGAGCACAGGCAGAGTGGCAGGCAGAGTCAGAGGGAGAAGCAGGCTCCCTGCGGAGGAAGGAGCCCGATGTGGGACTCGATCCCAGGACGCTGGGATCATGACCTGAGCCGAAGGCAGCTGCTTAACCAACTGAGCCACCCAGGCGTCCCTGGATTTAATTTATTTTATGAATAGTATGTAGTATATCAGCTATGTAACAGCAGAATGAATGGAAACTTGTCCCAATCATCAGTACCTATTGCTATTGGCATCTCAGGTCTCTACTGATCCCTGTTTGCCCATCTTCCCCCGAGCACAAAACTCCCAGTCTCGGCATCTGTTTACATATTCCGAGAGTCCAGGTGCTTTTCTTTTCAATGCAATGGTGAAGCGCTGAGGGATCCTGAGGCTGGTTTGAACCCTTGACTCAGAACGTGCCTGGGCATTTTTGATCTGTTCCTCCAGAACCACACTGAATCAGGGCTCACTATGAAATTTGCTGTCTTCCCAGTTACCAACCCAAATGCAAGTCAGGGGTGTTTTCTGTCCCTGGAATCTCAACCTCATCTGAGGGTTCTGCTGGGCTCTGTCTCTGGGGAGTAGACATGTACGACGTGTTTTCTCAGGGATCTGCCATCCTTCAGCAATCTTAATTCCAGGATTGACTTTGAGCCCTGGGGAACAGTTTGCAATGTCTGGAGATACTTTCAGTCGTCAAAAGTGAACAAGTGTACTAGTTTCTAGTGTGCCAATGCCCACAATATTCTTAAACATCCTATGATGCTCAGGATGGTTCCCACCTCCTTACCGCTATCTCAAAAAAAGAGTGACTCATCCCAAAATTTCAGTAGTGCTGAGGTTGAAATATACTGCTTTAAAACTGTGTGAAATGATCACACAAAGCTGATGAATTCTGTGACTCCTGTAATACACCACTCACTGCTGAAGTTTACAATTGTAAACCTCAGATGTGAGATATGATGCTATGGGCCAGATATGTGATACTGTTGCCAGTCAGAATCTAAAGGAAATAAATCCTTCTTCAAGGCACTTTACAATTGCTATTTTGGTTGCAATCAAAGTTCACAAATGCTCCACAGGCTACAACTGTTATTTTGTTATGTAAAGAAGGTTATTACTGAACTGAAAGTAAGAAAATATGACTGGTAGATAAAAGTTATTTTTAATGGATGTGAGTAAGCTTATGTTTGGCTTTAATGTATGGTACTGATTAGGTAGTTTTCTACTAACATCTCAGTAATGATAGTATTAGAAACCTCTACCTCCTTACTTCAAACTAAAGTAATTGAAGTGTACAAAGCAGACAGAAGTACTCTGATGCTATGGTCCAGTGATAACCGGCCATCTCCCAGACCTTCCCCTAAATGTAATACAAATCCTTCAGCCCTCAATAAAGGAAAGTGCCAAAAAAGAAAAAGAAAACTTACCTTGAGGAAATCTTAATGAGAACTTCCTAATGATAAGATCTGTTACCAACATACATGTCCTCATAATAAAAATAAATTTTCTGTGCACAGTTGAAGATTTTATTACTTTGTTGAATAACATTTAAATATTTTAGACTTTGTCAAGTTCCCTTCATAGTCATTTATAATAATAAGAGCTGCTGTTCATATTTGGGAGAGTAATAAAAATGCATAGTTTCTATAAAATCGTTTTAAGTTTTTCATATATATAAATAAATGATAAACGTATACTTCTTTTAAAAATCCCTCTGGAGGGTATATATGTGTATATATATATATAATTCTCCAAGAAATGTATCAATGCAATTTAGTAGACTCAATTGTAAGTTTGTGAGTTTTAGTTCTTCGGACAAAACACTTTTTTTCTCCACGCCTCAGTTTCCTGACTGGCTAAATAAAAGTAATGGCAACTGACTTTCTCTCACGGATATTTCAAAGAGCACTAAAATATTTCCAAAGGATTCAACACCACAGATTGCCATATATCCTGTTATTTAGTGACACAAGAGCCAAGATGCAAATTAGAATCAGCGGGAATTCGGAGCTACTCCACAAAAACTTCTGACTTTGAGGTGCAAAGAAGAGGTGCTGCTCATTCTGTGGCATTGTCAAGGGCAAGCCTGGATGGCAGTATGGAAGTGGCAGTTCCATACAGCCTACCCTGCTGAGACATGCATTCTAAACAAATTCTTGTGTTTGATCTGTAGATTTGGCTTCCTGATAGAACCTCCAACATACACCATCCAACCACCAAAGCCAACTCCAAATGAGCATAAATTGAGTAAAAATTGGATGCAACTTCTGGTCATGCTTTTATTAGTTATTTCTCAAAACCAGATTGTCATGCCTAAATCTCCCCTACATAGAAGTTCTAGAACCTTCTACAGATCCTCCAGCAATACCATTATCTCATTGCCACCATTATCTCTTTTGTATCCCTTACTGAAGGGATACAAAAGAGTTGTGTGTTTGTTAGAGTATCTGTAAACTGGTTGGTTGGCCAAGCTATGTAGCGCCCCGTAAATAATACATGTTATCCCCCTGCAAGACAGTAGAATGACACATAGCATCCGGTTCATGCCTGTGTTGGAATCAAAGGGGAATTCTCCAGCTGTGGTCTAACCTTACACTCCTCATTGCCTTTGTCAATGAGAACTTAAGGCAGCTGGATCCTTGTCATTTCCCCACCCTCACCAACTCTATCCCAGCAAGGACAGAAGAGAGTCAAGTTCATTACAGAGTTTTCATAGCTGCCTCTCCTTTTGAGGGAGGATGATTTTGTCATTTTCTGAGGTCAAAGGAATTACAGAATTTCAGAGTGAGAGAACGAATCATTTTTGTTCTTTCTTGGCTGAAGGACAAAGCTTATGACTGTTGTTTAAAATTCTGTTGTAACCAATATATACAGCAATCTGTTTGCTACAAAAGTGCTCATTTTTCAGTTGATGGCCCATATGGTTACAGACCCCGATAAAAATAAGGGGCTAAATTGGGATTCAAATATTTTACCTTAATATTCATTAAGCTGCTCATTAGGTATTCCTATGGGTTGCCTAAAAATATAAACACCCTTACAGATAAAATTATTCCAATCCTGACGAATCCATTCACCATACTGCATGTGGGAAAAATCTCCAAAAATGGGGAAATAAAAGGAGCTTTATAATAAAAATACTGTTTTCGAGGCCAGAATAGTCATATTAATTATGCAACCAGCACTACTTTGCTTAAATTACCTCAGCCTCTGCATTTGAAGAGCCTTATTAAATAGTTATGTCCCTGTATATTTAAAGAAAGAGAGTTTTATTCATTTGATTAAACTATTTTTATTGTGTAGGATTGCAGGATTATAATCCTAGGTATTAAATATCTCCTTCCACCTACCCTCATCTTTTCTACCTCCCTAGCAAGGAAGAAAAAGAAGAAAATGAGTATTACTTTAGCTACACAATCTTACCAAGCAAAGTAAACACAAGAAATTTCTAGAGGTTCTTCTTAAAAAAAAGCAGAGAGGAGAATCAATATAAAATTGCCAACAGCTTCCTGACAAAAGTTCCTCATAAGCACTTTGGCCTCTGTGTATTTGTTTAAAGTCATTCTGAATACCATCCATATGCTTTACTTGCAGTATGAATTCGTTTTAGCTGACAAAGGGAAGGTCTCCACTCCTCCCCCGTTCTCATCAGACAAGCAAGTTATACCTTCCAGAGGAAGAAACTGAGGTTGCAGTTCACTCTCTTTCGCTACTTTGGCGGCTCTAAGAAATTAGTTCTCTTGCCTTGGAACAAGTTCTTTTCAAGAGAAAAGCCCCTTCAAGTCCCTATAAAGATGGTCACTCTAAAATGCATTACTTGTATTAAAAGCCAAGAATGTTAGAGACATATACAAAGCTTAGCTAACATTTGGCTTTTTATGAATCCCTTCTTTTCTGTGGGTGTTTTGAAGCTTATTTATTACAATGTCACCAATTCCTTTCAGGAGCTTCTTGAGATGGGAGTGTGAAACCCTTCCTGGCCTTTGGAGCAGGAAAGAGCTCATTAAAATGGGAGAGGAAGATGGCAGATCCTCCTTGGACCTTCCTTGATATGATCTGACAAAACACACCATGGAATTACATTACAATGTGATGCCTCCTACAGAGAGGCCAACGATATGATCTTGACTACTCCATATTGGGACACATCAGCTTGAGGCTAATGAAACTCAAAGCAACGGGGCCTATTTCTATTGAGCATTGGATAATCATAAGGTCACGTCAAAAATAATATTAATTAACCTCAGGGATAAATATTCAGGCGTTGTACAGGAGGTGCAAAAATGAACTCGGTGTATTTTTCTCTAGTGATTTAAATGTCCTGAGTCAATTCAACTCCCTCTTTTTGATAAGTTACTCAAGAGACAAAGGAGTAATTTCCTTTTTTTTTAAGAAAGAAAATCATAAATAAGTAGGAGGGAAATTTTAACTTAATGTTCTACTGGGGACTGATGGAGATTTAGACAACGCCAATATTGTAGAATATTAAAAATAATACTTAATATTTAGGTATGAAATACGTTAGATAATTGGTTTTTTTTTTCAGTAAAGTGTCTTTCAGGTTGTTTTGAAAGTTTAAAATGTTAATTTTATAATCAATTGATTTAGCTTTTCTGGAGTATATGGAATGCAAACTAATTCAGCATGGGAGGAAGGCTTAAAGCAGGAGTATCATGTCCATATACACTATGGAGTATTATGCCTCCATCAGAAAGGATGAATACCCAACTTTTGTAGCAACTGAAGGGGTGGGGGGTGGGAGGTTGGGGTACCAGGTGGTGGGTATTATAGAGGGCATGATTGCATGGAGTACTGGGTGTGGTGCAAAAATAATGAATACTGTTATGCTGAAAATAAATAAATTTAATTAAAAAAAAAAAGAGGTAATGGGCCGACCCACTGGTTCGGAAGGAAAATTATATGACAGAAAATAAAGTTAGCAAATTTAGCTATTCTGGAATATTTTCTGCAAAAAAAGGTCCAAAGAACTTATAATGAACTTACGTCTTTTGGGTGAAATAACCCACTGCCATATCCTTTGTCCTGTTTTTAGTGTGAGCTGTGGGAGAGACAGGATTTAGTGGAAATGGCCAGTACCTAAAGCCTCAACTCATTTTTAAAAGGATTGGTACACTTCAGAAGTGTTAGGAGCTCACAGAGATGTCAAAGGATTAAAAAATTACATGATATGGAATACTGGGATAGTAACCGATTATGGTTTAAACCATTGAGACTATCCAAAGCTTCTTTTCTTTTTCAAGGGAAAAAAAGAAGATTCAGCACCTAATCTCTTTTACCATTTACACTTGGGTTGATAGGTAATGGCCTTCTATTTGTGTGAAAATATAAATTTAAGTTTTTAAAGTTCACATGACATGCAACTTTGTTTCCTGTACGTCTGGTATTTAAAAAGTTCATAGCTTTCTCTTCAGCCAACAGTTTAGAATATCTGTACTAAAAGCTCTCTTCAGAATATTCAATTATTAATTAATTACAATCTAGCTTTTCTCACAGGTTCATTTAAGAAATTAGATATTTAAGAGTCAGTCTAATGGCTGTATTAGCGATGTATTCAACTCCGTTAGTGAATTAGAGGAGACAAGTAGAAATCAAATTGTTCCTGAACCAGGTTTTCTCAACTGCTACAAAAATGCTTGTCCTTATTATAAAAATGTTTCATACATGCATTATTTATTTGAACAGCAGTCGTGTCTTTGTGAAAATCAGAATTGAAGACATTAGCCATTGTGTTATCAAAGGTCTCTCAGATAACCACCACCCTCCTTACTTTGGTTAGTTTTTTGGGGAAAAAAGAAGCTGTATCTTGGTAAATCAAATTCTGTGATAGAGTCCAATGTGTTCTCTTTTAACTTTGGCTTCCAAAAGAGTTACAAGCTAATTTAGTGTTAATCTGCTCGTGCTCAGCACACATTTCCATCCATCTTTGTTCCTTTTAACGTGTCCTTTAGGGGCACCTGGGTGGCTCAGCTGGTTAAGCCTCTGCCTTTCATCAGGTCTTGGGATGGAGCCCAGAGCTCACATAGGGCTTCCTGCTTAGCAGAGAGTCTGTTCATCCCTCTCTCTCTGTCCTTCCCCCACTGGTAATCTCTCTTTCTCTCAAAAAGTAAATAAATTCTTTTTTAAAAAGATTTTATTTATTTATTTGACAGAAGGAGACACAGCTAGAGAGGGAATACAAGCAAGGAGAGAGGGAGAGGGAAAAGCAGACTTCCCGTAGTGCAGGGATCCCGACGCAGGGCTCCCTCCCAGGACCCTGGGATCACGACCTGAGCCAAAGGCAGATGTTTAATGACTGAGCCACCTGGCTGCCCCTCAAATAAATAAATAAAATCTTAAAAAAAGAAAACAACAACAACAACAGAACACATGACCTGTTTTTGAAAACCATTTGTTTTTTTTTGTTGTTGTTGTTGTTTAAAGATTTTATTTATTTTATTTGACAGAGAGATCACAAGTAGGCAGAGAGGCAGGCAGAGAGAGAGAAGAGGAAGCAGGCTCCCTGCCAAGCAGAGAGCCTGACTCGGGGCTCGATTCGAGGACCCTGGGATCATGACCTGAGCCGAAGGCAGAGGCTTTAACCCACTGAGCCACCCAGGCGCCCCTTGAAAACCCTTTATTAAGAAATAATTTAAATACAAGAAAATGTACTCACTTTTTAATTGTGCACTTTGATGTTTTTGACAAATATATACAATCCTATGATCACAACTAAGACATAGAACATCAAAATTTCCTCAAAAATTTGATTTGTGCACAAAAAATTGATTTGTGCACCTTTATTTTTCAATTGCCCTACCCCAGGGTCAAACAATCTGTTTCCTGTCACTCAAATTTACTTTGCCCATTTTAGAATTTTCATGTATTTAGAAATAAACAGGTATTTCTTTGGATCAGGCTTCTTTTGCTTAGAAACATATTTGAATAATTTCAACCATACTCCTTTCATTTTTCCAAGTGAAATGTCTCAGTAAGTAAAGAATCTTCAGTAGGTAAAGAGTCCATTTTTTGGAGGGGGGGGCTGGCTTTTATGATTTTTTTTTTCTTATCATTACTTTTCAGAACTCTGATATGCTAGGCACTGGTGTGTGGTTTTGTCTTTATTCTGCCTAGGTCACTGATCTTTGTTTTTTGAGTTTATAGCTTTCTTTTTAAAGGAAACTTCTGGTTATTATTTATTTAATGATTTGGTTTTTTTGTTTTGCTGTTTTTTGTTTTGTTTTTTGTTTTTTGTTTTCTTTTTTTTACTTTATGCTGTGAGACTCCTATTTTCTGTGTGTTATTTATCATAGCTCACTTTACAAAAGCTCTATTAAAAATTAAAAAAAAATTTTCTCTCTCTCTGCTTGAGTTTTGCTGGGTTTTATTGTTATAGTTAAAAGTTTTCCTGTCTTTTCATTGCACTCTCTAATCTGCTATTAATCCTATCCAGAAAAATATCTTCATTTCAGATATTATAACTTTCTCCTTTAGAAAATTCATTTGCTCTGTCCCTTACTACCCCAAACAATCTACCTTGCTGTACCTTGTGTTCATGTCTTTCTTTAAATTCTTGGCAAGTTGCTTGTTTTTACACGGTAGTTTCAGCCTCCCTGCATTTCTAGGGAAGTTTCAAGAGACTAATTTTTTCTCCTGGTTGTGAGTTATACTATCCTTTTTTTTTAAGTAGATCTGGCAATTTGTATTAAATTCTGAACATCGTATATGTTAAGGTGATAAATGTCTCCATATTGTTTTCTTCCTTCAAAGAATATTGAATTTCATTTTATCTATTAAACTGCTTGAAGTTCATCTTGATTATTTTAAAATGTGTTTTTAAAATTTGTTAGGATGGAACTAAACTATACTGTAAAGCCAGGTGTTGCTACCACTATATTACATTTCTGGGACCTCTACTGAATAAAGTTGATCGTCAAGGTCATGCCACTGGGTCTGGTCAGAACTCACACAGCACTCAGTCCTAATGAAGTCTGGAATTTGTTCTGCCTACAGTTCGTGGTAGTTTCTCTTGTCTCATGGAGCTTTCCTACATGTATGTGAATTAATATTCAGCAACAGACTCAAGGAGATCATGCAGATTTCTGGGGTGCCATCTCTGTGTGGCTCCCTCTCCCATCTACCAGACATCCCTACTGTATCAACCCCCGACACACTGATTTCTATCTTGTTGTTTGTTTATTTCCAAAACATGCTTCCAGGCATAGAGTCGCCATGTTTGTAGGGCCCGTCTAGGCTGTTACTCTTTTCTCAGGGGCCAACGTTTGCTGCCCATTGATGAGTATCTGAAAAACAGTTGTTGCCTACATTGTCCAATTTTCTAGTTGTTTTTCAGCAAGAGGGCAAGAGGGCAACTGGGCTACCAATTAGTCTGTCATGATAGAAGTGGAAGTCAGCAGTCTGTTTTATTATTAGAATTTCTTTAGTTAAGCTAACTAACCATTTAAGCCACATCATATAGTTTTGGGATACAACTATATAAAGTCTATATAAATCCATAACAAATATTCTGAGGAAATGGAAAAACACATTTTTGACCCAGAGACCTAAAAGCGTTTAATTATCCCTTCACTTTCATCAACTTTTTGGTGACTACTTGTGTTTTAATTCCCTTAAGAGCCCAACAGACAGACAGAAAAGGAGATTCAGACTTGACAAAAAGACAATTTCTTATTTTTCAGATGAGGAAATATTAAAGGTGTATTCCATGGAACTTTTAGAGTCAGCTTCCCTTGGACCTCTTAAGCAGGAAATAGACATCAGATGCTTTAGACACTCATTTACCCCAAAACAGGAGGGGCTTTCCAGTGCTGTGATTCTTTAATTGCAAAATATTCAACCAATGTTGAACTTTCCTGTGGTTTTAGTACCACAGAAATGGTAAAATGTTATTATTGTCAAACAATAAGATAAGGCATCTTTTCAAAGAAAAGTCATGAACAATATTTTAATTATGTAAGTCTAAGATAATTGGAATTTGCTTTCGTAAAATAATTGGATCACCTATGCTTGCGTACTCACACCCTTTCTCATACCTCTAAATAAGTCAGATATGGCCTAAAGGCAACAGGACTAAGAAGAGGGAGAGTGGCCAGAGTCTGGAAGTAGGTACTGTTGCCGAAAAAACCCTAAGGGTCACTTCTACAAATAGAGTTTTAATTGATATTGTTTAAAGAGTACCATAAATAGGTATACATTTTCTTTTTTTAATGGACTTATTTCTCACATTATTTCAGTTGTACATGATGCCCTAGACAAATAACCTATAGTTAACATTACCCAATCTGGCAGAACAACTTGCTCAGGGTCAAGAAGGAGGTAGGTTTGGTGACATCTTCCATGGAATTCCCACAGGAAATTTCCTTTTCACAGATATTTTATACAACACTGAAGAGGCCTACTCAGACCTCTCTGTCAACTTGCTAAATCTCTTAATAAAAATCTGGTTGAACATATGGCATTGAGGTGTCTGTGATGTTTATACACTTGGCTTCTTTTTGTCATTCAGAAATCAGCTTAATTCTGACTTGTCCAAAGAGCTTTTTCAAACTGCCAAGGTAAAGTTCTCATTCTGCATAACATCTCTTCATTCCAACCCTTTCCCTGGAACTTACCATTATCCAATATTTTAGTTTGTTTGGTTACATCCTTCCTTCCTTATTTAGTTACGTATAGTCACCCATCCTCAGGCCTGTCCTATACTCAAAAGAAATGTTCAACACTTGAAGGCAGCATCTTGTTTTGTTGTTCACTTTTGTATCTGTGACATTTATAACAGTCCCTGATAAGAATAAAGGACTCAATGACTATTTGCTCAATTGTGAAATGGATAAAACATGGTTATCAGGGCGGTAATAGTGACGGTGAGTTCATCTCATAGACAAGAACAAAGAGGACTAGAACATGGCAGTAATCATGGTTTTTCTTTTGTTTAATTGCTAGCACATGTTTTTCAGTATTCATTTTATGATTGGACATGAAAATCATAACTGAAAATTAGAGTTGTTCTCATGGGTTGTTATAATATTTAACTTTAAAATAATTAAATTAGAATGATTGGAGTAGGGAAGACTGAGTATGGGTCTTAGAAATAAGTCTATCCGGGGAATCAGGAAATAGTGTTTAGGTGATGTTTTCAAGAAATAAATTGTAAGTGCATAAAGCATGTGCTACTATGCCGTTCTTATACAAAGCAATGAGCAAATTGAAAACATCAAGGGAATTATGTGAGAGACATCAACATGCCCTGAGAGGCAGGCAAGGAGATCAAGATAGCAACAAAACAAAACAAGGTTTTGGAGGAAGACAAAAGAACTAGACAAGTCCTACTTCTCAAGAACTGGGACAACTAAGTACTTCCATTTGGCTGCAAGCCCATAGCAGCTGACTCCCCCAAAATTGAGGGAGGGTTAACAAAGTTGAGTTAGATTTTTTAAGAATAGGTTGTGGAATGAAATGCATGTTTACTTGCAAGATAATTTTGACCCACTACTTTAGTTTTCGAAACCTGAGTTTACTCATTGTTAAAATGGAATGACATCTACTTCTTTAGGTTGTTAGAAGAATTAAGTATCCTTAATTATCCTTAAAGGATTATTAATTGTTAATTATCCTCAAAGGACTCAGCCCAGAACGAGTGGACTGGTGACTACTACACAAAATGTTACTCTAGTGATTATCAAGTCTCTTTCAGGCCACAGTCAGCCTCAAGGACTGAAGTAGGTTGGAGGCAGCCTGTTTGTATCCTATTGGGTACCAGTGCGGAGATAAAACGGCAGAATGGGGTCTCCTCTAATATACTTTGAACTGCATCCTTATTTAAGGACTCTAGGATGATTTTGGCTAAGACCTTCATGCTTCAGGGAGAAAAGGTCCAATGCAGAGTGTGAACTCATACATTAAGCTATTTCATTTTTTAATTATTGATCACTATAAAAGTTGCAAAAGGGACATGACTGAAGATCAGAATGTAAACACTATCCATTAAAATAATTTGACATAGAACTGTATTTCTACAGGTTCATTTGAAGCCAAGAATTTTAGGCATTGGCAGACCTTGGAAAAAAATCTTTTACCTATTAAGAGACATCATATAGTGGATTTTGGGCTGTTTTGGTTTAGCACCAAGATTTCATTACTCTTGGATGTGGAATACAAATAATTATCATCTTTCAAACTATTGCATAGCATTATTTCTTCTTCAGTGACTACCACTGAATAAAAGATAGCTCTATATAACGAAAAAAATAAATTTAAACCAAAACCAGAGATAATTGAATTCTGAACAAAAGTTACTTTTTAAACAATAAGGTAGTACTCAATATTTTCCTCAGGGAATTTACGGAAACACAATTCCATATGGTGATTCAAGAAAGAATTTCAAGTTTCTTGAGAATGTTCTGAGCATCACAATTTTTCACTTCAAGTAAGAAAGAGAAAGAACTACTCAGTTTTAAATAATTCTATAATTTAAAGGAGAAAAAGAATAGTAATTATCAAAATCATCTGAACATTACTTTAAAATGTCATAATAAATATATTTCTTGATAACATACTATCAACAGGGCATTTCCTACTTCGAAACAAAAAACCATAAGGAAATGATGTACTCATTAAAAGTGATAGAATAAGACTTTCCTTTTTTGTTTTCAATATGTTTCATGGCATGAATTAAGGATTCTAGATATCAGGGTTCGGGGCAAACTTTTGTGTGTGTAAAAGATAACATTCTACAAAAGATAACAAACTTTTGTGTGTGCAATACATACTACAAAAGATAACAAACTTTTGTGTGTGCAAAAGATAACATACTAATGCTGATTATCTACTTTCTCAGCTTTCAGAGCATGTTATTATCATTAAAAACACTGCCTTATATGTCTAAATTTCAGTATGGGAGCTGTTCATTAGCAAATGACTGATTTTGTTATTGTAACGATTCAGACACAATCCAAGACATTTCTTAGAGGATGTGTCAAAGTTTTCTTTTAGAATGATTAAGAATGATTGGGACACCTGAAGTCCCCTGGCCTCGAAGCCCTGCACAGTGACCTATATTTGTGAAAGGGAAGCACAGTTAGAGACACTAGTGTCTTCTCCGTGAAGACATTTTCAGTATTTCTCCAAGTGGGTGTTTCAGCAGCTGCTGATGGAAACATGAAATTTCAGACACATTCAGCAGAGAGAAATGAGATATTTTGACTAAGATATATTATCCTGTCCTGCTTTGTAGCAAAAAGGCAGTAAAGTGTTTCTGCAGGGTCAAGTAACTGAGAAGTCATCAGCTAGTGGAAGGCAAGGCATTCATGCAGCAACATAATAGAGTGGACAGAATGTGAATTAGGCAGAAGTCAAGGATTACAAAGGGGAAAAAGAAAAGCAACAGTCCACAAAACAGAAGGCCTAGGGCTCTGTGCACATGGCTCATGTTACAAAGGAAGATTTTACTAACATAGATTCAGAACCAGTCAAAGTATACAGCTATAAAGGTGTCCTGCTGAAAGAAGGCGCTATCGCTCAATTTGCTCTCCTTAGGGAGGACCTGGTGATTTCTAAATGAATTTGCAAAATGAGAAGAATGTTCTTTGGGATGGCCTTCAGTACTTGCAAAAATAAATAAATAAATAATTAGAATCTATGTTGCTTCAAGGAGAGATCCTCTCAGACAGATACAGCTTGTCAATACATAGCTACTGGTATAAAGCACAGATCACCAGGGCAACACCCAGAAACCTGACCTGTGGGAATGCTAGTGTTCACTACAACGCAAACTCCTTCATTGGCTGTGATTTTTGTTGCCCTTTTATTCTCCCTGGTTTCTCATTTACACAGTGAACATTTATGAGCATTTAATATATGCCAAGACCTATGCTGGGGATTCAGATTTGAAAGACACCTCTCCCTATAGGAAATTTCGAAGAGAATTGTAGAAAATGAAGCCATATTACTGTTCTCTTGTGGAAAGTGCATTGGTAAATTGTGACATAAGGTGTTAAAAAAAATAAAAAAGAAAGAGGAAAAAGGAATAATGCTACTCATGGCACAATTGTGATTCTACTGCTGATCCTGTTGCTTATGTTACTGCTCCGGTCTTAGATTATAATTTTATAGAAGGGAGCAAAATAAAGACAGGATCGTTTTTCTTTATTTTCTAAACCTTTAACACAATAAATGAGGTAGTCTGCTCTTTCTTGTGGAGAAACTCAAATCTTTGTTAAAGCCCCCTTTAAAAAGAATAGCATGTATATAGCTTTTAACTAGATTTTGGTAGCATGGATCTAATTCACAAGAATATTACGAAAGTGCACAGGGAATAAACTATAGTGTTCTTTTTAGCTTTTAAAAAGACATTGCCAAGGTGATTTACATAATTGAAATTCTGTATTTATAACTACAGATGTGCCACAAAATTCAGGCGAGCAGCCAGACTGTCAAAACTCTGCATTTTCATGAAAAGGAAGGTTTGTCCAAATCTTCACTGGCTCCCACATAAATAAAGCTGTTTTGGGAAACAGAAAAATAGATGGGAGCTCTTTACATCTTAAAGCACCTGCAAAGAAACACATGGCTATAAAAAGATAAATAAAAAGATGGTCAAATAGAATATGTGAAGACCAAAATAATTAAATAATTTACTGCTACAAGCCTTTAATATTTAGAAAGGTTGGAAGATTTTTGTGAGATATTTTGGATTGCTTTATTTAGAAATCAATTGAAGGTGTCATTAAGAAATATAAGCTCGTTAACCTGTAATAATTGGAGTTTTATTTGTGGTCTTGGCAACTTTAATGCCTACACATTATGGATACGGTTCCACACATGCAATCTTTTTAGAAAGCATATTGAAGTTCTTTCATTCGCCAAGTACAAATTGATTGTGGTGTCTAAGTCCCTTTCTTTCTCTCTTTCTTTCTTTCTTTGTTTCTTTGTTTGTTTGTTTCTTTCTTTCTTTTCATAATCCATTCAGTCTTCAATGCCATTTCTAAAAAAAATTAAGAAAGCTTTAAGATACAGAGTTCACTGAATTGACAGTAAAAACAATCTCTTCGAATTCTGACACACTTTTACTTTTATCTTAAATAAAAATAAGAGGAGTTTAACGTTCAGTTATATATTTTAACGATCATTTTCAATGTGCTAAGGGGTCAAATTTTTTAGTTCTTCTTTAGTATATTGAAAAGAAGAATGAAAAATAGACCAATCTTTGTAAAGTATTATTTTTCATTTGGGAAAAATAAGTCCCTATCATATGTGATATGGGTTAAGTTTTGTCTCTGATAAAAAGACATGTTGGTGTCCTAACCCCCAAATAACTCAGAATGTGACCTTACTTGGAAAAAGAGTTATTGCAGATGTAATTAGTTGATTTAAGATGAGGTTGTATTGGAGTAGGATGGAATTTTAATCTACTATGACTGGTGTCTATAGAAGAGAGAAGGTGGCTTTATTAGAACAGAGAAACCTCTGTGAAGACACAGGACACACAGACACCAGGATAAGATGGTCACATGATGATGGAGGCAGGGAATGGAGCTATGCTTCCACAAGTCAAGGAATGCGGGGAATTACCAGAAGCTGGAAAATGCGAAGAAGTTTCCTCTCCTAGGGACTTTGGGGAGAACACACACTGCCGATACCTTCATTTTGGTCTCCAGAGTTGTGAGACAATAAATTTTCATTGTTTTAAGCCACCCAGTTTGAAGTCATTTTTTACAGTAACCTAGGAAACTAATACAGTGAACATGACAGGCTTTCAAATTTTATTAATATGGCCATTCAAGAAGATATTCCTTGGAGATCTGACATAACAGCCCAAGAACACACAGACAACAGGAGTTTTCTCCTCAGCCATCCCTGAGCAATTATGTGGCTGGGATCCCCATTAATCAAATAAGTAACTGTTTTTCTTTCTTTCTTTCTTTCTTTCTTTCTTTCTTTCTTTCTTTCTTTCTTTCTTTCTTTCTTTCTTTCTTTCTTTTTTCTTTTAGAGCTAACCATACACATCTTTTCCTATTTTTTCTTCTTTTATCTTTCTCCATATTTTTTTCCTTATTTGCCAGTATCATTATCATCTTCATTGTCACAAGATTTGATTGAGCCTTATCTTTGTCAACACTGTGTTAATTGATAGTTCCAAAATCATACGGTTATCATGATCTTAAATAAGATGTATAACCAAATAGTCGGATGTTAATTTCCCATCCCTACCACCAAAGTATATGTAGGTGAATTCTTAAGCATGCAAATGAGGTAAGTATAATCATTTCACTTGCTCATATTACGTTACTCTCAAATCGACAAAATTTTTCATTTTGGTAGGAAAGAAAAAAAAATGCAATGCTATTTTCTTAAGCGTCTGCTACCAAAAGTTAATATTGTACTTAATAAGCTGTTCCAATATGCCTAAACCGAAAGCCTTCATTAATCAGCTCTACGCTTGTTGACCTCTTTTGCCTGGTAAGGAGAATAAAGTTTCTCTGAGATAATTGGTGTAGTTCCAAGGGATAAAACAGCCTTATCTATTGAGGAATGCATTTGTTGCTATGCGACTAAATTGCTTTAACAAAGACACCCCCAAATGAAAGTTTTTGGAAAAGCATTTTATTTTGGGGTGCCTGAGTGGCTTAGCTGGTTGAGCATCTGACTCTTGATTTTGGCTCAGGTCGTGATCTCAGGGTCCTGAGATCAAGCTCCGCTTTGGGCTCCATGCTCAGCAGGGAGTCTGCTTAAGATTCTCTCCTTCTCCTTCTGTCCCTCCCCCCACTTGCATATGCTTGCTTTCTCTTCCTTTCTCTCTTTCTATGAAATAAATAAGTAAATCTTTTTTAAAAAAAAAACAGTTTGTTTCTCACTCATATCACTTTTGCAGTAAGTTGTATAGATTGGCAGAAAACTGTGGTCATGCAGTCAATGAGGACTCAAGTTCTTCGCATATGTTTTGTTTTCCACCTTCTAGTGCATTGTCCTCATGAGAATATCCAAAGCTATATTCCTTACAACAGACAGAGGAAGAGATGTGGAGGAACTTTGGTCCAATTTTCTAACATTCAGAACCAGAATTAAAACTCCTCTCTTATGCTCACATTTCCCTGCCAAAAATTTATTTATATGACTCCTATAACCCACATAACTAAATTAGCTTCAAGCAGTTCTAAGATATATAGTCTTTCCCTGGGCATATGTCTAGGGCATATATACTTGCTACAAAGGTTACCATCAAACTTCGCAAATTTTAGCCCTTATTATTTTTGTTGCATTTTATGAGATGAATCACTTCCTAAGAAGTGTTTCATGCAATGTTTACATTTTGAAAATCAAATTAAATTTATATTGATTCAGGATTTTGTTAGTTGTTTTTTTATTTCTTTTTTTCCCCAAGTAATTTATGATATTCCTAAGAGTGCTCTGGTGTGTCACAAAAATAGGTTTGGAAATCATTGCTCTGAAAGAATTACAATTACAGTTATGATAGACACATTCTTTCACATTGAGGCAGGAAAAGCTAACAGCCATCATCCAGGCTCCTAAATCCCTCCACTGTATTTGCAGAGATCTCTTCATGAAGTATTTCTCTGAGGCATCAGGCTATATGAAACCATTTTTCAGGTAAGATGCAATCACCCAAACTTTGGTCATATTAACAGCACTGAGCTACGGCAAGAAACTTAATCATCGAAGAGATTCAATTGTGTTATTTACACTCTATTTACCAAGACAAGAATGAAGATTGTACTGTTTCGGAAAATAAAATTTAGTCTACCAGGAAGAACGAATAAACAAACAAACAACTATTTCAAGGTAACTCAACCTGAAACTTAAGTTTTTTAGCATTTCCCCTGTGGAAAATGTCCAAGCATATTCGCTCGCCCTTATTCCTTCAAGTGTGAGCAGGTCAGACTTTCTCCATGGCTAGCATCTGCATTTCTTTGTTTGGGTACTTTGTCTGGTTTCTTAAACCCATTCTGTCTTTAGCCCATAGGGCATCATTCACAAATGAGTGTCCCAGCAGCCTTCCTCTGGAATAGTATAATTTCCTTGTGTTCTACATTTTCCTCAGAGTTCCCCCACAGAAATTAACCAACTTGCTTGACAACACACCGTTCCTCTTTCCCCTCTCTCTAGACCCTTTACTGAGTGGTTATATCCTGGGATGACTTCCCAAATGACTTACACGCTAATCCTTGATTCAGGGTGGGGTTCTTAAGAATACGATGTAAGACCAGCCCACTCTTGAGCATTCCAGTAAATTAATGTTTATCATTACATTCCATACAGAGATGGATCTTCCTCAGCCCTGTGTTGGCCAAGAATACCCACCATACACTATGACTTAACTGTTGAGATGGCAAAATCCTGAAGGACCATGGGTCTCACCCTGCATTCTCTCTGTAGAACAGGAGACTGAAGCAGAGAGAGAATGTGCTTCTCTTGGGTGTGGAAGCTTGTGATGAAGGACACGGGATCCAGTAATTTAGATTTCTTGGTTTGAATCTTGGCTCTACCTCTGTAGTACCCCTTATTTTTGGCATGTCTGTTAGCATTAGACGAATGTAGAAGTAAGAAACGTAATCCAGGGGCGCCTGGGTGGCTCAGTGGTTTGGGCTGCTGCCTTTGGCTCGGGTCATGATCTCAGGGTCCTGGGATCGAGCCCCGCATCGGGCTCCCTGCTCCGCAGGAAGCCTGCTTCCCTCTCTCTCTCTCTCTCTGCCTGCCTCTCTGCCTACTTGTGATCTCCGTCTTTCAAATAAATAAATAAAATTAAAAAAAAAAAAAAAGAAAAAAGAAACGTAATCCAAGGATACAAAATAAGAATGCAAATGCTCCTGGACCTCAAGTAAAATAAAACTGGTTTAACAAAAGACTCACAATTATAGAGAAATATTTGCTCTAGAAAGAGTATAGATGTCATCAATAGTAGTGTTCAAACAGAAACCTAGAAACTAGAGCATTGCATTCTGAAGAGCACAGACTCATGAGTTAGACTACATGATCTGAATCCTGGCTTCGTATCTCATTGGCTAAGTGATCTGGGGTAATTTGCTTAAACTTTCTTTGCTTTTACACCCTCATCTGAAAAATGTGAACAATAAGACCCAGCTCAGAGTACTTTTGTGAGGATTAAAAATGATAACGCTTAGGAAGTAATCAGGATGAAGTAAGCCCAACAAACATTCATTTCCATTATTATTCTTGGCAATGTGGCAGTAGGGGAATAAATTTCAGGTCCCAAACTCTCCCTATCCTGCATCACACACCATCAGTAGTGATGGAAACTCACATTTAAATCCATATCTAAGGCATAATTACCACAACAAATTAAAAATCCCCTTCTGTCTATCAGCATGGTAACAAATTAGCTCTCCTCAAACATGGTTTTTTCTTCTTTAGTATGTGACACAATACAGCATTTCCCCCCCTTTCTGACACAGAGTAGAACAACTGTTTTATGTGCGTTTCCTCTGCTTAATAAACTGGGCACCTTAATCTTAAATTTATACTTAATTAGGAGAATCAAAATCACAAAACCTGACATGCAATAGTAATTCACAGCCACAGTTTAAATACACTGTGTAGATTTACAATATGCTCATGATAAAACATTTTTTCCTTAATAAAAAAGGTCGATAAGCCGACAAGCAGCAGTGAATACAGAATGAATTGGTATAGGTATATCTTTCATTTTTTAAGTGCTATCCCTGATTCCTGGATTCTCTATTGCTTATTCAATGTTCTCAGTTCCCCACATTCCTATTAGTTTTTAAAATATCGGTGTTTTTTTTTTTTTTAATTCAACTTAATGTTGTGAACATCCTTCCCAAGCAAAAGACTGCAATTGAGAGTAGGGAAGTACAGAAGACTCCCACAAATTTATCTTCCATACTCTTTTAATTAGAACAGGCTCAGGAGAGAAATAAAAATAAAATTATTGACTCATCTGAAATTAAAAGATCCTCATTGTGTTGTCTTCGAGAAATGTAGCATGACTCTTGTTAAATAATGATTTTCCTATTTTAATTACATTAAATTCTATCTTCCTAAATTCCCGCTGCCATTCTAATTAAAGGGAAATTTCTTATTTTCTGTGCAGAAGGTCTGCTTTGGTGCAGTTCAACCATTTCTACATTATCTTCCAGAGGTGTTTTGTATTTTAAGATCTGTGAAGTTCTTCTTTGCTGAAAGATGAATAAAACACTTAAAAATTTCTGCAGGTGGTATATAAGATAAGGCATATGTACTACTTACAGCACTTAATCCAATGGAAAAAAAATTCAAATGTATACATTACTAAAAAGTGAACATGCAGTTTAGTGGAACCAAGTGTTGAAATTTTGAGAATTCCTTGTGAATTTTGAGAATTCTTTGTGAATATGCAAGATCTTAAACATTTTCTTGAAAATATACAGTGTGCTATGGGGATAAACACTATCAGTGGTCTGTCCAATAGCTTTTGCTCCTTTTTTCCTCACTTAAATATAATAAATTTTGTTCAATTACTTATGGGCACCCAATTTTCAAACTTGGGGATGACATTCTGCAAATGGCAGGCTGGATATCCTGCATGGCTTCATTCAAGAAATATAGTTTTAGCAATTAGCATTAACAAAATAGGTAAGTAGGAAATAGAATGAAAGGGTACAAACCAGGAAAAGAAATGGTCCTTGTGCTCAAGCAAAAGGAAGCTGAGTGACCACAACACAAGAACAATCAGAATCAGAGGTGTTCTATAGAGAGAGATAATATAGATCGTGTATAGTACCCAGACACAAACCTGAGCACTCAACCAGGCATTCCTTCATTTATAATCACGTATACTCAAAAAAAAACCTTTCTGAACACATGACATAATCAAACCATAAAATGGGTGCTGATTATACAGAAACTATTAAATTTTGATTAACATAGCAGGGATACAATACACATGGAATTACCTTAATATGGTGTAGCATGTGATAAGTGACAGTTAAAAAACAGAGGTGGGGCACGTGGGTGGCTCAGTGGGTGAAGCCTCTGTCTTCGGCTCAGGTCAGGGTCTCAGGGTTCTAGGATCAAGTCCCTCATCGGGCTCTCGGCTGGGCAGGGAGCCTGCTTCCTCCTCTCTCTCTCTGCCTGCCTCTCTACCTACTTGTGATCTCTGTCTGTCAAATAAATAAATAAATAAATAATCTTTGGTAGGGGGAAACAGAGGTAAAGGTAATTTGTTTTGGGACCTTACATGGGAGAGGTTTTAAAACCTGGGAAATCCAGGAAAATTTCATGAGAAGCGTATAGTTTGAAAAATGATCAGCTAATGCTTAAATATAATTGAACTTTTTTCAATAAATAAATACGTATTTCCTACCCAATAAAAATTTAACCTAAGAATTGGCATTCCATAAAACAAAACAAAATAAAACAAAACAAAAAAGCACTAACCATGTCCCTGACGGGCTCAACTTCAAATAGAAGAACAGAGGACAGTGATACATACTGAATAAGGATATGACATGCTTCACAACAAAATTGAGATGTAAGTGTGACAGAATGCACTAAACACCAAGACCAACACTGCCTCTTTAAGTCCACGTGTAAGTGAATAAAAGATGGAAAGTTTGGTGGTAGTGGAAAACAAAGAGGGTTTTTTTTTGTTTTTGTTTTTTATGGGAGACAAGAAAATCATTAGAAATTATTATAAGAAAAGAAGATGTATTTAGGGATAATTTTTAAAATTTTTTAAAAGATTTTATTTATTTATTTGACAGACAGAGATCACAAGTAGGCAGAGAGGCAGACAGAGAGAGAGAGGGAGAAGCAGGCTCCCCGCTGAGCAGAGAATCCGATGCCGGGCTCAATCCCAGGACCCTGAGATCATGACCTGAGCCGAAGGCAGAGGCTTTAACCCACTGAGCCACCCAGGCGCCCCGGGGGATAATTTTTTTGAAAAAATTTTATTTATTTATTTATTTGACAGAGAGAGATCAAAAGTAAGCAGAGAGGCAGGTAGAGAGAGAGAGAGGGAAACAGGTCCCCACTGAGCAGAGAGCCCAATGCAGGGCTCAATCCCAGGACCCTGAGACCATGACCTGAGCCAAAGGCAGAGGGTTAACCCACTGAGCCTCCCAGGTGCTCCTTAAGGAAGATTTTTAAGAAGTGTTAATATGTGTTATACAATATGTGACTCCATTCCCCCATCCCTCCAATAAAACTTCCAAAAAAGTCTACACTACTTTTCAAAATTATTATTAGATTTGAATTTTCTCCAGATATCATGACCTGTGATGTCATGATAGACTTTAGATATGTGGTGGGTGAAGTTGTAGACTTTATGTGTACAGTCACAGTAAGGCGACAATGTCCCAGAGAGATTCAAATCACCACATCCAAACTTTTAGCTCTGCTTCCCATAGCTCATGCTCTTGCTGTGTTCCCCATCTCAAAGAAAGGCATCGGTGCTGAACAGATTACCCAAACTAGAAGCCTGAGCATTATCCTTGACATCTCCTTCCTCCTCACTTAACCAAATCTAAATTAGGAAAGCTGCTTCTGGATACCTTAACTCAATTCTCCTCTGTTTGTCCCCATCCTGAGCTCATACCCCCCAACCACTTACTAAAACATGACTACATTTGCCTCCTGCCTTTACCACCCTCAACCCCATACAACTCTCCAAGCTGTTTCCACATTGTGAGCATGGTGACGTTACTAAAACACAAATTCAAGTGAGCACCACACATTTGATTACGTCAGATTCTGAGGAACTGATGAGGAGAATGAGCAAACGTCAAGGTAGAAGAAACTGGAGACCGGAGAGAAAATGGGAAACAGAAGGTTCTTAAAGAACATTGGTTCCATCTGCTTCATTCAACAGTGGAGGAGTCTGAGGGCCAATAGGTCAACAAAAGCAATTTGCCCAGCCGATAAACAGCCACAGGACAAAGGTGTTTCATTTCATATTCAGTTTTTCCCTCTCTGTATTCTATACCCCTTGATTTCTAGAACTGTGCTGTCACTCTTCTTACCTGAACCTTGAAAACAAAATTTCCAAGTATTTCATTATTTTATTTTCAAATTAACAAAGGACATATAAATTTGGCTTGGGAAAAGTAAAAGCATAAGCTTGATTCAAATATTAAGTCCAGCAAATGCGCTTTTGGTACCCAGAGAGGGGAACCATGTTACACATTTTGAAAATAGTGTCAACACAAAACAATCTACTTAGTTTTGATTCCATATGGATATGAACCAGCTGATGGACTTTAAGCATAATGTAACAGAAGTGGCTGCAATTGAAAATAGGTTATATTAATTCTGTACAAACAATGCTGACTCTGCCTTTCCTAGAGAATGAGTTTATAGACGCTAAGGTTGTGTTTTCTGCTACCCTTTGGGTATATTATTAGAAAAGTTACAGGCAATGAGGCAGTAAACCTTGTGAAACACTGAATTTACTTATGCCCACTGCTAACATCACCAGCATCCTTCTCTGGGAAGGTGGACCACAAAGTACATGCTCAGTCATGGTCAGAACATGAAATAGTCTTTTAGTCACCCACCTTATGATCAGAAAAAAAAGGGAAAAAAATCACATTTCATGATGTTGGAGAAGAAATGCTGCAGGTCCGTTTTCCCAGGCATAGAGAAATCCAGAAAAGGTGCAAAGAGGAATGTGATTTCCCAAAAGGCAAAATGAGCTTTTTGTAAACTTTGTGTTCAAAACTCTTCTCTCAAAGGACTTGAGTCAATGTCTTATTTTATCCAAATTGGCTTTCACTTCTGCAACTATTATTAGAGTTGTTGAGTTTTGCTTGTAAGTGTTGTGGATCCTGTGGTTCCCACGTTTTGTCAAAAACAGAATCACCTGAAATATTTCTGCGGTCGAGATGTGCAATGAATTTAGCTGGCTGTTTGAACACTTCCATGAGTCTGCTAGCTTTTTGTTCTCTCTTCCTGCTGGTTCTTGTCACTCTTCTCTCCAATTCTGAACATAGTTAAGGAAAGAAAGACAAAATAAAAGTCTATTCTAAGCCAATAACACCAACCGTGACTAACTATGTATTGTATTTGTGACTTTGGACAATTTTGTCATTGCCAATTCGGGGACCCACAAATTGCTGCTGCAAAAAACAAACAAACAAACAAACAAAAAACCTTCTATTTTATATTTTTATGGCCTAAATTCACACATGGTTATATATAATACTTATCTTTTACTGAATGTTTAGATCTCTATTTCTTATTTATTGATTTATCTGAGAGAAAGTATGAGCAAGAGATAGAAAGCATGAGTGGACAGGAGGGACAAAGGGAAAGGGGCAACAGACTCCCCATTTAGTGGGGAGCCCAACACGGGACTCAATCCCAGGACCTTGAGGTCAAGACCTGAACTGAAGTCAGATGTTAAACTGACTGAGCCACCCAGGCACCCCATGGATCGATCTCTCTCTTTCTTTCTCTCTTTTCCTTTCTTCTAATAGGAAAAGGTGGAGAAGACTAGTAAGTAAATATCAGCAATATCTTTAAAAATATGCTGTGTCTTCCTAAATCCAACCTAGATCATTAGTATGAGTAGAATGATTATGACTTGGGAACCAAACATGAATAAGACAAGCAAGAAGATCTGAAACTGTTCCCCAGGAAGTGGTTTCAAGAATGAGACAGAGAGAGGGGCACCTGCATGGCTCAGTGGGTTAAGCTTCTGCTTTCAGCTCAGGTCATGATCTCAGCGTCCTGGGATCGAGTCCCGCTTTGGGCTCTCTGCTCAGCGGAAAGCCTGCCTCCCCCTCTCTCTCTGCCTGCCTCTCTGCCTACTTGTGATCTCTGTCCATCAAATAAATAAATACAATCTTTAAAAAAAAGAATGAGACATAGAGAGAAAAAGGAAAGAAAGATTGCACTGCCAAGAAGACTAACTTCATTGTTATTTTTTATTTTACTTTGAAATAATATAGGTATTTAATGCAAACAGTTTCTGACCACACATTTTGGTTCTTTTCTGAATCATATGCATCCTCTCAATTTCCCAGAAGAGATAGTCTTCATATCTTGTTCAGAATAGAATAAGCATTGGCAAATCAATGGATTGATGAATAAAACTGTAATTCGTGAAGAGGCACAATGTAGTTGGGGGGTAATAAACAGGGGAAACCTACTTTGTGATTTAGAACAAAAATATTGAAGTCTCTTCATGACTCCTTTTCCTCTCACATACCTTGGAAGAATATAGTCTATTTTAAATTTTGTTTTAAATGATGGTTAAGGATTGAGGTGGTACTACCTTGATTTTTTAAAAATTTTTATTTATTTTTTAAATTTCTTTTCAGTGTTCCAGAATTCATTGTTTATGCACCACACCCTGTGCTCCATGCAATAACGTGCTCTCCAAAATACCTACTACCAGGCTCACCCAACCTCCCACCCCCAACTCCTCCAAAACCCTCAGTTTGTTTCTCAAAGTCCATAGTCTCTCATGGTTCATCTCCCCCCTCCAATATCCCCCAACTCCCTTCTCCTCTCCATCTCCCCATGTCTCCCGTGTTATTCCTTATGCTCCACAAATAAGTGAAACCATATGATAATTGACTCTCTCTGCTTGACTTATTTCACTCAGCATCATCTCTTCCAGTCCCATCCATGTTGTACAAAAGTTGGGTATTCATCCTTTCTGATGGAGGCATAATACTCCATAGTATATATGGACCACATCTTCCTTACCTTGATTTTAGATCACTTAAGTAGGACTGAGCAGAAGGATAAAGCCACAAGCATCTCATTTCAATCTTTTGGTTCTCATCACTGACTTGGCTGTAGAAGATGATAAATAACTCCCCTGATTCTGTGGGCTTGAGCAAAGATGTAAGTAGCAATATCAAGGTGACTCCAGAAGAGAGGAGCAAACCCACAGTGTGTCCTCACTAGACTCCTTCCCCAACATCCTGGGGAGATTCCAGTCTCTCCTGCTGGCTGTGGTGCAGCAACATGTCATGGAGGATTTTCTGGGCTGTTGAGAAAGACTCTGCAAACCATATTCTGACATTCTCTACTTTGTCATGGTGTGCACCAGACAGGAACATATGGTTCCAAATGTCTGTGGCAGTTGTGTAGAGGACACAACAGAAAGAGTTGTTTATGTTGAGAGTATTAAAAGAAGGGGGAGGGATATACAGGATGCAATGAATTGGCCACTGGAGAGCAGAGCCCTTCAATACTTGAAATCGTCTATTATGGTCCTTAGAGAAGAAAAACCGAGAGAGTTAAAACATTGATAATATCTACTGCTGTGAGAGAAAAAATATTCCCATTGATTATTGTAGAACTATTCAATGACAAAAATCAATACTACTCTAAGATTTTCAGTTGCTTGTCTAAGTAATTTTGTAGAATGCAGGTATTTTGTAGTAGTAATTTACAAAGGGCTTTCAATTTGAGGATTTTAAAGGATAAACAGAGAATCAGTTCATAAACTGATATGGTTTCCTGTATGAATTTGCAGCTCAATAATTTGCTGTGGTAAGAGGACATTTGTTTACCTTGCCCTGGGATAAATATCCATCGAACTGGGCTTTTATCTGTTCTTTTCTCATTATGTAGCAAGCTTTTAGAGATCATTTCATCTGCCCCAAATATAGGAGTTGCACAGAAGTAATGCATTTCTGTTTTCACTCATTTGGGATTTAGTGGCTTTTCATGACTGAGGTCACCCTACTCTCACCTTGCTATTATGCTACAGATGATTCAAGGCAATTAGTACACAGACTTGGGGATGCTTCCAAAATTGACTGGCCCTGGATAAACTCAGGACACTTGAATCAAGTGATGTCTTACAACATGCATGACTTCCTGAATAAGGAGATACATTACCTTCCTGAGGTAGGAAAGCACTCACCATAAACAGACTCTCAAATAATGTTCTTGTGACTGATCTAAGTTGCAGTGACCAGAACACTAAAGATAAGATTAATAGCCCAACTCTCAGAAATTATAATTATCTGAAAGTTATGGACCAACTTTAAAAAAAAAAAAATAGCAGGGTAGGTCAAACATCTAACTAGGTTGGAAAATAGCTAGAGAAATATACTTTCATGTTCCCACAGAAGGAAGCAGAAACAAGAATTTAATTGTTATTAGTTAATTTGGGAAGTGATTCCAGGAAAGATCAGTATAGGGCTGGTGGTATGAGACAGGAGGGAGAAGATAAAATATGCATTACCTAGCGTGTTATCACTGCAGGCATTTGGAATGGAATCCCTTTGGAGATCTTGGGGAGAAAATGTAGAAAACACCTCAGAGTTCTCCCAGTTGAGGGGGCCGCTTCCAAGGGCATTGGCTGGTATTGAGCACAGGCCAATCTTCCAAAGTCAAAAAGGAAAAAAACTGCCCATCGGAAGATTCGCAGCTGTTTTCAGGAAGCCCCACTCACATGTAGAGGTTACCACAGAGAATGTATGGGTGGGGTATTGAGAGCATCTGTTCCTGCAATGTACACTAAAAATTATAAAATAAGTGCTTCTGGATAAAGGTGAAGGACGGAACACAGTTCCTCCAGAAATCTCATTAAAACTGTATTACCAAGGCTGGGAGAAAATGTAGCCATTGAGGAGTGGAAACCTAACAGGCCACCTCGAGAATGCTAAGTCAGAACTGCCAGAAAGGAAGTACCAGCCTGCTCTTCAGGACAGAGAAGTCCCATGGCTCCGAGTGAATAGCCGGGTGTCTCGCTGCCCGCAGGGACCTAGGGAAAATGCAGGGCTAATGGAAACAAGATTGTTGAAACCCTCTTCCAAGAAACAGTTCCATCCATACCACAGGATAGGTTCCGATCCCCACCACCCTCACGTAAAACTGAAGGCATATTCTCTGGAGAGGGTAAGACAGAGATTCTCTAGATAGATGGATGCCAGATTGTCTAGATGGATGGATGCCAGAAAGTAATGAAAATGGTCTGGTTTGGGGAATTAAGTAAACATAGATGCAAACAGAGGTTAAAGCAGCCAGCTCTTCCTATCAGTGGCCACCCAGTTCATAGACAGCCAGACTCTTACTCTTAAGAGAGGGCACCAGAAGGAGAGGCACATTGGTACAGCCACTGTGGACAATGGTATGGAAGTTTCTCAAAAAATTACATATAGAATTACCATGTAACCCAGTAATTCCACTACTGGGTATTTACCCAAAGAATATGAAACACTAATCTGAAAAGATACATACACCCCTATGTTTATGGCAGCATTATTTACAATAGTCAAGTTATGCAAGTAACCCAAGTGTCCATTTGTAGATAAATGGATAAAGAAGTTAGAAGCAATGGAATATTACTCAGCCGCAGAAAGAATGGAATCTTTCCACTTGCAACAATATGATGGATCTACAGGGTATAATGCTGACTGAAATAGGTCAGTCAGAGAAAGACAAATACCATATGATTTCACTCATATGTGGAATTTAAGAAACAAAACAAAGAAAAAAGAGTGAAACAAAACAAAACAAAAAACCCAGACTCCTAAGTAATAGAAGACAAACAGATGTTTACCATAGAGAAGGTGGGTGGTGGGAATGAGTAAAATAGATGAAGGAGATTAAGAATATACTTATCATGATGCCCACTGAGTAATAAATAGAATTATTGAATCACCATATTGTACATCTGAAACTAATAGGACACTGTGCATTAATTATATTGAAATTTTTAAAATTTAATTTAATTTAAAGAAAAGTCTACCAGAAACAGCCTTCTCTTGGGAATGTAACCAATCCAAGAGAAAACTCTTAAATATACTCCTAGATTCTTAAATATACTGACAGCCTCTGATGTCATGCTGTGTTTTTCTTTAGCAAAGTTTAGAATCCATAAGTCTTACCTAGTTTTACTCAGAGGTTGCAACCAGCATTCTGTTCCCCTACCTAAAATATGAACAGACAATAAAGGGTCATAGGAACTTTGAGAAAGTTTCCACCATGGAATAAAAAACACAGAAAAAAAAGTATCTTGAAAGTAAGAGAGACTATTTAGGGGAGATAATTTTCCAAGAATACCCTCAAGGGGTTAAAAAAGATAGTGCACCTATGAAACAAAACTCTTTTTAAAAAAATTCAGAGAGGGGCGCCTGGGTGGCTCAGTGGGTTAAGCCGCTGCCTTCGGCTCAGGTCATGATCTCAGGGTCCTGGGATCGAGTCCCGCATCGGGCTCTCTGCTCAGCAGGGATCCTGCTTCCCTCTCTCTCTCTGCCTGCCTCTCCATCTACTTGTGATTTCTCTCTGTCAAATAAATAAATAAAATTAAAAAAATAATAATAAAAAAATATAAAAAATTCAGAGTAAAATATCACTTATAATATAAAAACATAATAGTATAAATAAAAAATCATAAAAGGATTAAAAATCAAGTTGAGAAAATGTCCCAGAAGGATGTACAAATTGACAAAGAGCTGCACTAATATAACAGGTACAATATCTGAATAAATTGAATTTTAGAAATAAAGATCTTACAAGTACTTCTACTAAAAGCTACTTGAGTATGTACTGAGGAAAATGAATAAAGAAGAGAAATAGAAACAGAGACAGAGAGATATAAAAAGGGATAAGAAGAAAAGGAGGAGGAGCAGAAATAGATAGTATTCAAAGTTAAACTAAAACAAAAACACCAGAGATGAAATATAGAAAAAGGGAAAAGAATTTCCAAGATGAGGATGAAAGTGGTAGTCCAACCGGGAGGGACACTGACCTGCACATTGATGGCTACCAGTCCTGATGAAAGTAGTGTTAATTCAAAAAACGGACATGTAGAGGCCTGTCCCTACCATCTTTTTTGATATTCTGTCATTCTTTTTATTTCACATAAAAGAGCTCCCTGACCACTATTCTACCAAAATGAGAGAATAAACCAAGGACCACATGTATGTAGTGAAGAACTTGGCCTTGCCTAAAGAGAGGCCTGGCCTTTGCCCTGGGCTTGGAGATGGAGTCTATGTTATTATGACGAGCATGTCTCTAGTTAGGGAAGAAACTGTCCATATCTGATTATTTTAGGATCTAGGCTGGCCGTGGCAGAAAGACCAACCATCTGATTCAGGGTAAAGAGTTTGGCTTACATGGTATCCCTTGATCTGGGGAGTAATCAACCATGTGGATAATCAACGAATCCAACAATCATGCCTGTGTAATAAAGTCTCAACAAAAACTCCAGAGCTCAAGAGAGTTTTCTTGATTGGCAATATTCCATGCATATTGTCCCAGGATGATCACAGGAGAAAAACACATCCTGACTCCATGGGGAGAGGACAACAGAAGCGATGCGTTTGGAACCCTCCCAGACTCTGCCCTATGCGTCTCTTTTTTGTCTGATTTTAATCTATATCCTTTTCCTATAATACTCATAACCATGAGTAGAATAACTTTTAGTCAAGTTCTGTGAGTCTTTCTAACAAGTACTTGAGCTCAGGGGTGATTTGGGGAATCCCTCAAATCTACAGTTGGTGTCAGAAGTGAGGAATGTCTTGGGGACTGTATCCTTAAACCTAACAATTTGGTTAAGTCCAAGTGCATGAACTCCAGAGAACAGAGAATGCATCCCAGGAAAGGAAAAACAGGCATAACTTAGATTTCCTTCCTAGACAGGGAGGAAAACTGTCAAAATGACAGCCGCACTGAAGGCCAAGACAGCCCAGAACAAAGAGCAGGAAAATGGAGGTTTCCATGGGAGATGTCTTCAAGGGAATATAAAGAAGTAGAAGAACATTTGTGAAGATTGGATAGGGTGGCTATTGGGATCTCTGTAAAGGAGATAATACAAAGAAATCAAGACTATTAAAAAACAACAACAATAACAAGACAAATAGAAAAAAACAAAGAGTAAGAGGAAAATGTAATCACAGCTCACTATAGTGCTCAACTGTGCAGAGTTGAATATAAACCCCAAATTGAATCTAAAATCTTAGTACAATAAGAAGAGGAGAAGGGGAAGCCAGTGGGATGATGGTATAAAAGAGTGAATATTTTATACACTATGACAGGATGATAGATCACACTTCAAACTGTTGAAGCCAGCGAGAACTAGGTGTGTATAATAGGTAGAAATATGGGATGAACAAATGTTGGACAAAACAACTGAACAAGTTGGAGAGGAGGAGCTTGCAAAGCTGTTGTATTGTTTTCACTTAGTGCTATCTAGCTTTTCAAAATATATATGTGTATTTATTTGATAAATAAAAATAATAGTCTAAAAATACATGACACTTGTAGGAGGATATTATGAGGAAAGAAATTAAGCCAAGATGTAGTAATAAGAAACTTGGTTTAATTTATATGATTTAAATATAAAGAAGCTTAGTGTGTTTTGTTGGCAGGAGACATGAACTGGAAATCTGTTTAGAAAGGGTGGACTGAATAAAAGTTGGAATGTTATAATAGTTATGAGCTCCAATTCAACTTTTTAAAAGCAATCGCTAGCTCTCTAACCTAGGTTCTTAAGATTTCTGTGCAAGTATTCAATCATTTCAAAACTGAGATAATTTGAGTCTCTAAGATTACTGAAAATAATGATTATTAAAACACAATGCAGGATGCCTGGGTGTCTCCGTCAGTTAAGCACCCGACTCTTGATTTAGGCTCAGGTCATGATCTCAGGGTCCCAAGATCCAGCCCCACATTGGGCTCCATTCTCACCAGGGAGTCTCCCCCTACTCACTCTTTCTGTCTCTCTCAAATAACTAAATAAATCTTTTAAAAAAAACATAATACAAAACCAAACTTCAAGCAAATTTTGCATACATGAGTTATATGCATAAGATATGACTTATTTTAAGATATGACATTTTTAAAAAGATTGTATTTATTTATTAGACAGACAGAGATCACAGGTAGGCAGAGAGGCAGGCGCGGGTGGTGGGGGAAGCAGGGTCCACACTGAGCAGAGAGCCCGATGTGGGGGTCGATCCCAGGACCCTAAGATCATGACCTGAGCTGATGGCAGAGGCCTTACACACTGAGCCACCCAGGCACCCCAAGATACAACATTTTTATACTTCCTTTCCTGAACTGAGATTTCTTGTCATGTCTTATAGACCTCTTGACCTCCCCAGCAGTCAAAACGAATCTATAAACATTAAATGAGCTTTAATTATGTATCAAGAATTGGGGAAGGTTCTGAATGTATCCAGAACCCCAATACTGTAGGCATAGATCCTGCACTTCTGGTGCTTATAATCTGTAAGAGGAGGGAAACATAAACAGATGAGTAATAGTTAAAATGTGTGACAAATGCTGAGAAGGAGAAATACAGGACACAAAAGAGTCATGGATGCATATACTTTTCATTGTGGACCCCCAAAAAGTAAAGAGATGTGAGGCATGGATAATCCCTCGTTAGGAAAAGTGTGATGAAAAGAGAGTTCCAGGTGGTGAGAGAAGTTTGGGGAAATGTCCTGTGACCTGAAGATGTGGATATGAGTGAGAACCAACAGAGGACCAGTGCAATAGTATCTAAGTGAGCAAGTTCTACATAATGTGCCTGGAAATGCAGAATGGGGAGGAACACCAGAAGCAAATGCAAGCAGAAGGTAATACACAGCCTGGGTGCTTAGGACTCTGTCTTTCAAAGCACATTACTGACTAAGTAAATAATGACAAAGGAGTTTAGGTAAGACAGATGAAGCCAGAACCAAAGGTTTCCTATCAACTTTAGAATAAATTCTCAAATCTTTGAGAAGCTGGTAGGGATTCCAGAGGATCTGGGCTCTGCTCACATTCCCCATGTCATTGGTGCCACCCTCTCTCCAGCTCACATCTGCCCACCCACACCTTATTTCAAACATTTTTTATGGTTAGGAGCTTCCCACAACCTTCTCTCTGCCTGGATTGTTCTCCTCCTTCAGTGATGCAGCTACTCTTACAAGGCAAACTATAAAGTTTACTTCCTTAAAACTTTCTTAAGGTCCAAGGCAAGTTCCTCTTTTCAAGTCTATTACATCCTTTCACTTTCCTATATGGGAACTGCATTCTGTCTCTATGGATCAGTGTCCTTGTCTGTAAAATGAGGGTATTACTATCAGTTACCAGCTCAAAGTGTCATAGTGACTCTGAACTGTAAACCACTAAAACTAGTGCTGAGCATGTAATAGGGGCTTAGTAAATGTTGGTTATCATTTGAAAGAAGCCAGGCACAAAAGAACATATATTGTATTTACATGAAGTCCCAAAGACAAGGTAGAGGTGATTTGGGGGCAAGAATGGAAAGTGGCTGAGAGATGCCATAAATGTTTAGATAGTGATTTGTTTCTTGTTTGGATTATTGATTACATGAGGATGTTCGCTTTGTGATAATTCATTCTGGAGCTCTGAACTTAAGATTTGTACCCGTTGTACAAAAGTCAGCTATCATCACCATCATCAATAACATTCACCACTGACATGATTTGTTGTTCTGTATTTATTTGCAGAACTGTTTACTTGACTAGAGGCTCCATGAAGGAAAGAACCAAACCTATTCACGGTGTCTCTAATACTTATATAGTACCTGAAACAGAACGTAACATAAGCCTTCCATGTCACTCTTCTATTCAAAGCCGTAAGTGACTTCCCATTTCACTAAGACTAAAATCAAAGCCCTCACAAAAGCCCACAATTCCTTGGCAGATCTAAATACCCACTATCTCTCTGAGTTCATCTTTATTGCTTCTGTCTCACTCAGGACTTAACAGACACATTGGAACTAGGTAGAGTTGGTAGTTGTGTGACACTGTGGAGGTATTAAATACTAGTGTCCCTTTGAAGTAGTTAATTTATGTAAATTTCACCACAACTTTAAAAAAAAAAAAGTGAGTATTCTAGAACTAGACTGGGCTCAAATTCTGGCTCATCACTTCGTTGTATAATTTCTGACATATTGCTCCACATTTCTGTATCTCAAGTTCCTCACCAGTAACATTTGCAGGAGAGGAGTACTTACCTTCCAAAGTTACTCTCAGTATTAAGTATATTAATATGACAAACAGAGCCTAGAATATTGAATAAACACAAACTCAGTAGAAACAATAAATATTATTATTATTTTAATTTTTATTTATTTATTTGACAGAGATCACAAATAGGCAGAGAGGCAGGCAGAGAGAGAGAGAGAAAGGAGGAAGCAGGCTCCCTGCTTGAGCAGAGAGCCTGATGCGGGGCTCGATCTCAGGACCCTGAGATCATGACCTGAGTGGCTTTAACCCACTGAGCCACCCAGGTGTCCCAGAAAAAATAAATATTATTTTAAGAAAAACTTATCTTCTTTATAACCAAAAGGGAACATAGATGAGTTGTGAGCCCCCCCCTTTTTTTTTACTTTTTTAAATTTATTTTCAGCATAACAGTATTCATTGTTTTTTGCACCACACCCAGTGCTCCATGAAATCTGTGCCCTCTCCAATACCCACCACCTGGTTCCCCCAACCTCCCACCACCCGCCCCTTCAAAACCCTCAGATTGTTTTTCAGAGTCCATAGTCTCTCATTGTTCACCTCCCCTTCCAATTTCCCTCAACTCCCTTCTCCTCTCTAACTCCCCTTGTCCTCCATGCTATTTGTTCTGCTCCACAAATAAGTGAAACCATATGATAACTGACTCTCTCTGCTTGACTTATTTCACTCAGCATAATCTCTTCCAGTCCCGTCCATGTTGCTACAAAAGTTGGGTATTCATCCTTTCTGATGGAGGCATAATACTCCATAGTGTATATGGACCACATCTTCCTTATTCATTCGTCCATTGAAGGGCATCTTGGTTCTTTCCACAGTTTGGCAACCGTGGCCACTGCTGCTATAAACGTTGGGGTACAGATGGCCCTTCTTTTCACTACATCTGTATCTTTGGGGTAAATACCCAGGTAGTGCAATTGCAGGGTCATAAGGAAGCTCTATTTTTCATTTCTTAAGAATCTCCACACTGTTCTCCAAAGTTGTGAGCCCTTCTTTTTGAGAAATGGCTTTCAGAACTGGAAAGAGAAATGGAGAACATTAGTCCCCGTTGACTTTTAGGCATTAGTCTAACTACTCCCAGTTATGGTTGAGGTCTAAAGAAGTTCCGCAACTTGACCAAGAGCAAGTGAGCCACGGTTGGTGATCAAGCCAGGTTTGAGATGCAGGTCTTACGACATCTGAGTGCTCAGCCTGGATCTTTTCTTTACTCATGGAGGAACTCACTTATGTGTGGAGACAGCCAAACACCAGCTTGGTTTTAAGTCTCCACCTGACCGAATTTCTTTACACTCTTAGGTTGTTATAATAGGATATAAAGATAGGAATAAATAAGATATTTTTGTTTTCCTTTCAAAGATTTCACTGCAATTGTTTTCCACAGTGCTTTCACAGATGGACCAGTGTTACTATAAAAACTGTAGTAAAATTGTTAAGCTGTGTGTAATGATAGCCACGGTGTTGAAGAATGAAATGGTCAGAGAAAGCCCTACTCCATCTCACATTTTACTGACATTTGAAGAAACATATGTGAGATTATACTCCAGTTTTGTTCAACACAGTGTACTAGATTAATGTCCTGGGGATAACACTAAGCAAAAACCGATCCATGTAGGAGATCTGAATAAAACCAAAAGAGGAATTTAGATTATTATTCAGTTCAATCTTACAAATGTGCACTTATGAATTGCAGGTTGTATGGCTTATGAGATATCATTCATTCATTCATTCATTCATTCAACAAACATTTATCAAGTTCCCCCTAAATGCTAGGCAAGTGAGTAAAAAGAGTAGTCTGCCATCATTGAGTTTATACTAAAGTAAGTAAATAATTAGTTAGTTAGTTGATCATGACCATGAGGGAAGTAAAACAGCCATTGTGAGGAGAAATTAATGGGAGCAGTTGATTAAGAGGCAGATGGGCAGAATGGATAGAAAGAGGTCAATGTGAGGAGATGGACAGTGAAGAGTGTACTATCAGAGACCTGAGGGAGTACTGTGGTGATTTGGATAAGAGCAGTGGTTCTCAACCTGGGATGGCTTTGTACTTCAGAGGACATTTGGCAATGTCTGCAGATATTTTTTGTTTGTTACAATTTGGGAGCAAGGTACTACTGACATCTAGTGGATAGAGTCCAGGGAAGTTGGTAAACATCCTACATTGCTCAGGACAGCCTCCCCAAGGAATGATTTTCTCGCCCAAATATCACAAGTTTTGAGGCTGAGGAACCCCACACTAGTAGTCATGGATCTGCAGAGAAAAAGAATAAAGGGATATTTTGAAGTTAAAACCAATACTGTTTGAAAACGGACTGAATATAGGAGGAAAAGTAAAGGAAAAATCAGGGATGGTATCCTGAGTTTCCAGTTTTAACAGCTGGATGGAAGGGGCTATGCATATGGAAATGAGAATATTGGGAAGGGGACTTGGGGAGGGGGCAATGCTGTGGCACAGAATCAAGAGTTTGACATGTTGGGTCAGAAATAGTCATTAGAATCAGCTGTGTGAATCTAGAGTTCAGAGGCAAAATCTGAGCATGAGATAAAATTTGGGAATTCTTGGCTTCAAGGCATTTAACATCGTAGACATATATGACATTGCCTAGGAAAAAACGAATAGACAAAGAAGTAGCCCTAAATGAGGATTTTGTCCTGAATCAGCGATGCATTCCTACCACGCTCTAAAAGCCACTTGATCTTTTGCTCTCGGTGCCCTGGGTAACATTCTAAGTATACTCAAGTATACTCACCACATTCTGAAACACAGTTTTCATCTGGATTCCTTAGTTTATTTTAAGCTGCTTTTCTCTATATCTAGGTTTTGTTTTTTTGTATCTAATTATCTTCTAAAAATTAAGCAATTTTAAATGGATTAGTATCTAAGTATGTCATCAGCTCTCATAGGGAGCTCAATGCCGCATGCTCTTCTACTACTTTCTTATTAACCACACTAGCAGCTTGAGCTTGAGGTCTGGGGCCTGGGGGAAAGATGGTATGTATTCAATTGGACATTTTTATTTTTAAGAGGACACTATAAAAATGTGAATCAAAAGTGATTATCCCATAGTCATTTTGGGCAAAAAAATAACTAAATGCATATATACACAAAATACAGTCCTTCTAGAAAGCACAAAACAAATGAACAGCAGCTGCTGATCACTCATGAGTAACTCAACACCATGAGCCTGTGTACATGAGCAATGAAGGGAAGCATTCTAACAAGAAAATAAATTTCAGGTTTAAGCTTTATAGAATTTTACAAATGATACAGAAAAGTAAGTTAGGTGTGATGGTATCCTTAAAAACAAAAACTAAAACAAAACCTGCTTTAGGAAATGCAATCTTTCTAAGATCTCTACCAATCAAAAAGGAACTGTAATAAAAATAATAAAAGTAACAAAATTTCCTGAAATTGTATTGAATCAAGTACTATGACTACACAATTAATTAAATCAATATTAACTCATTTCCCATTGGACAATGTATTCTAACCTCTACTATATGAGGCATATTTAAACTAGAAATACATGCATAGATTCATTTAACCAAAAGAGTAATTACCACAGATGAACTAATTATACTGAGTAACAAGATCCTTGGAAAAAACATTATATGTAGTAGTTAATGTCATCCTCCAATGGCCCCATTATGTTATTATTATTCTTTGTTTTCCAGATGAGGATATCAAATCTTAGAGAGTGTGTTAGTCAGTGTGAAATAGGTCATCTTAAGTAACAAACAGACCTCAAAACACATTGATATTGTTACTCGTTTATTGTTGCTCTGACAGCTATTCAGAGCAGCCCCTTTCCATAAAGTGACTCTGGGATCCAGGCTGATTTCATTTTGTCCTCTAGAAACTCTGACTTCCAGAGTTACTCTGTCAAGAGAAGACTATGCCAAAGGGCCATATGAGATCTCCCACTGCCTTCCTTTTCACCCTAAAATAGCACATATCACTTCCCCTCATATTTTGTTAGCTACCAATTGTCACGTGATTACACCTAACTGAAAAGGTACAGACTTTAATGTGCCTGGGAAGAAGAAAAATGGATATAGACAAGCACTGGCAAGCTCTATCCCCAGGAAATTACATAACTTAACCAAGGCTACAAATCTAGAATTAGGTAAAAACCAGGATTCAAACACTATTAGTTCAAAAGCTGACCTAATTCTAGACTTTAGGTTCTCAAGATCTAGGGATGCAGTCTTCACTATCTATTGACCCTGGATGTACCAAGAAAACAACAACAACAAAGTCCTCTATCTTTATATTTATTTTCACACTAAGTAATCACAAATAAATACCCATTTTTCAGCTTTAAAGCATCAGTCCTTCATCAAGTCCTTCCTAAAGTCCTATAATGAGCTTAAATTTCTCCTTTTATTCATGCACAAAGTACCATTTTCTTTTCTTGTAACTCATCACATTTCCTCACTATCTTTGAGTTTCATCATAGTAGCAGTCGTATTTGGGCTGTTGTCTCCAAGGGCTTGGCACAATGCCTCCCACAAAGTAGGTGCTTAATATGCACTGAATGAACCAGTAAATGATTGAGTGAATGGAGTGTCTGACTCCTTTCTGAAGCACACATACCATTGTTTGACACTTTCCTGGCTTAGCAATGCTCCCACCCACACACACAAAAACTGGGTGAAATATACTCATCTTACAACTTCCATCCAATCTTCTTGTTTTTCTTATTTCTTTTCACTTAACTAAGACTACTTTCTTTTAACATAAGAATTCTTCAAATTTCTGAAGATAACCAGCATATGTTCCTAATTCTTCTTGGTTTTATAAATCCATGCATAAGATGATATCCTAAATCTAAATCAATCCTTCTTCTTCTCTATGAATGTGTTCTGCTTTGGCAACTCTCATCCCATAGTATCCGGAAATAGGCCCACCACTTGAGGTATGAACTGACCACCTTCCAGTGGTGGGGTTATAATCTCCCTTGGAAGACAGGTGGTGCATTTTTGTCCAGAGAGGGTCTTCAGTAAAAAGTAGTTTCTGGCACCACATACAAGGTACTCAGGTATTTGGTGAATTAATGAATGAATGAATGAGTGAATCTTAAGATACAATAGATTTGTTTTGTACTTCCTTTTTACTCTAGGCTGGTATGTCTGCAGACATGTTCTTCTAATAGGTTGACTCAGTTTAGGTCAGTTTTCCAAAATCCATACTTAGGGGGAAAAAAATAATCTATGAATGTTAGTGCACAGCTAGCAACCATTTATATAGAACATTTCCCAGGAAGCTCTAAGGAAATTAAACCAAAATGATCTAAAGCTGATGATTTCCCCACGGAACTGTCCTTGTCCTTCTACTGAGAAATAGTCTCCAAACCTACATAGCTAAAATAGCCTGTCTTCCAGCGTTCAAACGTGACAGTCAACAGAAATCAAGAAAAAAAGTGGCGCTGGAAGCTGCCCCTTTCCCAGTTCTGCATCTGTAAATGGAAGCAATTTTACAAGAGAATATCTCGGGATCTGACTAGAAAAGAAGCTACTCTAATATTAGAGTACTGGAGGTTTCTCCTTCTCCTCTTCCTCTTCATCCTAGTCAGAGTTAAAAACAGGAGCTCTGCTATTCTCCGAAGTGCTGGCGTCCAAGAAGGCGATTCTCCATCTAGTGATGAGGAGAGTAGTAGTTGGTCATCTCCACGACCCCCTAACAGGGACACAGGGACATAACCAATGAGGCCCCTTGTCACTCACAGTCCACAGCGGAGACTGCCTCCGTTCCGACCAGTAGATAAGATTTTCTCGGTCTCGAGTCTGCAACACTCCATCGACTTTGCAGCAGCGCAGCGCAAAGTTGAGGGAAAGAGGGAATGTGCGTGCCTGTGTGCGTGTGTGAGGGTCTGGATCAGTGGTGTTGGGGCGGGCAGTAAATCAAGGGTGGGGCCAGCGAAGGAGGGGTGGTTTGGAAAGCAAGGATAGAGAGAGGCGAGAGCGTGGCTCCGCTCCCAGTTAACCTGCAGGCGCCCATCCTGCTCGCTCAGAGCCCCTGCACCAACTCACCCAGTACCCTTTCTCCTTCCTCCTCCTCCTTTCCCCCCCTTCCCCCCCTTCTCTCACTGACCCCTCCACCTGCCCCCCACTTTCCATCTGACCAGAGGACGAATGAGCAAGACGTGCCCGCAAATTGGGGCAGCAACTTTCCTCCGCTGGTCTCTTGGCTCCGGGAGCCGGAGCGCGCTGATCCTCCGCGGTCTGCGGCCCATGGAGGAGGAGGAGGACGAGCAGTGATGGGCTAGCGGCAGAAGCGAGGAGCCCGGAGCCAGCCCAGCGCCGCCAGCCAGCTCCTTGTTCCCACGCCCGCTCCCTCGATCTCTCTCCGCGGGGGAGCGTGCAGGGTGCCGACGCCGAGCCTCCCGGGGAGGATGAGGCAGGGAGCCGGCCCGAGCGGGCTGCATCTCGCGGGCGAGCGGCCGCGGCTGGGTCTCGGCAGGAATTAAGAAGCTGGGAAGATGGAGCGCCGCGCACTCGTCGCCCGGCCCGGGCTCTGGACCCGAGACGCCAGCTGGGCACTCGTCTATTTCCTCTGCTGCGTCCTCCCGCAGACCGCCCCGCAAGTGCTCCGGATCGGTGAGTGAGCCCGGGGAGAGCGCTCCGGGCTGCCGGCTCGCGGGACCTGGCCGCTCCCCGCAGCCGGCGCGGAGGCGGCGGGTCCCGGGGAGGCAGCGCGCGCCGGCGCAAGGGCAGAGCCAGGGGGTGGCGAGGGCAGCGCGCACAGGAGGCTCCGAGAAAGGGAAGCCGCGTCACCGCTGCCCTCCTGGCGAGTGCCGGGCTTCCCCGAGAGGGATGGTTGGCGGGTTTTTCAATCCGGGCTCTAAGAACGCGGGCAGGAGTGCAGGGGGCCAAGCTCGCCCGCGCGGACCCCCTACTCCAGGCGCGGGGTCGCGCGGCTGCAGCCAGTTGCTTTGGGCGCGGAAATGCGCTCTCTGGGCGTCTGGATGGACGTCGGAAGTCCAGATGCGCAGCCCAGGTCCCAGGCACCCCGGGTTCCTGGTACTCGCAGGCATGTCCAGATGTCAAGAGTAAAATTCGGGAACTACAGGGATTTCCTAGAACCTGGTAACCCCAGCCTCCAAGTTTTCATCCCCAAGTTGGGTTCTTCTACATGGAGCCTCCGAAATCTGGAAGGTTCCTCCAGAGTGGGGCAGAGGCCGGCTCTGACTCTGGCTGAGAGTTTAAGGAGTGGAGTGGATAGTCAGTCCGTACCAAGAGCAGGTACCTAAGTGTCCCACTTGATCCCTGATCTACCACGCCTGCCTGCCACTAAGAATGACCCAGTATCCATCAAGATAACTCCCTGGAAGACTCTGGACTTCTTTCTCAGGTGGGATAAAAAAGGACTGGAAGCCTGGGTGTAGGAACTCTGGGGCAGCCTAAAGAGAGCAAAAAGCAGGGCAATAGAAGAGTTGGGGAAGGGGGTACTTTGCTAGTGTGTGGTCATAAACCTACACGCACAGCACCCACCACCATGGTTGAGTGGAGGCACTAGGCTGAATTTCTAGGCTGTTGGGGGAGGGGTGTGTTCAAAAAGCTCTTTGCCTTCTTTAATATTCTTCCTTCCATACTAAACCCAATTTCTATTCCCTTGGTCTCAGTTTCTCCTCTCCCTTCCCCAACCAACTATGCTTCTTAGGGACACAAAAAGAAAGAGACACAGGTGAGGCTCAGATACCCCATGGGTCTCCCAGCTTCTCTAGTCTCCCACTTGAGGTAGCAGGAGTGAGGTCCTGAGCGCTAAGGTCTTCTAATTCATACCCTTTCCTGGAAGCCACAGAAAGTGCCCAGAGCATTGCAATCACTCACCAAGTGATTCCCCTGAGCAGCTGAAATTTCTCACTTTACTGATTCTGACCCGCAGTTAGCAAACCTCTTTCCAAAGATTCAGAAACTAGTTCTTGTCACTCAACATCACTATTAAAGAAAAAAAAAAAAGTTACTACTTTGAAATGCATTTTCTCTAGGCATGTGGGGTCTAATTTTCAAGAAAAGAAAAGATACTGAATGCTAATTTTTACTGCAGATATGTTTTTCTAGATTATGGATAATGATAATGTGCATTTTTGGATAATTCAGACTGTCCATTAAAAGAGTTCCAAAGTATTCCTTTCACACACACACACACACACACACACACACACACAAATACCACTCAAAACCAAAATATCCTTCACCTTAGCTATGTTCTAACCTTAACATCTTGATTTTTTTTTTTTTCCTGGATGCAGTGAGCCCTCCATGATCCAATAACAAATTCCTTTGAACAATACTAAATAAGTGATGAACATTTGTTACAATTTCCAACACTTTTTAACTTAATAGGTGTTTTGCTTATACCTTATATATTTTAAAAGAGACAAATCTAGATGTACTAGAACAGGTTATGTCAGTCAATAACCCTCTTTCCTGTATAACTTAAGATAGCATTTTCCTCCCCTGCATTCCCCAAATCTAAAGGGATTTCCAGAAGGAGCGGAAGAGGATGTTTTAAAACATACTTGTTCACAGATATGAGTATTTATCCAAGCAATTATACTCATCCATTTAAATGTGGTTTTCAAAGTGAAAACATCCTAACATGATTCACTGACCTTAAAATATATGGTACAAGATAATGAGATTTCTTTTTTCTAAATGGGAGCTGAAATGCATAAAGTAAAATTGCATGGCCTGATGCTGTTTATGTGCAATACAGATGTCCTAACTCTTTCTGGCTCAGAGTGACCTGTGTTGGTATGAGCCCTACCCTGTATGTACCTCAGGATGATGCTTACTTTTAAACGGACATTTCAGCACCATGGAAACCAGCCTTAACTCAGAGGAAACCTGCCTTTTTACAGGGAGTTTCTTATGTCAGCCAAGTCCAGTACTGAATACAAAATATCAAAGGAGTTAGGGACTAAGCAAGTGTGTGAAGTCTGTGTGTCTATGAGTGTGTGCACATGTGTATGTGTGTGTGTAGGGAAGGAAAGAGAAAAATTGAAATGCATTCTTTTTCATCTCTCATCTTTTTTTCCCTTTCCCACAAACCATGAACTCTCCAGCCAACCAACCAGAAATAGGGGCTTTTGATTATTGACTCCCATGTTTTCCAGGAACTTAAAATATCTAAAGCATAGCATTAATCTTAGGCACTTTGCACTATGTTTATATGAAATGACACTTGAATGCTTGAATGAATTATTTAGCGGTCTACTTGCTTGTGAGCGTCTGCTTAAACCTGAGCTATTGAGGGACGTGAATGAAAGGTAAACAATTTAAGATAACTCCATGTGTGCTAGTATTGGAGAGGTCATTTAGTATGTACATTTGCCTGGTTCTCACACATATTGTGCATATCTGTTGAAAAGTTTAATCAACCTTACACAACAGTTTAGGGACATGAAGGGAGTCCCGTAGGATGGAGATGCTCTAAATGTTACCACTGCACTCCAGAGGTTTCCCAGCACAGTGCATAGATGAGAAATATGGCTAGCTGCTGGGAATTCCCTAGGGAGTGCTGGGTCTTCCCTTCTTCTCTGTATACTCCAGAGTATTCTAAAAACCAGCTAATCTCCACTCTTCTAACACCGCCACCCCACACACACACTTTCGCTTCAGAAGTCACATGGCCAGCCAACCTATAACTAATAGTCACAGCAGGGTCTAGGTGACCTGAGTAGATAATAACACACCTCCATTAGTAGAAATAAGAAAAGAAATGGAAAAAAAAGGAAAGGAAAGGAGAAAAGAAAAAAGAAAAGAAGAAAAGAAAAAGGGAAAAAGAAAAAGAGAAAAGAAAAATAACACCATGTGCATATGTAATTTCTGAGACAGATTTATCCTATTTCTAATAATAATCATAACAGAAAGATATATTTACATACTACATTTTTACATATCATCTTAATATACACAGTCATAGAGGTGGTGGTAAAAGAATAGAGTTAAGAAATAAGTGGTGGGCGCCAGACTTTCTGACACATGATTTGTTGTCACAAAGCAAGGGTTGGGTCCCCTTTCTAAGACTTACGAGATAGGTCAGCGAGAGTTATTCAGTTTCACTGAGCCTTCATTTTGCATCTGAAAAATCCAACTAAAACAACTGCAACCTCACAGTGACATTGGTAAAAGTACATGAAATAGAATATGAAAGTACTTGGAGCAGTATTTGGATACATTAGTTGCATTGTAATCGTTTTATTGTTTTGTTTTCACTTTTTTTATTATTTACATTTTATTCCTGAACAGAGACTCAGTAGTAAATGTGGGATATATCTGTTACACATTTAATATTTCAGAGCCCAAATCTCTTCTGCTGTGAATTAGCTGTAATGATATCTACCTTTACTCTTTCACCGGGGGAGGATCAAATAAACAATTTTTAGGACTTGCAAACAAACCTTTAAAAAATGTATTACTACTATGCAATTAAATATAGCATATAAAGAGAAATATTGTGGAAATTTATATGGATGGTGTGGAAAGTTACATGACAATATACTTGTCCAAATGATCTTATTTCCTTAAGAGAGATCCAAATGAATTTTATTTTAATTATCAAGTTGGTCATAACATCATCTTTTAATATTTGATGCCAAAGATCCCCAAAGTTCCAAAATATGTTGCCTACATATGTGTTTGTATTTTTGCTTCCATGTACAAAAACTCAAAACTTTATTCTTTAGAAACCATGTTCTTTCATCATTTTAATATTAATTCTTCACTCAACAGCTTTTTACTACATGCTTACTTCCCTACTATGAGACAGAAATAATTCTAGATGCAAGACATACAACAATGGGGGTGCCTGGGTGGCTCAGTGGGTTAGGCCTCTGCCTTAGGCTCAGATCATGATCTCAGGGTCCTGGGATTGAGCCCTGCATCAGGCTCTCTGCTCCAAGGGGAGCCTGCTTCCCCCTCCCTCTCTGCCTGCCTCTCTGCCTACTTGTGATCTCTCTCTGTCAAATAAATAAATAAAAATCTTAAAAAAAAAATAAAGACATACAACAATGAATGAAACAGGCAAACACATCTGACCCCTTAGGCTTATATTCTGGTGGTGTGCACTGTATATAATCACTGAAGTGTTTCATCAGGCCCAATACAGACATTTGATTTTTTCATTCCAAATGTTATACTCAGAGAGTTTTCAGTTCATTTCTGCCATTGACTTATGACATCAGTGGCATAGTCTACATAGAATAAGTTCAAGTCCCCAAATGCACAGAAGACAGAGAGAGTGGGTTCATTCTGCCATACCTGGAGCAGAAACTCTTACCTTTGTTTGGGCAGATCTGTTCGGCCTCAGGTAGATTTTACTCAGAGCAGGGTGGTGTTGGTGTTAACATCAACTTGAGAACGCCATTAGTCCTTGAAAAATCTGAGAGAAACTGTCTTTTAGCATGATGGAAAGAGAGTGCCTGGATAATGGGAACATATTTCTGCAAATGAGCAGCTCTTTTACTATATTACCTCCCCTGCATAATTCATCTTTTTCTTTTATATTAATTTTACAAGCCCAATGTTCATACTACGTTAAACGTCAACTGAGGCTACATTTCCTATAGGAAATGGTTTCTAATTTCCAGTTTTCAGTGAAAACACCATGACTTGGTAGCTTTGCCTAAGTTCGAGTGCTGGTTAATAGAAATGCCAGAACTTGAAACTAGTTTTCTGCTCTCAAGTTTCAAGCTACTTGCATTAAAGTAGGTGATATTGTGTATGGATTTAGCAATGCAGTTACATAACTATTTAAGCTGAAATCAAATATAAGAGAGATGAAATCTTGCTCTTAGGGATTCAGGGATAACCACATAAATCAAAGTTAAAGTAATTTATATTTGAGTATATTTTAGGCAATTAGCAAAAAGGAGATACGGTATTATTATTTGATTCTCCGTAATTTCACTTTATGAGGGGATTAAGGAAGGCAATCCAGTTGGAGGGGAAAGCTTGCTCCTGAATGCCTAGCAAACACACCATTTTTAATGAAATCCTACACTTCATGGACCAGTTTTGAGGGAGAATTGATGGAGATAGTCTGGTGGTGGTAATTTTCCATAGCCTCTCTTCCATTGTTCCACTGATAATTAACTGTATAATCTAGGAAATGTCATCTATGTCCTAAAATTTTCCAGAAGAAGGAGTGAAGAACTCCAGTTAGAAGGGGATTCTCTTTTCTACCTGACTTTTCCTAATTGGCTGACCTTGAAAAGATTGCTAACATGTGTTTTTTGGGGGAGTGTGTGTGTGTGTGTGTGTGTGTGTGTGTGTTGTTAGCTAGAGAAGAAGTAGTCACAAACTCATGGGTTTGTTGCAAAGATGAAATGTGGTATCATATGTCAAATGAGGGTCATGTGGTAGAGTTGACCAGGGTACCTCCCTCTCTCTCTCCCTCCCTGTGAATGAACAGGGCAGTTTTGTGCTCTAGAATAATTTATTTGTGTGGCTAACTAAGTGTGGAGAAATGCTGTCACTTAGAGATTCATGAGGTGGGTTTGTGTATTAAAGGCTCTTTGTGATTCTGCACGAAGAAACCTGTTTCTTTTTCTAAATCCAGTATTTCCTACATTTCGTTATCAGAGGACTCTTACTTGAATCACAACGACTAATGTCTCACCGACTCTTACTCCTTAGAACATATCTCAGGAAACACTGGCTAATAAAATCACTGAAATTTAAAACTTCCACATATCAGAACTCACATGACCACACATCCTACTACTTCTTCAGTCTAACCAAAATTCGGTCCACTCTACCTCAGAACTTTTTAATAAAGCTTTAGGAGTACAGTTGATCTTTGAACAACACAGAGGTTAGGGGCACCAACCCCTGTGAAGTTGAAATTCCTCATGTAACTTTTGACTCCCCCCAAAATTTCACTGCTACTTGCCTACTGTCCACTGGAAGCCTTATTAATAACACAAACTGTTGATGAGCTTAGATTTTGTAGCTGTATGTATTATATACTGTATCCATATAATAAAGAAAGCTAGCAAAAAGAAGATGTTAAGAAAATCATAAGGAAGAGAAAGTACATTTAGGGTACTGTACTGTATTTATAAAAAAAAAAAATCTGCATGTAAGTGGACCCATGCAGTTCAAACCCCTGTTGTTCAAGGATCAATTGCACATTTAAATGTTTGGATACTTGTTCTCTGTTATGTTAAAAACATTTTAAATACCACATTACCTATGCTGAAAGGTATATCATTTTTTTTTTTTATTATTGTGAGATGTGATATGGGCATATTTTTCTAATTTTATTCTCTAGACTTGCTTTTTAACATGATTTTTTAAATTAACATATAATGTATTATTTGTTTCAAGGATACAGGCTTACATATTTCACAGCACTCCCCTCCCCTCCCCTATTACATAGCACATACCCTCCCCAATGTCCATAACCCAATCATTCTTTCCCTACCCCCTCCACCCCCATCAACCCTCAGCTCATTTCATGAGATTAAGAGTCTCTTGTGGTTTGTCTCCCTCCGGATCCCATCTTGTTTCATTTATTCCTCTCTGCTCCCCACAACCCCTCTCCCTGCCTCTCAAATTCCTCATATCAGAGAGATCATGTGATAATTGTGTTTCTCTGGTTGACTGCTATAAACATTCAGGTGCATGTGCCCCTTCAGATCACTATATTTGTATCTTTAGGGTAAATTGCTGGCTCATAGGGTAGCTCTATTTTCAGCTTTTTGAGGAACCTCCATGCTGTTTTCCAGAGTGGCTGCACCAGCTTGCATTCCCACCAACAGTGTAGGAGGGTTCCCCTTTATCAACATCTGTCATTGTTAATTAATTTTAGCCACTCTGACTGGTATGAGGTGGTATCTTATTGTAGTTTTGATTTGTATTTTCCTATTAGTCTCCCTTTTAAAGAGTTAAAGGGGGGACAGATATTATCCCCAGAAAATTCCAGAATTCTTGTCAATGTCTCTACTGACCAGACTTGCTCATGTTCTCATTCTTAAGCTGAGTATTGACAAGCAAGAGGAGATCATCCCAGTTTTCCAAAGAAGAACATGGTCATATGGAAGATGTTGGGTTGTTGAACAAAAGGATGTTCTGTAAATAAGAGAGAGTGGGCTGATCATTTGTTGAGTGGATACAATATTGACCATGAGGAATAGAAAGAAAACAGGGGATAAGCTTCAAGCAGTGCACTTTGACGATCTGACTGCTAAACAGTGTATATCATTCATCTAATATGTCTGGTGGACCAGAGACACTTGGCCTCCTTACTGACTTGTCCACTATTCCAAACTTCCATCAGCCTTACTATACTTCATTCTACTTCACTTTGTTTGTACTATATTGCTGTGACTTCTTTGTTTGCTTTAATTTATGCCTTATCTCACCAATTACATCTTCAGCATCTTAAGCTCAGGGCATTATTTTCCTTGTCTTTCCCTTTTCCTTCCTATATTTCTTATAGGCCATTTGTTTATTTCTATATCTTAAGATTCTGGTGGATATTACAGCTCTGGATACCGTTCTCAAAGGATGGGAGTAAGTCCTTCCCTATGTGCCTATTCTGTGTTCAGCACAGTGCCAGGTTCGTTGTAGGTTCTCAGATGTTTGTTGAAGACTGTTTAAATGAAAGAAGCTGGAGAGTAGTGTTGGAGCATCAAGCTTAGTGGTGCGCCTAGGATGCAACAATGAAAGAGGCTGCTTATTTACTTTTCGAGTGAGCCCACATTTTAGGGGTTTTTTTGTTTCTTTTTTGTTTTATTTTTTATAAACATATATTTTTATCCCCAGGGGTACAGGTCTGTGAATTGCCAGGTTTAAACACTTCACAGCACTCACCAAAGCACATACCCTCCCCAATGTCCATAACCCCACCCCCCTTCCCCCAACCCCCCTCCCCCCAGCGACCCTCAGTTTGTTTTGTGAGATTAAGAGTCACTTATGGTTTGTCTCCCTCCCAATCCCATCTTGTTTCATTTATTCTTCTCCTACCCACTTAAGCCCCCATGTTGCATCACCACTTCCTCATATCAGGGAGATCATATGATAGTTGTCTTTCTCTGCTTGACTTATTTCGCTAAGCATGATATGCTCTAGTTTCATCCATGTTGTCGCAAATGGCAAGATTTCGTTTCTTTTGATGGATGCATAGTATTTCATTGTGTATATATACCACATCTTCTTGATCCATTCATCTGTTGATGGACATCTAGGTTCTTTCCATAGTTTGGCTATTGTGGACATTGCTGCTATAAACATTAAGGTGCATGTGCCTCTTCGGATCACTACGTTTGTATCTTTAGGGTAAATACCCAGTAGTGCAATTGCTAGGGTCATAGGGCAGTTCTATTTTCAACATTTTGAGGAACCTCCATACTGTTTTCCAGAGTGGTTGCACCAGCTTTCATTCCCGCCAACAGTGTAGGAGGGTTCCCCTTTCTCCGCATCCTCGCCAGCATCTGTCATTTCCTGACTTGTTGATTTTAGCCATTCTGACTGGTGTGAGGTGATATCTCATTGTGGTTTTGATTTGTATTTCCCTGATCCCAAGTGATATGGAGCACTTTTTCATGTGTCTGTTGGCCATCTGGATGTCTTCTTTGCAGAACTGTCTGTTCATGTCCTCTGCCCATTTCTTGATTGGATTATTTGTTCTTTGGGTGTTGAGTTTGCTAAGTTCTTCATAGATTTTGGACACTAGTCCTTTATCTGATATGTCGTTTGCAAATATCTTCTCCCATTCTGTCAGTTGTCTTTTGATTTTGTTAACTGTTTCCTTTGCTGTGCAAAAGCTTTTGATCTTGATAAAATCCCAATAGTTCATTTTTGCCCTTGCTTTCCTTTGCTTTTGGAGTTGTTCCTAGGAAGATGTTGCTGCGGCTGAGGTCGAAGAGGTTGCTGCCTGTGTTGTCCTCAAGGATTTTGATGGATTCCTTTCTCACATTGAGGTCCTTCATCCATTTTGAGTCTATTTTTGTGTGTGGTGTAAGGAAATGGTCCAATTTCATTTTTCTGCACGTGGCTGTCCAATTTTCTCAACACCATTTATTAAAGAGGCTGTCTTTTTTCCATTGGACATTCTTTCCTGCTTTGTCAAAGATTAGTTGACTGTAGAGTTGAGGGTCTATTTCTGGGCTCTCTATTCTTTTCCATTGATCTATGTGTCTGTTTTTATGCCAGTACCATACTGTCTTGATTATTACCTCATTGTAATAGAGCTTGAAGTCTGAAATTGTGATGCCTCCAACTTTGTTTTTTTTTTTGTTTTTTTTTTTTTCAACATTCTTCTGGCTGTTCAGTGTCTTTTCTGGTTCCATATAAATTTTAAGATTATTTGTCCCATTTCTTTGAAAAAAAAAATTGATGGTTATTTTGATAGGGAATATGTTAAATGTGTAGATTTCTTTAGGTAGCGTAGACATTTTCACAATATTTGTTCTTCCAGTCCATGAGCATGGGATGTTTTTCCATTTCTTTGTGTCTTCCTCAATTTCTTTCATGAGTAATTTATAGTTTTCTGAGTACAGATTCTTTGCCTCTTTAGTTAGGTTTATTCCTAGGTATCTTAAGGTTTGGGGTGCAATTGTAAATGGGATTGACTCCTTAATTTCTTTCTTCTCTCTTGCTTTTAGTGTATAGAAATGAAACTGATTTCTATGCATTGATTTTATGTTCTGACACTACTGAATTCTTCTGTGAGTTCTAGCAGTTTTGGATTGGAGTTTTTTGGGTTTTCCACATAAAGTATCATATCATCTGCAAAGAGTGAGAGTTTGTCGTCTTCTTTGCCGATTAGGATGCCTTTTATTTCTTTTTGTTGTCTGATTGCTGAGGCTAGGACTTCTAGTACTATGTTGAATAACAGTGGTGAGAGTGGAGATCCTGCCATGCTCCTGTCCTTAGGGGAAAAGCTCTCAGTTTTTTTTTTTCCCATTGAGAATGATATTCACTGTGGGTTTTCATAGATGGTTTTGATGATATTGAGGTATGTACCCTATATCCCTACACTCTGAAGAGTTTTGATCTAGAAAGGATGCTGTACTTTGTCAAATGCTTTTTCAGCATCTATTGAGAGTATCATATGGTTCTTGCTCTGTCTTTTATTAATGTATTGTATTACATTGATTGATTTGCAGGTGTTGAACCAACCTTGTAGCCCAGTAATAAATCCCACTTGCTCATGGTGTATAATCCTTCCAGCCTACTGTTGGATCCTCTCAGCTAGTATTTTGGTGAGAATTTTGCATCCATGTTCATCAAGGACATGATCATCAATTCTCCTTTTTGATAGGGTCTTTGCCTGGTTTTGGGTTTTGGGATCAAGGTAATGCTGACCTCATAAAATAAGTTTGGAAGTTTTCCTTCCATTTCTATTTTTTTGGAACAGTTTCAGAAGAACAGGTATTCTTCTTTAAATGTTTGATAGAATTCCCCTGGGAAGCCATCTGGCCCTGGGCTCTTGTTTGTTCGGAGATTTTTGATGACGACTTCCATCTCCTTACTGACTATGGGTCTGTTCAGGTTTCCTATTTCTTCCTGGTTCAGTTTTGGTAGTTTATGTGTTTGTAGGATTGCATCATTTCTTCTAGATTGTCAACTTTGCTGACATATAGTTGCTGATGATATGTTCTTATAATTGTTTGTATTTCTTTGGTGTTGGTTGTGATCTCTCCTCTTTCATTCATGATTTATTAATTTGGGTTCTTTCTCTTTGGTTTTTCATAAGTCTGGCTAGAGGTTTATTAATCTTATTAATTCTTTCAAAGAACGAACTCCTAGCTTCTTTGATTTGTTCTACTATTCTTTTTGTTTCTTCTGCTCTGATATTTATTATTTCTTTTCACCTGCTGGGTTTAGGCTTTCTTTGCTGTTCTTTCTCCAGATCTTTTAGGTGTAGGTTAGGTTGTGTACTTGAGACCTTTCTTGTTTTTTGAGGAAGTCTTGTATTCCTATTTACTTTCCTCTCAGGAACGCCTTTGTTGTGTCCCAAAGATTTTAAACAGCTGGATGTGTTTTCTTTGCATTTGTTTCCATGACTTTTTTTTAATTCTTCTTTAATTTCCTGGTTGACCCATTCATTCTTTAGTAGGATGATCTTAATCTCCTTGTATTTGAGTTCTTTCCAACTTTCCTCTTGTGATTGAGCTCTAGTTTCAGTGCATTGAGGTCTGAATATATGCAGAGAATGATCCCAATCTTTTGGTACCTGTTAAGACCTGATTTGTGACAGAGGATGTGATCTATTTTGGAAAATGTTCCATGTCGACTACAGAAAAATGTGTATTTTGTTGTTTTAGGATAGAATGTTTTGAGTATATCTGTGATGTCCGTCTGGTCCAGTGGGTCATTTAAAGCCTTTATTTCCTTGTTGAGCTTTTGCTTAGATGATTTTTCCATTTCAGTGAGGGATATGATAAAGTCCCCTACTATTATTGTATTATTGCCAGTGTGTTTCTTTGAATTTGTTATTAATTGGTTTGTAGTTGGCTGCTCCCATGTTAGGGGCATAGATATTTAAAATTGTTAGATCTTCTTGTTGGACAGACCCTTTGAATATGATATACTGTCCTTCCTCATCTTTTATTATAGTCTTTGGCTTTAAATCTAGTTTATCTAAGGATTGCCACCCCAGCTTTCTTTTGATGTCCATTAGCATGGTAAATTGTTTTCCAAGCCCTCACTTTAAATCTGAAGGTGTTTTTGGATCTAAAATGAGTTTATTGTAGACTGCATATTGATGGGTCTTGTTTTTTTATCCATTCTGATACCCTGTGTCTTTTGATTGGGGCATTTAGCCCATTGACATTCAGGTAACTATTGAAAGATATGAATTGAGTGCCATTGTATCCCCCGGAAGGTGACTGTTACTGTATATTGTCTCTGTTCCTTTCTGATCTGTTACTTTTAGGTTCTCTCTTTGCTTAAAGGAGCCCTTTCAATATTTCCGGTAGGACCGGTTTTGGTGTTTGCAAATTCTTTTCATTTTTGCTTGTCCTGGAAGCTTTTAATCTCTCCTTCTATTTTCAATGAGAGCCTAACTGGATGTAGTATTCTTGTCTGCATATTTTTTTCTTGTTTAGTGCTCTGAATATATCATGCCAGTCCTTTCTGGCCTGCCAGGTCTCTGTGGCTAGGTCTGCTACCAATCTTTCTACCATTGTGTGTTACAGACTTCTTGCCCAGAGCTGCTTTCAGGATTTTCTTTTTGTTATTAAGACTTGTAAGTTTTACTATTAAATGATGGAGTGTAGACCTATTTTTATTAATTTTGAGGGGGTTCTCTGTGCCTCCTGGATTTTGATGCTTGTTCCCTTCACCAAGGTAGGACAATTATCTACTATAATTTGCTCCAATATACCTTCTGCCCCCCTCTGTCTTTCTTTGTCTTCTGGGATTCCAATTGTTCTAACATTGTTTTGTATTATGGTATCACTTATCTCTTGAATTGCCCCGTGATCCAGTAGTTGTTTGTCTTCTTTTGCTCAGCTTCTTTATTCTCTGCCGTTTGGCCTTCTATATCACAAATCATTTCTTCTGCCTCATTTATTCTAGCAGTATTATCCATTTTTTATTGCACTTCATCATTATTAATAGTCAAATTTTATTGCACCTCATTAATAGTTTTTTTTTATTTCAATTTGGTTAGATTTTAGTTCTTTTATTTCTACAGAAAGGGATTTTATTTCTCCAGCTTTCTTCAGAAAGCTGGAGAAATAAAATCCCTTTCTGTAGAAATAAAGTCCAGCTAGCACCTTGATAATCATCATTCTGAACTCTAGTTCTGATATATTACCAATGTCCATATTGATTAGGTCCCTAGCTTCGGTACTGCCTCTTGGTGTTTTGTTTTGGTGAGTTTTTCTGCCTTGTCCTTTTATCCAGATAGAATAGATGAATGAGAGAACAAAATACTAAAAGGGTGGCAAAGACCCCAGAAAAGTATATGCTAACAAAATCAGAAGAAACCCAAAACTGGGGGAGAAGAAAGGGCTAAATAAAATAAATAAATAAATAATAAAAATATGTATTAGATTGGTGGCTAGAACAGAGCCATCTACTTAATTTTGAGTGTATTCTAGTGTCTTATAAGAAACTACGTCTCAATATTTTAAGAAACAAACTTCTCTATATATTCAAACATAAGGGTAAGCATGATGGAGGGATGGAATATGACTGTAAAGATGAAAACTTGAAAAAATTTTAAAAAAGGAATTGATGAGGTAGGAAGTTGGTTGGAAAAAGAAAGAAGAAAAAAAGAGGAGAAAATATGATCACTAGAACTAAGGCATGCATTAATTTAGGGTATATTATGATCTATTAGAAGAAATTTTATCCCAAATTTTAAAGGAAAAAAAAACTATATGTATACCAAAAATAAGGTTAAATACAATGAAGGGATAAAATATGACTTTAAGAATGAAACTTTAAAAAGATTTTTTTTTAAAGGTATTGATAAGGGGCGTCTGAGTGGCTCAGTGGGTTAAGCCTCTGCCTTCAGCTCAGGTCATTATCCTAGTGTCCTGGGATTGAGCCCTATATTAGGCTCCCTGATTGGCGGGAAGCCTGCTTCTCCCTCTCACACTCTCGCTGCTTGTATTCCCTCTCTTGCTTTGTCTCTCTCTGTCAAATAAAGAAATAAAATCTTTAAATAAATAAATAAATATACAAAAAGGTATTGATAAGATAAAGTAGTCTAAAGATGTTAAAACATGAAAATAGGAAAGAGGAAAAGTTAAAATAATAGATAAGGAAAAAAAATTTAAAATTTATCTTTGAAAGACTAAAGGATCATGGGAAAAAAGCCAAGAATTCTATGTGTTGCTTTCCTCTAGTTTTGGAGTTCTGCAGTTCTCATTGATCGGTGAACTCGGTCTTGGCTGAATGTTCTTGCTGATCTTCTGGGGGAGGGGCCTTTTGCAGTGATTCTTAAATAACTTTGTCTGAGGCAGAATTACACCACCCTTGCCAGGGGCCAGGTTAAGTAATTTTCTGGGTGTGCTCTTGGTAGCTTTTTTCCCCTAAATGTTTTCTGTAGAACTTTGGAGGATGGAAATGAGGATGGTGGCCTCCAAATATCCAGCTGGAGTTTCTGAGAGCTCAGAGCCCCACTCCTCAGTGCACTCTCAGAGAAAGCAGTCAATCCCTCCCCTCTCTCTGCTCTCCCACCAGACTCCGTGCTCACCTGGCCTGTGACTGAGTGTTTCTATATCTGGCACACGGCCCCATTTGGAGTTTCCAAACCCAGAAGATTTCCACAGTGCACTCCTGCATCTCTCCTGCTGGAGGAAGGAGAGGGTCTCTCTGGATCTGATACTTGTGGGGTCCCTGCTCAAAAAGCAGTAGCCTGACTGTGCCTCAGATCACATTTTAAGGTAACCGTGTGCTGAGAGCCCACTGCTCAATTGTATCTCTGCTGCTGGCTTCCCCACTCTGATACCTGGGAGCTCTGCCACACTCAGACATCCCTAGTCTTTCTGTGACCCTGCCAGTCCTGAGGCCACATTGTCTCCGTGAGGGCTCCACCCCCAGCTTAGCCTCTGGAGTGATGTCCTTCAGTAGAGCAGACTTCTAAAATTTCTGATTTTGTGTATCACTGCTCTCTGACTTACCAGGAGGTGGCCCCTCCCCCCACGGTCCATCTTCTCCTGGCTTCAGAAACATTTCTCCACATGTCCTACCTTCTGGAAAGTGGTCTATTTTCTAGAATTGCTAGAATTGCTAGAATTGCTGCTCTTCTTCTCTTCTATCTCCTGTTGAGTTTGTTGGGGTTCAGAATGGTTTGATAACTATCTAGCGGAACACCTGGGACCTGATGATATTTCTGTCTCCTACTCCTCTGCCATCTTGCTTCTTCACATGATTTTAAATGGAAAAATCATATTATATTTATAATATATTTTCCAAGAATATAATCTGTAATAAGCTATAATAAGGCTATCTATATTTAAAGTTCAACCTCCTTATTTCTTTTTAAAGGAACATCTGATTTTTTCAAAGATCAATTTTCATGGAGAAATGAAGGCATTTAAAATAAAAAGAAATGTATACAAGCTACATAAATTTCATGTGTTTGTCTTGATTTGCTGCTGAGATCAAGCTGTCACATCAAATTGGAAAAACCTATAATCTTTTTACATCAACATTATAGTATTAGTAATAATAAGCCAAATGTAAAAACTGGTTTATCCTGGAGGAGAAAACAAGAAAAGAAAAAACAATAAAGAGGTTAAAATATTTATTTTGTATTCATGTTGTTTGTGAACTACTAAAAAATTAAAAATAAAAATCTATAGATAACTTCTTCAAGTCACTTAAATGATACTTCATTCTTTTTGTTCATATCAAAAGTTTAATATTTTTTAAGCATGTAATTTTGTTTAATGCTGTGTTAACATGTTCATTAAATACAAGGTAAGATTAATTACAAAGTGAAATTAAGAAGCAAGGACATTGACTAATTGAAGAGTAAACTCTACTGACCACAAATCGATTTCACAGAAGCACCCTACAATTCTGAAAACCCTTTCATTTTGCTCTCTAAATCCTTTCAGAATATTCCTTGGTGAATACATTTGAAAAATAATCCTATTTTATGTCTTCTGCTGAATTACTAGTTTAATGCTACCCTCACTTAAGAAAACAAAACACAAAATACAACAACACACAAAAGTCTATCAATGCTCTTTAAAATTTCTGCTGAAGGATGTTCCAAAAAGAGCTCAACAGCACAGATTTTTATACAAGAACTGTATACGTCTTTTTATTTCATATAAATCTATAATGATTCCTATTATCATCAGTTATCATTTTGGAGACTTGAAATTCATTACTACTTACTTTTTTCTTTTAAAAAGCACAAAGGAATTTAACAAAATGCATTACTTATTACACTGAACAGGTCCAAGATTATAGACTATGCTGAGACTTATTTGATTGATTGAAACAAACCATAAATGTGTTACTGTACACATAATGTACATGTCCCAGCTTAGAAGCCCTAGAAACAGTGATATCTCCATATCAATGAGCACACCTGTCCCCCAGGTACACCTGGAGAAATAGACAATTTGGGGACTTTAGAAGAAATACACAAGATGATCCTGGACCATCTTGTACTACCAGAAAATTAAGGGAGTGCTCCAAAATCATCTCATTGATGGAAATATGCTAAAGAGACACAGACACCAGGTATCAGGCTCCCAATGGTCAAAACTGCTTTAATTTGAACAGTAAAATTTTTTAAAAAGTAGTGCTGGATTATAACCCAAAGTATAAAATAAATACACATGAGTCCATACTGGTGTGGATAAATAATTAATACATACATAAATAAGTAAATACATAAATAAGTAAGAAAGCAAATGGGCAAGAAGAGACATAACTCCCAAGAAGAAAAGCTGGATGACCAAGGTCAGCATCACCAGTGATAAATCATGTTGACAGCATCTACCTTTTAAGTGATGGGATGCAAATGCACTTAATCTACCTGGTTTTTCCCCACTCTAATCGTGAGAAGAAATCAGACAAAAAACAGTAGAGGAGCATTCTACCAAATACCTGCCCAATACTTGTCAATGGCCAAGGTCATAAATAACAAAGAAAGTCTCAGAAACTGTCACAGCCTAAAGAAACCTATGGAGACCGAAAAATAACTATAATGGAGTGTTCTGAGTGGGATCCTGAAATGGGAAAATAAAGGACTTTAGGTAAAAAGTAAGAGCATTTGAGTAAATATGGATATTACTTATAATAGTGTATCAATTTTGCTTCATTAATTTTAGCACATGCACCATACTTATATAAAGGTATTAACAGGGGAAATTGGAAGTGGAGTGGATGAGAATTCTGTAAAACCCTCACAAGTTTTATGTAAATCTAAAACTGTTTTAAAAAATAAAGAAAAATCTATTACATGGGGCTTCTGGGTGGCTTAGTGGGTTAAGCCTCTGTTTTTGGCTCAGGTCATGAACTCAGAGTCCTGGGATGGAGCCTTGCAACAGGCTCTCTGCTCAGTAGGGAGCCTGCTCCCCCCCACCAGCCCCGCTGCCTGCCTCTCTGCCTACCTGTGTTCTCTCTCTCTCTGTGTCGAATAAATAAAATCTTTAAAAGAAAGAAAGAAAGAAAGAAAGAAAGAAAGAAAGAAAGAAAGAAAGAAAGAAGAAAGAAAGAAAGAAAGAAAGAAAGAAAGAAAGAAAGAAAGAAAGAAAGAAAGAAAGAAAGGAAGAAAGAAAGTCTATTACAAAAAAAACCCCAAAACTCAATCCATACCAAGGTTTCTTCTGCTACTGTTCCTACCTATTCTGCAGTACATAAAGATCTGTAACTAATTGTATTGGGGCAAACAGAAAACTATTATCAATTCCATATAACATCTACATAAAGATTTTTCTAGAGTATCTTTAAAATAAAGACAATGGCATGTAATGTTGGAAAAATCATGAAAGAAATAAACTGTATGTAAAAATTGTTATTGATAAAATATAGTGAGTTTATAGAAAATCAGACATTAGCTGTTTCTATCTATTAGCATCTAGGTTTTCAACTTCTCTACGCCTTTTGTACTTAATTAAACGTAATTTAATTTTGAATATTGATTCAAGCATTGTAACATACTCTGTTAGAGGCATTAAATGCTAATGTTTCTGAGTTAATACTCATAGCAAACTATTTGTGCGGATTACTTTTCCTAGCAAAATTGCCTAAATATGCCCTTAAAAAATCAATACTTAATTCCCAGAACCAATAAAATACTTCATAATTCAAATTGTAGAAAGGATGGTGAAAACCAAGATTTTTTTTGTTTGTTTTTTGTTTTTTTTTTTCCATTATGATGACTCAATGGCAACTTTTAAGGGCTTTGGTTTTGTCTTGTTTTTGTTTTTGTTTCTGTTTGAATTAAAACTTCTAAAAACTTCTAAGATGTTGGATTACCTACTTCGGCAATCCATAAACAGAAGTTGAATTCCGGTGGCCTGCCTATGTTTATAATGTACAAGATGTTATTGTACTTCATCTTCTAAAAATGAATTAGTCAGATAGAGCCATTTAAAAAAAAAAAAAAAAAAAAAAGATAGAGCCATCTTTTAAGTCTAAAGGCAATATTTGCCTTTTGAATTCTGGGTAGCGTGTGTTTCTTTTGTTCTCGGTATATACGTGAACCCTAAGGCTGTTTCTATACATGTTCAGTGAATTGGCAAGAGCTGTTATTAGCAATTGTGAATCATTTAGATGTTCAACAGAAGGGAATGGTTAAGAAAAGAAAAGAATAAACTCAAGAAAGAAAGATCTATTAAATAGAATTTTATAATGAAATTCCTGTGTTAAAACCAGAAAATGCTTAGGAAATTGTAAAGATCATAGTTCATAGTTTTCTGTACTTTGGATTGAGAATGTATATAATTCATTCTTTTTTATAGATCAGAACTACAAGAGGATAAATGTGGAAAAGGGAAGTCCATTTATTATGCTAAGATGATGATTTTTTTCTTTCACTTTGATTCCTATTAATGTTCTTTGCCCAATTTAAAAATGATTGGTGAAAGTTACCACTCTGTAGTTTCTAGATTAATCTAGCTGTCATTTGCATGCAGTTTGGCGCAGTAAAAAGTGCACTGAAATGAGAATGTTTCTAGCCCCGGTGATTCTTAGCATGGCCATGCCACATAATCTTTTAGTAAATTTGTTGACCTTGTCTGTCAGAGGGGAGTTGGTGGTGATTGGTGTCTGGGTGCACAGACTAACCTTTTCTAGATCCGCATTCCTTCTCCAGTGTTGGATCTGCATATCGCCCTTGGTTTGAACTGAGATGCTGCATGAAGACGTACAACCCCATGATGCTTAGCATTTACAGCACAGCATCACCTGTGTACAAATGGAACTTTGCTCATTTCCCTGAAATTAAATTTAACTATGCCCACAAGCCCCCTTTTCCAATGGGACTACATCAAAGTCCTCACTTGTAATTTAAAATGTAAATTTTTAGGAATCTATTTTCTTCCTTCCCCCTACAGTGATCAAAGACTCCCCCCTTGAAGGGAGAGGCACTTGCTGTCATTCCTCCAGGACATCCACTGTGGCGTAGCTTGTCCTGTCTGATCCTGGGTATTGGCTTCTAACTCCATAGCATCTGTTGCTTACACCCAACTGGGGAGCCCCCCCTTCGATTAGTTCGGGGCTGATGACCCTTTAAGACTGGTCTCTCAAGTAGGCTATTTTCCTAGATGTCATCAAGGAGGAATCCCCCACAACAGCAAGTTACCTTCCAGACTATTGTCACCTTGGACCCTTTCTGTTCAAGCTCATAAAGCCTTTTCTTAGTTCTTCTTCATGCACCTTGAGGAAACACTAGGTACTGCGGTGCTGTCCTCTTCCATAGTATACCATGGTACATGCAAAAGTCCTCCTCAGATCAAAGGGGCTTTACTGGCCTCCCACTCCCAGACTGCAGGAAGGAGAAACAGAGAGCTGGATTCTCACAGTGTCTCAGGTTTACCTGAACTCTGAGCTTCAGCTTGTAAACACAATGATGGTGTTAAAATGAAGCTTTTAAAATTAGGAGAAAATTTCTTTTAAAATTAAGAAGCAACTTTAAAAACAAACTTCTGAAATTTCTTTTTTCTGGCTTTTGCAGTGGAAAACCTAGGTTTTTAAGACCCATATATCTCCCCCCCATATATAATTATTATGTATTATAGTATAATTATATTATATAATTAGTGTATATATATTGTATATGCGTGTTATTAAATATACATGTCATAATATATAATGATATTATAAAATAGATATGCTACTTAATATAGATATATTCATATATAAATATATATATATATATTAAAAGTCCAATTTGTTTTTGTTTTTCCCATTCATTCTACATAGGAAAAAAAGGTCACATGTAAAGATATCACTGCATTTTTAATAACTAGGGAAGAGCAATGTGGATAAATACTCTGTCAGTGACTGTGGTTGTGGGAGGTGGGGGAAGGGTAGAAGGGAGGAAGGAGTGACACAGGACTGCCTAGATCATGACACTATGTTGTGTCTCCAGAACGTTCTCAGGCTACAGTATTTTTTTGAAATGGCCACTCTGTGGCTATTGGAAATACCTCTGTTGGTCACATTGAACAGCAAGGTACACACTCCATAATCTAGGACCCAATTAACATGAAAGGGTTTATCATATTTTAGCTACACCTGTAGAGCATTTATCAGAAAATAGTCAGTATTAAGCTACCAAATAAATATCTTAAGGGGAAATCATAGTTTAACAGAATATACCAAAAAATGTGCTGTAAATTATTGTGCATTATTAGTTTAATATATGCAGCATACTTTTCTAGAAATTATAACTAAGTGGTGAGGAGAGAGAAATGAAACCAAAAGTCCCTTTGAACAAGCTACAGAATGCATATCAGTACAAAAAATAGAGACATAATTTTCATGTAGCTTATATACAAATAAAAAATATCAATAAATACATAAATATTTTAAATGTTGTTTAAGAGTAGGTAGGACATTCAAAGACCTTAACATCCAGCTTTCTCATGGATAAATAAGAACACTGAGGCCCCAGAAACTAAACTGAAAGAGGGACTAGTAGCTGGGCCACAATTATTTTTTTTAAAGATTTGTTTATTTATTTCAGAAAAAATGAGTGGCAGCAGGAGGGGCAGAGAGACAGAGGGAATCTCAAGCAGTTTCTCTAAGGAACATGAACCCTGAATCAGGGCTGGATCTCATCCCACTGAGATTGTGACCTGAACTGAAATCAAGAGTTTGACGCTCAACCACCTGAGCCACCCAGAAGCCCCTGAGCCACAATTCTTAATTTACATCTCAGTGTTATTTCCTTACAAATTTTTTCTCATACAACTCATTTGAGGATTCTTAAAAATCCATCTTTGAATGAATAAGAGGTTGTAATCAAGTAATAAAATCCATACCAGTGTCAGAATACAAAGATCACAGAATTAATCAGTGTGGTTACTTTCAATCTGGATGTTCTTTTTAGAGAAGGTTTGAGTATGTCTTTTAAAAGAGTAGACAGAATAAATGGAGATGAAGTACAGTCTAAGTGGTGATAATTATTGAAATATTAAAATCCAAGGAGAGTCTGACTTCTGGTGAAAATTCCAAAAAATGTGTTAAACTGCACATATTTTGAAATTGTTTTTGAGCTTCAGGTTATGTAGGCATTTTTGGTCACCTCGTCTTCCAGTTACTTGAGTGTGTAGAAATTTCTTCATCTGCAAGAACTCTTAGAAAAATAATTAAAATAGCAATTACAAATGAGTGGGCTATAGCCTAGCAATTTAGAATGATTAGTGTGTACTAACATTATATTTTTTATTACCTTAATTTAATTACACTGAGTGTTAGCCTTCAGTTAGGCTAAATGCATTTACATGCAAGGGAAGAACCCTCAGGAATAACAACACTCACTCACTTTTTACGAATGTCATAAAAAATCAGAATGGCAGTCCACAGTAGACAACTTCTGAGAGTCATCCTCCTACCTCTATATCAGATAGAGCAAAGTGAGGCAGATTGAATAATTAATGTGATGCTTATAAAAAAAACAAATCAGTAAACAATTCCCGGAGAGCACGCCAAATTAAGTTTGCTGCACTGTTCCTAAAGTCTATACTGCTGCTTGTTTCACATGAAGTCATCTTTCAGTCTGACGGCTGAGTTTTGAATGTCACATTTGACCTTCCCTTTTCCCTTCGGAGGATGAGGTTTTAATTTAGGTTTTCACACACTCTTCATCATTTGCTTATTCATTATTTTATTTATAGCTTGTCTTATTATAAAAATATCCCAAACAAATGCATATATTATTGCCTGATACAAATGCATTGATGAAAATGAACATGAAGGTAACATAAGAGAAAAGCAAAGGTGCTGTCCCAGAAAAGAGGCCAAAAGTGGGCCAGATTATTGTATCAGAACTTTCTAGCAGAAGAGAAATAAGACAAATCACAAATTTCAGAGAGTCTAGTTGCCTAGATGAATTACAGGCATTTTAGATGAAAAAAAGAATGAAAGAAAGAAATTTCATCATGTGATCTTGATGAAGAGAAATAATGTGATGTTGTAGACTGAAATAAATAAATAGGATGATGCATAACTATATGATGATGAAATAAATAGTATGATGCATATATTTGTTTCTGAAAGTGCCCAATATAACTCCACAAGACACCAAATAATAATTAAAGCAATTCTGCAGAACAGCCTAGTATGGAGCTCTGAAGTCATTTGGTTCAATCCCAAATCGCTAATTTCTAGGGGAGTGAAAGAACTGTATATCATTTCATAATTGTTCATCATCAATGCTCCTTGAATCTGAGCTTTACTGAGAGGTTAACTGAAGGAAGTTAAACAGGTACAGGATTGTAGTGAAATGCACATTTCTGGTTCAAGGCAAATCAAAACCATCAGAGGATAAGGATGAGGTCCTCCTATGAAATTAAGAAACCCAAACAAGAGATCTCCTTGAATAAAAGACCACCTCATTTTTGTGTGGATGAAACACCAAGAAGCATAGTCAAAGGTTTGCTCAGAAAATCCCTCTGAGTTTATCACATCAAATACATGAATAAATGTTACACATTTGTCTGCACTAGAGAGCAAGACTAGGCATATCAAATATTGACCATGGCCATCAAAAGGGAAAAGTAAGAATAAGGAGGAAAAAATAAATCTCTTCAAGATATTAGATTTAAATAATGTGTCTTACAGGTAAACGCTAAGATAGATAAATTGAGAAGTGTGCATACATCAACCTCCTATAGCGTCATCTATAAGCCAATAATGGATTCAGTGTAGCCTGTCCACCTTGATATTTGGGTTTCAGAGCTGTTGGTTTTAAATCCTTTTTTCTTACAGCAAACATAGAATAAAACTTACTGCCTTGTGGTCAGTACCTCAGGACTGTATATATGCCCACTGCTCAGAAAATAATTTGCTATTTGTTGTACTATCTTGTTTTCTTAGATTTTGTGTTTTATATTTGCTTAACTGCACCATTTGTTGGCTTTTTTTTTTTTAAGATTTATTTATTTATTTTAGAGAGATAGAGTGAGCATGAGCACAAGTGTATGTTGGGGGTGTGTGGGCATGGACAGAAGGAGAGGGAGAGGGGAATTTTAAGCAGATTCCCTGCTAAGCATAGAGCCCAATATGGGGCTAGATCCCAGGACCCTGAGATCATGATCGGAGCTGAAATCAAAAGTCAGATATTTAACCATCTGAGCCACCCACATGCCCCTTATTGTTTTTGTTTTTAGTTAGAATCTCCTTTACATATAATGGTGAGTAATGAAGCTTACATCTTTCCACTCTGAACCTCCCAAAAACTCCACCGTAATCCCAATCATCTTTTTCTAGAAAAGTCTATTTCATTAAATAGGATCATTGATTGTATAAGGGTGAAGGGGAGCAACTTTAAATTTTGTTTTTATGTCTATACCCTGAAAGCCAAAGATCTCTGGATTCCATATTTTGGAACAGTACAATTGTTTTCAGACTTAAACAAGCAAACAAAACCTGAAACATTGTTTTAGTTTCAGGTTTTGATCTTTCTCTGTGGATTCTGAAGAACAATTTTAAGTTTTGTAGAATTTCTTGCCTTTTTTCTGGGAGAAAGGAAGCATTCATTAAAGCTTCATGATATATTTTGTTTCCAAACCCACACTTCTATACTTTGAGCCAAAAAATAATTTGATAAAGATTCTTACCACATCTGTAAAATGACAAGGTGAACTGTAAATTGAGTTAATGATAGCTTACTTCTATTTCACATATTTATCACTGCAAAAAAAATTACAATCATTATCTAGTTTCCTCTCTATCAAACATTAATATGAATGTAGTGCATAAGAAATTAGGCAGAAATAGAACTTTCCCATTACAGCTGCCTGAGAAAGGTTTGAAATTGACAGTTCTACTGAAAAAAAATAAGCAGGATAGAGAAAATAAACAAACAGAAACAAACTTCTTCAGGGCCTTTGAAAGAGGGAGAATGTCATATTGCAAATCAATTCATGACGGTCCAAATATGCATTCTATTTTATAAATCTATAGACAGCATAAGTCATAGTTAAAAGGAATTGTAAAATTCCTTGTGGAAAGACCCATTTACTCCCATGCATAAACACACCTAAATGGCACAGAATCACAAAAATCTCAGGAGCTGAGAAGTCAATTTAGGGAGTCAAAAAGTGATCACCTTCTGGTTATTACATATTTGAAAAAAGTATTTTATTTCAGCTGTCTGCTCTTATATACCTAACACTAATATTTAAGGTTTTTTGGTCAAAAAAAAAAAAAAAAGCCTGCAATGCTTTCAACATATTATTCCCAAAAGCTGTGCAAGAAAGCGATTTGTTTAGGGAAATGCAAATGCAGGACCCAATAATGAAGGAATGAGGAATATAACAGCAGAGGTTATGGGGTTGTACGTAGGGTTTTTAAACAGAGACCTGTTCCTATTTATTTTTTTAAGGAATTATTCAAGTAATATAATTTTTAACATGTAGGCATGAAGAAAATTGGTTAAAAAGGAGAGAAAATGAAAATGAGTGTATTTGGGTTGCTCCTAATACATATTGTAAATCCTTTCTCTAAGATTACTTTTCCTGAGATTCATAATATCCATTCAACATGGTTAAAGATATAATTTATTGTTTCCACAATATTATTGAGGAAATAAACAAATATGTAGGGACCTTATTTCGAAATTAAAACATACTAGTGTTTTTTTTTGACTCACCTTAAAATTCAAATATTATTTCTTGGGCACAGATCATGTGATAGCCATGTTTATATTCCAAATCTTTATTGTTACCCCAAAGTAGAAGGTAGTTATTCCCTACGTAACCATTTTGGTAATGTGAAAATTGAGGCCAGCTTTCAAACACAAAAATCAAGTCAATAGAGAACAGTATTGTGTTTAACTCAGCTAGGGAAAATATATTCTGTGAACTCACTGTCCAAGTTAATTGCCAGCATGGTCTATATTTGTATAAATGCCAACCCTTCTTTTGTTTGCTTTTATGTACAGAAAATAGCATCACCCAGCAGGACAATTTTAGTGTGTCATCAAAACAAAAGGTAAATCCACTTAAACTTTAAAATCCATCATATTCCTTTAGGGTAATATGCAGCCAGTACCTAAAGGAATACAAGAACTGTGTTGTGAGTAGTAATTTTGAAATTAAAATTCTCAGTTTACTACATTTCTTTTAGAACTTTCCCTAATTCTATTCTTCAGGCTCTCAGTGTACATTAATTTGCATAGCTATATTAAAGTGAGCCTATGTGCTGGGAAACAAAACCAAATTCAAAAGTCTTAATTAAAGGCTTAGGGAACCTGAGTGAAATTTTAGATATTAGAAGTCTGACCTATGCTGGCCTATTATTTTTTGATTTACTTGATTTATAAGACTCAATTTTTACTTGAAAACCCCTAGGGAATGATTACAGATTAAGATATTTTGAATCAGTGAAATGAAACCATTAAGAATAGCAGCAATCTGAATTAATAATGCCCTTAGTGGACCACACAATGAAGACTAACACTCCTCTTATTGTGAAGTATATTGGAAAAACTTTCCACCAGCATTTCCCATTTCTTGTATATATTTATTTAAGTCTGTCAGGTTTTCCCTCTAGAGCGGTGACACCAAACCAGGAATAATTTTTTTTTTTTTCCTCCAGAGGACATTCAACAATGTCTGGAGACATTTTTGTTTGTTTCTACTTGGGAGTAAGGGAGCTGTTACTTGCTTCTATTGGGTAGAGATCAGGAGTGTTGCTAAACGTCCTACCATGATCAGGACAGCTCCCCATAACAAAAACTAACCAGCCCAGGATATTAATAGTTCTGAGATCGACCAGTTCTAAAATAGAGATTATTTACACAAATCTCGTGTAGATTTAGTGTAGCTGCTTTGGAAATCTCCAAATAAATAAATAAGTCAATCATATATACTCAAGACATAGACAATGAACCGTGATAATAATTTGCTGTCAGTCAGGAATGCAGCTTTCAGTAACTCTTCCCTTGCCCAGGATTTTCCTGAGATCATGTCCATCTGAAACACAAGCAGACACTTCAGTAAGTTACCAAATTGTGCATTTGAATGTCCCTCACTCAGGGACTCTCCAGTGAGGGCCACTGAGTATTTACATTAATGCTCACAGTAGACAGTCGGTCTTCACAGAACTCACCATGTAGAAAAGACAAATGGGCCTGAGTTAAATGATCACACAAATACATACTTAATTGCAAACTGTAAAAAATATGAATGAGATGAGCACTGTGTTATGAGCTCATTTAAAGGAAGAAAATGACAAGGTTCAAGAAGGTTCAAGAACTTTCTCTGATTAAAATAGTCATTAAGTTTTGATCTGTAAGAGGAGTGTGAATCGACTCAGGAAAAAGAAAGGGATTTCAAGTAGGAGAACAGCATACATGCAAGTTTAGAGGTGGAAAGGAGTGTATTTTTACCAAAATTTTAGCTTTTTATTAATACTTTTTGTTTCACTGTGTGTGCAATAATCTTTTTCTGGTCATTTTTTCTAGGTAATGGGGGAAATAAACCATTTCTTAGCTTAAATTGCAATGCATAAACAGTTATGTAACCAATAGATATCTCTCCCAAGATAAAATTTAAATCTTATTTTTGATGACATACAGAAATGACATAGAATGTTCTAAATCCAGAGGAACTGTGAACAAAGGAACAGAATAGGGAATTTCTGCCCCCTCTCCCCAAATTATTAAATAAAAATATTTCTCTTTGCCTAAATCTTTATTGACTCATCCTATTCTGCTTCTGGGAAAGTCCTCTCTCATCTCTGTAATATTTTTCTTCTACTTTACACTTCCATCCTTGGCCAAAGAACATAGGAAATTAGAGAATGTCAGATTCAGGAAGGATTCCCATTTTGATACAAATTAAGTAAAGTGAGGCACAGAAGGATCCTCATTATTTGATAAATCTCGTCAAAATATATACTGCCGTGAAGCATGTTCGTCCTGCTGAAGGGTAACTGTTTTTAGCACACTAAACCTTTTCAAAACACTATATATAACCTGATATTTTGTAGGAGTTCAGAAGCCATTTAAGAATATGGTTTAAGAATGAGTCAAGTAAGAGTTTCTCAAATGTAATCTGCTCAGTGAAATTAGGTAGAAAGCAAACACCATGTTCTGATGAATATTTGATTATCCTGAAAGTTTTTTAGAGAATGCTGCCTTTGCTCAGTGAAGAATTAAGATGACGAGGGCCCAGAGTAGCTATCCTATGTTTCCAAGCCCAAGAATTTGTGGAGTATCCTGATCATGTTGTCTACGTGTGTATTTATGGAATACTTGGCGATATATGCTTCATTTACAGATTGTTGTAATACTTCTTGTGGAGAATCTGGATTATAGCCTCTACGTATGTACATATTAATCCACCAAGATCACTGGAACCACATTTCTCCAAAAGGAGACCCTTCCCTCCAAGACCATGATGGATATTCTGTGCTTGCTCCTCCAGATCCACTCTCCTTTGACCTTCAGGAGTTATATCAGAAGTTTCTCTTGCGTGCTCTGTGTTGCTTTGGGTCAACGGAAAACTCTATCAGACAGAAAGACAGGAACAGAATGTGGTTTAATTATTTGTCTCCTCCATTCCCTATCTGCTGATTCCTGTGAGTTGTCAGTGCCTGAGTTCCTCCTCCACAGGTCTTAGCTCATTTGGGGTATCTTTCCCCTAAAGTTCTAAGTGTCTTATGGTACCCCAGATCACCCCTTCCACCTCAAGGTATATAAGTTGATGGTGACTACAGATCTTGCAACACCGAGGAGTCACCTTACGATCTGTTACCTTTCTCTCACTCTGCCACAGGCTTTTAAAGAGTATCTTCATCAAACACTCTCTGTCACGCCTTGTGAGTGTGCCATCTGCTTTCTGCTAGGACACCGACCTAGACAGTTTAATGCAACTGGGCGGAAGCATCTCTTGATAGCACAGTGGAACCATAAAGATAAAGTAAATGTGCCATTTAGTAATGCATTTCAGACATTTTCCATTTACACAAAATCATTCCACCTAGCTTTTCCTTAAAATGTCATTTTAATAATGTGATATATCTGTTGTTTTTTGACATTTATTTGCTTATTTTTCAGTTGGCTACCAGAACAGGTGCACTATAATGAATGTATTTGATAAATAAATACTGATACCCCTCCCCTGCATGATTCTATACTATGAAAGATGCCAGAAAAATGTAAGTCTTGCCTTACAAGGCTTTCAGCTCAAATAAAAGAGATATATATTGATGAATATGGAGTTATTAATTGAGCATTAATTGCTTAAGAAATTTAACTGTCATTATTGTTGCTAGTACTTCATTGTGCATAATTATTTGTGGCTTATAAAGGAATCTGTATTATTCCATCTTCTTAATGTCTTAGTCTGCTCAGGGTGTTATAATAAAACACCACAGACTGAATGGCTTAAGTAATAAACTTATTTTTCACAATTCTTGGGACTGGAAATTCTAAGATCAAGGTGCCAGCAGATTGTGTCTGGTGAGAACCTGTTTCATGGCTTGGAGATGGCTGCCTTCTTATCTCTTCACAGGAGGGAGAGAGCTGGCTCTGGTCTCTTCCTCTTCTTAGGAGAGCACTCATGGCATTATGAGGGCTCCATCCTCCTAACTTCATCTAGACGTAATTTCTTCTCAAAGAGCACATCTTCAAATACCATCATATTGAGGATTAGGGTTTCAAAATACGAGATTTAGAAGATAGAAACATTCAGTCCATAACACTTAGCAATTCTAAGAAGCAGCTACTATCAACACTGTGCCCATTTTAGGGATGAGACAATATTAAGATGAGAGAAAATAAATGATATTCTCAGGTTCCTATCATGACAAGCCAAGATCATTGACTTTTTGTGGCAGTTTTTATTCTACAATAGACTAAATTTCTCAAAAATGTTGCAAAATTCATATTATAAATGTAAATTCTAAGAAAGTTATTCATTAATAGGATTAAAGTCTCTGCATATCTGAAGTTCAGAAAAAGCTATATATATATATTTATATTTTTATATATACACATATATATGTGTGTGTGTATACATATATATATCTGAATGATCTCGACTTAGCTCCATTAAATCAATTTGAGGCAACAAGTTCATAGAAAACCCTTGCTATACTAAATAAAATCATGTTTAAAAGGTAAAAGTACAGCAATAAAGATATGATTCATTTGAAATGGATACTAAATTCCTGTCAGAGAGGTTCTATTCGTTATATACTGTAAGTGTTCTTTTTGTTTTGTATAACCTAAAGAGGCTCTTCACAGCTCAGAAATGGGAACTCCATTTTAGAAAGTGTTTCATTTTCACAAAAGCTAATTTAAGGGGAAAAGTTGTGAAGCCATTTGGGAATAAAATAACTTTGAATAAGAAAGTTTAATCCTAGCTTCTTGGAAGTTTCACTGATATGATGCATTAGGATAATAAATGTCATCCAAGGAATAGATGCTGTTTATTTAATCAGTTAAAAAGTTTTCAAGTTGTGAATCATTTTCTTATTTTAGTCCCTGAATCACTCATGTGTTCAAGAAACACATATTGTGCCCCTGTTCTGTGGCAGGCTCTGCTATAGGTTCTTAGATAGAGATGTTGGTTTACTTCAGCAAGAGAAAGTTCAGGAAGACATGGATCAACCCGTAGAACTTTGTTAACAAAAGAAACCAACATATTTTAATACTTTTTTAAAGATTATTTTTTTATTTGACCGAGAGATACAGTGAGAGAGGGAACACAAGCAGGGAGAGTGGGAGAGGGAGAAGCAGGCTTCTTGTGGAACAGGAAGCCCAATGCAGGGCTTGATCCCAGACCCTGGGATCATGACCTGAGCCAAAGGCAGATGCTTAATGACTGAGCTACCCAGCCACCCTTTAAAAATTTTTTTAAAAAATGTTTCATCTGGATCAATATGAAAAATCTGAAATTGATAAAAGAAATGAGTTCAGATCATTAAATCCTTTGTCTCACGTTCTGGTTCCATATTCAAAATAAGAAAAAATCTACACCCATGAGGTTATTATACTAGCATAATATACAGTAATTTAATACAAAGTTTTCCTCATTATCAATTAGTTTCTTCTTTTTTTGAAGATTTTTTTTATTTAGTTTAGAGAGAGAGAGCACAAAAAGGGGGATGGCCAAGGGGAGAAGCAGATTCCTCACTGAGCTAGGAGCCTGATGCGGGGCTTGATCCTGGGACTCCTGGACATGAGCCAAAGGCAGACGCTTAACTGACTGAGCCACACAGGCATCCCTCAATTAATTTCTAAACTCAATAACTTATTGTGACTATAAGCACCTTAGTAAAATCTTGCAACATAGTGGTAAGACCTCTTTTTTTTTTTTAATTTATTTATTTGAGAGAGAGAATGCTCATGAGCAGGGAGACAGAGGAAGAGAGAGAGAAAGAAAATTCCAAGTGAACTCCCCTCTGAGTGTAAAGCCCCATGTGGGGTTCAATCCCAAGACCCTGAGATTATGACCTGAGCTGAAACCGAGTCAGATACTTAACCAACTGAGACACCCAGTTGACCCCGAGAACTTCTTTAAAATCATAGTGAAATAAGTCAAGCAGAGAAAGTCAACTATCAAATGGTTTCACTAACTTGTGGAGCATAAGGAATAACATGGAGGGCATTGGAAGATGGAGAGGAGAAGTGAGATGGGAGGAATCAGAGAGGGAGACAAACCATGAGAGACTGTGGACTCTGAGAAACAAACTGAGGCTTTTGGAGGGGAGAGGGTGGGAGGTTGGGTGAGCCTGGTGGTGGGTATTAAGGAGGGCATGTATAGCATGGAGCACTGGGTGTGGTACATAAACAATGAATTCTGAAAAATTGAAAAACAATGAGCACTGGAAATAAATAAATAAAATAAAATAAATATATTAAAAAAGAAAGATGAATGCTGAGTATGAAATTTTGTTAGAAATTATAGTCAATATATAAAATGACAATTGTCTTTTTAATATAAATTTTTAGAAATTATCAATTGTATATTTAAGCTCTATGTCCTCTAAGGGGAAAAAAAAAGTTAAAATAAAGCTCAAATCCAAATGTGAACAAAAAAATCATATCAGCAAATTCAATATTCAGGGCTTATGTCTTCCTCTTTTTATCCTTAGTGTTCACTTCCTGATCATTATTTTAGTTGGGTTGTATACTATCCAGATTTACTCTTAAAATATTAAATAGATAGGGATATTTTTAATATTTTTACCTGTAGATTTTAAGCATCTTCTGGTGATTTTTAGTTGCCTCCAGCCATGTTCTTCTCATGTGCTAAGTTTTGTTTTCATTTTCTCCTATCTCATTACCTCCATCCTTTCTGCTGTTACTTCTATGATTTATTAGCTGGTAATCAAATACTCACCCTCTCAATATTCCACCACTCACAGTATTTTGAATAGACAAAATCTGAATATTTATGCATAGTTAACCTCTTATAGCAGGTAAGGATTGATTTTGTATATAACCTTACAAAGTTTTATTATATATTTAGATTTACTCAAAAGAATTCTGGACTATATTTCAAAGCCAATACACAGTAAAAATTTAATTGACTAATATAATGAAAATATGGCAGGACCAAAGTAGCTTTATAGTCTCAATCAATGAAAAGTTAATTCCTGCTGCTTTCTACATTTTCTTATGCTTTGAGGGCTTTTCATTGGTCTATTTAAGTTACAGTGTCCAGACACTGAGCCAGGCCTTGGGGCTACCCTGGTACAAAAGTCGACATGATTCCTGACTCTAAGGATGGTGGTGGATAATGCTACATGGGAGTGAAAAGAAAAAACCACATAAATATGAAGAGTTAATGTTATGAAGAAAACAAATTCATAGAAACTGGGCAAGTAAATTATTGAGGGGGAGATATTAATATAGATATTACGTGGCCAAAGAGTACAACTCAAGGTGGCACCCTATGGGAGGCCATGAGTCAGATGTGAAGGGAAGAAGAAAGAACCCTCTGGAAAGGGCTAGGCCCCAGGGCAAGGAAATGCTCTTGGCTTATTTGAACACCTGAAGGAAGGCCAGTGTGGCAGGAGAGAGGTCTGAGGTCAGCAAGGACCTACTTATGCTAAAGTGAACCACTCCAACAAGTTTGTGTGTCTCTAGAGGTCCATGAAAACTTCCCAAGGGGCATCACTAGAAATAAAGGAATCTCTTTCAGATTTTCCACTTCTATTCTTTACTCTTTCCTAAAATCGATCCCACTGAGAATGCCCCTGTGCTCTGCAAGTTCTCCTTTCCCACCTCTCCCATACTTGTCCTTTTCCCACTTAGTGAAAGAAATATATCTGCCACCCATTTTGACTCTTGGAGCAGTGCCCCAGGGCAGAAGTTAATGCCCTGAGAGAGAGCCCTGAAAGAGCAGAACCACCAAAACCAAAGGCAGTTTTGTTTTGTTTTATCCAGCGAGATATTTATGACCATGTCCCCCCATCACCCCTTCTCACATCTACCCATCTATCATCTTCTGTCTATCCATCCATCCCATCCATCCAGTCATTATTCCATCTTTATCTAATTTAGATCTAGAACTCAGAAGTCATCTCTTAGTTAGGGAGACCGCATTGTGTCTGTGTTTTAAGTAAATCATACCTTTTTTTTTTTTAACAGAAATTATTTTTGGCTGATTGGTTTGACAAGTAAGACAAGTGTTAAAAATTAGTGGTAACATAGATATGTTCCGAAAAGTGAAAAAAAATGTCTTAAGTTCCAATGATTCGATGAAAATAGATAACGCACAAATACAATAATAATAAACAATAAATTCCATGTTTTAAGACTGTTTTTACTTACATTCAAGATTTTTATTTTTTTATTTTTTTTTAAAGATTTTATTTATTTATCAAAGAGAGAGGGGGGAGAGAGCGAGCACAGGCAGACAGAATGGCAGGCAGAGGCAGAAGGAGAAGCAGGCTTCCTGCTGAGCAAGGAGCCCGATGTGGGACTCGATCCCAGGACGCTGGGATCATGACCTGAGCCGAAGGCAGCTGCTTAACCAACTGAGCCACCCAGGCGTCCCACATTCAAGATTTTTAAAACTGACTTAAAATATTTGAGAAGAGGACCTAGTTTTCTACATTATTTTAGGGACAAGTCAGGAAAAAGTGCTGAAAGACGATTGTCCTCAGAGCAAGGAGGTGGGGTTTTATACTCAGTTCAACAGAAAGCAGTTGAAGAGTTTTAGAGAAGAGAATGTTACAATATAAGTGCTTGACACACAGTAGGATTACAGCAGATCGCTGTGCTATTAGACTGTGTTCTCTCCCATTCCTTCTTCTGACTCCTGAACAAAAATAAAACCACAGCATAGATCGCCATTATTTTTTAAAATGTCAGTGGTGCAAAAATTAGCATCTCATTTTCCTGAACAATGCCATAAAATGGCAACAGAAAATGTAAATAACAATATGCAAGCTTGACCAGTATATTAGATATGATTAATCGTTCATTTTTTCTCAATTTCCACCACAGACCCAAACACCTCACTGAATTGTGATGGAAACATGCTTTAATGTAGGTCTGCTTTTGGGTGTGTTGGCTTCTGTGCAGAAGCACCCAGCAGAACACTCTTGGCTACCCTACATTAAAATCAAATCTTCATTGTTGAAGCATCTAAGTGTTTAAGTGTGTACCCGAAAACGTGCCAAATGATATAATGAAAACAAGATGTCTAAAATCTTAATTATGTTGAATATAATGAGAAAAATGTCAAATGTATGTGGTTTGGAGGAAAATAAATATCATTACTTTTTCTGGGAAAAACTGTGTCATATATAATGTCAGCTTAAAAATGTAGTATTTATACATTTATACACACATGTAAACACATATAGGTTTTGTGTTATTAGTAAGCCATTTTCTGTGAACATATAAGTGCTACCCTCCTTTTATTATGCCACTGACTGCTATTATGTCTATTTATTTACAAGGCTGCAAACCAGGAACACTGGGTTTACAAATATTAAACTCAGTGATATTTAAGACTTGAAATTTTAATCAACTTTGGCCTTCTTATTGAAAAGTGCAAACAGGGCTTTACAAATGATTTAGTCCCAATAAGATGAATTACTATCCAAAGAAGTGTTTATTCCTTTGTCTCCACACAGTTGCAATTCCTATCCTACTGCTTTTGTTATTAACTAGTTCTTTCCTTTCAGATTCTTTCTGTTCCTCCCTCCCTCCTTCCCTCTCTCAGTATTCCTGGATAGACGCTTAGGGGGTGTTAGCCTCTATTTTTTGAATAACATAAGGATACTAACAGACTCCTTATATTAGTTACCTGTTGCATTAAATTAGGTATTAAGTCTATATAGACATTGATGTATTTTTTTTTTTTTTTTTTGTAAACATGGTTCTCTCGAGCTCTCACTTGGAGTTGTTAATGGCAAAAATAATAAGCTAGCACTTTCTAAGTGTATATTCTGTGCCCAGGACTGTACTAGACTGCTTGTGTGTTTGCTTCACAAAGCTAACGTTGACTAGATTTGTAGCCCACGGGGGCCTTTTACAGAGGTGGCAGTAATATTTCATTTCATCAGAATTATTTTTCAGTCGGTTCTGGGGTCTACAAGTGTTGATTTGGGTACGTCATGATCTTTTTTTTTTGGTCATGGATTTTTAAGGGACAGACTGAGTTAAACTCACACAGGTCCAGCTCCCAAGCCTATGGTGGTGGCGTTCATTTTTACTGCTTTTGTGCACTTTACATGATGTTGACAGTCAACAGTACCCTAAGATAGCAGTACTGAGACATGAACTAGCCATCTTGTTCTCCAGAGAATCTGCTAACGTTCTGTAGGAGGAGTTAATGTTAACAACTAGACAGGCTGGTTGGTGGACATAAAAATGTACTGTTGCACAGTGCGTATGACATAGTGAGCATTCAAGAATTGTTGAGTGACTGAATGAATGAAGGCATGATTTCATTATATCAAGTTTAAATTTGGTCACTAAAGAGTTTGCACTTAAACATTTACAATGACTGTGAATCTTACTCACAAGCGAATGACTTATTCCAACATTTAAATAGACCCTGTTCCCTGTGCACTGGAGAAAAACAGACTCTTCCTAAATAGTTGCACATTATTATCCTACATTTCCAGCAGACAGGAAGATGTGCACATGTGTGCCATTAATTACCTCAACCCAAATTCTTACATGACAGTGTACCAAGGAAGAAGGAAAAGAAGGAATTTCTCTTCACATTTCTTGCATTAGAAGCTTTCCAGAAGTACCAGCAGATATCCCCCTGTGTTTTGTTGGTCAACACTGGTCCTATAGCACTCCCTAGAAAAATTCTTTCTCATGTGGGGATGAAGCCACCACGATTGGCTTAAACAGAGGTTTTCCAGCTGGGAACAATTTTGCATATGCTTTCCCAGGACATTTGGAAATGTGTAGAGACATTTTTGGATGTCATACAAATGGGGGATGGGAGCTACAGGTATCTAGTGAGCAGAGCCCAGAGATGCTGGTAAATGCCTGTCATACAAAGACAACCCCACAGAATAAGGAATTATCCTGTCTAAAATGTCAATATCCAGGGTTGAGAAATCCTATTTTAAATCAAACAATATTCATCCCTTGAGCCTGGACACACTGAGTCAGAACAAAATTTGAGTTCTTTCAGCAAAAGAGAAAGGAGAAATGCCAATTAGGAGTGCAATCAATAGTGTCTCCCAGTACTCATGAGTACTGACTACATATTTTCACTTGAAAAATAGCCATCCCCTGTAAATTCTGTGTATGTGTAAGTTAGAAAACATAAACAAAGAATAAATTAATGAGAAAAAGCACAATTTTTTTTCCCAATATTCAGACTACCAAAAGATTTAACTGTGTTCAGTGATGCTTTAGTTAGAAAGCAGGGCAATTACACCAATAAATGCCCCCTCCCCAATCATTTCAAGGTTTCATTCATTTAAATCAACTATTTTCTAATGACAGTTTGAATTCTATATATTTTGCTTTTCCTAAGTTGTCCTAAGGACACTTATATCTCTTTCCAAGTCTTTCAAAAAATAGTCGTGTATCATGCTTAAGCACAAAAAATGTACTTTAAGTTAAATATTATTAAGAGAGGATATGTGCTATGATGAGTGCTGTGAAGTGTGTAAACTGGGCGATTCACAAACCTGAACCCGTGGGGCTAATAATACATTATATGTTTATTTAAAAAATTTAAAAATTTTAAAAAACCTAAAAAAAAGAAAAAATAAATATTATTAAGGTTTATTAAACATGGGGGCTAGCTCTAACAAAACCATGAAGTAGTAGATATTTTGCCTACCCTACATACTCTGCCAAAACTCTTCCTTCGTTTAACTGCCATAGATATTATTATATGAATTTCTTTCATCAGTGTTTTATAGTTTTCTGAGTGTACATCTTTCATCTTTGTGGTTAGGTTTATTCCTAGGTAAATTATTATTAAATTAATATATTATAAATATATATTAAAGTTAAAATTGAATATAAATAATTTTAAAAACTGAAACATATGGCAAGTGCTTTAGACTTTCACAAGAGCACAGCAAGGTAGATTTTCACTACTTCCATTCATAGATGTGCTCATAGAAACTCAGAGTGAAGGCAGTTTCCATAGTCATATCTCAAGTTGTGCAGAACTAGGGCTTAACCCAGTCCTTTTCTCAAGTCAGAAGTCTTGCCAAACTGCCAGTGACACACAGGTGCTTTGGAATGGCATTCAAAGTGGAAAGAACAGGAAAAATCACTTTCATAACATCATCTCCATAAAGGCTGGCTAGCTTGCTGGCATAAAAATGTTTTATTAAACACATAACGTCTACAATTATAGACAATGAGAATGTTTTTTACTTGGCACTTGAGCCAGGGGCTGCATGGAATCATATTAAACATCTTAAACAAAAAAAAATTCTTTTAAATTATCTTCCTGAATACTTACTGTTTTAGAATACTTACTATAGTTTCACTAGCATAGACTCTGGTGGCTAATACTCGATTTTGCCTAAAATAAAACTTTTGGTGGGGGGTACCTGGCTGCCTCCATTGTTGGGTGTCTGCCTTCAGCTTGGGTCATGATCCCAGCCCCACGTCGGGGTCCTTGCTTGGTGGGAAGCCTGCTTCTCCCTCTTCCACTCCCCCTGCTTGTGTTCCCTCTCTCACTGTGTCTCTCTCTGTAAAATAAATAAAATCTTAAAAAAAAAAACACACACACAACTTTGGGGAGGGCTTCTTTACACATCTTTCTAAAGGACAGTATGTCATCAACATGTCTCCTTTTGTCTAATGGTTTTGCGGACAGACATCAACCATGGTATAACTTCACCCTCATAGTCCACAATGTAAAAATGTGTTGCAAATATTAAAATCCTGGATAAATCATTTCTATCAGTCTCTCCATATCTTGGGCTTCACAATAAATACTACGTATAGGAAAACATTGCATGCATAGTGCTATATAGCCATATACCTTTTACTCAGATTCACTAGTTACATTTTGCCACATTCAATGTATTGTTTATTCTCCGTGTGTATATCATGCCTCTTTAATCCCAAATATTATACTGTTAATTATTAAAGAGCAAAGATATTCACTTAATCATAATACATTTTAAAAATCAGATACTTCAATGTTGATATAATGTTATCCGATCTGCAGACCTTATTTGAATTTCCGTAATTATCCCGATAATAACATTTACAGTGATTATTTCTTTAGTCTATGGTCTCAATGAGGACCTTCCTTGCAGAGGGCCACCACATCTCTTAGTCTTCCTAAATCTATAATGGTGCCTCAGCCTTTTGGATCATTCATCCCAGTTATAGTCTTGAACACTATAATCAGCTATTTTGGAGAATATTCTTCTACATGTTATATAATAAATTTTTTGAGTCTGTGTTTAGTAGCCAATAGTTGTTAATGCAATAGATTTCAAAATCCTATTACCTCATTTGAATCTTGACTTT